>NW_026706865.1:0-1200000 GCF_024137745.1 Phymastichus coffea
TAACCCAATAACCCAATAACCCAATAACCCAATAACCCAATAACCCAATAACCCAATAACCCAATAACCCAATAACCCAATAACCCAATAACCCAATAACCCAATAACCCAATAAACCCAATAACCCAATAACCCAATAACCCAATAACCCAATAACCCAATAACCCAATAACCCAATAACCCAATAACCCAATAACCCAATAACCCAATAACCCAATAACCCAATAACCCAATAACCCAATAACCCAATAACCCAATAACCCAATAACCCAATAACCCAATAACCCAATAACCCAATAACCCAATAACCCAATAACCAATAACCCAATAACCAATAACCCAATAACCCAATAACCCAATAACCCAATAACCCAATAACCCAATAACCCAATAACCCAATAACCCAATAACCCAATAACCCAATAACCCAATAACCCAATAACCCAATAACCCAATAACCCAATAACCAAGTGGTGTTGTTGGCTTGTTGGGTTATTGGGTTATAAAAAGTCAAATTTGTGTTATTAAAGCTGATCACGGAACATTCGGTAATGGAAATTTCGAAAATTTCGAAAAAGGTTATTGGTTTATTCGAACACCGGAATTTGGACAAGTCCCAAAAAGGTTATTGGTTTATTAGGTTATTATTGAATAACCTTAAACGAGCGGTAAAAATGAAACACCGATTTACATCCTTATTTTTGGCTAAAAAACAGTTTCCACTTGGTCCCGTCTCGATTCCGCGCTTTCCCCTCGATTTTCACCGATTCCATATATATAAACCCGATATGCCGAAAAATATACAAGTCCACGAGAAGGTTATTAGTTTATCCGATATGCCGAAAAATATAGAAGTTCACGAGAAGGTTATTAGTTTATCGGATATTTCGGAAATATTACAAGTCCACGAGAAGGTTATTAGTTTATCCGATATGCCGAAAAATATACAAGTCCGCGAGAAGGTTATTAGTTTATCCGATATGCCGAAAAATATAGAAGTTCACGAGAAGGTTATTAGTTTATCGATATTTCGGAAATATTACAAGTCCACGAGAAGGTTATTAGTTTATCCGATATGCCGAAAAATATACAAGTCCGCGAGAAGGTTATTAGTTTATCCGATATGCCGAAAAATATACAAGTCCACGAGAAGGTTATTAGTTTATCCGATATGCCGAAAAATATACAAGTCCACGAGAAGGTTATTAGTTTATCCGATATGCCGAAAAATATACAAGTCCACGAGAAGGTTATTAGTTTATCCGATATGCCGAAAAAATATAGAAGTTCACGAGAAGGTTATTAGTTTATCGGATATTTCGGAAATATTACAAGTCCACGAGAAGGTTATTAGTTTATCCGAAGTCCGCAAAAGGTTATTGGATTATTCAGTCATGGAAATTTTTACAAGTCCTAAAAAGGTTATTATTATTGAATAACCTTAAACGAGCGGTAAAAATGAAACACCGATTTACATCCTTATTTTTGGCTAAAAAACAGTTTCCGCTCGGTCCCGTCTCGATTCCGCGCTTTCCCCTCGATTTTCACCGATTCCATATATATAAACCCAAAGTATATTTGGGTAATGGATGGGTAACGAATGGGTTATACACCGGATTCCGCTTGGAATTGATGTAAAACGAATTTTTCTTATCGTTACCCAAAATCGAAATGGTTATTTGGGTTATTTGGGTAATTTGGGTTATTGGGTTATACCGATAACCCATAATTTTTTTTTTCATAAATCGGTAGATTTTCGCGCGCGGATACCAAAAAACCCAAAAAAATCGATTTTCTACCGATTTTTGACAAGGAATTCGTAGGAGGGTTATTGGGTTATTGGGTTTATTGGGTTATTTTGCCTGATTTGTTCATTGGCCTAAAGGGTTATGATTTGCGACTAACACAACAAGTTACATAAGTCAGACGTGTCAAAATCCATGCGCATTGCTTTAGTAAAGTTCCAAAAATATAGTAATAATGGCATTCGACAAAAAGATGAAAAAAGTGAAAAATCTTGAATTTTCGTCAAATTTACGAAGAATATGAAAAATCATGAAATTTCGTGAAAATGACGAAAAAAGTAAAAAATCATGAAATTTCGAAAAAATAAGCAAAAAAGTGAAAAATGTGAAAAATCTCCAAATTTCGACAAAATGATGAAAAATGAGAAAAAAGTGAAAAATCTTGAAATTTCGTGAAATTTTCGAAAAATGTGAAAAATCTCTATATTTCGACAACATGATGAAAAAACTAAAAATGTGAAAAATCTGGAAATTTCGACAAATTTACAAAAAATATGAAAAATCTTGAAATTTCGACAAAATAATGAAAAATCATGAAAAAGTGAAAAATGTGAAAAATCTTGAAATTTCGACAAAAAGATAAAAAGTGTGAGAAATCTTGAAATTTCGACGAAATGATGAAAAATGTGAAAAATCTTGAAATTTCGACGAAATGATGAAAAAAAGTGAAAGATGTGAAAAATGTGAAAAATCTTGACATTTCGACAAAATCATGAAAATTGATGAAAAAAGTGAAAAATGTGACAAATCTTGAAATTTCGACAAAACGATGAAAAATGATGAAAAAAGTGAAAAATGTGAAAAATCTTGACATTTCGACAAAATCATGAAAATTGATGAAAAAAGTGAAAAATGTGACAAATCTTGAAATTTCGTCAAAATTACGAAAAATGTGAAAAATCTTGAAATTTCGACAAAAAGACGAAAAAAGATGAAAAAAGTAAAAAATTTGAAAAATCTAGAAATTTCGACAAAATGTTGAAAAATGATGAAAAAAGTGAAAAATGTGAAAAATCTTGAAATTTCGTCAAATTTACGACAAATGTGAAAAATCTTGAAATTTCGACAAAATGATGAAAAATGAGAAAAAAGTGAAAAATCTTGAAATTTCGTCAAATTTTCGAAAAATGTGAAAAATCTATATTTCGACAACATGATGAAAAAACTAAAAAATGTGAAAAATCTGGAAATTTCGACAAATTTACAAAAAATATGAAAAATCTTGAAATTTCGACAAAATAATGAAAAATCATGAAAAAAGTGAAAAATGTGAAAAATCTTGAAATTTCGACAAAAAGATAAAAAGTGTGAGAAATCTTGAAATTTCGACGAAATGATGAAAAATGTGAAAAATCTTGAAATTTCGACGAAATGATGAAAAAAAGTGAAAGATGTGAAAAATGTGAAAAATCTTGACATTTCGACAAAATCATGAAAATTGATGAAAAAAGTGAAAAATGTGACAAATCTTGAAATTTCGACAAAAAGACGAAAAAAAGATGAAAAAAGTAAAAAATTTGAAAAATCTAGAAATTTCGACAAAATGTTGAAAAATGATGAAAAAAGTGAAAAATTTAAAAAATCTCGATATTTCGACGAAATAATGAAAAAAGTAAAAAATGTGAAAAATTTGAAAAATCTGGATATTTCGACAAAAAGATGAAAAATGATGAAAAAAGTAAAAAATTTGAAAAATCTAGAAATTTCGACAAAATGTTGAAAAATGATGAAAAAAGTGAAAAATTTGAAAAATCTGGATATTTCGACAAAAAGATGAAAAATGATGAAAAAAGTAAAAAATTTGAAAAATCTAGAAATTTTGAAAAATGATGAAAAAAGTAAAAAATTTGAAAAATCTAGAAATTTCGACAAAATATTGAAAAATGATGAAAAAAGTAAAAAATATGAAAAATCTTGAAATTTCGTCAAAATTACGAAAAATGTGAAAAATCTTGAAATTTCGACAAAAAGACGAAAAAAGATGAAAAAAGTAAAAAATTTGAAAAATCTAGAAATTTCGACAAAATGTTGAAAAATGATGAAAAAAGTGAAAAATGTGAAAAATCTTGAAATTTCGACAAAATTACGAAAAATGTGAAAATTCTTGAAATTTCGACAAAAAATATGAAAAATGAGAAAAAAGTGAAAAATCTCGATATTTCGACGAAATAATGAAAAAAGTAAAAAATTTGAAAAATCTGGAAATTTCGACCTAATGATCAAAAATGTGAAAAAAAGGGAAAAATCTTTAAATTTCATCAAATTTACAAAAAATTTGAAAAATCTTGAATTTCGACAAAATTACGAAAAATGTGAAAAAAGTGAAAAATCTTGAAATTTCGTCAAATTTACCAAAAATGTGAAAAATCATGAAGTTTCGACAAAATAATGAAATATGAAAAAAGTGAAAAATGTGAAAAATCTTGAAATTTCGACAAAATGATGAAAAAAGTAAAAAATCTTGAAATTTCGACAAAATTATGAAAAATGTGAAAAAATTAAAATTTCGACGAAATGATGAAAAAAGATGAAAAAAGTGAAAAATCTTAAAATTTCGTCAAAATTACGAACAATGTGAAAAATCTTGAAATTTCGACAAAATTATGAAAAATGTGAAAAATTAAAATTTCGACGAAATGATGAAAAATGTGAAAAATCTTGAAATTTCGACGAAATTATAAAAAAATGATGAAAAATGTAAAAAATCTTGAAAAATCTTGAAATTTCGACAAAATAATGAAAAAAGTGAAAAATTATGAAATTTCATCAAATTTACGAAAAATTTGAAAAATCTTGAAATTTCGACAAAATTATGAAAAATGTGAAAAATCATGAAATATCGACAAAATGATGACAAAAGTGAAAAATGTGAAAAATCTGAAAATTTCGACGAAATGATGAAAAATTATGGAAAATGAGAAAAATCTTGAAACTTCGACAAAATGATGAAAAAAGTGAAAAATGAGAAAAATTTTGAAACTTCGACAAAATGATAAAAAAGTGAAAAATGAGAAAAATATTGAAACTTCGACAAAAGATGAAAAATGATGAAAAATGAGAAAAATCTTGAAATTTCGACAAAATGAAAAATGATGAATAAAGAGAAAAAAGTGAAAAATCTTGAAATTTCATCGAATTTACAAAAAATGTAAAAAATCTGGATATTGCGACAAAATGTTGAAAAATGATGAAAAAAGTGAAAAGATAAGAGAAATCTTGAAATTTCGACAAAAAGTTAAAAAATGGTGGAAAATGTGAAAAATCTAGAAAATTCGACGAAATGATGAAAAATGAAAAAAATGAAAAATGAGAAAAACCTTGAAATTTCGACAAAATGATGAAAAATGAGAAAAACCTTGAAATTTCGACAAAATTATGAAAAATGTGAAAAATTAAAATTTCGACGAAATGATGAAAAATGATGAAAAAAGTGAAAAATCTTAAAATTTCGTCAAAATTACGAACAATGTGAAAAATCTTGAAATTCGACAAATGTACAAAAAATATGAAAAAACTTGAAATTTCGACAAAAAGATGAAAAAAGTGAAAAATCTTGAAATTTCGTCAAAAATTACGAAAAAAGTGAAAAATCTTGAAATTTCGTCAAAATTACGAAAAATGTGAAAAATCTTGAAATTCGACAAAATTATGAAAAATGTGAAAAATCTTGAAATTTCGACAAAATTATGAAAAATGTGAAAAATTAAAATTTCGACGAAATGATGAAAAATGTGAAAAATCTTGAAATTTCGACGAAATTATAAAAAATGATGAAAAATGTAAAAAATCTTGAAAAATCTTGAAATTTCGACAAAATAATGAAAAAAGTGAAAAATTATGAAATTTCATCAAATTTACGAAAAATGTGAAAAATCTTGAAATTTCGACAAAATTATGAAAAATGTGAAAAATCATGAAATATCGACAAAATGATGACAAAAGTGAAAAATGTGAAAAATCTGAAAATTTCGACGAAATGATGAAAAATTATGGAAAATGAGAAAAATCTTGAAACTTCGACAAAATGATGAAAAATGAGAAAAATATTGAAACTTCGACAAAATGATGAAAAATGATGAAAAATGAGAAAAATCTTGAAATTTCGACAAAATGAAAAATGATGAATAAAGAGAAAAAAGTGATAAATCTTGAAATTTCATCGTATTTACAAAAAATGTAAAAAATCTTGAAATTTCGACAAAATAATGAAAAAAGTGAAAAATTATGAAATTTCGACAAAATGATGAAAAAAGTAAATATCCTTGAAATTTCGAACAAAAGATGAAAAATGATGAAAAAAGTAAAAAATCTGGAAATTTCAACAAAATTATGAAAAATGTGAAAAATCTGGAAATTTCCACAAAATTACGTAAAATGTGAAAAAAAGTGAAAAATCTGGATATTTCGACAAAAAGATGAAAAATTATAAAAAAAGTAAAAAATGTGAAAAATCATGAAATTTCAACAAAATGATGAAAAAAGTGAAAAATATGAAAAATCTTGAAATTTCGACAAAATGATGAAAAATGTGAAAAATTAAAATTTCGACGAAATGATGAACAAATGTGAAAAATCTTGAAATTTCGACGAAATTATAAAAAATGATGAAAAATGTAAAAAATCTTGAAAAATCTTGAAATTTCGACAAAATAATGAAAAAAGTGAAAATTATGAAATTTCGACAAAATGATGAAAAATGATGAAAAATGTGAAAAATAAGAGAAATCTTGAAATTTCGACACAAAGTTAAAAAATGATGAAAAATGTGAAAAATCTTGAAAATTTGATGAAATGATGAAAAAGGATGAAAAAAATGACAAATGAGAAAAATCTTGAAATTTCGACAAAAAGTAAAAAAATGACGAAAAATGAGAAAAATCTTGAAACTTCGACAAAAGGATAAAAAATGAGAAAAAAGTGAAAGATGTGATAAATCTGGAAATTTCGACAAAATGATGAAAAATGTGAAAAAATCTTAAAATTTCATCAAATTTACGAAAAATGTGAAAATTCATGAAATTCCGACAAAATGATGAAAAACGATGAAAAAAGTGAATAATCTTGAAATTTCAACAAATTACGAAAAATGTGAAAAACCATGAAATTTCGACAAAATGATGGAAAATGATGACAAAATGATGAAAAATGTGAAAAATCTTGAAATTTCAACAAAATTACGAAAAATGTGAAAAATCTTGAAATTTCAACAAAATCACGAAAAATGTGAAAATTTTGAAATTTTATCAAATTTACGAAAAATATGAAAAATCTTGAAATTTCGAAAAAGTGAATAATCTTGAAATTTCGAAAAAAAGTGAAAAATCTCGAAATTTCGTGAAATTGATGAAGATGATCAAAGTCCATGCGCATTGCTCTCGTGAGGTTCAAAAAAATGTAAAAGTCCATGAGCATTGCTTTGTCGGATGTTACAAAATGTCTAAGTCTATGCGCATTGGTTTTCAGAGGTTTGAAAAAAATTTTGAGAAATCTTAAAAGTTCATCAAATTTACGAAACATCATGAAATTTCGACCAAATGACGAAAATACTAAAAATGTAAAAATTCGAAAAATTTACGAAAACAGTGAAAATTCATGAAATTTCGACAAAATAAGCAAAAAAGTGAAAAAAATTAAAAATAATAAAATTTCGAAAAATTTATGAAAAAAGTGAAAAATCTTTAAATTTCGAAAATTTACGAAAAAATTTAAACATTTTGAAATTACAAACTTATTTGTAGTCGAAAAACAGTCTCCACTTAGGACCCGCGTCGAGTACACGCTTTTCCTAGCTTTTTTCCGTAATAACATATATAAACAATGCTCATGGCTTTTGACATAATTTCCAGATTATTCAACGATGTGTACGTAATATAAACATGGTATCAAAAAAACCGGTTGAGGTTATCCGAGGCTATATCGTGACGCAGTAATGCAATCCTGACAACGATGTGGACGTAATAAAAATTCAACCCAACCCAACCCCCCGTAGCCTAATTACGCTGCCCTCCACTCTGCCAGATCAACTGCAATAGAGCGTCTGCTGCCTTATTCTGCGACTATCCGGGAGAGCGGTGGATGGGTTGGGAAGACTTTCTCTCTTTTTCGTTCTGGCAATAAGATTTTATCTCTTCAAATCCCGATCGGTAGGGCGACTATGCGTGCTATTCGCTCTTCGCAAAAGACGATATCGACTTAATATTAGAGGCACATGATGTAATGTTTGCGCCGATAATAAGCTTTAAATAAGCTTTCGCACACAAACGGCTGCTCGGCGACACCATGCTGTTCGTTGCCTTTTCCTGCTTGCAACGTAACACATTCTTATTCTCGTTTCTACGTACAGTCACTCGTTCCTGCTTTTTCGTTAATAATGTTATTTGCATTGGTGCGCAGGTGCCATCGAGACTGCATAATCGCCGACCTCGTTCAGTCTCTCTCACTCCCACCTTGATACAACCTCAGATGAGAGTGAAATCCGGATGAAAAGAGTACGAGAAAGAGCGATGGGCGGGATAAGGAGGGGAGAAGTAGATACGGCGAAAGTTGACGCCCTATTAGGGACAACCGACATCGTTTGTCGGCTACTGAGCGAGAATTCGCACGCGCGCGAGCGCGCAAGCCGGAGAGAAAGCGCTTTCAACTCACTTTTCGCAGTTTCAATGACCCGCTCACTGAATTTCATAGTCTTGGTATAATGTAATAGTGCCGCACCGACCTAAATAAAAGCCAATGAAGAAACAAATACCTCTTGTTTATTCGTCCTATGCTAAGTATTAAGAATGCAGAATGGATTCCATAATAATTAGATTATTGTAGCGAATGTTTGGTCCCATAAAAATTCCTATTATGAATACTTTCTCGCTCAGCAACTCTGCGACGTTACCAAAAGCGGGGAGCGCTTTCGGATATACGTATGACTTTTCTCACGTATAGGTAATTGCGCGACTTTTGGAGACATTCTCCGATGCAATGGCATTATGACCTATCCAGCATAAATGCCACTTATCAATATGTATACGTTCCAAAATATATGCATCGTTTTTTTCTTGGCGATTGCCCTGAGGCGCTACTGCAGACATTCATTCAGGAGAAAGTTGCGCACTTGCCTTCGCGCGTAGCAAGCAGATACACGCGGAAACAGCAAAGTATGTTGGTTCCAGGGATTACACAATAAAAACCGAAGCAGCTCTACGTTCAGGTATACAGCAAATCTACCAGGGCAGCGGCGCATGTGGAAACCACGCGCAATGGCATGTGCACAGACAATTAACGCGCGCGAAGCATGCTGACGAAATGTTGTGTATACAAGCGTGCGATTTGAATCCGGTGCCTCCGCGCAGAAAATTCAGGTTGTTGCTCAATCTACGTGCTTCTGCTATGTGTGCAAGTACCGTTAATAACGATTGGACATTGCGCCAAACCCGAAGAATGTATAAATATTATTTGATTTGTATGGATATTTAACAAGTACTTTTACGAATACAGAAAGAGACGGAACGACATACTAAATTCTTTCAATAATAAGGCTTCTTCGTTATAAATTATACTCGAACTCAACCCTCAAAATTTTTACCATGAAAAAAGCTAAGAATATTCTAATTCATATGCATGAAGCTTCATTAGTGTAGTTTATTCACTTTCAGATTGTACGAAGCTACTATACCAATTAACTCCGCTTCATCTGGCAGAAAAAAACGGAAGCTTGTAGTATAATGCATATACATAATAAGGCAACACCATCAGCGGCCGACAGCGTATGCTGAGAAAATATATAGTTTGCTATGAATTTATGTCAACCAACAGCAGGGCAATGCAAGCTACCTAATAATTTAGATATGTTTTGAATTTGAGTAGGATTTATACCGAATTCTGCAGCATAAACGGTATATTTATCGTCTCATTACATGCGACAATCAAAATACCTGTCTCTCTCTCTCTCTCTCTCTCTCTCTCTCTCTCTCTCTCTCTCTCTCTCTCTCTCTCTCTCTCTCTCTCTCTCGTTCATGGCACACTGCATGTCTCGGCTCGAATATGAAAGGTAAGAGTAAACGCAGACAAGCAGGCTGAGAGAGGCAGAGAGGGAGAGAGGAAGAAAGCATAGAGGAACCTGTTTCTTTCTCTATGGTTGATTACCGAACGGTCGGTATGTTTATCCCTCCTCCTGCAGGTTGGGTTCTTGTCGCGCAAGGCAACGGCTTTCATTAAATGTGTGAACGACACTATACTCTGATCGGTGAGTTCAATCCCATTAAAGAATTTTACACAAATCTTTCGACTAGTTTTCCGGCATTGAACTCACTGTCAATATGCCGTGCTTCTTGTTCCTTAGTGTTTAAATGTTTTCCATTTGCGCGCTGTTGTAAAAGTGTGTTGTCGTAGGCAAGCAAGTTACGCAGTGACGTTCAGAAGAATCCACTGCTGTGATGGTGGGAGTAGAGAGTAAGCGGGAGAAGTAAGGTGCCTTGCCTTGCTATAAAGAGCGAGAGAGAGAGAGAGAGAACGAAAGAGCGAGAGAATGAGAGTCTTGGAGCTCAGTCAGTCCTCTCACCGCTGCGCTGGTGCTTCGCGAGAGAGACTGGAAGGCACGTTGTTATTTCGGTGAGCTCGCTACCAAAATGGCTGCCTCTTGATTGCCAATCGATCGATTATTTCTTTGCTCTTTTATCGCGAGCACGCAAGTTAGTGTCTTGCAAAGTGTAGTAGTGCCTGAAAGTACAAGAAGCTAATATTAAAGAAGAACAACGAAGGTACGAATACAAAGATTGCTTAGAAAAAGAGCGGCCATCACTAGCATCTGCAGAACGTAATAGAGAGAGAGGGGGGGGGGGGGGGGAGAGAGAGGCCGCTCAAGCGCATTCCGTGCGAAGCCTCCAAGCTCGATCCTATCTCCGTATGTATGTTTAAGACCAATCCCTCGCGCGAATTTACATTTTCTGTAATGAGCACACGCGTGAGAGAGTTTACCATAAAGATTCGTTGTGTCCTTTTATAATCAATGCCGATGTTTGATCATTGTGCTAATCAATATATGCTGGTGAAAAGTTTTACGAGCTTATACTCTGCAACGTCGTATAAGAATGGTTGTTTTCTTAAAAGTTAAATTTTCTACTTGATTTAAAAGGTAAGAACAATTTCTTTTAAATTGGAACATTGCTTGCGATGAACGCATGACGTATCGCTCGAAAAGAGAAAACATTTCCACACGGATAGTTTCCATCTTCATAAATTTCTTTGAATCTTTCGATCACGTCGACAGAGACGTGTTCTATTGCCAAGAATTAGAGAGAAAAGACCATAGCGATGTGTGTAGCTCATATAATTAACATTCCACGGGTGGCTGAGTCGCGCAAGAACGAGCAAAGAAAAATTTTGCAGAAACTCAGCACCAGTCCTTCTGATTTATTAATCAGCTGACTAACGATGCGCGGCTTACTTTTCTTCTGTTTCAATCGAACATATTGTACTGTGTGAGTGAGTGATATAATTGACAATTGTTAGTATTAATGTTAAGCTAATTACAGGTGCGCGTACAGAACAGTCGACCATCGATGAGGTGACCAGCAGCAGCAGCGACAGTAGTACAAGAGAATCATGACGAGTGTGCAGGTGTCATTGCTAGTTTTAGTGCTACTGGCTCTAGAAGCAAGCAACTGGGTGGAAGCTCACGTAGCACTTACCTTTCCTAGAGCCAGACATTTTGATCTTGACTTTCTAGACAATGCGCGGACACCTGGGCCATGTGGCATGCCAAAAGGTTAGTCAATTGAAAAAAAATTCAATAAAACGTGAACATTCTAATCGCGATCCAAACTCGAAGCTAGTATCTCGTCAGCACGATCCTTTGAAATGTATAATACGTCGCGACAAATTCAAGGCAAATTCAGCTGCAGATACGCTGCAGGTGATTTGAAGCAGCGACACGAACGCTACAATGCTGTGTGGACTGTGGATTCATGATTGCGTTGCGAGACTTTCTCCGGAGTGGCGCCATCGATGCACTCTACTCTATGGCTTAGATGCTGCTTTATATATGTGCGTAAATTAAACAAGGACGTGATTATCACATCAATGCAGAACAATGCGATTAACGGAAAACATCCACGTCCGACTCGTCTCGGATCAAATGACCTTATTGTGCAAACATATTCATTTTCCTTAAAAATAGCAGTTTACGTGCACAACTTCTGCAATTCAACTATTCTCTTATTGAAATCAAAAGTAAAACCACTTTCACAATTTCTGCAGTAGAACAACATAAAGTGGGGGGAAAGGAGCGGCGGAAGACGCTCCTCCAGTCGCACTTCCGGATTGGGTTAAAGCACCCACTCACGCACGTGCCCGCGCGCAGCAGAAAGTGTAGGAGTACAGTAATGTTTGTACGCAAATAAGGCTTCGTAGCGTTTCCTCGTTTCTTAATATTTTTCTTGTCATTTCTTTTCTAATATATATATATAGTTGACTTAATTTAAAGTCGCAACTCCCCGATATGGCGATACGAAGCGCTTTGACTTTGGCACAATGATGACTCATTTTGCGTACTCGTTATAAAGGCACTATGCGAGTTTGATACATTATTTATCAATGTTCAACTACGTTGAACTGCCGTAAAAACTAATTTCACATCGTTTCTGCCTCTTGCTGCAATATGCGCAATCTACGATATTATTAATTAGATTCCATACGCTAATTGCATAGCATCCATCAGTAAACAACAACAACGACAACGACAACAATAACAACAACAACAACAACAACAATGAGTTAACGAGGTAGATTTGTTCGCCGCTCGCATCTGTATCCACGCTACACAGTAGAGCATGAGAAATACCCAAATACCTATATCCGACGAGGATTTTGTTTATTTAAACTGTAACGTAGCAAAAACAATTTGATCCCGTGTAATGATGCCTTTTCGATCGTTTCTCGCGTAACTAGTTATCTAAATCTCCGTGAATCTGCAAATCACTTGTGGCATTCTCACACGAGGTTGCCGTTTAATCGTTAATGTGTGTGCTTGTTTGCAGGCGACATCAAGACAACGCTACTGTCTGGCAACAGCTTCAACGTCACATGGCACCTGGCCTATCCACATAGGGTATGTGTTAATTGTTAATTATATGTCCGTTTGAGGAACAGTGCTATGAACGTATTAAATTTTGATGCAACTTATCATATTTTTCGTAAGCCTTTCCATTTGGCAGCCCGAGATCCTATCGAATTATATTTGCTTTGCACGTTGTCATCGGCTGCTTATCGACTTTCAACCGCGGCTTATCTTTTCCGTTATTACGCGCCCAAAATATCAATCGGGAACCTGCTACACTTGAAATTCTAATGCACACACGCGCGAATAGTTAATGCGAGTAGCAGCGCTCATGGCACCCGACGTACCGTTATGACCTGGAATCTGCACCTCCGCCCACCTCCGCCTAAGATACGGATCATAATTCTACTCGTTTCTGTCGAAATCGAGTCGTGAATTGATAGGGAATTTGATCCATCCTCTATTAAACGAGAGACTTTTCACACGATATTTGTGATGGCATGCGGAAGGCGCATAACGTATGTGGAAAAGGTGCGCGCGAGCAGGAGTGCGGGGAAACTTTGAGTGCAATAATGGGTATTGGGATTCAGCGGACTATGAAAATATTTCAAGAAGAAAATTAGCATTGAGCATAGAATTCCATTGATTCGTGGGTTCTTACGGGAACAGTCCTGCTTAAATCCATTATCGCTGCAATGTGCTTAGTTCTCGAAACATTAATATTATTCGTCTCTCGTATTACCGCGCAAAATACAAACAGTGCCCATCGACACCGACAATGGATTCCTCCCGAATCGGATTCCTGACACGTGCGCGCTCGCGCTCACAAGCCGAGCACGTAGAGCCGAGTGCGCCTCTCCTCATATACTTGCGGTGGTCATTTGCAGGGCGGCTTCAGACTGCAAATACTCGATGCTCTAGACAGACCGCTCGTCGACCTCACTCCCGTAACCAAACAGAGTGAATTTGTCGAGAATGACGCTACGTGAGTACCGCGGTGCACCTATGTCGGCCGGCAGCGCGAGCACAACGTATTCATTCGAGCCATTGTTTCCAGAGCGCAGAGCTATCTGGTCGAGTTGCCGAACAACTTCACCTGCGTCGACTGCACTGTACGACTACTCAGGGAGGCCGAAGAGTGGGGCACGACCTACAGATTCTGGTCGTGTGCTGACGTCGACGTGAGTTCTATCAAATTCACTTAAAATTGATCTCGATTGCGATGAATCACATTGAAAAACGCCAACGAGTGAATGCGCATTTTTCGCGCGCAGATCGTCGAGAGAAAGATGTACCGCGAGGACTGCAGCGGCCACGGGCGCTCAGTGGTAGGCCGTTGTCGCTGTGACAGATTCTACCATGGAGCGCGATGCCAGTATCGCGAAGAGTGCCTGGACGACTCTGATTGCGGTACACAAGGGGCATGCATCGACAACGGAGGTACCACTTCGCCCACTAAACACTGCTACTGTAACGTTGGATGGTATGGGCCAGGATGCTCCAAGCGTGAGTAAATTTCTCTGCTATGGCCAGTGATTTTTGTTATTTCGTTACTTTTTCTGCGTACAACATTTGAAAGAAACATAGCACGAATACATAGCTAAAAATCGTTGAAAAAGTGAAAACACGCTCTTATATAACGACTTTCAGTTTGTCGGCTCACAGCTCGCCAAGCATTTACTACAATGCCTGGCACTCGCACGTACGATAAACTTTCGGATAAACGATGTTATTTCGCTGTATTTGGCTATTTAGGCTCGGTAATGAAGAACATCGAGCTTGACCTGGCGTCTTACTCGATGAAGCGTTTCTCCGCCGACTTCACCTTCTATTGGCGCATCCTCAAGGATTCGCGAGAGTTTGAAGGCGTGGCAGTAGTGAACGGTACTTCATGGGTGGGCGTGGGTTGGCGACCTGCAAGCTTAACATCCGCATGCCGAGCCATTCCCGAGATTCAAGAGATCCACGAGATTCAGGAACATGGCAGGAAAGGCTCGAGTGCCGAACCTTTGCCCCGTCCGGAGCCCAAATCCGAGCCAGAGCCGGAATCGGAACCCAACGCCACGACGACAGCGCGCTCGGAGTCTGCGACCGCCGAACCTGAGCCCGAAGTAACCACGACGCGCGCCAGCAATAACAAGCGTTCGGCTAACCACGAGGTAACATCGCGTCCTGGCAGCGACGTCACTGTTCAAACTAGCGTCACCTATCGCGTCAGTACGAAGCAAGGTACAAAGTGAAGAGCTGTTATGTCCTGACTTGTGATAAACGATTCGACAAAATCAATGCTCTTTTATCTGTCGATAGGCCGCAGTAGAAGATCACTGGATTCGCCACTACCAACCGGTGAGTAACGTGCGAAGCACTTTTCAAGCCTTTATCGTCATTCCGCGAATAGATTATCATCATAAACTCACTAATCGCACGTACGTCACCAAAAAGTTTCCAATTCACAATAAACGTTTATTAAAAAATTTAAAAGACTAATCATCGATTGCATGCCAAGTATAATACGATACTATAGCGTAGAAAACAGTAGGTACTACATAATTGAGATAGAAAAAGCGGCAAATGGACGTTAAAACGGAACTACCATCCATAAAGGGTGTACTGCCTACCAAGTGAACTTCTATGAACGCGTTCTTCATTTTTCGATTGCGCATTCTCGAGACAACTGGAATACGTAGTCAGAAAATTTATTACAAAGAGAAGAGATGCGTAGCAAATTTTCCTTTGACACGCGCGACAAAAACTGCGTGCTTTTGTTGTGGTGCCGGACACGTCCATTATTGATAATAGTCGCTCACTGATGGTGATGGTCTGTAAATAGTGGCATGTATTGCTTTTCTGCACAGACGAGCCAGCTAGCAGCGGCGACCACGAGCCCGTATCAATTACAGAGCCCGAACCAAAAACGGAACCTGAGCCAAAATCCGAGCCCGAGACGCGATCCGAGCCCGAGCCAAAATCCGAGCCAAAATCCGAGCCAAAATCCGAGCCAAAATCCGAGCCAAAATCCGAGCCAAAATCTGAGCCAAAATCCGAGCCAAAGTTCGAGCCCGAGTCGAAATCCGATCCCGAACCAAAATCGGAGCCTGAGACGCGATCCGATCCCGAGCCGAAATCCGAACCCAATCCAAAATCCGAGCTCCACCCTGTGCCAGAAGAAATACCACGATCAGAAGTTGCCAAAGGTAATAGTAATAATATAGTCAAATCAGTTCATCTTTCGCAATCAACTGCAAGCCTGCCTCTTTGAATTTTGATGCATTGAAATTTCGAGCGCCGCAGTCTTAGCCTTCCTCTCTACTCCTCGTCTATTTTTCTTTCATTTTCCTTCGCTGCAGTCGTCATGGGTATAACATAGCGATATTATGCTTTTTCCGCGACAGCTCACAAATACACGCCCAAACACGATTTCAATCCGATGGATTGCACGGACATTGTGATTGGCTCTGCGCGGGGCATGCGCCATCGCATTGGCGACTACTATACGCGCGATCGTTCGACGCCCCGTCCGGACTCATTTTGGGGTGGCAAAGACAGCCTCACTGCTGCAATGGGCTTCGAGAGAGACGGCGTGACTACCATTTTGTTTAGACGGAAACTGCTGTCCGGGGATCAGCATTTCAGCGACCATGAAATCCGCGACGCCGCAATGCAGGTATGAACGTTTTTCGTTGAAGCAATTAACGATTGGCTCATCTGGTCTTGTTGTCGTGGGCACGCAATTAGGTGATTTGGGCCAAAGGTCAAGAGCCAGATCGATACGTACACGTACCGGCCAGCGGAGTCGAGCATGGCGGTGGCACGCTCAGCGTCAAGGACTTTTACAAAGCCGACGAATTGAAATACCACGGGCACAAGTTACAGCGCGGCCTCGCGACAATCAACTTTTTCGGTGAGGCTCTGAATTATCGTTGTTCGTCGCTATTTTCTTGTTATGATCACGATTATAATTTACAGAGGAGAAAGGTAGAGACGCTCTCAAAGGGGATTCGTCACTGCTGAATAATGGCAAGTGCAGTGGCGAGTGGCGCCATCCACGGCATTGCTTGCCGGAAAATTATACTTGCGAGTATAGAGTCCAGTGGGTGTATAAAGCGAAAAAAGATGAGATCTCATTTACGATCGTCACGAGCAACGTCGATACTTGGACGGGAATCGGACTGTCCAAGGACGAGAAAATGGTTCGTCATCTATTACATTGAAGTCGCCAGCAAAATAACTCGCGCGTTATTACGATGTATCTTGATCGTAGACCCAGACAGACGCGATTCTTGGTTGGGTGGATAAATCGAGCGGCAGAGCGTTTCTCATGGATACCTGGATCAACGGCTACAACTCGCCGGTTCTCGATAGCTCGCAAGATATTTTCAATTCGTACGGTCGCATTGAAAACGGAGAAACAACACTGACGTTCAGCAGAAAAAGAGCGACGGACGATATTCGCGACTTGGCCTTCACGGATGACCAGTGTCTGTATTTCATGTTCCCCGTGAAGGGAGGCATTTTCAATCCTGTCAACAAAAAGATTCGCAAACACGAGCAGGTTCCAATCGTAGCTGCGCATCAAGTCTGTATCAAATCTTGTGGAATTGCAGCAGGTAATAAACGTAACTAGTCGCATGCGAATCTTCTTTGCGAAAATCACAATCGCGACATTTATTAAATAGTAGGACGATTTTCAGATGAAGTTGATATGGCGACGACCACAACAGTGCCACGGCTAAGCTACAACGTGGAAATACGACTGATAAATTTGGGAGACGGTTACAAAGCCCCACTGCCTGGCAGTGAAGACTTTGAGGATCTGTCTAACGTTATTGCAGCGAGTTTCTCGACAATTTTGCACAAAGTTCCCGGCTTTCAACAGTTCAAGCTCATGGAACTTGTCAAGTGCGTTGCGCGCTATGCCGACTACTGCCACTAATAATTACAACTGGTCTCTTTTTTATAGAACGGGAAACAATGGCGTAATAGCAAAGTTAATTTTGGCAATGGATAAGAACGAGATCAAAAATCGAGCACTTAAGCGAGAGGAGGCTGCAGCTTTAGCCGAGGCTGCAATTTTAGAGGCGCTTACTACTGGCAAAATTGGTGCCCTTACTGTCGATCCTAACTATCTCATAGTTGGCTCGCAGCGTATGTAAACCTCGATGCATTATGTCTATAGAGTCGTTTCCGCGAGTGTAGCCTTTCTAGCAGAAACAATGATTTTGATTGCAGAAAGTGATTTTGAGAACGATTTGGATAACGCGAGTACCGAGAATACATTGACGGCTGGACTGTTGCTGGGTCCAACGAAACTTTACATCGTTATCGCGTGTCTGGCGGCGCTGCTGGCTTTGGCCTTGCTGCAAGCTAGCTGCACCATATACAAAGCATCCAAGAAACGAACAACCAAGGTATGAGCAAATTTCTATCCTCCCTAAAATGCCATATTCAGTAGTATATTGTTCTTTATCAAGTTATGAGGCGAAATAGAGACAGCGTTGAACGCATACCAATTATTAGAAAGCGACGTTTTCCCGCGTCTCTAATTCGCAGCCTCAGCAGCGTGAGCCACTGATTGCCTATCTTCACTTTCTTCTTCATAATGTCCCAACATCAATCTTGTCTCATTCATTGCAAAATCAACATAGATCTCACCTCACCCCTGAAATCCATGAACGGTAGTTTAGTAATTATCTCTCTCTCTCTCTCTCTCTCTCTCTCTCTCTCTCTCTCTCTCTCTCTCTCTCTCTCTCTCTCTCTCTCTCTCTCTCTCTCTCTCTCTCTCTCTCTCTTTCCCATTCCCTCTCTCTCTCTCTCTCTCTCTCTCTCACTTTGGCACTTAGTACAACAATCTTACCATTTCGAGATGAGCGAGAGCCATTGTGCTTTGCTTGTGTTGCATATAATCTTGTGTCGCGTGTGCACGAAAATTGCGCGTACCATGCGAAAACGCAGAGGGTGTACTCGCTGCCATTGGCTACCTCGCCTGCGATGGGGCCATCAAACCCTATTCATCAGAGCCGATCCAACCCGCCGCCGCGATACTACAGGGAACAGCATCAGCAACAAAACATGGGAAATGGCAATGGCAACGGATATCAACACTACAACGGACATCATCATCATCATCATCATCATCATCAGCAGCAGCAGCAGCAGCAGCAACAACAACAACAGCAGCAGCAGCAGCACGAACAACTGCAGTCTGCGCGTCATTATCAGCAACAGCAGCACCTCGCGCCACCCAACATGCATCGGCCTTCCCCAAATTGGTAGCAAACGCGCCAATACCCGCCAATTTCCCTCCACCACCACAATCCAGGTATCTCTTTCTCGCTTTCTCTCGCTCTACCTCTTGCCGACAACTCTTGCCGCACGTCACGTCGCTCATTTTCCTTCGTTTGCTTGAACCTCGTGCACGCTTCTTTCTACCTATCTCTACCTGACTCCGCTCTCCGCTCTCACTTCACCACTCAACATTAGCGCTGATACATACACACAGTAACGTGGCAAACAATCGTACATACGTACATACCTCTGTGACACTGGCTGTCATTGCGACTATGCATAATTAATATAACCTTATCACGAATTCAGCTCGGAGCAGCGGAAACGTATAACTCGCCGGTAAGCGACGAGCAGCAGGGAGCTGTCAATGACAAACGGGCCTTAATTTTTGTTGCAGGACCATCTGATAACGAAGAACCCGTGGCGCGACTATTCGACGAGCGCCAACACCAATTTCGCGTTCGAGGCTTTCGAAACCGAGGAGAAGTCAACGCCATCGCAGATCAGCCAGCACGCTCTGCCGGCCCCTCTCCGAGAGAGTCTTCCGCGAGCTGCACGAGAGATGAGGATGAGCAACGGGGGCCACTCTGGCGGGGACTTTGACAGCGACAACCAGCAGCAGCAGCATCACCACCATCACCACCAGCCGCCGCTGCACCAACTGCTGTTGCAGACGCCCGGCAGCCGCAACAGCATGAGCGCGCTGCCACCCGGTCCCCGAGCTACGTACAGCCTGCCGCGTGCGCCGGGTCCCCGACAATCCTCAGCAGCTGTCGCTGCCGGCATGTCGCCGATTGTCGGCCAGCCCAATCAAGCCGGTTATTACACTCAGGACCGACGGCAGATGCCGAGATATGCCAACAGAAGTGCTAATGGCCATCATCAGACCGCTGGAAACTTGCAAGCGCAACCTGACTTTTACTTCATGCCCAGCCAACGGAAGTACAGCGGCGAGGTGGTGCGCGTTTACGTCGACTATGCCGGCAACCAGCAGCAGAAGCAGAAATGACGTGAAACTGATGTGCATACGCTGCACTAAGTCTCGAGATGAGGAAACATTATTTTCAACGCTTTAATGCATGGTGGATTGAAAGACGCGTGATTTGTATATTCAATTTGCAAATAAATTTGCGCCTTTTTCAATCCGCGCGTAAAATTCAATTGAGTTCTACAATAATATTTTGTATATATAATAATATCTATTGTTGTTGAAAGTCCATCGCTAATTTCTTCTCATATTGAAGCGCAAATTGTCAAAAATTCTTTTCAGCATTGGCATACGAGCTTAATTGGCCGTTCTGGTATCACTTTGCCCTCATTAAAACTAATAACCTGTAAATAAGCTATACTTGGCAAATGCCAGTCACTTTCAGCATTTCGACAGGCCATCAATGCGAAACAATAATTTTTGTTGAGCTTAATCGTAGTGCTGAATACAAGTGACAGAGCATCCAAATAAAAAGCACGCGTGTACATTTGTTCAAGCGTAGAGTTAATAACTTTATTATAGAAGAATACATCTAGATTACTTCAAGCTTTTATTTATAAGCCAATTAATTTAACGTTCAATTTACGCAATCAATTTGAATCATCAACCTGATCTTCGGACAGCGGACTATCAAATGATTTGTATGACCGTTCGCAATAGACTAACTACAGAATAATAGGTCGGAGCGTGCATGTAATATATATGTATGAGAAATAAAACATTTGTACATTGTTTTAAGTAATTTTTTTATCTAATCAATATTTCTTTTCATCATTCTTTATTTTAATTATTTTCCATTAATCCATCAAACAACATCGCTACAAAATTACCTCGTTGTTAAAGACGAGTAACGAATTCGCGATTAAATCTATCACAAACCAATCTTTCCAAATAAAATAAACAAGTTGAAACTTAACAACAGTTTAAATAGCTGATCTTTGAGAGTATAATTATGTTGATACAAAATACAGATTCACAGACAAGGTAGCCAGTCAACTTTAATGTAACGTCATTGTTTATGCTCTATTTTTAACAAAACATCAATGGCATTAATGAAGAAAAGAAGTACAATTTAAGTTTCTCGATTAACATTAGGAGAACTTCGTTCGTTGGATGAAAAGAAAATTACTTACGATAACCACTGCTGAGGCGGGTGAGCACGAGAAAATTCTACAAAGTGGAGAAAAAACCAAAACTAATGTGATGATCTCCCGAGAAAATAAAGAATAATCTGATGTGCCGAAAAATATCGAAAAATATCGAAAAATATACAGAATAGCAACAATGACAATTATAAATATAATACTTCAAATAAAAGTCAAAAAGTACTCGCAATACGAGCACATTTGATCGTATTGGATTACTAATAGTAATAATAGTAATTAGGATACGGAGCAAGAAGCTCTTAAAAACACGGAATACAAGAAGAACGAGAAAATGGTTCATCAGGTCTTGTTCTTAACATCTAAACTATTTTTATGTATATACGTTAATAAATCGGATGTAATTTTAGAGAAATCTTAAAAAGTGCCTTTTTTCATTCACACGAGACGTTCGTACTTTCCCCCTTTCCCGGCCTTCACCCTACTTGCATTAAATCAATTAGTTAGTAACGAATGCAACGAGAAACGTACGTTATGTGTGTGTAAATTTAAGTGAGTATGTTCCAAGGAGAAAAGCTCACTTGTTGACTGTTTATGAATACTTTGCTGCTCGTTCAAGTCTTCGCAAAAAACAGCTCCTCTACTACTTTCTTTGCCTTACATCAGAGTCCTTCTTTGGCGTGGGTTTCCTATGTGGGAGTAAATCGAATGATTAGAGTTCATTCTAAAACTACTTAGTGGGCTTAAAGCGAACTTACGTATCGGGGCTCTGATCGGTGTCAGACTCTTCGAGTTCGGACTTGTTGCGCTTCTTCTCATAAACAAGAATGATGGCGCAGAGTACGATAACCTCTGCGAGGATTCCTAGGAACGGCCAAAGCGCTGCGAGTTTGTCTTTAACCCGGAGGACTGTGACAGTTGAGTAAGCGTGTTGAGGATCGATGTCGGTAACGTTGTAAAGACCATAGCAAGTGATGTGGCCATGATCATCCGTAGTAATGTTATCGAGGCTGAGGATTGTGTTGTCGAGACTGTGCTCATCGTCTCGCGATAACTTAACACGGCCACGAGTGGTTGAGTAGTTTTGCCCCTTCACGTTCCAGACGATTTTTAATCCAGGTTCGCCAATTTTAACTTGACAGGTCAAGTGCAGCTTCTCACCTTCCACTACATTTGTCGACGGTGGCAGGTACACCAAGGGTGGCTCTTTAACGAATAAGTCATTTATTTCGAACTGTCGTATATCGGACACCAAACTGTCGTACTTACTGACAACACGGTAATTGTAAGTAGCGTTGCCCACCGTACAAGTATAATGGCCATAAATATCACTGTCCTTGTCCTGGATGCGTGTTATGGTGACGTTGCGACTGTTTACATGGACCCACTGGGACGCAACAAGAGCTTTGTCATTTCTTTTCCATTCCACAGGCTGTTGCTGCTGCTGTTGCTGCTGCTGCTGCTGCTGCTGCTGCTGCTGCTGCTGCTGCTGCTGCTGCTGGTCAGCGTTGGGGCACTCCAGTGTGACCGTGTCGTTGATACCCAGAACTTTGAACCTCACGTCTGCGTAATAACAACAGGATTTAACACTGAATGTTTAGTTTGATTTGGACTTTTAATACACAGGGAATGGGCGTGATTATTTACATAAAGCTGTTACGCTGCTGAGAACCAATGACAGAATGCTATTATGGTTAGCACAAATCATCGTAATAATAAAACCTACCGCACCTTTGCTAGGGATAGTCTCCAGATGATAAAACTAAAGGAATGAGCGATGGATAGTAATCCACTGAAATTCGACGTTGCAATGAATTTTCCTTGTGTAGTATTCGATGACTATTCAGCCATAACTTTACATTTCATAATTATGTACAAGACAGCAATCGTACGCCACAGCTTAGTTAGATTACCGTGAGGCTCGCGTAAATCAGCCTCGCGCCCGTAAAAATGTTGATAATTTTTGAAGAATTTCGCACAAAGAATACTAGGAAAAACGGCCTTTGGCCTCTTTCTTTAATTCATTGCTTATTTTTTTCGCGTAATTGTGAGTGATAACAAGATAAATCATGCGGTAACGTGAACCCAACCCTGAACCTATATACTGGACTAACGGTTGTACGCGCAAGTAATGCCAACTGTTTGATGGCGAGCTCAGCTGAGCAATAAGAGTGCTCACGTAAGTCAAGTTTTGAAACAAGGACGTTGCAGCTTGAATGGAAAACGAACGTACAACCGAAAATGTCTATCACGGTTGGGACTGCTACGCGAACTCATTTCTGAAGTGAATGATGTGCGAAGAATCAGACGTGTTAGTAGTCTAGTACTATTCAAATTGAACAAAAAGCTTTGTGACCCTCGATTAAATAGTATAGATACGTATAGATGAAATTTCGGCAAAAATGTCAACTAAATCATTTGGTGACACGAACCTTGTTTGCACGTGATCCTCATTGACAATTCCACTTTGGGTTGCAAACAAATATGAAGCATATAAACTGAGAGTGAGAAAGCATAAGGTAAAAGATATAATCATTGAATCACGAAACGAGTTGCAATATAGGCAAGCATAAAATAATGGGCACATTGAACCAGATAAATAATTTGGTAATACTAAGCAAATATACAGATGATGCGCGCAAATAAAAAGAAAAAAGAGTGTAAGAATAATTGTGACGTAAAATATGCTGCTTTAGGCAACTGAGCCACTGAAAGTAAACAATGAGTTCCAACAGTGAGTAATAAATGGACGGTACAATAAGCAAACTATGACGCTTGTCTGTAGCGTCGGAGAGCTTTATCTGGCGAGTAGCGTCTACTGTTCAACTCGCGTCTACGAACCATAATCGATTGTAAGATGATGTGGCTCGTTGCCGTCAAGACAGGTATAGGCTCCTTCGTGTCGCTTGACAGCTCTATCAGCTTCGATAGTACTAGCGATTATGTTAATGTGCTTGTCGTCGAAAGTCGGCTTGACACTCATCAAGCCGCTCGCCAAGTCCTCATCGAATGACTGCCCGTTGCGTTTCCATGTTGCTAATGATCCTGCTGGCAAATCGCTGCACGTGATGTTCCATCGTTCACCTGGCTTCACCATCTTCGAACCCTCGTATTTCACTGATCGCATATTCCGTCAAATTCTAAATCTTTATATATGTAAGCAATATATTTTCCTGAAGATGGAATTTCCACGTGACACAAAGTGTTTACTATCTGATAGCCTACAGAATGCTCAGCTAACGATATATACGATAAATCCTGTATGTAAGAATCTTGCGAGCAAACACTCATAAATCAACTTTTACAGCTGAATAGTGTTTTATTTTGATTATTATTATTTTTGTCATCACCATGTGAAAATATTCAACTTCAGGAATAAATTGCATTAAATAAGTTCTAATTTAGTAGCACTAGACTGTCGGAAACACAGAATTGAAGCATATCTTCAATTTCAGTACAACAATCACTTGTTTTTATACATCATTATACGCGGCATTTGTCAACGTATTTAACGAAGACATTCCGCATAGGATCAGGGTCCTACCCGAAATGTCTACTACCTGAATAAACAACTATTTTTTGAAATAAGGAAAAGCTACGTGAAATTTCATCTCAGTCAAAAAATATTTTCCGACATAAAAGAATAAAATAGATCATAAATGGATATAGACTGAGAGAATTAAAATGTTATAAGATAACCTCATGGTGAAAGTAAAGTCGTTTCAGATGTGAGAATTGTGTGTAATACATTGCAAAGATGAAATGAAAAATATTTGAGAGAGAGAGAGAGAGAGAGAGAGAGAGAGAGAGAGAGAGAGAGAGAGAGAGAGAGAGAGAGAGAGAGAGAGAGAGAGAGAGAGAGAAGTGAGAAAGGGAAGGAGGGAGAAGGAGAAAGAGTATTAAAATTGTGTGACAAAAAATACCGTCGAAAGGCTTGAATTCAATAAAAAACGATGAGTTAAACGCATCAATTGAAGCCAAAGGAAGTAAAATAAAGTGCGCTGATGCACACGCTCGTAGACGGTAAGATTGATTTTATCTTTCTACCGCACATACCAACGCGCGTAACAAATAATGTAGATAATAAATCCCGAAAAACTACGTATTAATGTGATATTTATAATGAATTTTCTGTACAAATACAATTCGCTATGACAAATTCAATGCGTAATAAAATAAAGTTATTTTCAATAATGTTATCAGTAGAAATCACTAATGTTTTTGTAGACGAGTCGAATTAAAAACAAAAGTTTAAATAAATTCAAAATAAATATGCCACGGGGAAATACGTGGTAATAGACTTATTTGATAAAATATATTTACTGCAATAGTACAAAAATTAAGGAGTAACGGGTTTTTCTCTCCCACATACTAAAAATGCTCTATTCAGGATTTACGCTGCTGTTGTGAATTGTCAGAGCTGAGAAAATGTAAAATAATGACCTCGCGAGAAGAGTCACGTGGGTTACTTACTGAAATCATCGTCGTAAGCTAGTATATTTTCGAGGAAAGCTCTGCGAAGAAACAAGCGCATGCGTACCGTAAAATATACATTGGACATGGCGCACCTCCCTTCGTTCCACTCCCTAAATATACATTGTTTCTCTCTCTCTCTCTCTCTCTCTCTCTCTCTCTCTCTCTCTCTCTCTCTCTCTCTCTCTCTCTCTCTCTCTCTCTCTCTTTTCTATGTCAAGGACAAAAAATCGTTCGAACGATTAAACGTAGCTCTCGTTCTCATTCTTCAAATTGTTTATCGCGATTTTCATTATTTGACCAGAAAAAACTACCGACATTGAGTTTTCAAACAATAAATTTATAAACTCCGGAGGAGACCTTGACAGACTAGAAAAACTTGTGTTCACCTGAATATACGTCAGCCACAAAACAGAGCAACATCAAGAGGCCAAACGTCACGAACAAACCAGTCTTCTTCTCCATGGTAATTACGATGTTCTTATAAATATTCTGAGTGACGAGGTTGCGCCCACAAGGTATGGACATACCCCTTTCTAACCTTAACTCTCACCTTGGCTGCCACTCAACTGGCAGCGACTAAGAGACAACAATACAGTACCCGAATAAAAAATAAAACTTATCTTATCAATGAAGAAACAAGTGCACAATCTTTGTTTCTACTCGCCTGCAGATCACGGGATCACAAGGCTGTATACTTGTAATCACTGTAATGGCGGTCGTCTTCTGCTCTTTCTCTCTCTCTCTCTCTCTCTCTCTCTCTTTCTCTCTCGCTCGCTCTCTCACTCTATATGCTTATCTCTCTTCATTCTCGAGTTTCAACTTCGACTGTGAGACTAAGTTACTCGGGCACGCCGCGCCGCACGTCACATACCTATGCCAGTTCTGACAACATGCGCATGCGTGATTAACGCGCCAACTATTCAAATGCTCAAGGAAACTGCTTGGTTACTTACCATTGTGCACTGTGAAAAGTTTTTACTCAAATAAGTACAGGATTGATTATATTGCAGTATGTAGCATTGTAAAATGATATCAGTTCTAATCAAGTTTTTCGATTGCACGAACGAAAACGTGAACGATTCTTATGGAATTATTTCAGTAATACTACATTGATATACATATTAGGTTGAGTTGAAAGTGAGATCCAAACGGAAAAGCAATTTGTATATGTCACGTATTAACTGTCTAAAATGTTCAGCGCATTGCTCTAGCCATTCACGCTAGTCTGACCAGCTTGTATGCATAGGATATGTACACGTACATAAATGTACACTAATTCAATACCCGCCAAATTCAACATTATTCCACACACACAATCTTTAGCTAAGTTCAATTATTTAACGCCACCTAACTGAATGACATTTTGAATTTCAATGGAAAATACGCAGCGAAGATAATTAATGCTGGCGCTATCATTTGACCCTGGTACGAAAATATATTATTTCATTAAAAAAATATATATCATTAGCTCAGATTTGATTTGTACTATCTGAAAATAAGTTTGCTTCAATGTGTACCTCTACAGAAAACGTAGAAAAATGTGGAAAAGCAGAATCTTGAAAAATGTATACTCTTGGCACGAAATTATTTTATTTTCTAAAAAAAAACGATGCAAACCGGTTTTGCTCAATTTCTAACATCCTAAAATACAAAATTTATATAATTTATAACCTTTTGCAAACTAAAAAATTAATTATTTAGAGAATTGTTTGGATATTGATATGTTTCAATCGTCTGTACAGGTGCGATAGGTAAGCCCCCCTTTTGACACGAAAAAGTTTAATTAAACAAAAACAAGATGGAAACTGACTTAGCTCAATTTGTATCATCTTAAAATATTAATATTATCATATAATATTAATATTAATAATAATAATATTAATATTAATATAATAATATTAATAATATAATATTAATATTAATAATATTATTATTAATATTAATATTAATATTAATAATAATATCAATATTAATATTAATATTATTACCTTTCTGATATAATAAATAAAATTTATAAGGCCTTCTCACAATATTTTCAAATTTTATCAAATTCAATATCATCCGTGATGATTCGATATTAAAATGAGTGTTATTAGTTTAATTATGATAAAAAATACTCTATTCTCAAATAAGTTGTTACGTTGTACCATCACTTATCAATCTGATTCCATAAACCGTATTTCACTCAATAATAAAATTTTAATTACCTTCTTACGTCATTTCTTTATGACTTTTACTAATTATTTCACGAATTAAAAAAAAAATTATCCAGATTAAACTAATCTTAAATTAACAAAGAGACTGTCTACACAGGCTAAAGGAACTCAGCAGGAAGTTAACGAAAATCGACCGAAAAAATTATAGAAAAACTGCGCGTGGTCAACAAAGATAGCAAAAGTTATTTATAACTCCGCGCAATTTCATTTGCGTTGATAAAAAAATTATTAAATTTGTTTTAATAAAGTTTTTAGAGAAATAAACCCGTTTAATCGTTAGCAAAAATCTCGCGCAGTTTTTCTATTCAATCAAAATATTATTATAACCATCCGTTAAAGAATAAATATTAACAGATCAGCCGGTAACATAGATCTGTACACTTTTATTATTGTAAGACACACTCTCAAATTATAAGAGCTGTATTAATAGGAATGGGTTATTTTCTGAAATAACCGTCGATGTAACTATTAATTAGAATACACAACAATAGTTGACATTGACGGATGGTTGCAATAATATTTTGATTGGATAGAAAAACTACGCGAGATTTTTGCTAACGATTGAACGGGTTTATTTCTCTAAAAACTTTATTAAAACTCCACGTAGATACAGTATTCGATGATCTGTGAGTGATCAAATTTGATAATTTTTTTATCAATGAAAATGAAATTGCGCGAAGTTATAAATAACTTTTGCTATCTTTGTTGACCACGCGCAGTTTTTCTATAATTTTTTCGATCGATTTTCGTTAACTTTCTACTGAGTTCCTTTAGACGTCTACATGCTCCCCGTAGTCCTACCCCGTACTTCGACGTCTACGTCGTACCTCGTCACAATATTCTATACGTACACCAGTTCAGTAACCAAAGCGAATAATGCATCTATATGCGGAATCTACAATAGATAGGGTGCATATCCAATTCAGACGTAAATCGCAGGTAGCAAGCGTAAAACCAAGAAATTCGGGAAATTCGGATTCATATAAAATTCGGGACCGGGGTCTAACCTTCAATAATATAGCGTTATGGATACGTTTATTCTGAGAGTGTGTTCGTTTGGGGCATGCGAGGAATAGTAGTAACTTTCTGTTGTTGGCACTATCAAAATTTTTAGCGATTTGTACGCGTTTGTACGCCCTCGTACGCGCGCATATGCGCATATGTGGCGAGGGCCTTAAATGTAAATATGAAGCCGATTAATGAATTGTTGTATGGATATGGGATGAACGAATTGTTATAACACAAGAGACATCCCATATAATCTCATATAACCATTTTTTTATAACAATTCGTCAATCGGCTCCATGTTTACGTTTACAATTGTTAGAGGCTATGTACACCCAACGTGGATTGAATCGCGACCCCCCCAGTTAGGTTGGTATGAGAATTCCGTCGTTGCATCGGAACGAAAAAACCGCGGGAATATTCAAAAATGAAAATTCGTTTTAAGATACGATAAAAAGCTAAAACGTTACTAATTTGTTTTTAGGTTTAAAATTAATTGTTTGCGAACAATGAATTTAGATGCATGATTATTTGATTTTAGGTTTTAATTATATAATTTAAGAACAAGTATTATACTATGGCCGATCTGAAAACCACCGTTACGGACTTAAAGTAGCAGTCAAAATCAAAGCTCGAATAGCAGACCTGAAAAAGTCTGTTTATACGTGTCTATTTTAAATGTTTCTTCCGAGTTTCTTGTGCTTTTACCTGCTTTTGTTTCAGCAAGGATTTATCGTTATGCTGGCATTTAGATAAGTTATTATTTATTTATTTATTTACTATCTACAATAGAAAATAAAAACATGTTACTTTGTGAATGTTCTTTTTCTTTGCAGGAGTTTTTATTTCAGCAGGATGAAGTGAAATAGAAATGTTATACTAATATTACTGAAAAAGAAATTTACTCCACTTGGCTCTCATATTTGCGGAAAACCCAAAATATTTTTCCCATTCTTTCCCCCTTTTAAGTTTATGTTAGGAAATGTAACACAAGGTTACATGTATTCAAGGTATACATTTATTATAGACATTTTATCTTCAAAAGTGTCGATTAAAAGTGTCTCATTAATATTTGGATTCTATCCTATTCACATTTTTTGAAAAAAAAAAATATATGTATATAAATATATATTAGACATATGTTTCAATGTCTTATCATAATAAACTTTTTTAAGTGGTATACATTATTAAGGTAAAAGTAAGTCAATGTATTGCAAGAAATAAATTTATTTTTATTTTGAAGATAAAATGTCTATAATAAATGTATACCTTGAATACATGTAACCTTGTGTTACATTTCCTAACATAAACTTAAAAGGGGGAAAAGAATGGGAAAAATATTTTGGGTTTTCCGCAAACATGAGAGCCAAGTGGAGTAAATTTCTTTTTCAGTAATATTAGTATAACATTTCTATTTCACTTCATCCTGCTGAAATAAAAACTCCTGCAAAAAAAAAGAACATTCACAAAGTAACATGTTTTTATTTTCTATTGTAGATAGTAAATAAATAAATAAATAATAACTTATCTAAATGTCAGCATAACGATAAATCCTTGCTGAAGCAAAAGCAGGTAAAAGCACAAGAAACTCGGAAGAAACATTTAAAATAGACACGTGTAAACAGATTTTTTCAGGTCTGCTATTCGAGCTTTGATTTTGACTGCTATACTTTAAGTCCGTAACGGTGGTTTTCAGATCGGCCATAGTATAACGCTCGTTCTTAAATTATATAATTAAAACCTAAAATCAAATAATCATGCATCTAAATTTATTGTTCGCAAACAATTAATTTTAAACCTAAAAACAAATTAGTAACGTTTTAGCTTTTTATCGTATCTTAAAACGAATTTTCATTTTTGAATATTCCCGCGGTTTCTTCGTTCCGATGAAACGACGGAATTCTCATACCAACCTAACTGGGGGGGGTCGCGATTCAATCCACGTTGGGTGTACAATAGGAATTATGATTTTTCAATTAATTTGGAATTTCAAAGTTGGCAGCACACAGAATTTCTTGATTTTACACTTACTGCGTGCGATTTACGTCTGTATTGTAGAGGCACTCTTACTTCCACGTTACTTGCATTGGTTAATGAACTCTCCCATGACCACAGAATTATAAAGATGGTGTACTCGTAGAAAATTTGTACAGGGTAGACCTCCGACTCCTCGGAGTACAGGGTAGAGATACGGGGTAGCATGTGTGTTTATAGCAGCAAATCTATTTCAATAGTAAAATTAGGGAACGCTGGCTATTGACAACATGAATCAAACTAGAAACGGCGTTGGGCACGACTCGAAAAAAAAGTTTGAAAAACTTCATCCGATTTTCATCGCAGTTTACAGTAAATAACTAATCAGTGCTGTGATGAATTATTTTATCATAACGATTTGATGTAAAGACCAGTATGTAGGAGACTGATAAATGACATTACAAAGCAATATGATCGACAAATATAAGCTGCAAATTAAGATAAGTTTTTTAATATTTTTAATTTTTTTTTATTAGATTGATTTAGATAAAAATTTATATGCTTTGTGATAAATTTCAAGCCCTCTTGGACTTTTTGAAAGCAGACAGCTATAGGAAAATAAAAGTGTGGTAATTATAATGGAGCAACTAAGGCTGGTCTGAAATTGAGGTAATTTATTACTATTTCATAATAAATAAGGGTATTTCAAAGTTTATAAATAATTTTATTTGTATAACGTTTATATTATATTCTTTAATATAACCAATATCCTTTCTTCTTAAAATTTATATGTTGTATTATAACAATGTGCAACATAATGCCCAGGTTTAAACTGCACACAAAATAAATGTATCCACATCTAACCATATATGCAGTCCTAAAGTCGAAGTGCGTAATAAACTCAATCTCTGCACTGCTGACAAATATATTTTTTATGTTAAATAAATATATAATTCTGTCTCTATTTTTTGGTATTCCTTTACAATAAAAATGTTTGCAGAGGTATTACTGTTTTTTTTATATACATTGATTGCACAATTTACAGTAATGTACTTCTTTTATATAATCACACTTAATCATTAATTTTTCAAACAAATAATCATTTAAAGTATAAGTGCAATCAACTTCATTTAAACTATGTACTTATTTTAGTTCTTAAGCTATAGGGAGTAAATGATATGCTCGACTTGTATAAAGTAAGTTGCTGTTTGAATTTTAACTACTGCTAATTTTAACAAAATTTTTGAACCACAAAGAGTTATTACAACTATAACTAGTTATTGCTATGATTGAATTCCAAGCACATGTATTAACAAATCTATACATGACTCCATATACTGATTCCTTTCCACTTTTCTGTAAGCCATTTTGTATAACGCGAATCTCCTTAGTTTTTTTTGGGATTTGTAGATCTAATTCAATATCTGGATTAGGACTGACAAAGAAACCATGCTTTTTTCAACTACTGGTTATTGTATATTTTTTAATTTTTCAATGACTGAAACATAATTTTTCAGAAATGTTCTTGCAAATACCCAAAGGAAAGAAATCTCAAGAAAAACTTGATCACTGTATTCATTTGAATCCTTCTGAATACCTTACTGGATGATGTATACCTCATTCTCCTTTGGGATATGTAAATCCAATTTTATTTCTCTATCACTGTTTGTTTGAAGTGGTTGTGGCATTTTAATTTTATTATTTTTGTCTTATAATAATAATAATAGCAATTGATGCATTGTAATTTTCAGAACAAGTTTCCAGTTCAAGAAAAAAGTACTGATCAGTGGATTCAAAAATGTTATGAATTTCTTCATTTCTCAATTTTCCATGACTTCCATCGATCACTTTCTAAAAAAAAATTGTAATATACAGTTTTTACAACTTTTCCTTTAAACTTTACATTTTTTTCTTTTTGTATCACTGGATTTAATTTACTTCTTCTCATCTTTATATCTGAATCAATGATGTCGCAATATTTAAGTATAAATTTGTCTTGTCTTACTGGAATGCAGTTGTCTAAAATTATACCTTTAATATCTTTAAAAATGCTTTCACATCTTGATGATGTAGCAGTCTTTTCCAATATTCCAATATTGAAATTTTCTAATATTAAAAGGTCATTCATTGTATTTGTACAGCATCGAAATTCATAACAAATATAAATTAATTCTTTAGCAAATTCCTGATAGTAATAGTCGTTATCAACAAGAAATTCGTCATATTATACAAGTCTATTTCTATTTATTTCCATCCTGTTGTCTTCATTATCTACCTGATAACCTTAAGCGTCAAGATTGGGCGAGCTTGCGAGGGTTACGCAAGGGGGTGTCCACACTGGGTCTCTCATCCTTCCCGACTCCTGAACCGTCCCCGTCCAAGATTTTGTATGCGTACGCCATTTATATAATATCGAGTTCATAGATTAAGATGCGTATCTCGCAAGGAGACTATGTACAGTCTTCATGGTACCTCGCATTCATTATGAAACTTACCACTGAGCTGCAAGTTATAGAGATGACGTGTTCATATAAAATCTCGGACGGGGACGGCCCTGGGGTCAAGAAGGAAGAGAGGCCCCGTGTGGACACTTCCTCAGATACCACTCACAAAAAATTAACACATACAAGCTTTCTGATTCTTCTGAACACGAACCAGTAATACAGTGTTTCTTTTCAATTATTAATTATTCGATATGAAAAACTCGAGGACTTGCTCTAATCACAATTAATTTATTATACGTAAAAGATGAGTGGCATCAATGGTAATGATCCTTTTTTGCCCCTACTTCAACTGTTCGTCTATAAAAATTTATACGTACTTGCGAATTTCGAGAAAGCATTTATAAAAGATTAATTCCACCACGCATACGAGAGCGCAGCGGAACCCAGCACTCTGAGCTTCGAGAGCCAAAGCTATGGTTTTGGAAGCTATTAATGCGATTTCATTTAGCAACATCATTTAAATTCGATAACTATAATTCATTCGTGCAGTCACTGTGATAATCAGATACTATTACTATGATTAATACATTCAATTGTTATATATTTATTATTGCTTTTGAAATTATAATTCGAACAACGTTACTTATGATGTTACTATAACCGCGAGTCATTTTATTTGACGATATAAATAATTGCGTATTATATTGTCAATGCTAATTAATTCATGAATCATTTATATATAATTTCCAACAATAAAAAACAGAGTTATAACGCCCTTTCGTGACAGGGTACTGCTGCTGCTGATGCAGGCGCCGGACGTCGCGGCGCCCCAATACATTGATCGCAAGTTTCTTCCCTACCTCTTGGCATCACTGCCGCCGCCGTCATGATAATCCCAAACACCGTCTCGCTACCATGTTTGTGTATACACGCAATCTTTTCATTAGGCATGGGCATTAATTAATAATGTTGATTTGCTTTTGCGACACTAATTCTGTAATGTGACATAGACGTATGATATCGCAGTTTTGAGACGAAGCTTACGACTGTACGATGCTTTTTAGGAATAATGAATGCCCAAGGTGATTATAGACGGCTGCGGCTGAACTGGATCGATGAACGGCTGCCAATCATGATGAATCTGGCGACTCTACTAGATAAAAAAAAAACAAATTCATGTCTTTCTTTTATTAGTATTTTAGTAGAAATGTAATAAGATTAAATAAATAATCTATTAATTAAATATTGCATTCAATAATTTTCAGATTATTTCCTGATTCTGTCGCAATAGCAGCATGTTGACAAGATTTAAAATGCTTTTATTCTCAATTTAAGCGTAATAATGTTTTAGCATGTAAAACTTGCAAAATCAAACAATATCAGTAAACCATAGACAGAGTTTCCTCTGAGATTGATTAAAATGATTTTATCGTATCTTCATAACACATGATGAAAAGTACATAAAAGAAATATTTACAAATTATATGTAGAAGCTTGAATTTAAAGAGAAATATCATGACGCAATCGAACATCGATATACAAATAAAAACTAATGTAAAAAATTGAAGCACTTAATCTACGTGTGCTCCATTTACTTTTCCATACTATATCTATATAAATAACAAACGTTATGAAAATCTATTAAATAATAGAATTTATATTCGGTCGTTTTCTCACAACCTTTAACCAACGATATATAAAACAATTGTTCATAAATTAACTTTATCTAAAAAAGAACCAAAAAATAAAGCATATAATAACAAAAATTTAAATAATCACATCAGGAAATTGGTAATGAATCATGATCAAACTAAAAATGCCGTCGATTAAAAAATGTACGATGGTGATTTATTAAAATGATGTATAGTTAATAGAAATGGTAAAAAACAATGTATGGGGGTCGGACGATATGTAAGTATATAAAGTGCGGCACGAGAAGCGCTACATTTTAACTTAGCTGTGTACATGGCAAGACTTTTCACTGATAGGGTACGACATTACAAGCAAAATTAGTTGGATAGAAAAGCATCGACAAAGAAACGAAAGTAAGCGAAGGAAAAGGAGAAGAGAAAAATGAAAAATGAACACCGGGAGCAGCAGCTCGCGGCTTTTCATCAGCACGAGCATTTCACTTTGCCCCGAGCGCCCACTTTATTACTCTCGTCATTGTTACCTTTTTAGCTCGGCCTTCCGCGTTGCCGTTACCGACTGCTCCGCCCCTCGCTGTTGCACCAGCGACCTCGAATATCTTTGCACGAGAGCACGATAGTTTTTCGTAATTTAAACTCGATTCAGAACTGCGCCTGCTTATTGTAGGTCGTGTAAGAAGGCTGACAAACTTGAAGACATTTTGTCCTTGTAATTCTTAGTGTAAGCAGTACATAGAAACGGTAAGTACAACTGACAGTTCTAAAGTTATAAAATTCCCATAAATAGAATGCACAGCAAATTGTGCTCGTTCAAATTTTGCTGAGCCACTTGCGATTTCCTAGAAAAGTTGTTCAAAATATCGAATGTTTCCAGTCGGTCGTGAATAACGAACACAAATTCTGCTTGCAGCGCATAAAAGTTCATCGCGAGAAAGCTTATTTAGTATCTAAACCTGCTTAAAATTATTCAGCTTCTTAGTTATTTTTAAGCACTAATTACATTTCCATATCATCAATATTCGTCAATCTAATAATAAACTCCACAAAGCTCGCGTATATAATATGTATCTCGCCGAAAGAAAACCTCACGGAATAAGCTGAATTCCCGGTGGTGACTACAGAGCAATCGGATGCAGCAGCCAGCCTGCAGCAGCAGCAACAACAGCAATAGTACTAGACGCGACTTTTTTTTCGAGGTAAACTTTGTCGAGAGGGGGAGGCCGTAGGATTTTTACAATGGCAGACGCCCGACTGTAGCCGGGTAACGAACTAATTTCACACGCAACTTTCCCGTGTTCTCTTTACTGCCTTTTCCCAAGGCTATTGATTTAAAAATTTTAGACTGACCGAAATTTTCTTTCCCTCTGGTAATTATATTCCAATAACTCACAAATTTTATCAATACCAGAATTTATTGCGTAAGAATACCAAGTTTTATAATTTGAATTTTCATATAATATATTTTCTATAATAACTCTTTCTCGATGCGCACTATATCTGAATTAATAATAAAAATTGAAAGAGCACAAAACACAAAAATAGAATAATTATGAAAAATGGTTAATAGTTGTGGTTCTGCGCAAATACATTAATATTTAATTGAAACAATAGCGACGGAGGAGATGTGATGTTTTTTATCGCTCAACAGCGAACGCCTACAAATTAATTCTACTGCATGATATCTAAGCTTACCTCGTAATCTTCGCGGATTTTCGGCTATCTCTGCGTAATACTAGTTCACGTTCTCTCTCGTTGCTCTCTAGAACGGCGCAGCTTCGCTGCTTTATTACTTTGCCGCCTGTAACTTATTATAACGGTTCTGTCGAGTTTTTCGGTATACCGAATGCTAGCAGCCTCTGAGCTTTGCAAGGTCTTTCTTTTGCCTCGAGCTATACTCGAGTGATTGTTTCCAAACACTCGAGCATTTAATCTCGTTCGCTTGTGGTTTCTTCTTAAAAGTGGTTACGCCTTATGCTTTACACTGACTTCTGATTACTTTGATAATTGAATAGAAATCCAAATAACGTCAGCTCGTTCGGATGTTTTTAGTTACAAGAAAGCATTTCCGTTAATAAGTCTGTTTGTGCAGTATATACTTTTATAAGTATATCTTCGCAAACGATAGCGTACAGCGGGATCGCGATCTTACAGAAGCACAATAATTATACTTCTACTTATTTCATCTAAACACAGTTGAACACAGATATATCTAGTGTTGAATTATTATTTAAGCATTATCCCCTCGGTAAATCGATCGGAAATATTGGTTTGATGTGGATACCCGGCGTATTGAACATCTTAGTAGCCTCATCCAATTCAAAGCGTTATTTATCTCGTCGACAATAAAGCACTGCAGGTACTATTGACGGGAAAACGAATGATGCTTCAATAAGTTATGTGTTATTCTATGTATAGAAATAATTCATTTGATATTTTATAGATGCTAGTGTCGTCAAGTACGCCTCACGCGTGCATGTCTTGTTTGTATTTAATAATATTCAGTTTCATGCTTGAAATAAAAATTAAAAATATTATAGATGAAATAAAAAAATTCTTAAATACACTACAAACATAAAACAATTGGATGTTTTGAAACGCTTATCACACGTTGATATTAATTGGTAAATAAGAATTCAATCATGTTAATATCTGCCGATTTAGCAATTATTTTATATCTAATAATATAACAGATTTTTCAAATAAATAGAACCGTGGGCTGTTTTGATAATTTATTTTTTTTAATTTTTTAACACATTAGTCTACGATTTCAAGCCTTTTGTAGGATATCTCCATATCAAATATATATATCATTTCGAATGTTTTTATTAATTGATTTTTCTGTTTACCTGTGACGTTTGAAAAATTTGCTTACATTTAGAAATTAAATTTCAATTATAACTTTTTGTCATCAAATGATATGTTTCTCTTATCTCCTCTGATAAAATAAAATTAGGCAAGTATGTCTTTCCTTTCGTCGTTAATACTTATTGTGTTAAAAGAATTTTTATGCAATAATATTATTTCAAATTCAGGACTATATATTTGTCGTTAAAACTTTTTGTATCTATAGTGATATATAATTATTTGTCGGCAAATATTTCCTTAATTGTTTATTTTTAATACGCTTTAAAAGTTTACAAGTTTTTTTTAAATACAATTATTTTATAAGTATGGCATAAACTTCGTGACTAAAACTTTGTGAACTTTTGTTTATTAGAAATTCTTAACAGAGCTCGGAATAATTTTTTAAATTGATATTTATGATATGCTAATACTTGTTGGACCTATCTCTTTCAAAATAATTAATGTATTAAGAATTTGTGCTTTATAACATATTGATATAATGTGTAGCAGTGTCGCTCCATTTTTACAATCAGATTTTACTGAAGCTGTTGAAAAAGATGTAAAAATAGTATGTTATTTTCAATCTTCAGTACTAATAATATTCAATTACAGTAGATAGATTCAATGCTCGCTTATCATCATTTCCATTCAAATCAAAATGTAATATAAAATTTACCGAATAAACAAAAAAGGATAAAACTTCATCGGAAAATTATAGTAGTTGTATATAATGCTCCCAAAAATTAAGGGAACAAAGGAAATTTGCAAATTTTCAGGTGAATTTCAAAAGGTTGTATTTCAATGAAGAATGGTCGTACAGGAAATACAAAAACAAAGCTCTTTTTACGTTATGTTTTTCACTCTACGCCCGAGCGAAGCGAGGGTGGAAAGGTACACGAGACGAGAAACTCTTTCCCGAACATGTGCCGTACCGTATTTTTTGATACGACGTGCGGAAAGTGCGATTTTCAACGCACGTTTTTTGCCGAGTGTGCGGGAAAGACGCACTTTCCGCACGGAGTGTCGAAAAGACTATTTCCAATGCATTTTTTTGCTTAAACTATGCAATTATATTAGAAATGATTATAAATAACTATGTGGATGCATATTACTAAAATTAATTGTGTGAAACGTTAAAAATGAAAAATTCCTCATCAAATTCTTCAGTATAATGGTTCAGTATAGCGGGATCTTCGCATATACTTACTCCGTACGCTACCTGAGTGTATGCATGGGTGTATCCGCGTGCGTGTATATACATGCGCGTAATTCCTTTTAAGATTACTCAAGCACAGCTGCTCAATAAAAAAAAATAACGATTTGTTGTTTGCGTAACATATAAGAGAATGATTAAATTGATGTTCGTGAGAATTTTGACTGTCTGGCTTGTTGACATGAAACGTCTATATTGGCGTTACGAAATTTTCAGCGTACGAGAGCTAAGCGAGCGTAGAGAGCGGTCTACTTTCCACTTTTCACTCGAGTTGAGAGTAAGTGAGAGTCCCCCTTCCACCGTACTCACTTCTTGCAGTGACTGCCTGTAAGAGAGAAAGAGAAAGAGAGAGAGAGAGAGAGAGAGAGAGAGACAGATGATAAGCTTTTTTCAATCATAAATCCCTACCTGCAGTGTTAACATTTGATTCATTTATACCATATATTATCGATGAACTACACTGTTAACCTACCATTAATTTGCGTTTCAGGTCTGCTGCACGTCCCGAGACGGGTATTTCATATTTTTATTTTTTTGTAAAGGTTGAGGATTTTTGTTTTAATTAATATATATTTGTTTTGTTACATGTTCTAATGGCCCTCGAATGCACGTATGCTTTTTTTTTGTTTTCACAAGGCTTTCAAGAATTATCTCTTTTTTTACTTTTAAAAACAACTGGACGTTGGTTGTAAAATCTTATTTAATGAAACGTAATACTGCATGAAATGAAACTCCGCAAAAATTGACAAATTCGGAAATAAAAATGTATGTCGATGTAAAAATGATCGATGTAAAAATAGAAATATGTGAGTCTGGTCTTATCTAAAAAATGTAATCAAGAAACTAACATAACTGGCGTATTCCGTCGATGTAATTAGTTGGAGAGGGGGAGGAGGGAGGGGGGGGGGGCAAAATGTCGATTCGACTACTTTAATTGAATCTTTGCGGCACCCTGATTGTAGTGGAGCGAAAAATCGTCTTAACGTTTATGCTTCATATCTGCGCGCGCGTGTGTGTGAGTGTGTGTGTATGTGTGTGTTCTATCTGTGCCAAGGTACGGACTGACGATGTGCATTTTTTCACCATCAACGATAATCTCATATACATACATGCAGTAAACTAGCGCTATGATGATAAGCGTGTATGCGATTCGCTATTTTACTGTGCGTGTCCAAGAAGTTTTTCAGAACGTCTCGATCAGCGTCTGAGCCGTGCATCAACACTGCACTACCGGATATTCTGTTAGAGCAAGCCCGCTAGAATTGCGGATAATCGGGAATGACGTGTGGAATATCAATTTTATTCGGGCAAAAAACACCAGGCTCGTTACTCGATTTCAGAGCTGTGGTAAGTCATGCACTCGATAGAGCATAATTACTTTTGGTCACGAGCTTCGTTACCAAACTGTCTCACGCAGCTGCGGCTAGCTACGACGAGCTCCTAATGCGCCCGCGTTATAAACAATAATATTGCGCTTCGCGGAAAGCTTGGCTGTGTTCGTTTTCTAATGAGCAGCTGCATAAGCAAAATTGTAATTGAAAGTGGTCTAGTGTACATAGGTGAAAGCATTTTTTCTTTTGGCCGATGGTAATTGTGAACTGCAGTTGGCATTGACTATAGCTGTATACCATAGGCTATGATCTATCTGCTTGTTCACTTAGCCAGTTACTCGTGCCAGCTATGCGCAAATGATTTGCCCATACTATATTGTAACTAGTTATCCAATTGGCCAAACTTGAGATTGTCGATCGTCATTAGATCATCATAAACAGAGCAAAATAAAGGACATTTCTGGAAAGTGAAAACGTGGGTGCTCGTTTAATTTGCTAGGTGCCTGCTGTAAGCTAGCTATAAGCTCTTTAATAGAGAATGATCGTGCAAGAAGCCTCGAGTGAGCTAGCTTAACTTTCGAAAGCTGCACCTTGTACAGTCGCGTGCCGTAGCTTGCTTGTCTATAAAATTCATGCAAAATAGGAGGGCACGTTACCTAAAACAATTGCTTAGTGATTCAGTATGGCGCGATTCAAGAGACGAAGAGCCATATCCGAGTCAGAATGATTGCTATAGCATTAGGTAGATAAGTGACTTGCAGTCGCAACGATAAGCAGGCATAAATGTAAGATTTCCAATGAATGTATAAACTCGAGAGCTAACAGACGCCCGCATCCGATTCTTGCTAGTTTTTTTTCTTGTTCTTTAGCTGGGCGACAATCGGGGCTTGTCCGTAGCCGCACGAAAGGCATACGCCACAATTTAGCGCAAAGGAAGATGGCGAGACTGCGAGAGAGCAGACTGGAAGCTCAACTTTAACCAGTTTTAAATCGAGTTAAAGAACTTTCAGGACGCCGGCAACTTTTTCGGAGCTATACTTACAGAAGCCTCTACAGCAGCGAAATGAGAAAGAAGCGCCCTGTCGTCCGTCTTGATTAGCGCAGAAAAGCGCCTTTGTCTCTTGTTCTCCCTTATTTTCCAGCCGATATCTTGCAGCGAATCTAATTCTCGTTATGGCCGGTCCACAAAATATTTGCCTTCCAGTTCTTTTTCCGTAATAACGCGTCTCACATCGAGATATCGCGACTTATCGCAACCAGTCGAGAAGATTACACCCTCTAGCTCACTAGCCTTACGCCACTATAGACTCTTGTTCCTTGGAAGAGAAGAAAACAAAGTAAAACTGTTGTCGATGCTGATCGCGCTCAACATAATTCCGCCTGTCTTTCCAAGTATTCCACTTGACTTATGGCTCCCGCGCAGTCGACATAAGGGCTTCACGCAGGCTGCAATCGGCTTAGTCTTCGAGAGGCTTACTACGTGCACAACTCGTCCAACCAATAGAACATTGAGTAGAACTATATCGCGGTGGGAATGATTAAGAAAAATGAAACAGAAGCGAAGTAATCATAAGAGAAACGTTAGGATTAACGATGCGAGTGCGAATCCTTGATTGTCTAGCGATTGTCGAGCACGTAATTATTGACGATAGCTCTTAGGAAAGAAAAGAGAGAGAGAGAGAGAGAAAGAGAGAGATATATATATATATATATATATATATATATATATATATATAGAGAGAGAGAGAGAGAGAGAGAGAGAGAGAGAGAGACGAGAGAGAGAGAGAGAGAGAGAGAGAGAGAGAGAGAGAGAGAGAGAGAGAGAGAGAGAGAGGAGCCATCAGCGCTTGTTCCACTCAAACCGCGGAGCTATGTTGTCCATTTATCGCGGTGGAATAGCGCATGGGCTTTCGAGCAAGCGCAGTCGAGCCATTAACAACTCTTTTCTCTGCTCGCTGTAGCCCTCGTCTCCAAATATACCGCAGCCACTATTTATCACTTCGCAATAACATAATTTGATTTATCAGATTTATAGAGGATCGCAGTGCTCACGTATAGCGTGTTCATTGAGTCTCCGAGAATGCGAAGCAAAGTGCTGATGCCGTTGAATAATGATAATCCAGTCGAGAAGAATGGAAGCGCTGCCAGCTGCATTAACGAAATGCAAAATTGCAGCGAGCGAGAGTTGAGCATTAAATAGGAAGAAAAGGCAACGATCGTCGGTCAACGCAATGTCAGCGTAATGGCACCAAATTGCGATGCGCACTTAAGTAGCCTCTTGTTTACTTGTCCTTTATTAATTGCATTTGTTCACATTGTAGTTGCAACAATGATAAGAATAAATTAACAATAAAAGTATACATCGGTGAGCATTTATCGTTGTCCGCGCATACGCCCATGTGGATGTGTACATGTGTGTGTGTGCGTATGTCGTAAAGCATGCTATGAAATGTCGTTCGTTCCCTGGAAAGAAACAAATGTTATAGAGTACTACAGTGGCAATCCGTGCGGTATATTTGCTTTGTGATGCGCCGGCAGGTATACGTATGTAGGAGAGCTGTGCAAATTGGTTGGTCATTTTCAGTATTAGTTGTAAATGATTAGTCGTACATCGGAACCGCATATCATTTATTCGGTTATCTATTATTAAATACACATTTGTGCGAGAGCTAAATTATCGATACAATTATGATAAAAATTTGTCAACGCTCCTCAATGTTGATCAGGCATTTTCACACGCACGCACGCACGCTCGCACGCACACAGTAACACTCGACAATATTCTCTGGGAACGCGCGCACCTGAATGAAACACCGCCTTTCTCTCGTCTCCGATGTACTGGGCCGCTCTGTTGGCACCAAGTATTCGTTGTACCTTCTTTCATTATTTTAGTTTCTTCATTTACTTCATAGCACAATATCGAGAGTGTTTCAGTACGGGTCCCATATCCCATACGTTGCTAACATTTTCGGTAAATGTCAAAATTACGCGGCAATTATGTCCTATTGTGGTTCTTGCTTGTTCATATCTGCTGCTTATTTTCCCATTCGAGCTCAACACTGCTTATCGTACATGTCTATATTTACAAATGGTTCACTTGTGAGTGCATGGATGAGTCTGTTGAAATAAATGTTTGTTGTAAAACACGTTATTTCTGTTGATTTAATATTCGGTTTGGGTCCATAAGGATTCTCTGCACCGACAGTAAACAATGACATTAAGCGTGGGTGCAAAGAAAACGACCAAATAATAATCAGGTATAAAATTGCGAGAGAACGTTTCGATGAGGAAGAAAAGATTTACAAGTGGACTGCAGATCCACCAAGCTAAGTCAAGTTTCAACGATTCTAACCAAACGTGAATAGACAATGGCAACGCTAGTAGCTACAAATAGATTAAGACAAGACGAGAGGAACAAAGCTTCCACCGTGAATGCAGCCTAAAGGGAATAAACGATGTATGAAATCGGGGCGATCGAGTCGCACGGCGCACGGGTATTCAAACGAGATCTGCGCAAGAGAGAACGCTGCTTAAGGGAAGTTGTGGTTTTTCATTATGAAAACTGCGTGGATGCACTTGCTTAAGCTTGATATATATCTCGAATCTGAGAGTAGGGAGAAAAAAGCAGGCGAAGGGGAGATAGATCGTGATATGGCCTGCACGTATGACGATCATACAAAAATCGTCCATCGGACGCGCTTACGTGTATTCGTGACGGCGTTGTATTTACACTTGAATTGTTCTGCCAATAACAATCGCAAAATAACGATGTACGTAGGATACGAAGAAATGGGCGCATTTGTCTGTGGTCAGACGGCTGTAGTGGCAAGGCGGGCGGGAGCTAGATTTTCGTCTGCTTCGAGAGTGCGCGCGCAACTCCTCCCTTTGCGTATGTGAGCAGTTCCGTGGAAAAATCCCTTAATCCGGCATGATTTTGGAAGAAAAATCACAACAAAGCGCTTATCCATTTGCTTTATCGTTCTATTCGGTCTTGAACGAAAAACAAATTGGACCTATGACCAGGGATGCTCGCGAACCCGTTTTTCCGTTCATCGAAGAACGAATGTTCGTCAAAAAAAGAAACGTAATTTATCGTGATTATTTAGAAATCGATAAAAAAAGAAAAAAAATTATAGGGTTAATCCCATATTGAATTAAAACTCGAATTCCACGGGATGTAATACGACGACAGATAGGTCTTGGTATATTTTCTTGAAAATTTTTATATCTGCGGAGTAGGTATCAAAATTTTGTTTTTATACACTGGCCCACTTTATAGAGTACATAAAAACTCAAAACTAATAAAACAACAAAGCCGACAGACTTGAGCGTTCTTAAAGCAATAGCGAAGGTCAAAATTCCAACCTGTAGAATTAGAATCTGACGAATTCGGATTTATACTGTCTTTTTTTTATTTGCATGAAAGTGTTGAAAAAAACATAGGAAATCAGGCAAATCTTTTTTTATGTGACAACTTTTGTGGGCAAAAGTTCTAATTGGGCGGTCTAAACTTTATAAAATGCTAAAAGCAAAAAATGACGAGCGTCCTGCCCGGACATTTACATTTGGCGAAATCCCTATCCGAACATTCGAAATGAACATGTGAACAGGCAGTTTTCATCAGTTCAGTGGTTATATTCTTTTAAAAATCAAAAATAGATGAACCCCAGGAGGAGGCTGTTAACATCCGAAAATATAATAAGCACAAATATGTGGCTAACGAACAAGAAAGATATATTAAAAGGCAATTTTTATTCCACACGATGGATTTTTAGTCCATACATGAAATTCACTATGGAACAAAATGAACAATATACGTGCATGAGTTTCCTCGAATAAGATGTGATGATAATATTCGTGTACTACATATATAATTCTTCGCGTCGAGTGGGCGATCAACGGGCAAATTTTTTTTGGTTGTGAAATTGTTTGGAAATGTAATCGGAACGGCTAACAACTGTTTCAACTGAAGTTGCACAGTGCTGGTGCTTCATTCAGTGGTATCTATTATCTGAGAGCGATCGCCGTTAACTTACATTTCGTTGGCGAGATAATAAAAGTGGATGGTGAAGGAAACAGCTATTGCCGGTAGTTAGGCCCGCAGGCTAAGAAAAGTACACGAGAGCGTTTGGTTTACGGGATGGCTGCTGCCGCCGCGCGAGCATCCCTTACACAGAAAAGAACAAAATGTGTATAAATAAGCTAAAGCGAGACCGGAAGTTGGATCGGGGAAATCCTGTGGCTAAGGCCAATAGGAAAGAGAAGACCGGTCAGTCGCCGTGCCTATATCTTCTCGCTAGACCGATGCCTATACATATACTCGTATAACTGGGGCAAACGTACTAAAGCAGTTTGGCAAAAATGACCGGCTTGGCGGTTAGCTTCGAGCTAGAAAGCGAAAGCGACTCTACGGCAATGAACTGACAGCAATATAACGCCGACTGAACTCACTCAAGATTGACAAACGCACGACTACTTGAATTTCCCGAGTATCAAGACGAAGATTAGGACAAGAGGGGAGAAAGCTCTTTGACAAGTTTTAACGATGGCCAAGTTCTGTATAGACGCGCGTGACGGAAGGAAGCGAGCCAAGGGAGCGGCACTGACAAGCGGGTCGTTAGTTTCATGGATCGAAGGATCCATTAGATGCTGCTGTTGAGGAAAAGAGAGGAGGGAGGGTACAGAAAGACAGACGAAGGACGTCTCTCCCGTAGTAGAAGCAATCGATGCCAGCGTTACTAGCGAGGAGGATCTTGCGCGTGCGATGAAAAAAGAGACAAACAAATTCAACTGCACTTTCCTTGCTCGGAGATTGTTCGAAACTGACCGGCGGATATAGACATGGGTACTCTGACCGTGTAATCCAACGAATGAAGTCGCAGGAACCAAGAAGCTAGTCTAGATTGAATGACGACAAGCGAAAGAGGATGATCGAAACGGTGAGAAAAACGGCTTCTAGCTGCGCGCCGTCGCACAAGTTTGCCGTGTGATTACGTATAGCCTGCCCATAGAGGCTCTCAGAAATATAGCTGTTGTAAAGTCAGCGTAAGTATAGGTATATATACAGACACGTTACACTGCCGGCGATCGCGGCGAGCTTAAATGACGAGTGCAGCCACGCACGGTGTTCGATCGGAATTCGCAGCCGCGCTCAGTGTCGGAAAGCGAGAAATGTCGCCAGTATCACGACAAACGGCGGATTGCTGAGGCGCAGTTGGCCGCCGTGCTGCATCGCCGCTGGATGCTCACCTGTAACAAGCCAATGCGTTGCTACTTGAATGCTTGGCAGTTGGATTTGCGTTAGATTGCGCGCCTTGCCCCATTGCTTGCGGAGGCAAGTCCGCGACTAGCGACACGAGCGACACCCACCGTTGAGCACATGGACCGTGACAGTTTTGGTGTTAGCGTTGCTTGGATGGCAGGTGTATTTGCCACTGTCGGCTGGCTGGGCCCGCTGGATCAGCAGGTACGATGTCGTTTGCTCGCCTTTTTCCGTTATCACCGAAACCCCACCCCGAGGACTGTCGTAGTTGATTTCCTGTCGGAAACACAGGCAAATGAGGAAATCGCTGCTGCCCGACAAACGCATTATCGTATCAAACCCCCTCCCTAGTTATGGAAAGCCGCGTAGCCGACGCGCACCTACCTACCAATTCGAACGGACTGCACAGTCACGTAGATAGGATTTGATCGTTTGTCCCTGGTTGCGCGTAAGACGTCGAACTAACTGCTAGCAGAGAGAGAGAGAGAGAGAGAGAGAGAGAGAGAGAGAGAGATAGAGAGAGAGAGAGAGAGAGCGAGAAACGCGGATGAACGAACACGATAAAAACATCCGAGACATTAAACCAATGTCACGAAGGAGCGAAGGAGTCGTAGGAGCGACGGCGAACGAGCTCGGGACTGCTTGGGAAAAACTCATTGGCCCGGGTTATATTATCGGTAGCTCCGGGGCCAGTTGCAACCCAGTATCGATCGATTGATTTACGGCAGGCACCGAACGCTGCGCCTCGGTATTACTTTATACTTTGCGACGCTCTCGATACCAGTTATACGAACAATCAACGTTTCCAATCCCGCCAGCTTCCTACCACGCATCTTCTCTGGTCGTGCGCTCTCGCTCTCTCCTTACGTTCCCTGGAAAATCCGCATGTACTGCAATCCAGACAACCGCGCTAAGAGTGTATCCTATACGCTGCTGCTCTTTGAATAGAAGACAAACGTAAGGTCGCGCTAAAGCTTTCTATGAAAACTCCATTTCCATTCAAACTTCTTTCCTGTCTCCCGTACCCGGACATTATTGTTCAATCAAATGGGCTGATATTTAGCGGATACACTAGATGACTTTGTAGACTGTATAAAAATGCGTGTGCACCCAAAAGCTTAACAGCCTAAGGGCATGTTAAACATGTCTATATCCGAAACTGGCCTTACCTGCTGATCATGGGTCCAGATGATGGCAGGAGGTGGTTCTGGACTATGCAACACAACACAAGTCAGATTCATAGTGCTGCCTCTGTTTATGTACATATCAGCATCCCCTAAGATTTCGGTGACTGGCTCTGCGAGCAGAAACAAAAGGCAAATGTGCTACGTAGACACAAATCGATCACTCTTGTTCGAATTGAAAAACAATCTGATTAAGCAAATTGAAAATCCAGATTGTCGTTTTATTGCACCTTTCTCCATTTATTCCAATACAACTTATTTCATAGTATTCACTCTGTGCTCAAGCCATTTTCGTTTTTCTAATTTATGAGTGATCCATACTGGCGCTTCAGCGATGCGATACGTTTTATTCAGACTCAAAGGGGCTATGGCAGCTAAGTCTGATTATTTCAACAAAGGCTACAGTGAGTCATTAGTAGCCACCACTTGAAAGAAATGACGTATGGAGCTACGAGTGCCGGCCAGTTTTCAGTAGCGAACTTTGATTGGGCTACAGATTTTCCGAGGTAGTAGGTGCGGCAAGTGCATTGCGCATACAGTTACAATCACATTCGTGGAAACTGGCAAAACTTTGGTTTTCATTCGTCAGACTCGCAGGTAGTGTTTACGGGCAAATAAATTTCCAAGTGGCACGAGCGGTTTAAAATTAATGTTCACATTAGAAGGCTGATGTACGGTCTGATTAAATGGATCGGTGCACCTCGGCTCTTGTCGCACAAAAGGACATTATTTAGACTTACTCCGCTACCAGGCAAAATTTGGTTATTATAGAGCAGTGTTTTATGAAAAACTTGTTCGTAAACTTTCCTAAACAGCATTCAACTCGGCTTGAATCGCCACTGTTCTTGAGCATACTTGTAAATTAATTTCCCCGAGATGTTCCGAATAGGTAGTTTATTTTTATCAATGCCCAAAACTCTGCCACGTATACAATAGAATAGCTTCACTTTACGATAAATCTTTCGTGCAAAGCGTTTATCTAAGTTCGCCCAGTAGCAATATCAAGTTTCTCCGAGTTTGTTTCTAGGCTATTTAGATTTTATTTGAATATGACTATCAGACTTACTTTGCTCGCGAACACGAGCGAGATCAACGGTCAACTATGGTTCAATAAAGAGGTTGCGGTCAACGATCCGACAAATATGGAGAAAAGTTTTCCGATCAGGTCTTCGACGCTACCAGCGTGCCGAGCCAGCTGATACGCGAATTGAAGCCACGAGAAAAAGCAAGCGAAACATTCGAATGGAGATAGCTAAAAACGGCGCAAGATGATTCTGCTGCTGTCTGCTTGCTGTTTCAACGTGCAATTTTATTTGTTTGTTTTCGTTGGAGATCAAGCGTACAAAATCCACGAGTGCCGTAATAAAGAAATATCCGTTAAAAAAAGAAAAATCATATAAATGCAATAAAAGCTTCGTGTCGAGAATCGGACTTCGGCAATATAATCAACGATCTTCAAGATCCAAGTAGCATAAAAATAACCTCTTGAAGAGATTTGCGGAGAAACGAAAAAGGTAGGAAACTTGGTTCAACTAACCAACCACCGAGAGATGCATTGAGTGTCCAATGGGCGGTGTCGTCGAGACTTGACACTCGTACGTTCCAGAATCGCGCCTCTGTGCCGATTTCACCTGCAAAGTCCATGTTTGTGTTTGAGGATAGTGCACCGCAACGAAACGAGCGTCTGCTGTATACGTAGCCGTGCCAACGGTCAGTAAGTGGATGTCTTTGTGGCGTACCCACGATACCTATAAACAAATCATCATCAACCTTGAAATAAGGCCTGCATCATTATACCAACAATTATTTCCATAGCCCGCGGAAATTCGTTATAGAAGAGAAAGAATAAATATTGATATTGCTATGTACTGACTAATTTTTATTAAGTTGTTAAACGACTCTACATCACCATTTTCTTTAAAATAAACATTTTAATTTAAACAAAATTTTCTAATGATCATTTATTGGCATAAAGATGTGATAATTTGGCGATGATTCGAACTACTTTTAGTAAAGTAATAATAAATCTTAACAAATCCTTTCGCATCTTAGATTCTTTTGATCGTCGAATATTAATTTGAACTTTTTTGAAGGGTTAATCATATTCTACATCTATTTAAAAGCGCTACCTACTTATCTTCATAATATAACTTTAACCTTATTAGTTTTAGATGCGATTCATTTTATTTGGGGAACGTCAATATTTACTACTTCGATCTGGAATCTCTTGGCCATTAAAAAATGCAAGTGTATATAATACAGCTCGCGAGTGAGTGGAATGGAATAATGAGTGGCTTAAAGAATGAAACTTAAACGATTAGCTGTATGGCGGCAGTATGCATAGTATGCATCTTGATGAGTATATTGAAGTCGAGGACTCGCTTTGGAATGGTTCGGGTCGCTTTTTATTTCATGACAGATAATGTCAGTCGTGTATGAACTGTCAGGATTGGTTGGGGCCGAGCAGGTCCTTACGACGCGGTGAACCTAACTATTCAGTCAGTCTCCATTGTTTCGTCTACGTTCGTGTATTTTTGCTGTTCTTTCGTAGGGACGTAATGAGGATTAAACCATCATGAAATTGAACTATTTGGTACGCAAAAAATTCTTTGATTGTATGCACGGAGAAGCAAGAGTTTTTCTAGGGTCTTTTGTGCGCATTGTAAAGTCTGAAGAAACTTATTATCGAGTAAATGAATCTGCCTTCGAATTAGATTCTGACACGGCTATCTCTGTCTACGATTTTTTCGATCAATCAATGAGCCATGCAACGAGTCGTGTTATCGGCTCGAGTGATCTGCTCCGAATATTATCACTCGAACGTTTCAGTGAGTATTATAGCTAAAGTTATAGCTAAAGAGTATGGTTGAGCACTTTATTAAACTGGTTTTAAAAGGAGCTGGCTCCTTTTTAAAGTTGGAAGATAGTAATTACAATGTTGTTCGCTCTTGGCAGAAAGCAATCACTCAGGACAATAGCTGAAGCTGGAAAAATGTAATATCAACGAGTTGTTAGTATCTTTGAAATTTGGCCAAATTTGACAAGGACTTAACTACAAAAGAGCATGCGACTGGTTGGTCAAAGCTTTACAAAGAGTCCAGGTACAAGCCCGGAATGGCATTGTTCCAAGTATAGCTGCGTTATAAATAAGATTCGGAGCATCGTCGATATTGCAGATGAAGCTAAAATTCGTTTGTCCACTAGGAAATTAATTGCCATCTCGCGTGCACGTGGGCCACGACATTGTCACTGGAATAAGGTGCGCTGATCAAGATAGAGCGCGAACAGTCAAGCCCAGCAGTGAATGTGCCTTGGAACACGGTTGTGTCACCTGCACGTTAAAGGCTCATGAATTGGCGACAATCTAGCCAGCTCGGCGGACAACTGACTGAGAATTAGCAATACCGCGAGATTATCGGAATATGCCCCCCCCCCCCTCCTTCAGACTCGTCTACACCCCGTTGGTAAGAACTTGGCCATGTATCAATAATTATTTGTTTGGAGCTCAAATAATCCGTTGAGGTCAGCTGGCAGTGAAACGCCGGGTGTCAATGATCGAGGTCGAGGCGGTAGGCGCGGTCTAATAGTTAGTCAGGATAAGGTGGCTCAAAGGCGTAGGACGCGAGGCGTGAGGTGTGTGAGTAAGCGCAGCCTCCAGACGCGCGATTGAGTATGGTAACGCGCGAGAGCTCTAGGTTACGAGTGGCGACCATTGGCAGCGGCTATTTGCAGACGTGCCCAAGAGTGTCGAAGCGATGAAAAGCAATCTAGAACAGATGTTTGTTTGAAAAGTATTGCTGCGACTCGGCGAGAATATCGCTGAGTATTGATCGGCAGAAGTGGGGCTTTCGGCCTCGCGCAATGTTTTCATTGCGTGCATAGTGTATCGCGGTATTGCTCGACCACGCCGAATCAGGACGTCATGCTGCAAGCTGATGTTTTGAGAGGTGCAAGCTCCGCGCTGTTTGTCCGACTATTTTCCGCTTACGCTCCTGCGTACTCGAGCTCGAGGCTGCACAAATATCCACGTCGGAGCTGCCGCAACCTCCTAACAATTTATTGCTCCATTTCTACGGAGGATGAAGATCACGGGACCGATTGATATTCGAGGCAGCTTGATGGCTTATTCTATAGCGCGCATCCAATGTACACGTATTAAAGACGCATAGAACACAGTGCCGGAAAGTGACGATAGATCATTGATTCACCTCAGGCTCAATCCGGTCAATAAAATTGGCAATTCAACGATACTATTATACCGTCCTGCTGGCTTGACGGCATGAAAATCAGCAAAAGCTACAAATTCATCGAAACCAAATTAATATTCTTGGGCATTTAATGCATGAAAATTATCTGAAATCGAAGGGAAATTATATTTGGGATATTTTTTGGATCGACAACTTCTTACAAACATTCAATTTTTCTATATTTTAATTCACAACTCACCAAGCACTAGAATTCATTGCTGAGGTTGACCGCTGCTGCTAGAAAATAGCCATCCAAGAGTCGTTTTATCAAGTTTCACATATGATGAATATATATATATATATATATATATATATATCGACAGTAGCTTATCGAGAAGTTAATAACTATTGAATTACTAATGAATTTATTACTTAAAAAATCATGAACAGTTCATTTATTATCTTGGCAACGCGTATTTCTTTTTTTCTATCAAAAATATGAGCTGCATTGTATCTGAAAAAAATGTAGTAGAACTCGAGATATGGTGATTTAATATAAGCTATAAAAAGGTAAGCCGAAATGAGCGGGTCAAATGACCAAAGCTGTTAACGGAAATTATAATACCTTGAGTCCTACTCAATTTTTTTGAAATCTGAATGAAAGAACCAAAATTTTTATTATGAAATAAAAAATAAGTGTCTATTATTCAGATTTCATTGCAATGATGATAAAAATAAACTATGTATGATTTTTCAAAGAATGAATGCCTTAATAATTGATTAGTCGTTATTGCCATAAGCATTGAAATTCGAATTTGGTGAGTAAAAATGGATAAAACAGCATCAGGATGGCTATTTTTGAGCACAAAAACTAAACAATTTTTTAAGAAGTGGTCGGTTCTAGAAATCATAAGTATATTTGTCTTAGAATTTCAGACTGATGGTTTTCATGCATTGAAAGCTCAGATACATGTTCTTTGCTGATTTCGAGGCCGTCGTGTGCCGTTGGGCTTCCTTTTATGGCCACCTTAGAGAGCCGGTCCAGGTATCGTTCGATTACCAAACAAGACAGATAAGCTGGGATAAATAATACAGTGAAAAATTAGCTGCAGTAGGTATGCGATATAATACTGACCGTGCGGTCTGCTAAATTGAGAACGCGGCAGCTGAGACTGGCGGTGGTGCCGACGAGAGCTGTGACGTTATGCGAGGCTAAGATGTCGAAAACCGGTCCCCTATCCAAGGGCTCGATGTCGTGTTCCAGATGTTGCTCCTCGTCGTCGCTACGACACCTGCTCGAACCTGTAACACACGCGTGTGTACGCGCAATCATTTTAATGTTTTTTTATCATTTGTCTAGTGGCTCGCTTTTCTTGGCAAACCCTGCAGCTTTTACGGTGCGATTTGGTTCAATTACTACGTTAGCTGGCCCCGATGGGACAACGCTTGCATTCGTTCGTCAATAAAATATCACTGTCCCGACGACTGACAAAGATTTTACAACAAAGATTAATGAGCGAAATATAAATCTTTATATTCAGACCTACGAATAAGCATTAGCAGTTCCGCTGTTACGGGAAATGTCAGTGCTTGATCAGATGTTCTGGAACATCCGCTCGAATTGCGGTTCACGAACTAGCCTCCAACAGTAACACATTAATCAAGCGCAAGATAAGCCCAGTCACGGTTGAGTACTGATGATAATGAAAGAAGGAGGCAAACGTTGGTTAACGGAAACCCTTCAAGTTTAATAGGGACTTATTGCGTATTCGGCATTGATGGAGTCTCCTACATGGCCTTGCTATTGGTGGAGGTGGTATTGCTGCTGCTGCTGCTGCTGCTGCTCAAGATGATTATGATAATGACAACGGCGGCGGCGTAGAAACAACGAATTTCATTTTCTCTTTTCCAAACTGTAGTTGTTTTGCGATTTCAGCGTAGCGATCCATCAAAATACAAACGTAGTATAATCTTTAATTAGTTGCATAATATAAGTGCACAGTAAAGCGGTACACCTTTAAAGTTTTCGCAAAACAAAATAAATATGCTAACCTTTGCTAATTTATTGCACCGTTCGTGGAAAAGATATTATCGCGAGTACGTGAGTACGAGACATGACTGTCCATACCTATCGCAGATCGACATGGCCGCGCACGAGCGCAGCTGCAACATCGCAGCAGGAGAAAACGATTTCTGCGTTTTCGCAGACTGTACTCTTGTCGATCTAGGACTTGGGCTATATGTGGACTATTGAGTGGGCACCTGTAATAGCTTCGAGTGACAGATTGCATTGTTGCATTTGTTTAGAAAAAGTCTAAGTCGGTAAGCGATCTCGTGCGTGTCATCCAGTTGGAAACGGAGCCCCGGCTTCAGGTGTCAGCGAGGACCTTATAATTTATCCAATACCATTGTTTCTATTATGACATTAACTACAGTAGGTCAGCATCGAAAACGCGACGTTGATAGAGCACGATGGAATATAATATGTTTAGATAAAGCTGTGACATGCCGTAGGGTATAAGGCTACAGTCTTGATGGTAGCTTAGCTCGAATCAGCGCTGAATTTGTCAATAGAAGAGTTGATCGACGTTATCACAACTTACAGCCAATCAACCCAATCAATTTCGAGATTTTGAGAAGCCATCTGATTAAAGGAAAAAGTATTTTACGTGAAATAAGTACATTCAATTTAGGTTTATCGAAAGAATAGCACGAATTTTAAGAAAAACATCTATTTATTAACGATGTTTTCATACATCAAGTCTCATGTTAAATTGGTCAACTTTGATTATAAATCTGTGAAAAGCGGTTACGTGGACTAATGTTTTGGCAACTAGTTTAATGTACTATAGGGAATAGGAAAATGTTAAAAGAAAGTACAAGTTGAGTTGGAATTTCATTATCAGCTGACAGCCCAAACTGACGTGTGCGAGGTGATGCATACAAGTGACGGCGTCTGTGCAGAGGAGAACTTGGCTTCATTTTTATAAGGTAATTTTAATGAGTAAATAGCGAAGTAATACTTGCTTTGAAAATCTAGGCCACACACAAATTGCTTGCAGTAAAGCACAGCATTAATGGCCCGATAATTATCAGGAGGTCCTCGCTGTGGAAGCTGAGATTTCAACGCCATAACTTCCTAGAGCGTCATAAACATCAGCTCAACTGAAAGCCATTTTTCGAGAGAGAGAGAGAGAGAGAGAGAGAGAGAGCGAGAGCTAAACAGAGAGACGGGAGAGAGGGGGGAGTCGTGCACAATGGGCTAAGTCAATATTCATGCGAGAAACTGGCTTTTTCTCAGCGACGCATTCAGCGACAGTTATCAAAGACGAAATTATTCCATTGAAGGAGAGGTTATTATCAGTATAGCGTTCGTCTTCTGGTCTCAAGACTACAATCGACCGACTTTTGACGCGCCTACTCTATCTCGCCGTCGAATGTCTCGAAGCAGCTTACATTAAATATGTGTCCAACTTTTGCTTTGCGTCGATTATTGAATGCGAATTCATGGATAAATACATCAAACAAGTTAAGCTAGTCGAGATTTTATCGATAAAAAGAAAATTTAGCGAAGAAAAAAAAATTCAGATATTTTATCCTGCGGGATTGATTAATGACTAGTTATGGTTTATACGCTGTACTCCATTTATATAAAGCTGACAGGTATGTAATGATCCATCTATCGCTCGTCTCTTTGGACGTTTGGAATGATCGATCTTGATCTTGCAACCAAGAATCATCCTCCATGACAACTCCTGTTGGTTAATTCTTTATGTGTCAAGTTCTACTTGCACACTTTCCTCAAACGGAATTGTCTATTTCTGTACCCATCAGTTGTCCATCGCGGCAGACTATAGATATATAGAGTTATTCGAACACTTTGTCGGTTGCTCACTGCTGCTGTGAAGCTTGTTAAATTTTCTCTCTTCCCTTCGCAAGTGTTTGCACAGCAAGTTTGCACTGCTGTGTGTGCCACTAGTAGCCCCAAAGTTTGCTGGTCCCAAGCAAAGATGCCATCGGTCAGAGTGAGGGCCAGACAGGCTATTAACTTTTTCGTCATCCTCTACCGCATTTAAATGGATAATCAAGTAGCAGATCCCTGCTGCTGTCAGCGCAAACTTCAATTGACACAAGAACCGCTATGATAAGCAGCAATTAACCGGTCACATTGAACCTCGTGAAACAAGTGAGTAAATAACTCGTCACGCACAGGGTGCCACGAGAACAATTGGAAATTCATACACAATGAAGAAGCCAGCCTCGCAGTGAGAACTCTTTAGAAAAGGAGTTTCTTCAATGAAAAAAAGAAGCGGAGCATTTATTGGTAGAAGTTATAATCGAAGTAAAAGAGACTCCTGGAAAGCAAAAAAAGGTTCCAACTTGCAGGTGTAAAGACTTGCAAGAAAACTGAGAGTTTTGTGCGTGTCGTGAAATAGATCGCGAACTATTCACTTTCCTGTCTCTCCGTTTTCCTCTTGATATGCTTCGCACATGCAGGCGAGCAAGAGGGGCTGCTTCTTTTTATCGAAAGTGATTTGACTCGCTGCCGGTGCTTTATTAAAGTAGCCGTACGTGCGAACGCGAGAGCGCGCGCATTATCTCGTATTCGAGCAGCACGTCTCGAGGGCCGAAGTAATTTTTATTAAAACAGCGGTTCCCATCCAAGAGCCGGTAGGGGCGCCCATGGGGGCCGAAAGCAAACCAAGGAAAACTGAGGGTAAAAGCGGGCGTCGCGCTGCACCCGAGGCCACTCGCTGCCCGCGGCCGCAAAAGAGACGATGCCAAGTGTTTCGACGGGTGGCCAAGAGGAGCGCCCGGAGTGGCGCCACTGTGGCAGCGCTCGGCGGACAGCGAGGCTGTCGAGTGGCGAGCCCCGCAAGGCAAACAGCAACAAGCCGCGCGAGTAACGCACTCGGGTCAGCGCCCGCGCGGCACCAGGCGGCACTCACCGGCCAGGAGCAGGCTCAAAACCAGTAGGACGGCCCTCATGTCGACGTGGCGGCCCGCCTGCGGCTGCTGGCGCTCGCTCGTCGCCTCGCACTCATCGCGGCGCGCGCACGCTCATGCCACCGCCACCAACGGCACTGACGCGGCAATAGGCGGCAACTGATCGGGCGCTCGATCACTACATGTTCGTCGGCGACTCTGCGAGTTGCAAGCGGCGCTGGCTCTCGAGCTCGACTGAGGCGACGAGAACCGAGGGATGGCGATCGAAGAGGAGCGGTTGTGGCGCGCGGCCAGGCGCAGGCTGCGCGGGCGGCCGCGCGAGCTGGCCGAGCGGCCGCCGCGTAGGTACAGCTCGGCTGCTGTGCGCCGTTCGGCGCGTGCGCGGCGCCAGCAGCAGCAGCAGCAGCAGCACTCCGCCGTCTCCGCCGGTCGACTGACAGTGGGGCTGAGCCACGCGCCTCCGGCTGGCCACCGAGCTAAAAGTTGGGCTCGCCGCTCGACCCGCACGGCGGCGAATGGCGATGAGACTGCCGCAGCTTTGCTGGCTCCATTGCGACGCCGATGGAAAAGAAACGGCCTCGTAGCTACTGTACGAGATGCCGTAGGCGGTCTTCGCAACGAATTCCGAGCAGATGTCGGGCTTATCGGCGATTAATTAGCTTCCAGATTGTGTTCTAAAACAATGAAAGCAGTGCGAACAGTTACTTCATTGGGCCTTTCCTGGTAACGCGCGAACGAATGATCCGTCTCTTATTGCACGCGGGTCACTTTGAAAACGAAAGGCATAAGAACAAGCCGGATAAGAGCATTCCGCGGGATTATCCCATGATGTATACGGCGTGACGATACATATCGACGAGCGCAGACTGACGTCAATCTTGTAAAAGCTGTTGATTCGACTTTCGCGATCTTGCTACGTCTTGCTTCGAGCAAACTTCTTCTGCCTGAAAGAATGATTCTGATCGAGCGATCGTAGTAGCTCTGTTCGTTGCTTCGATTCGGCAATGGAGTATTGGAGGGCGTTAGGGGTTCTGATTGGTAAGTCGCAAGCACGGCGTCCATCTCGACATTCGATTAGTCAAAATTAACACACTCAGTCTATTCGGTGTACTTTAATGAGCAGTCGATGAAAATCAGTGAAACGACTGATCGCGAAAAATTGAAGCGAGTGAATAGTATAACTGCTGTGTATATCAATCCTAGACTGGCATGGATAAGATTGCTCGAGTCGCGCGATTCAACGTCCGCTCGTTCATGGTATTTCAATGGAGCGCGGCCAGGAGGTTTCGCTCGTCGAAAGCCGATGCACGCGATGCCCAATTCAACCAGTCCTGAGCCTGGCCGATGCAAGTGCGGATACAGATGCACGCGTCGGCCGAATTTCGTTGACGAAATGTCTACGAGGACCGTACGAAAGTACGGCGAACGCGAGCCAAGTTGGAAAAACGGATTCGGGTGACCGCTAGGCGTCATCCGTGACAGTGTATCGTGTATTACTTTATTTCGCAATTTCGCAAAACTTGATGAGTGTTGAATGGACAAATTAAACGACTACGATGAACGATTTCTGACTGCGGCCTTTTACCTTGGCTTATAAATGACATGGACTTATAACTACCACACCTCAACCCGAAGAATCGAATTCTTTTTTTGCATTTCAATGTCAACTAATAATACCTACGAAAAATTCACAAATTGACATTTGACTATCTATTTAGAAAAGTAATGGCTTGCAATCATGGTTCAGGTTGTTTTTGATTTTGTAATGGAACGCAATCCAATTTCTTCCTGCTGCTTACTCTTCCTATCATATTAAAACCTAACAGTTGATTCATTAAAATAATTACTAACAATTTATTATCAATGAATATTACAAACATTCCGCTTTAGGTCGTCCGTAAAATTTGGGTGTTTCTTGACTTTTAATTTTCATAACGAACGTATTTTTTGTGACTATTAACATATAATTCACAGATGACCCAGTAAGTGCGATGAGTTGGGTTTTGGTTGAGTCAGCTTTCACGATGTTTTCATTGTAAATCAACAAAACCTAGCATTTTAAGAAAATAAGGAGCTCAATGCTCTTGACATTTCGAAAATGGCATTTACGCAGTAATCAATGAAGGGAAAGTAGAACGTTAAGAAATTAGGCAATTATACGGGCTAGATAACTATCGCACCTAGCCCACCTAATATCTGATTTCATGAAATATATCCCAAATGACTGAGCTTCATTTGCCGTTGACACACGAAATACCTCAGTCGTTGGCGCGTAATGGCGATGAGTATGATGACCCACTGCTATTTCGACAAAGTCGGTCAACACTTGACTTATCGTGTTTCTTATATGCTTAATTAACAGAAAGTGGAAGTGGTGTGACCGGGGGCGCACGTTCGTCACAACATCAAATTTGTCCAATTTGTCCTCGAAGACCAGCCGGTGTTTAATTGCCCAGAGAAGGTGAAAAGAACAAATAGCGACAGAACACTTGTATAAAAGGATAGGGCGTTGCCACGCCGTACCATGTAGCGCGAGCGACTTACGATTCCGCGTAAGAAGGATGGGGAAGGAGGGAGAGCGACGGAATAGGTAACAAGCGTCCACGCGACGTTTGCGCTCGATTTATACTTGCCATCAGCCCTATTACTTCCTCGCGCCCTCTTATCTCTTATGTTACTCCGACACGTCTGGCACGCGCTTATTTTATGCCTTATTACGCCATTTTTCTTTACACGCTCACTCGCGCGTGCTGCGCAGCCGCAGTGTCATCAGGCGAGAAATTTAAATCATGTATGATATGAATTTTCATCTCCGGTATTTTCAAGATGTGTATCATTGTTCTGATTATTAGAATACTTTCTCGATTCAGCAAGTAATCGTTTCTTAACACATCTGTAACGCGCAGAAAACTTGTCTGTTTTTATAAAATATGTAAAGGAACCTACAAAACGTCAGTTTTACATAATATTTATACCAATAAATGAGCTGTAATAGTTGTATTGAATTGTTTTTACCTATAAAATCCTCGGCGTATCTCTATATGCTTATTACACTGTTACTGACTCGTGTATATATATATATATATATATATATATATATATATAATTTACCCTATAATTTATCCTTTTTTTCTTGTTGATGATTTATATAATTTTGTGTTTTTAATTTTTATTTTCATTAATCTCAATTCTTGAAAATTTGAAAGAAACGTGACTTCATTGATGTTCTATTTTATTGTCCTGTAAATAATTTAATTGGTAATAATAATTAATTTGTTAGTGCATAGGTGGTATTGTATCATTTTTATTATCTTTACAGATATAATGTTACTATCGGTTAAAAACATTTTGCATTAGTAAGTTTTCTATTATACAATAAAATCCCTTGCCTGCTTTCAGTTTTTACATTTCTATCTTATATAATTTTTTTATAAGAAAATAATATACGAAAATTTCATAAATGATATATAATTTCAACAGCACCAATAAGATAAATATGGCACATTTTTTAATCTCCAATAGGCCTAATAACGTAATATATTTATATTTTCTTATTGAAATTAATTAACAGAATTCAATAGAAATTGCTATTTAGGCCCCGGTCCCATAGCTACGTACGGATGCGGACGGATACGGACGCGAATCGCAACTGTAGTAACATCACTAAAAATATCTAGTTCGATTATTTAGTACCAACACTACCAGTAGTGAGCAAAAGTGACTGTTATTTAAAACTGTAGCGCCGAACGTACCACATTTAATGAACGCCTATCTAACCTTTACATTATTGCAATCTATAAGATGGCAAATGATAGAGAATTGATAGACTTTCAACCACAATTAATGGAATTAGGCCTTAATTTTATGGAAGTACTTGAATATATGAGAAGAAGAAGAAGAAAATATATATGAATGATATGTATTAATCATCCCAAAAACTTTTTTTACATTAGCATACTCATCAATAAGCAATATTCATGAAAATTTGAAAAGTAAATTGTAGACCTGACATTTGAACATTAAATGTGGTACGTTCGGCGCTACAGTTTTAAACAACAGTTACTTTTGCTCTCTACCGGTAGTGTTGTTACTAAATAATCAAACTAGATATTTTTAGTGATGTTACTAGAGTTGCGATTCCCGTCCGTATCCGTCCGCATCCGTTACGTACCTATGGGACCAGGGTCCTAGAAATTCGTAGTTCTAGTTACTAATACCAACAGTCGCAACAGATGATTAAATGTCGCTAACTATATACAGCCATCCAATAAACAAACCTAAACGTTTTAAACCTTATCGGCATCTCAGTCAGACCCACTGCCATCTATAGTAAAGTACCTGCAAGTTGCAGATCAGCCGACATTTGATAACCAGACAGCCTGGCATTGATAATTCGTATTAGAGTATCTGCTATCGTTTGTAATGGTTTATCCAAATATACCATATGTAGTTTGGCTGTTTACGCTTGTGTAACCATTACATTTGTTTTATTAACGTTATTTGGACTTTGACCAATAAATTGTCTACGCGGACGTGCAGTGTGTGTTCGAACTTATTTATTAGTATGCGACACTTTGAAGAATCAAGAGCTATTAATGCTTTTATTTTTAAACAAGATAAACCTACGCTATTTCGAATAACTAACTAAATATTAATACTTAATTGTTATTTAGGTTTGTCTTATATATTTAGAAAATACACACAATTTCAACAAACAATGACCAGAAATTTGAAATATTGCATTTCACTGTTGCAAGATAATGAGAAAGATATTAAAAAAGAAGCAGAGCAAATACTTCTAAAACTCTGTAATAATATAATACAAAATCCAGAAAACTCATGCTATAGAACAATTCGATTATCCGATACAGTTGTTTCTAGTAAGCTGCTTGCTGCATTCGGTGCAATTGAATGTCTCTTTGAAGCAGGATTTGTTGAGGTAATGAAACCTTATAAATCATTTGATCCTATAAATCGTACATGTAGCTAACATATGATAACTTTCCATTTGCCAGAGCGATGATGGATTCTTACTGCCAATAGATGCTTCTTTGTCAGGTGTAAGAGAATTGTATAGTCTCTTGAATAGTACTTCACAGCCAATACATTATAATTTAATGTCAAATGGATCAAAAGCTCTCAAGAAACCAACATCACCATCAGTGGAGCACGACAAACCTGCAATTGAGTACCAAAAGCAAGAAAATACTTTTCTACTTCATTTGATGGCTCACTTTCGCAGTATTTTAAGATACGAAGATGAAAACTTACAAAATAAGGTTAGAGCGATTCTGCCTCTGGAAAGACTACAGATTTCTGCAATGGAGAAGCTAAGAGAAATACAAAAGTAAAGAAGTTTGAATGTTACACTAAGATTTGAAATATAATGAGCGCGCGCGCGCACACACACACACACACACACACACACACACACAAATATATATGCAATAAGATGCAAAGAGAATTTTGTGTTACAAAAATCTTAAAGCGTACAAAGGGTTGTAGCTAATTAGTAGATCACGCTAAAGGCTCTTAAACGACAGCACATTAGGGTTGAGATTGCTTTGACGATTTCATCAACAATACGTGTAACAGTCTATATAAAATTTTTATTCTACACAGCATAAATATCTACTCACCGACATACGCATGTAATAAATTTGTGTGTATATGTGCAAAAAAATTATTGTGTGTGTGTGCATATGTATATGTGTGTGTATATCCATATATATATTTTTTTAGAGAGATGAAAATGCAGAGGATATCAGATAACATAGTCTTTGAGGACTTTTTTTTAAAAGAATTGCTGAATTGGTTCAAATTCAAATTTTTCAAATGGGTTGACACACTGTCCTGCCACAATTGTATGGGTGAATGTTACAATAACGGCTCAAGAGTTTCGTCTTATCCCCAAATCTCGAGGATCGAAATTCACAAGTAGGAGAGGAGAAACTCAAAATTTTCTCAAAAGACCCTAATTCGTATAGTTTTCTGACGATTATTTGAAATACATTTGCAGATGTAAAATTTGCAAGTATGAAAATGAATTCCCTCGTTACACGGATCCGGAAGCTTTGTTGTACAGTCGCAAAGGCAGGTGTGGGGAGTGGGCCAACTGTTTTACATTGATTTGTCGAAGCATTGGTTTTGATGCCCGACTCGTTTACGATGACACCGATCACGTGTGGACCGAGGTGAATAATACTTCATATGAAATATTATAAATAATTAGTTGTTAAATTAATTGTGTGGAAGTAGATTTGGTCGGTGGCGCACAACAGATGGATCCACGCAGATGCCTGCGAGGCCGTGATGGACCAGCCGCTTATCTACGAGAAAGGCTGGGGTAAAAAGCTCTCCTACATCATAGCCTTCTCCAAAGACGAAATTCAGGATGTAACCTGGCGCTACACTCGCAATTATGAACAAGCGATGAAACTCAGAAAGTACTGTTCCGAGGAGACTTTGGCACTATTTTTACGGAAACTTAATGAGGAGCGTCAAACTAGCGAGGGCTACAGCAGCGTTAGGAGGAAATTCGTTCTGAAACGCTGTGTCATTGAACTTGCTAACATGATCAATGCTCCACCCGGTCACGAGAAATCTGTCGAAGATTACAAGAATGAGGCCGATTATGTAGGTAGGACCTCTGGATCATTAGCTTGGCGGATGTCTCGTGGAGAATTTGTTGTAAGTATTAATATCAGAAATTAATATTGCTTTATTGGGTTTGGGTACTTATTCGTTATTTTGGTAAAAATTTTTTTTGTCAGAGTCCGACGCACGAAGTCGCACAGTGGTACATTCCAGATGGAATTGCCAAATTTGAATTAACCTATGACGTTACAACCGATACGTACACAACAATTAACATTGCGACTAAGGAGACCTTGGAAACGAGGCAAAAGTGGCAGAAAGGTGTTGAGCACGTAGACGGCAATATTTTTCGGAAGGAAGAACTAGACTGGAAAATGGTTTACTTAGCCCGGTCACCTGGATTTGAATTCGGCAAGATTACCTGGACACTTATGGTCACAGAGAATAGCAAGGCATATATCAAATCGGTGAAGTTGCAAGCACAAGCAACAACTTTTAGCGGCGCAGTGATTCAGTGGCAAGTTGAAGGTTTCTTTGCCGGTAAAACAATAGAAAAGAGAAAGGTTCTAGCAGTCGACGATTGCCAGAACTTCGAAACAGTAGATTTGTGGGGTGCAGTTAAGATAAGCGTTAGTGCAATACTGACCGGCGACACGGGAGACTTGTCTTGGCAGCACGCTCAGCTCTTTCGTCAGAGTCTCAACAAACATCATAAACGAGAGCCCTCCTTACTCATACAAGTAGAACTAGCGAACCTGTCTGGGTGAGGCATAAGACTGCTGGTTATAACCGTTATCGAAGTCAAATAAGCCCTCTGTGTGTGTATATGTTTGCGCGCGCGCATGTGTGTGTTATATATTAAATTATGCACCATACGTTGAATCTAGATATTTTTTCAAAAAATATTTCTGAGACTCTGTGTGATTCGCAAAACTTATTAGTTACTTTAAACACTCTGAATAAATGATTTTTAAAAAGTTTAGAGCATTAAAAATATAAAAAAATTAAATAACGACTGAACACTGTATCAAGTTTATAAAAATATCTTTATACCAAGTTCGCTTACGTGAACGTGATGACGAATCAACGATCAACGTAATTTCAACAGAAAAAGTTTTCAATTAGGAAAATTAGTTAGGTTCACTGAACAAGTTGTAGAGTGGTACAGGTATGCGATGCTCGCTAATAATCGTTACTCATTAGCTCTCTGATGTCTTTACAAAGCTTGGTGAAATCTGGGCGCTGATGGCTGTGAATGTGCCAGCATGGGTACATTATTTTAACGTACACTTCTTGCGGACAAAATAGTGGACAAGGAAGTCGAGCGCCACTGTCAAGAGCTTTTAACAGTTCGGCAGTTCCTTCCTCCTCTAGAGTGTTGATGCCAGTACCCGGCTCGCAGGTGTTATTCGCTAGCTTCCCACCGAACTCTGGTAATTTGGGATCCTCGCCAAAACTAAACATCTCGAACATTGTTACACCGAACGACCAAACGTCTGAACGAGGTGAAAATTTGCCATCTCTCAAGCTCTCGGGAGCATACCTGCATAAAATAAATCAAAAGTAAAGAATGTTGACCGTTATCACTTGGTGATACCTGCTTGAAACGCATAAGCTCACCATTTGATGGGCAGATCTCTGTTAGTTTGCAAAATATAATAATCGTTATTTTTGCCAGTAACCTGTGCCAAGCCAAAATCGCTAATCTTGACCCGATTGTCATCAGCAACAAGAATGTTCCTCGCAGCGAGATCTCTGTGAACGATGCTCTTCTTACCTAGATAGTCCATGCCAGTGGCAATATCAAGGGCGAAGCCTAACAACCTCCTTGCCGTCAGACTCTCGCGATGGATGGCAAGATAACTCTGAAGTGAGCCGTGCTTGACGAACTCCATGACCAGGCAGACCTCTGGCTCAGAAATTACACCTAGTATTCCGACGACGTTCGGATGCTTCAGCGTCTTCATGATGTCGATCTCCCTCTCAAAGTCGCGCACCTCCGCCTCGACAGCTCGCATCTTGAGCTTCTTAACGGCAACCTGTTGGGGCTCGCTGTCCTTGCCGCCTTCCCGCTCTAGAGTACCCAAATACACTTCCCCGTAGAAGCCCTGGCCTATGCGGCCCTGCAGGATCACGTTGCAGTCAGCGTCCAGCTCGAAAATGCTCTGCATCTGGCCCAGCAGGCTGCCATCATTATCGTAGCCGGGTTCGTCAGCGACGTCGGCCTTGGACCACCAGCCCAGGTAGGCCGACAACACGTCGTCGGCCTCGGCGAATTGCATGCAGCCGCTGCTGCCGCGAGCCCACTCAAATGAACTAAGGGTTCCACTGGTGACGCCGCCGGCCTCTAGCTCCGCGTCGTCCCAGGGCAGGCTCGTGCGGTCCGTGATTAGGCTGCTGGCTCGCGACTCGCAGTCAGACGAGGTGTTGTGCTCGGTCGTCTGGCTGGCGGAGTCATCGCCTCCCTCGAGGTCGGTCAATCGCTTTGGCTGAGCCAGCGCGTAGTCGTGAATATTCCTGCGCGAGTTGAACACCTGGTACTTGATCTGATTGATATCCCGCATCACCGCCTGTGGATTCTTCCTGGCACCGATTTCGGCCCAGCAGTCGGTCATCAGCCGGTAAACCTCGGGCGGGCAGCCCGGCGGGATCGACAGTCGATTGCCGCTCGCGTACCACTGCGCGCCAAACAAGCGATCATTAGCTGCCGATCTCCGGTCGCGCTTACCTCTTACTTTTTTTATGTTGTCGGGGTCTCGATGCGCCTGTAACGCCGACAGAGATTTTCCTTTTGAGAATATCTCCCAGAGCGTCGTGGCCACGGCCCATACATCTGCCTGTATGTTGCGCCTCGCCAAATCGGGATTGACGTAGCACTCGGGTGGCAGCCAGTGAACACTGTGCGGCGATTTGACAGTTAGTCAGTAGGTTGTCGTAAGAGCGCACGCACACACACACACACATATATATATACGCGCGCGCGCAGCTCTACCTACTCTGCGGGCTTGTAGCTAAATATTCCAGGATCGGCGAGCTTCACGATGAAGGCATTGCTAGTGTGCGCGTGGACCAACAGCTTTCGACAGCGAATGTTACCGTGAACCACGCCGTGCTCCTCTAGGTGCCAAACCGCTGTCGCAAGGCAGGCGGCTGATTCGACCAGGTCGACAGTCTTGATCGTTTGCGGAGCAATTTCTCGCAGGTAAATGTCGAGCGGGCCCAGTTTGACCAGTTCCAGCAGCATGCCCACAGAAGGCGCAAGAGTCACGCCGTACAATCTTGAGGGCAAACAACCTCGTAAACATGTAAATGCGCTTATCTATTCCTTGCCTGCATCGCTGGACGTCCCGCCGCGCCCCATTGTCAATTCGTTATTCGATTCAAGATACGTTACATACCTGACAAGAGCACTCGATCGCAGCTGACCCCACTTCTGGGCCAATTTCAAGAACTCCTTTGTGCGCAGCCCTTCGTTCTCTCTCAGCAGTTTGACGGCAGTTTCGAGTCTTTTGCCTTTGGCGACACGCCACATAGCCTTGTAAAGCGTCGTCACGGGGCCGTTGTAAGGCGTCGTATTCATCCGTGCTTTACTCTCTTGGCTCTTTGACAATGGTTGTGCTTTATAAACTTGCAGCTCGTGCGGCGAAACACAAGACGGTCTACCGTCCAATACTTCCGCAATAATTTCTTCATCGGCTGCCGCGTCGCTACCGAAACCTTCCGAGGCGCATAACAGTAAAGGCGATTTGTCTGAAAATTGTTTTTTGAATTGATTAAAGCTTTTTCAATTTTTAACCAGAAAATTAACCATTTGTACATCTTACGATTATTACATCTCGAAGAAGATACTTACCATACTCCGAGGGGGGAAGGCATTCCTTGAGATACAATGAACCTTCTGGATCTTGGTTAGCAGCTATGATGTGAGCGATAGACTTGAAACGTTGCATGCAATCGGATAGTGCGAAATCATCTTCGTTGAGTTTGGTAATTTTCCATGTTCGAGGTTTCGATTCCTTTCCACACGCGTCCAAATAAAAATTGTCATATTCGGTCTCGCTTTCTCGGAGGATAAAGGTGCCTGGCCTATTGGCTCTCTTTTCCTCGAGTTTTGAGTAAGAAAACTCACCGCTGTAAAATATCAGATTACTTTTGTACTGTTATTCGATATTTGATATGCCAATTCGGCGACCAATCAAAAGTCTTACCCAACAGGCCCGTGGCATTTTAATTTATATAAACGATCTAAACTAGGTGTTACGGCATCACCCGAAAGATTGAATGTCCATTTGACGGATAAACGATAGTAGCCATTGAGAGCAGATACAAAGGACATCAATAGAGAATAAGATGTAAATCTAAGGTAAGTAGGAATTCCATTTTTCCTAGATACTTCAACAGTGTTATCTTCCCTGAAATATATTGTTTACATCAGCCACATGTGTATTGTTTGAAATATTTAGCCATGTCTATACCTTGCAGAAGCAAAGCAAAGATCTTCAATTGCACAGAGTGACCTCCAATTACTATTATTTTCATCAGCTGCGCAATATTTAATCTCTACTGCATTAACTCTTAATACTACCCTTATTGTTGAATCTGCTTCCATGATAGCTTTAAAATCTTCACTCAAATAATTAGGAGCCATACTCTCAAATTGATTGAGGTATTGTTCTCTAACGAAGTCAGGATTATGTACACTCTTTTGGAATGTATTGTTTATAATTTGACTCTACATACTCTTGTGCAACTCCATTTTCAAGCATGTATCTATAAGTCAATTGAATGCATAACCAAAATCAGAATAGATTTTCATTTTTACTAAGAGAATAAAATCCATTAATACTCACCTGTACATATCACATACTCCCAAACCTATAAGTTCATGTTTGTGTTTTTCATAAATAATATCTGAAACTCGGCTTTCTAAAACATCAGCTCTTGCTTGTTGGAAATAATAGTTATAAGCACCTCTTAGATCAATTGACTTCAAACGACGCAGACTCGAAGGCTTGTACCTTATTCTAAACTCAAGCTTGGACTTTTCTTTCCCATCAAACTTATAACCATCATGATACCAATTTTTTGATGATTTATTTCTTAGAGCAAATAAATGACGTGCGATGGGATTTATGTTATACTGTTTACATAGCTTAAATTATATAAATTATTAAACTGACTTATACACACGTATATTATTATGTAAAAATTATCAGCTTCCTTATAAATTCTCACCTTAATACACACATCCTCTGCTAAATGTCCAGTCATAAAGTATACCACTGGGTCCTTCTCCACGGCAATGGTGATATGAAAAGGCTTGCCTCTTTCTTCCATTATCAACACCCATGAGTGGAAACTTTAAATCTTATAAGTACTTAGTGCATCATGCTGCAATAAGTTTCAATTCAACACTGATACTGCATCAGAATTAAAACACATCAAATACTGTCAAAATTAAAAGAAATCCTCCTTGAATTTAAGCATTACTAATACAATTTCTGATCTAAAATTTACAAATATGTATACGTCTAAGCAGTGAGTATATCTTTATAAATATCTCTAATTCCATGTTGATTTCCAATTTTAATAATTTATAGAGTTTACAGATAATTATATTAGATGATACACGATAACTTTATGTGATATGCCGATATAAATATTTTAATATATATAAGTCTATTGTGTTGTTGTGTATTCATGTCTAATTACAAACTCTCCCACTGTGATCTATGGCGCTCCAGTCATATTTTATTGTCTTATTACTATATATTACCAACCTTTAATACCAACAAAATAAGACAACAAAATAATCAGAGAGAAGACTACGAAATGTGAGCGAGTGTGCACGTTAGTTTGTTTGGTGGACGCTTGTCTTAACAATAGATAAATTGTTTTATATTTTTAATTTTATGAATAATCAAGAACCTTTTGATTTCTATTACGACTGATGTGTTTTCGTCAAACGACTTATCGATTGACATAATGATTTTTTTATGAGCACCTTATTTTAACAATTTTGATATATTCATCGAATCGATGTGGGCACTTTAGCCACTGGCCACTGGGTGCCAGTGTTCAAAATAAATTTTTTATTGTTTAATGACTTCTTTGTGAACGAACAATAAAATGTCAATAGCAAAATTCATTATTTCATTGATGAACAATCTAATCCCGTTATACATTTCTTGATTATATGGAAAAATATTTTGGGCACTAACTTAAATCGTTTTTATGCCAGCGTGAGTTACCATCTCAAAAAGTTATAAAAACGAATTTCCATTAAATTGATATCAATCATTAAAACGTTAGTCTTTCTCCACTCCAGATAAGATTCGAGGGTCAGAAAACCGCCCGGTATTTTGCCACAGTCCGCTGTTTCGTTCTGTTCCATATATCTATTCCAACAATAGTTAAAAGCAATCCTTCAATAGCCTTGTGATATATCGCAGTTGGAACATGTAAACATGTAAAAAAAATATGTAAATAAAAATAATGATGATCTATAAAATAACACAAAAATAACAATAACAATGAAAAAAATCAATTTAGTAAATTAATTGGTTATTTTCTTCTAATCAACTGTCCTTATGCTTGCTGATGGTTGCTCTATCCACTTGATATCTATGTTATACTATATAGTATATATAATATATAATACTATACAATACTTATATACATACATCCGAATATTGCAGTTCAAACTTAAAAGTAAAAAATTAGGGATGTTTTCGGAAATGAGTTTCAGTATACTGGCCAGTAACAATCTGGTAACAGTGCACCATTTTTTGAACGTATCGACGTCATGTACACGTCAATATTTGTCAGAACGCATTTTGCAGATAATTTGATTCAAGATTGTATGCATTATCGGCAAAAACTTGCTTTGCAGTTTTCTGTGCGTAAATGCTTACTAAAAATAAGCTAAGAATGGAAACTGCAACGTGTGTCGCTGACAGACATTGACGTAAACATGACGTCAGTATGTTTAAAAAATAGTGCTCTGTTGCCAAATAGTTTTACTGGCCAGTATATACTCAAACTCATTTCAGAAAACACCGGTTCTTGGCATTCGTGATCTTTTGTACCAGGTGCGTGTGTATGTGTGTTTTATATTGCACACGCACGCGCACACCTATGCATATGTGTGTGTATATGTATACATATATATTTGTATGCGCGCGCGTGTGCACAGAATCGATAATCAGAAGATAAATTAATTAATTACTGAACATAAGATAATGAAATTTTATTTACTATCTTAAATCGATTGTAGGTTATACACAAATTATTGAAATAATATAAATCGATAATTTGATAGTTTATTCTTTAAAGATGGCTGAGCAGGTAAGAACGATTATTTATTTGTATAACTTTTTCAATTTTTGCTTACAATATAAGAAATATATTTCATTTCAGACATATGAATACAATGTTGACATGACCTGTGAAGGATGTTCCAATGCTGTAAACAGAGTGCTGGGAAAACTACATGGTTATTTAGTATTGATTATTTAAATTGATACTTTTATATTTATAAATTCTTATAATATTGCATATTCTTCATTACAGATATATCTAATGTCAAAGTTGACCTACCAAATAAAAAAGTATTTGTAACAACAACTCTTGATCATGAGCAAGTGCTGCAATCAATCAAGAAGACTGGTAAAGGCTGTACATTTGTTAGAATTCAAAAGTAAATATGAATGAAAAATTAAAGTCTGGTTGTGTGTACAGTCGTTGCTGCTTTAAATTGAATTTATTGCATTTAATAAATTATTTTACATAAATACAGTGGAATTAGACAAGTCGTGGCCATGCATGCATTCCTTTAAATAATCTGAATTAAAATGACTAACAATCCATTTGAAATTGCTATTTCATGTTGCATCGCATATTTTGATTTATCTGGCAAATAAATTTTACCACAAAGTTATTTTTCCATATCATTTTTCAACCATTCTTATTTGTGGTTTAAAATCTGCCAATGTGCTATATAACAGCGCTATTTCTTTTTTAAACTCTTTCTTTTTTGAATTGTCTGGTACTGGTTGATGTGCTTAATTTATTCAAATTATTCAGTAAATTTGTTCAAATTTTTGTCTTAATTTATGTCTTCTAACACAAAGTTGTCACTCAGCACATTCTGTAATTGCAGTTGATGGTTAAAAGACATTACTTTTTTAAAACTGATAATATGCTTTTCACCTTTGTCAAAATTAGATTTCCATACAAACAGTTGACAATCAGAGCTACCAGAAGCAAAATAATCTCCACAATGTGAGAAAGCTATTGATGTTATACTACCATTATGACCTTTCAATGTATATATTGGTCTACCTTCTAACAAATCCAAGACCTGAAGGAATATATTGTAAATGCAGTACTCTCACTGTGAATAAGATATTGAGCCACATTTATGTAACAATACCTTCATTGTAGAATCCTTTGAAGCTGTTAGCATGAATTTTCCATTAGGATGAAATCTCACTTTATTCACTTGGTCCTCATGAGCATCATAGTATTGCTGTAGAAAATCTGTTTTTAAATCATAAATCTTAATACACCCTTCTGTGCTTGCTACCCCAATCGATGATCCATGAGGATGAAATTGAACGTCAGTCAGAGATGCTACAAAGAACAATATACAACATGGAAATATAGTTTGCATTATATAATGTTGTACCTTTCCTACCTTTCATTTCATGAAAAGTTTTAATACACTGTTCACTAATTACATCCCACACCTTTATAGTCTTATCATCACTGCAGGATACAATTAATTTTCCATCTGGAGAAAATCTAGCATATCTCACCCAGTTGGTATGGCCAGTGAATGATTGCAAAAACCTCCTCTGACATACCATCCATAATTTAATACTTTTATCGTTTGATGAGGTAAGGAGCTGCATACAAATTATTTATTTCAGCAAGTAGAACATTAAAATGAAAAACATAACAATAATCGATCAAGTTTTACTTTGCTACCATCGGTACTGAACTGAACGGATCTAACAGCTCCTTGATGTGCTATGAAATCTAAAGATTCTCCTCTAACTTTTGGAACCCATATTCTCACAGTTCGGTCTTTAGAAGCACTTGCAAATACTTCTCCAGAGGGAGCATAATTAACATCCAAAACTTCATCTTTATGTGCAAAGTATCGAAAGGCTCTTGTAGAATCAGCAATTTGCCATAACATCAATGTATTATCTGTGCTACTGGAAACAAGCTTATTTGTTTCAGGGTGGAAAGATAAGCCAGTAATAGTTCCTTTGTGACCTTTATAATGTTTTTCAACCATTGGATCACATTCCATTATTGTATTTTTCTATAAAATAACTCTCTGTAAGCTTGATTGGTCATAAAAACATGTTGATTGGATATAAATATTTAGTTGTAGGAAGCAATCAATTAATATTATCTTTGATAAGTATTATTCGTCACCAAATCTACTATTATCTAGGATCAAAGAAAAAGTAAAAGAAATTTGTTTCATTGAATATAATAATTTCACATCATTCTTTACATTATTCTTGAAGGTGGACAATTTCTATAGTTGATCAAAAGTGAATATAAATGACCGTAAATGATTAGAAGTTGCGAAGCGTAGTCCCTACCTATCAATACATATCGTAGAATCAGTTATTCTTGCTTAATATTTAGTTTTTGACAATAATAAAAGTTATCTAACCTGTGTTATAATGTAAAGAAAGGTGGATTACTGGACTATTCCACGTAAATTGCAAAATTATTGACGTATAATAATTTTTACGTTGAGCGAATTTTGATCCATATCCTATTAAATTCAAATTCTAAACTTACGTTATACTTTCCAAAATTAAACTGCCGCTGATTCTAGGTTAGAGAAAAAAATTAATTTCAAATCGTTTTTGTTATTCTTCAGTGTAGTGATGAACTACTTAAATGACTGATTAAATATGTAATATAACATTTCCCAGAAAACAATCCTGAATATTATAATTACAAAATTATAAAACCAATTATTGACTACAGCGCTATATTAGCTTCCAGTGATTGAAGTATGAACTACTGTATGAAAGGTTTGCGTCATGCGTCATGATGTGTCAAATAAAATGAATTAATAATTATCGACATGAATCATATGACGATTTACCGCTTAAGTCGATTGTCGACGCGGCTAGTTTCTACTCAAGCCGATCGTTAATTAAAAGTATTTTCTAATAAATAATCACATCATGAAACAACAATACTCTCGTTACCGACAAAAGTTTGTAAACTGTATGTTATTTGGGCACCTTGTTAAGAAGAAGTACGTCCTTATAATAAGAGCAATATTGCATTAACAATAATGATTCTTCAAGAAAATAACTCTTATTAAAACAGCTCTTATTATAAGGGAGCAATTCCTGAAAAGGTGTTATCCCACAAAAGTAGAGATCTACGCTACCGACTGATCTTTCAGGTGCATGTATCGCTGTAATGGAAAATAATATTTTAAATAGACAGAAAAATTGCGTGTGATTTTTGTTAACAATAAAACACATTTATTTCTATGAAAACCGTATAAAAGTGCTACGTAGGTGCAATTACTACTAATCTGAAAGTGTTCCAATATTTGACATTTTTTTATTTGACAAAAACTAAATTACGCGGTATTATTAATGAGTTTTGTTAATCTTACCTTATTATGCATAGTTTTTTATAATTTTTCCGGCTCAACTTTTGTCGATTTCTTGCTAAATTCCTTCATCTGAGTTAGAATTAGTTAAGTAATGGAAGTATCATTATTATTTATAACAAACCTTACATGTTATTTCAAAAAAACTTTACTGAATAAGTAGGTCGTTTTGATAATAATGAACATTTAAATTATATATGATGTTAAACTATAATGGAAAAACTAAAACGGAAGTAATGAAAGTATTTACCAAGTTTTTTCAACTTTGCTTAACAACAAACAAATAGGCGTTCATGATATCTGTTTTTTTATTGGAAAATTATAGAACGGAGAACTAAAAAATTCAAAAAATTAGTTCGTTTTGGAAAAATGTGTAAGCCAGGAATTCTAGGCAATTTGTATGGTTATAATTACAAAATTTCCATTAACTTTGTTGACTGTTGACTGTCGAATAAAGGACTCCCGTACTGCATAATATTAAAAATTTGAAATTTTCTAGGGAGCAAAAAACTCATATGAGAAATAAGGTGGAAAATAAAAGCCTAAGGTATATATAGGCATAGAATATGTCGGTTATCTTCTACTTTTACCGCGCGTGAAAAAATGCTTATTTCATATTCAATAATCAAGCAAAAGAGAACTTCGTTTGGATATTGAGCATCGAGGAAACGAGCATCATATGTGATGCTCCAGCCCTTTACTTAAATCAACTTAAAAAAAAATTCCGTTCAAACTGTAGTATTGAAAGTACGTCTTGTAACTGATGAGAAAATAACTTTAAAATATGTGATAAGAATGGGAGACCGTAGGTTCAGTAGTCAAAATATTTCACAAATCGACTTTATTTTTGTTGCTTATGCTGAACAATCGACGTAGTTGTTATAAACGTAAGTCAAATGAATTATATATATATATATATATATATATATATATATATATATATATATATATATATATATATATATATATATATATATATATATATATATATATATATATTAAAAAAACTAATGGCATTATTGAACAACTCCGTCAGCAACACATATAGTATTTACAAAGAGTTCCCTCGCATTTGGTTGTATTTTCATCCTTGGACGCCCAGAACACTCACACTTACACGAGACAACGATAAGTTTTTACTTGACAGCCGGTCGACGCGACGGCTCGGATGCTGTAGGTGGAGGTGGTGGGCCTCTTCGAGCTAACTCTTCCAAGTAGCCCATTAGCAGACGCGACCGCTCTGAGGCCGCGGCTTCGAGTACCAAATACCGCTTGTCTTTTTTCAGAATATCCTCAATCTCTTGCAAGTGTCCGTTATTGTCTTGTACCTTTTTTAAGGTTTTATCCGTTATCAGCTTGGTTTCTTGTAGCAACTCGCGAAAATCAGCTTTCGCCGCTACTAACTTGTCCTTTATGTACTCTTTAAACTCTTTTTCGCATTTCTGTAGAGGTGAATATTTCATTATATAGTACTTATCATGTAGTCCGTATTAAAGTTTTCTGAGAAAAAGTGAGTGAGATTGAAATCAATCCATTCGTCAGGAACCAGAGAATAAAAAATGATTCAACTATTACTCATTACACGTTTTAATTTTTTTCGTTTTTGCATCTATAAACAACGCAACTTTTATTGTGAATAATCATCCGATCAATCTTAACATGTTTGTTGATTTATGGATTGATTCAAGCTTACTACCGTGCAAAGAAGGTAACATCATCTGTCATTTCCTAAATATCTTTCAAATCTGTGTGATTGACTATGTCTTAATTTATCTGAAACAGGGTTTATTTGACAAAAATGAATAACTCACCCTATCGCTGGAAGAAAATTTAAGATAGCGAGGATCATCCTTGAGTAGTTTTTTAACCTCCTTCCACGCAGCATTTAAATCGGTGGAAGCACCGACTTCATTCAGAAGTTCTCTGAACTTATCGCGCTTTTTACGTCCTAACTGTTCCACATGCTCATTAAACAGTTTTTCTTTCTCTTCCCTCTCTAACGAGTCAACTAATTCCCATCGGTGGTCTTTCCTCAGCTGACGTTTTGCTTCGCGCCATGCCAAGTCACTATTCCTCACCTGAAGTCAATTACAAGCGTCGTCAAGATCCAACACTTTAAAGTGAAGAAAGAAAGTTAAATCAACTTACCAAATCGGCCAGTAGGGCATTAAAATGTTGTACGGCCTCAGCGTGCCGGTGATGCTGCCGCTCCTTGTCTCGATCCCTCAAATGCGTGGCTAATGTCCTCTGGACTTCTCTTTCTCGCTCTCGGAGACTTGCTTCTGCTCTTCTCTCCTTTTCACGCTTTTGCTTCTCTTCTTCAGCGGCTGCAGCCTCGGCGTCAGACTTATCATAGTCGTCGTCATCGTCGTGGTGATCGCTCTCCTATAGAAATAATTTGAACAGACAGTAAATTGATACAAACTAAAATTTGCCGGCCATCAGCGACAAAACTCACGTTATCTTTGGCACTCGAGGTATCTTTGTGATTACTCTCCTCCGTGTCATCGATTTCGCCGATTTCCTTTTCATTATCCACTTCCATTTTTTCATCAACCTTTTCCTTTTCCTCTTTTTTATCCTTATCCTTATCCTTATCCTTATCCTTGTCTTTATCCTTATCCTTATCCTTATCCTTATCCTTATCCTTATCCTTATCCTTATCCTTATCCTTATCCTTATCCTTATCCTTATCCCTATCCCTATCCCTATCCCTATCCCTATCCCTATCCCTATCCCTATCCCTATCTCTATCCCTATCTCTATCCCTGTCCTTAACCTTGTCTTTATCCTTGTCCTTATCTTTATCCTTATCCTTGTCCTTATCCTTGTCCTTATCCTTGTCCCTATCCCTGTCCCTATCCCTGTCTCTGTCCCTCTCCCTGTCTCTGTCTCTGTCCTTCTCCTTATTCTTATCTTTGTCTTTTTCTTTGCTCTTTTCCCTGTCTTTGTCCTTTTTATCCTTACTCTTTTCCTTGTCTCTATCCTTGTCCTTATCTCTATCGTGGTCATCGGACTTTTTCTTTTTTTTCGTTGACATTCCTTCCTCGTCTCTATCTCTGTCCTTATCCTTCTCTTTGTCTTTCTTATCTTTCTTGCTTTTTTCTTTTTTCTCCTTTTTATCCTTTTCTTTGTGATGATCCTTGTCACGGTGTTTTTCCTTTTCCTCGCGATTCTTTTCCCGTTTTTCCTTTTCTTTGCGTCGCTCCTCCTTTAGCAAACGTACATGATCTCGAAACCAGTCCTCCCGTTGACCGGCCGATTCAACGTTCCTATAACGCCAATCTGACTCAAGCCGCTTCTTCCAGTCGCCCCAGTGCGAGTGGCGGTCGATATCCTTGTGGTCGCGCAACATCATCAGGAAATCCTTTTTCACCTGCAAACAGCGATTTCCAAAGTTTTTTTGTTTGCACTCGTTGTCGGACATTTTCTTAATACTAGAGCAAACATTTGCTTCCAATTATGATTACGATATTTTAATTTTATTTATTTGTCAGCCTTATGCTATGGATAAATTCAATAATTAAGTAAATCAATGACAAGACTCCGCTCTGAATATACTCCAACAGCAAACTGGAAAAGTTCGTTTATCATGGCTGAAAGAATAATACGATTATACTGAGATTATGCCAACATTCCCTGAAAAGTAATCAAATTAAGTATATATTACATCGTTTTATTATATACCATTTTACGTACATTCTTATGTACTTTTCGGTAATTTTACAAAATGCAAGTTCAAATCTATGTTCAGCATATGAACAGTATGCAATCAAATCAAACCACCTTTGTGTTACCAATAAGGGAATAAAATATTATCAAATGAAATTATCTGTTTAGTAATACGAAAAACAATATTGATATCCTCTTAAAAAAGATCGACATTTGCTCGCTTGCATGCGTAACAATATCATCGAAAATTGTAACTGAAGTCGATCAACAATTATGATTTTTGATGACATGATGTTACAACACACTATCAATGCACATTCTTCAGAGTCCAACAAAAATTAATAATAAAAAAAAAATTACTGACACATCATTGGTAACACCTTATTTAAAGGAAAAAAATGTGCTTGTCGCAAGAAAACTTGATATTCTCCACAGTGAATACCCAAATGTAATGCAAATTATCCGAATTGTTGCGAGCATATTATAACTATTCTGCGCATAGATATAACCATACAGAGTACACACCGAAATATTCGTTGATTTAGTAACGAGGAATACGATCTAATATACAAATACCGATATCGTTTATTCACATGACTCTGCTTTGTGAAGATAAAGAATGCGAGCGAGTGGGGTGCCGACGGTGCTGTGTGAGTGTTGGGTAGAAGTTGTTGTTGCCCCCGTGCCAACGACACCATATTGAGCAATTCCACATGCCACAATCTTGCCTGCATCCTGCACCATATCTGACTGACTGGTGAAGAGTTCAGAAATACATGAATATTACGACAGAACTAACCACTAACCGCGTTGCATATCATATCATATCATATCTTCTCTCTCTCTCTCTCTCTCTCTCTCTCTCTCTCTCTCTCTCTCTCTCTCTCTCTCTCTCTCTCTCGCTGTCTCTTCATTTTTCCATTTTTTTATTTATTGATTGATCTTTTTCTCCAAGAGTACTATATCTGCTCAAAATAAATTTAAATTTCTGTATTCCACGGTTAGTATACATATAAAAAAGTAACTTTTGACAAGTTTTTCTTTCCTTAGCTTATATTTAAAAATATTTTCCATCTTTATCAATAGAATAACGAAGACTTACTAATGCAACAAAATATAACATACCTACTCAGCCTGAAATGAAATGTTATTCATTAATCCTGAAAGAATATTATTGTTATGATCTTAAATTCTAAGTTTTTCTTGTTTTTAATAAAAATTGTTTCAAGAGATTTGCTTCGTTCGGTTTTGTTTCTTTGTTTTTCGTCATTGTTGCAAAATAAAATTTGCAGAATTTCAAATTCATAAAAAGATTAGCTTCTATTATAAAAAATGTTGATTTCGAGTGATTGACCGAATAGAAAATATTTTTGTGACGTTTGAATCAATGTTCCTAAAAAAATAAATGGTGATAATCATTACGAGAAAAGTATGTACCTGCTCTCGTTTGACAGCCTTCTCTTCCTTCTCGCGCTTTCTGACTTCCAACAAGTACTCGTTGAATAGACTCTCGCGCTCGCGCATTTTATCAATATTTTTGAAACGCTCGTCACGGCCATGCTTCTGAGCGAAATCACTAAAAGACGATCTGCAACCATAAAAAATGTAATACTCAGTAACTGTATAATAAATAGTCGTTTCGTACAAGCAGTTATCATTTGCATAAAATATTTGCCAGAACAACGTACTTTCCATGAAGATTAGCTTCTTCAAGCAACTTTTGAAATTGGTCTTTGCGTTCTTTCATTTTATTTCGTTTTTCTCTCCTCTCCTCTTCTGCTCTCTCTTTAACGTATTTTTCAAAAACTTGTTTTCTTTCTTTCGACGTCAACAGCAAGTAACGAGGATCAAATACAATCTTATGCAGTTCTTTTTCCCACGTACTGAAAGCCGATACCTGAAAAAAATGTTAAAATTTAGCAAACGAGAAGGCATTGGTAAAGAGTAGGAAATACGTACATCTTTTTCTGTAAGCATTTCTTTGAAAGATTTAATCCTAGTGTCCAGCGGAACAATAGCTCGTTCTCTTGCGGCTCGTACTTCAGCCTCTATTGCTGCTTCTTTGCCAATATCTATAGTTTTCTTGGGGTCTCTTTCCTCTTCTTCTTTTGCAGAATTGACTAAAATTTTACAAGCAATAACAGATTGAACCAAGAAAAATGAAAAAAGTAATCCTTACCTTTAGGTTCGTCTAATTTTATTTTTTTGGCACTATGTTGTTCTTCCTCATCACTGCTGTCACTTTCAATGTCGGATCCAGATCGACGTGTCTCGCTCTTGGGCGTTGCATTGGCAGATACACTAGCATCAGGTGGGCCAGCTACCATCTTATCTACATCTACTCTGCTGATCAGTTCATCCGGTCTTTCCCAAACTGAGATCCTCGATGAAGGGTTATAAAAAAATACACGTCCATCGCCGGTCCACACAACGCACCTGTGGCCATGTGGCAGTGGTAAAATAAAAATACCATTTTAAACAGTTTGCGTAGACTCGATAGAAAGAGATCGCGATCCAAGCCGGTTTGTCAATAATGTCACTTACCAAGGTGTGCCAGGAACTGGGGTACTTGAAACAGGCCTCGACTTGTCCTGCGGTTTGGCCAGCTCTTTATTGGTCTCGTCTTTTCTCGTTTTCTCTTCTGTCACACTACCGTCACCACTTGATGCTTTTGATTCTGCGCCAGCTTTCGCGGGCTGATCGTTGCTGTTGGTCGTTACCGCTGGAGTCACCGCGGTCGAAGTCGTTGTCGCTGTCGACGTGGGCGTAGATACCGTTGACGACACAGCCGCGGCATCTTCCGATTGTTTCTTCATTAGTGCGGCTTTAGCAGCTACAATCACGAATGAACATAAGAACGCCGGCAATAATAACGGTTGCTTCGTAGTTGATTTTCAAGCAATTATATTGCCCTACCTTCAAAATCTCTCAAGGCCTGAGGTTTCTCCCAAACAGATTCGCCGGCTTTACTGTTATAATAGTACGAGCGGCCATCGGGCGCTCGATGCTCGGTCCACAGCATGGCGTTCGCAACGGTCTCGGGATCGATCTGTGAAATTACGTTGGGATCTTCGGCAGGCACAGAGGCGGATTGGACCATTGGCATTGCGTGCTGCATTTGTGGCATTCCTGAAAATCATCGTAAATAGGCAGACTATTCGTGAAACAAGTAAATACAAAGTAATGAAAATAGTAATCCTATCCTCACCCCAGCCAGCTTGAGGCGGCCCATAGCCAGCGGCAAAAGGCTGGAAGCTCGGTGGTGGCATTCCATAAGGTGCGCCAGTAGGCGCCCCGAAAGGGCCCGGCATCCCGCCGTAAGGTGCTGGCATTCTATGCTGCATAGACATCATTGGCGGAGGCTGTATCATCGTACTGTTCGTATTGATGGCTGCCGAGCTGACGACAGCAGGTGCGACAGTTGCAACAGGAATAGCGGAACCTGACGACAATTGTGGATTTTTTTTCTCGTTTACATTTACGTATTGCCGAAAGAACGTGAAAGGCTATAGCGAACGAAACGAAGCTTCATGGCTTCGGATGGCTACCATTTGTCTGCTGAGCCTGTCCCATCTGCTGCGGTGCTGCATCAGACGAATTTGTTGTATCCAATGGTTCAGCTGCCCCGGACGCGGGACCAGTTGCGATAGCAGTACCTGGAGGGGCTGTACTTACTTGACTTGATTCTTGTTCAATAGCACTGGGCGTACCAGACGATGAGGAAGTCGACGTCTCGCCTTCTTGCTGCATTCTTACCTCAGCACCATTGCCAGCTGCTGATTGTACTTGCTGTTGCGATGGCTGTTGCTGTTGCTGTGGTTGCTGTTGCTGTTGTTGCTGTGGTTGTTGTTGTTGAGATGACTGTTGTGACGGTTGTTGCTGTTGTTGCTGTTGTTGATGTCCCATGACTGCATTAACTGGAGATGTAGCCACTGTGGCACCTGTGCTCTGCTTTGATGCACCATGAACCAGTTGTTCCAACTAATGACAACAAAATAAAGCAATTAAAATAGCTTTGATTTCTTGGCTATCCTCAATAGGCTGATATAACTTGAGGATGGATTGCTTTACTCACTTGATCTTGCACCATCACCTTAACATTGGGGCCTTCAGGCTTTGTCCATGTGGTTTCTCGAGTTCTAATATTGTAATAGTAACACTTTCCATCTTGGGTCTTGGTTTCCACCCAGACCTCTCCATTAAGGTCAATACCTGGAATGTTGCTTTGTTGCGGCATTTGGTGCTGCTGCTGTTGACCTGGAATCTGTGATAAAATCACAAAGTTGTATTTATGATTATGAAATTATAACCTGGTAATTGTTTGGAAAAAGGCATTAAGGGCTGTTGAACTTACGTTATTCATATTGGGAGATCCCATTCCAGGTCCTGGTGGTCCATAAGGTCCTGGTCCTGGTCCATTCATCATATGAGGTGGTGGCTGCAAGTATGAAAAGCATAAATAATTCATAATGATGATAAGGTGGAATAAAGAACTTTTGCACAGTGAAATGGTGATTACCATTCCTCCTGGTGGGCCCATCATGCTAGGTGGTCCCATCATGTTTGGTGGTGGTCCCATAGGTCCCCAGCTAGGATCAAAAGGTGGAGGACCTCTGTACCTGGGTCCAGAAGATCCTGGTGGGCAGTTTGGCGGTGGTCGAGGTGGTGGTGGACCTTCGTAGGGATAGCCGTTGTTAGCTCCCCTGTACATAGGTGGAACTCCACGTGAACCAAAGCCTCCTCTGCCTCGAAACCTAGGTGGGCCTCCTCTTGGCGAGTAATCAAAGCCTCGGCTAGCTCCTCTTCCCCTTAAATCGTTATCGCTTATTGTAGCGATGCAATATTATGAAATAACCATTTACTTTATTATTTGCTTATAAGTAAGTAAGTCATGTGATTGTAAGAAGTAAGTAGGTACAAAAACGAGAGTAACAAAAGAGAAAGAGAGAAAACAACAGAAACGCGCAAACAATTCGATAGGAGATTGTCATAACCTCTTCAACGAGAGGCAGGTGACAGAACGAGGCGTGGGAGGCTCAAATCGAGTAGACTGAAAGAAAATTTAGGAAATTGATGGCCGATAGCTACCTGAATCCAGCTCGACCTCTAGGCGGAAAGTGCCTATAATCGTCGCCTTCGTAGTAATACTCTTCGCCCTCGTCCATACAAACATCGTGCTCGAGCAGCTCGGACGATGGCAGCTGCTCGCCGTTGCTACCAGCCGGCGATTCCTGCACTATCAGTGCTTGCGACGATGACTGCTGCTGTTGTTGCTGCTGCTGCTGTTGCTGTTGCTGTTGCTGTTGCTGTTGCTGTTGCTGCTGCTGCTGCTGCTCTGCTATACCGTCCACCTCCATCCTCTCCTTTGTCCCCCCCTCGTAAGCAATTCTCTTTCAAGTAATCTGGCAAAACAAACTGTCGCGTCTTAGCGATTCGTAGACATCGCGTTCGACATGGACACTGTTGAAAATCGATCAAACTACACAGGCAGAGAGTGAGAGAATATTTCCGTGAATAGGAATGAAAAGAAAGTTGCAAGTCGATTTCTCGAGGAGAACCGACGAGAAATCACGCAGTGTTGGCTCGTTTGCACTTTGCCCTCTCTTCACTCAGCGGCTTGGGCTTGACTCTTGGCAATCTTAGTCGTAATGGCGGATGCGCCGTGGCCGGTCACGGTTGCCGGCGCATTTGGCATGCGCGTCGCGTGCACCTATTGGCCGCCGAATGTGGATCACGGAACATGGCTGTGTGCTTAGACAAACTGTGCAGCTGTCTGGATGAGGACTAGTTGGTATTTGAGGTATGTAAAATCAGGCTCGAATAGCTTTATTTTTGTCATCATTTAACATTTTGGCTGTTTTTTGTATGCCGATTAATGAAAAAATACAATATCAGTGGTAAAACTTGCCAAAAATCACCGAAAATCAAAAGATGCCATTAATTAAAAAATGCTTATTGGTATGCATTTCAATGAAACTTGAAATGATTTATAATGTGAAAGATTCAAGTATAAATTGAATTCTATCGTGTTGTTGTAAAGCACAGATATTGCTTAAAATTATATGGGCATATATGTAAACATCATTATTTAAAACCATTCGTAATTTGAGTGAAATTAGATAATAACCATTAGTATGCCATAAAGGTGAGAAAATCAAAAAAGAAAAGTAAATCAGTAATTTTTCATAGCACCGTAGCGAAGTATGTATATTAGAAAACCAGTAATAAGAAAAATATAATTTATCCGTGAAACTATAACGGTGAAAACATTTTTCATTGTCCACGAGAAGCCTAAAGGGGGGGGAAAAAGGTAGAAATGCTAATTTCAGTTGGTAACATTATAACAGATATTTTACACCTTGAATATAAAAGAACTAATCAGAGAAACGGGAGTAGTTTTATTTTTCGCTATTTGTAATTGCTGTAGTTGTATTATATATTTTATACTCTGAATCAAAATACAAGATGGAAGAACGGGGAATAACAAGATATAACGATAAAAATGTGCAGTTAACAATTAATTTGCCGTCCAAATAAATGTTGAAAAAATGTAGTCTTAACGCCTTCAGTCCGCTAATGACAGTTTGAAGCATAGAATATGGATCTAAATAGAAATGGATGTCATCTATTGGACATGTATAACAACAAATTGAAACAAAAATATAGTAATGCTCGTGTTTTGACATTTTTTAGTTTTATATCTCACGAAAACTTTTTTAGGACTTACAGGCCTCTATGACTATAGAGAGAATTTCGTTAAGGTTTATTTCTATTCTAAATCCTATCCTTATGTTACTTAAAAAAAATGTCGAGCCGTCGGTATCCTGCGTATCGTATGATTTGTATGAAAAGGGCGTGGAACTCGAAATATCATTGGTATTTCAACGTTTGTGTCAAACACATGTAAAAGTAAGTAATTTATACTTCAGTTTATGAAAAATGCATATAATACATTTAAAAAAATGGTGGAGGAGGTGAGTCTACTTATACAGAGTAATGCTTACAGGTACATAGTGTAGTTCTGCCGCGTTCCACATAGTCATAACTTTTGAACTCACAATGACAATAACAATAACAAAAACACACACACGTGCATACGCACGCACATACACATATATGTATACATTTTTATATATTTACAATATCCAAGAAAATAGGAGATTGTACTGGAAATTTCATTAAGAAACATCGATAATCAGATTTATATTTATTAAAATCAGATGAATATAATTATTTTGTAATTTTTTTGTGAGAAGAGAGAGAAAGAGAGAATGTAATGAAATGTTTTATTTCAGTATATATTTTATTATAAAAGATGTGCTGTCAGCAAAAACTTATCGGAATGATGAATCTATTAAATGTGCAGCATTTTCATCATTTGGCGAATTATAAAAAAATAAACATGGTTTTAAAGTATATTACTAAGAGTATTCTATGAAATACCAGAAAAACAAGAAGAGAGCGCAGTAACAAACGTCGGTGAATATTAATGTACTACTGTTCTCTTTTCGTTTATTATAATTATTGTTACTTCAAGTACCAAGTTAATTTTGAATAGTAATAAGCGGTAGATAACTGCATAAAGTATCCCATTAAATTCAAATTACACCGACAGTTTATTTCGATTTAATTAATTTGATATAATTTAATAAATGATGATATGGTAACGTTACTTGCCCAATTATTTAATGGAAAAATTAGTTTCATTACAAATTCTGTTTCACTACAAATGTAAACGCAGGTTCAGCAGGCATGTATAATACAGAGAAGAAACGTATCCTATCAATAAGAAAGTTATAGTTAGGGAAAAGCGATACTTAAGCAAATGAATGCCGGGATACTTGTCGCTGCAAATTCCACGTACAATTCTATACAAGATACGTGGATTATGTTCTTATGTACATTGTAACAATGGCACAATCGTTGTAACAACGGTAAGAGACGGCAGACGGTTCAAGTAAAGAGGCTTAAGTATATATTTATATATTTGATTTTTATTGACAAATACGCCGGGATATTCGTTGAGTTGTCTTTCCTGAAAGTATTGTTTGCTTAGGATTGAACGTTGTTTGACAGAGTTGCCAATTGATACGTGCGCGCATACTATTTAGTCGCGCCGAAAGCAAATCGGCAAGACTATCGAGGTGCCCACTCGAACAGCGAATCGATAGAGGATGAAAGACTGGAGCGGGTTGGTTAAATGCACTTGGCGAGTAGCAGAGATTGCTAAGGAGTAGACGCTGAGCCACGAGAGGCTCGCAACGAGACGAGCCAGCAGGAGGACGGCTAGCCGGTCCTAGGACGAGGCTGCTTGGCGTAGGCACGGAAGCCCTTGTGGGCCTGGCGCAAATGGTTCATCAGCCGGGACTTGGTCTCCTCGAGGACGGCGAGTAGAGCGTCTCTCGAGCGCGACTCCAGCGCCTCGGTGTAGCGCTCCAGAAGCGCGAGGTCGATCTCCGGCACGCCGTCGAGATCCTCAGCGAGGCTCAGCGCTCGGCCCACGTCGGTGAGCAGCGGCTCGACGCCCGCCGCCTCCTGGCCCGGCCTACGGATAGCAGCATTGTGTGAGGCGCGCACGGCCGCAACCAGCTTGGGCAGGTCGCGCGCAGCGCTTACCGAGAGAGCCGCTCGTCGTCGAGAGCCCGGCAGCACTGCTCGTGCAGCTCGAGGCATGCCACGTCGGTGCGCCTGCGCGCCTCGCTCAGGTACTGGCGGAAGATCCTGCGGCCCTGGGCGCTGCTCAGGGTGCACTGCACGTGGTCGGTGATACGGTCCAGCTCGTCCGCCGTGAGGCCGCTGGTGCACTCGGCGATGCAGCCGAGGCCCGCGCCCGAAGCTCCCGGCCCGCTCATGCCGCTGCAAGCCGAGGGGCGACGCGTGCAGTAGCGCGCCGGCCCTGGTCTCCGACTCGGCGCCTCGCGTTCGCGCACGCGCCCTCACCGACGCGCGACGGCGGCACGACGCCTACGAGGCCTGCCCGTGGTCGCGGAGACCGCCGTCCGAGCTCTGGACGCGCGTGCGCGAGCGCACGTGCTGCGCCGGCCGCCCTCTGTACGCTCGACTCACCTCCGGTCCTTGGTGGACTGCGACCTGGCCGAGACATCGTTAGCGCCTTACGCCGGCGCGTCCGCGTGAATCCTGACAGGCGGCGATCGGCGGTGCGCTGCTGCGCGCTCCGGACTCGGGACTCGGGACTCGGGACGAGGCTGCCGGGCCGGCGACCAGTAGGCGACTACGCTGCGCTCGCGGTCAGTAGGATGGCGCCAGCGGCGCGCGCGCGTGCCGCAGGCAGCTTTGGAGAGCCGCCGGTTCCGGATTGGATCGAGTCGACGAACGGGCGCGAAGCGGCGACGAGCCGACGATGGAGCTAGCTCGCCGAATCGAGTGATCCCGGCTGCCAGGCAGACTGCCGGGCAGGCGGGCGAGCAGACAGCGGCGCCGCCGAAAGCCAGGCCGCTGCTCGTTCGCCGAGGCACAAAGCGTGCGGGGGCATCGCGAGCGCGCCGACTGCACCACACGGCCAGGAGAAAGTTTCGGCAGCGGGCGAACAGCTGCCACAAGTGCGGAGCGCGAGCTAATGACTATCCGCGGGCGCGCAAGAGGCGCCGGCGAGAGTCGAGGAACAGTGGGAGTGCAGAGCGGCCCATGAGAACTCAGGCCCACGAGAGCAGCTCGTCGTGGAGCTGTGAGCTTGCGGAGAAAGCATTACGCAAGCCATAGGCCGCAGATGCAGACAATGGCAGCATTGTTGCAGCGAGCGTCGGGGTGCAGATCGGCGCGCTGGCCCCTTCCAGAGGCGCGCAGCGCGCGCCCGAGATCGGCGGAGAAAGAGAGCCAGCGCGCCGCCGGGGGAGTGGAGCGCGGAGAGCGGAGAGCGGAGAGCGGGGCTATAAAGTCTGCCGCGGCAGCTTTTCCCGGGACAGACGTGCTCTCGAGTGCCCGTTGCTCGGTCGCTGTCGACGCGCTCGTTAGCCATGTGGCGGCTCATATTCCTGGCAGGTGAGAAGACCCGTGGTTCGCTCGCTCGCTCCCGAGTCCAGAGTGGGCGCCCGCGAAAGTTGCATACCGCTCGTGCGCCAAGAAACGAAAGTGCGCCGCTCTTTCCCACGCACGGCGCGACCGAGTGCAATGGCCTTTGGAGCGAGCGAGCCCAAGTAGCCTGGCTACAGCTGTGTCACGAGGCTTTTCAACGAAACGTTGCAGCTCTACTCGGCGACGCGGCCGCTCGGCCGGACGAGCTTGCCGCAGTGCAGTCCAACGCCAAGAGGTCGGCCCTGTCAGCCTACGCAGCGCAGCAGCACTACGCCGAGGCGACCCAGCAGCAGGTGAGCCGCGCCTCGCACTGGCCGAGCGCAGCAGCGCGGCCTCGGGCGAGCCGGGGCTGATCCTCGGCCGCGATCGGCGCCGATTGCCCAACAATGGCCGTATTATCTGTCCCTGCACCGTCGCTTGCGCAATCGCGCGCTCGCGCTTATCGCGAATAATAGATTCTCTCGCGTTCTCGCGCTCTCGCGCTCTCGTGCTCCCGGCTCGAGTCAGAGCAAAAATCGCAGTTGCGCTTTCCAAAGCTGCGCCGCTGGCTGCCTTTCTAAATTGATTTCCCGCGCGCGGCACAGCGTGGCCCGGATGACACGTGCTCCCTTTCCGCGCTCGCCGAGCCTGCGCGTAACGCTATTACGCGTTGCACGCCGTGCTCGCCGGCGCCGTCACCTGTCCGCGCAGCCACGAGGCGTCCGAGGCAGCGCTGGCCCGGGCGCCGAGAGCGCGAGAAAGCGCCGCTGGGGGAGGGGAGGGGAGTCGTTGCGCAACACGCCAGCAGCGGCGGACCCGACCCGCAGCGCGAGCGCCGACCGACGCGACTGTCGCAGATCCCCGAGGAGTACCTGGTCCTACTGCAGCGTTACCTCGAGTCCGCGCAGCCGGCGCCGCCGGGGCCGGCCGCGCGGCCCACGGCCCTCGAGCTGGAGCAGTACCACGTGGAGACGAGCCCGCGCGCGGCGCTGCCGCAGCTCCAGCAGCCGCTGCGGTACTACGAGGCGACGCCAGCGGAACCGCAGCCGCAGCCGCCGCCGCAGCCGCAGCCGCAGCCGCAGCCGGAGCCCGGCCAGCTGCAGTACCACCGCAGCGTGCCCATCCAGTACGGCTACGAGGACGAGCAGCAGGTTCAGCGCGAGCAGCAGAGTCCAGCGGCTATCGTGCGCGCGCAGGCGCAGGCCCAGGCGGCGGCACTGGCCTTCCAGAAGGTCGCCCAGGCCGCGCACCACAAGCACCGCGAAGCCGCCCTCGAGCAGATCCGACTGGCCGGCGAGAAGCACCGCGAGCAGAGCGCCCTCGAGCAGATCCGACAGGGCGAGGCAGTGAGCGAGGCCGGCCTGAAGGAGCGCGTGAGTAGCCCGGCCAGCCGAGCGCGGTCCGCCGAGCGCCACACTGACCGGGCCGTCTCGCCGCAGCTCGCGCCCGCGGACGAGGAGGCCGCCTACAAGGCCCGGCTGCGCGCCCAGGCGACGGCCCTGGTGGCTGAGCAGCGCCGCGCCAAGGAGGCCGCCGAGTACAAGGCCCACGCCGAGGCCATCCTCAAGCTGCAGGCCCAGCAGCGCGCGCACCTGCGCGCCCAGGAGGAGGCCCATCACTTCGCGCTCAACTACGAGAAGAACCAGCAGCGCGCCCAGGCGCAGGCCCAGGCGGTGGCCAACGCGCAGGCGTTGGCGCTCTACAAGGCCCGCCAGCAGGCGCTGGCCAAGGCCCAGGCTGAGGCCAAGCAGGCGGCCAAGGCCCAGGCGGATGCGCGCAAGCTCGACCCCGACAGCGTGCCCGTGGTGCAGTACCTGCTGCCGAACAAGGTGGCCCTGCCGCCGCCCGAGGTCAGCCGTGCCCCGGCCCGCCCGGCCCGCCCGGCCCGAATCGCTTCAACGGCCCTTTCTGCCGCAGGTCTACTTGCCCAAGGCGGCCGAGGCTCTGCGAGCACAGGCCGCTCAGGAGAAGCGCCTGAAGAAGCCGCTCAAGCAGCTGCTCGTGGAGGAGGTCGAGTCGGCCGACAAGGGAGACGAGCAGCAGCTGGCTTTCCTCGTGGATGCGGCCTACTACCGTAAGCAGCAGCAGCACCAGCAGCTGCACCAGCAGCAGCAGCAGCAGCAGCCGCGCGCCCAGTACCTCCAGCAGGACGTCGAGGCGGCGCGTTACCCTGCGCAGTATCAGCAGCTCGTTGACCCCGACAAGCTGGCCCTGCTGCTACCCGTCGAGGCCTGAGTCTCGTCTCCCTCCTGTTCCGCCTTTCTTTCCTCTTCTCGTCTAGCCTCCTCTTCCCGAGCATCAAAGAAATCCCGACGAAAGTGCGCAAGGCCGCGATCGGTAGTCGACACGCGGTGGGCACGCCAACAAGAACTTCCGACCGGCGGTCGACACTTTTTTCGGGTCTTGCGCGTTTTTATCGGGCGCAGTGCCGGCGCTCCGTTCCGAAATGCCGTCGGTGCGCTCGGCAATACGCTTACTTAGTCACGAATCTTACTCACATACAAGTATATTTATAAGCCGAGGAGCTCCACCTTTGTAAATAATAATGAGATAAATAATGAATAATGGCGTACAGGGCGTCCGACACGACGTTTCAAGTGTACATACGACCAAGTTGTCTGAATAAACGTTCGTTTAGGAGGAAGCCGAGCGATTGATTAATCCTGGCCACGTAGCGCAAACGGCCATTTCAGCTTTGTCTGTAAGAGTGCGTGACGTGGTGATGTAATGCCGAAAGTCTGCGCGAGATATATACTTTCATCTGCTTGCAGCAACCAACAGCCACTCCCTTTCCTTCTCGCTCGCGCAGTGCAGCGCTTGCGTTTTCTTTCTCCCCGCGTGCGAACGTCCTTGACTGGAAAGCCGCCAGTTTTTCCTTTCGAAAGTTCTTTCACGGAATGCCAATGCCACTCAGCACGGCTTTCATACTTACGCCTTCCTCGCTTCGAACTGAGTCGCGACCTGCTGCCGTCCACGCCGAACTAACGATCAACGAACGATAACAGGGATAAGCATAGCTCTGAAGCCCAGGTCTCAGCAAATAATTCTTCGATTCGGTCATTCGTTACATTTATTTAGCTCATTCTCGCTCCCCTAACAAGTGGGCATCCGTCACACATTGCGGCGCTTTGGCGCCGCGCACTACTTCGCTTGGTACAGTACAATATCGGTTATTTACAAGGATTGTCCAAACAAATGGCTGACGTCGTTGGCTTAGGTCGGCACTGATTTACAGGTTGACTAGAGAAACGACGAAACAAAGTCAAGAAATCAGGTGGTATCGATACCGTCCGTCAGGTAGGCTGGCTGGCTGGCTGGCTGGCTGGCTGGCTGGCTGGCTGGCTGGCTGGCTGGCTGGCTGGCTGGCTGGCTGGCTGGCTGGCTGGCTGGCTGGCTGGCTGGCTGGCTGGCTGGCTGGCTGGCTGGCTGGCTGGCTGGCTGGCTGGCTGGCTGGCTGGCTGGCTGGCTGGCTGGCTGGCTGGCTGGCTGGCTGGCTGGCTGGCTGGCTGGCTGGCTGGCTGGCTGGCTGGCTGGCTGGCTGGCTGGCTGGCTGGCTGGCTGGCTGGCTGGCTATCGGAGACGCAGCTGACAAAAGGTCCAGCGCCAGAATTGGTCTTGGAGCTCCAGAGAAAAGACTGTCGACGACCGCCTTGTCACTGACTGAATATCACTCGACTCGCTAAATATACGTTGGTCATTGGCCTACGGTCTAAGCCTCGCCTATAAAATAAGCATTTGTAAATGTGAATGTATGTAGGCGTGGAAAACGGGGAATGCGCGTAGATTGGTCACTCGGTCGCCGCGGTGCTGCGGATAGAAAAGTCGTTGTATCATCGAACGCCACTACTGACGGCTGGACACACAGGACAGCGGCTAACGGACAGAGCCCGAGTCGGCTCGGTCTGGCAAACACCGAGAGCGCAAGCATGCGCGCACAAAGGTTTCGGGCATGAGCGAACGCAGACAAGAGCCAACGCAGACTGGCACGTAACGCACGCTAGCTTGCACCGGGTTCGGGCTAGGCGGGCTGGGCGTCGGCAGCGTGGGCGGCGCGGGCGGCGCGGGCGAGCTCGCGCGTTGCCTCGGCCACCTGATCGAAGCTCGGCCGCTCCCTCGGATCGTAGGACCAGCACCTGGCCTGCAGCTGCTGCAAGGCCGGTGGCGCCGCCTCGTGCGCGCTCCAAGCGAGGCTGCGCGTCTTGAGCTGTTCGAGCACCGACTCGTCGCTGAGCTTGCGGAAGGGCAGTTCGCCCTGCTGGAACATCTCCCAGACGAGCGCGGCGTAGGCGTACACGTCGCTCTTGGTCGAGAACTCGTCCTCGAAGACGGCCTCGCGCGGCATCCAGCGCAGCGGGATCACCTGGTTGCGGTGGCGGCAGTACTCCTGCTGGTGGGGCTCCTTGCTCAAGCAGGCCAGCGAGAGCTTGAGCCCGAGGTTGCTGGACAGCAGGCAGTTGCGCGCGGCCACGTCCTTGTGCACGAGGCGCCGCTCCGCGATGTACTTGAGCGCCTGGGCAGCCTGCAACGCTCGGAGGCGCAGCGGTCAGTGGTGGCGCGTCGCGAGCGCGGCGGGCACTCACCTGGTCGGCCAGCGAGAGGATCTGCGGCACGCCGAGCCGTGGGGCGCGCGGCTCCTCGGCCCTGGAGGCCAGCAGGAACTGCTTGAGGTCGCCCCAGTCGGTGTACTCGACGATCATGTAGTCCGGCTCCTCGTCCCGGCAGAGCCCGATCAGCCTGGCCACGTTCTCGTGCTCGAACTTGCGCAGCAGGTCCAGGTGGCGCTTGAACTCCTGCAGCACGCTCTCGTCCCGACTGTTGCTCAGCGTCTTGACCATCACGAGGCTATCCCCGGTGGGCTGAGGCTGCCCTCCCTCGTCGCCGGGCCGGAATCTGGCCGAGAAGACCTCGCCGAATTCGCCGCGGCCCAACGGCTTCATTGGCTCGCGCAGCTGCGAGCGGCTGACGGCCAGCTTGTCGTAGCTCGAGCGCGACCGCCTCGACTGGGCACTGTTCTGACTGTGGGCCGTGTCAGTGCCGCCGTCACTCCTGTGCGACTCGCGCGGGCTGCGCGGCCGCTGCTGCGGTTGACGGCGCGCCCGCCCAGATTCCGCACACTGCTCCAGCGCACCGGCGTCGGCGGCATCGGCCACATCGCCCTGCTCGCCGCGCGCCTGGCGCTGCTTCCTGCGCCGCCTGCGGTAGCGGCAGTACGCCATCAGGCCGACGACCAGCAGCATGTAGGCGGCGGCGGCGCCCAGGGTGACGAGCACGGTCTTGGTCATCATGGAGCCGTCGCCGGGCCCCCGCTCGGCATCCGCGTCGGCGTTCGCGTCGGCGCCCGCGTCGGCGTCCACGTCGGCGTCCACGTCGGCGTCCGCCCGGTAACCGGCGTCGCCCGCTGCAACACAATGCGCGACCAGTAGCGCGCGGCCGAGCCAATCGCCCGTGAAAATGGTGAAAATGACGGCACAATGGGCCGCCGGTCCGCCGAGCCGTCGAGCCGTCGAGCCGCCGAGCCGCCGAGCCGCCGAGCCACGACGCGCTCGACTGAGCGCTTTGTTGCGCCAGTCGCTCCGGCCGAGGGGGGATCACTTACCGCGAACGCTCAGATAGGCCTCCTCGCGCTTGAGGCCGCCGCTGTTGCCGGCGGTGCAGCCGTATTTACCCTCGTCACTGCGGTAGACCTCCCTGATGTGCAGGCTGTCATTGGGCAGCTTGGCGATGCGCTCGCCGTACAGGTCGTTCATCTGCGTTGCGTCCTTGTCCCAGTGAATGGCCGGCTTGGGGTCGCCCTCGGCCGAACAATGCAACGTTACCGAAGCACCTTCCAGCGCCGTCAGGTTTTCCGGCTTAACGCTGAACTTGGGGGCGACTGCGCAGTGGTTGCCGGTCGGCGAACAGAGCCGCATCATTTTCCGCTCGTTAATCGAGAGCCGATTGCGCGGAACAGATCGGGAGAGTACTCACTGACTACGTCGATGCGGATCGTATGGTTGATCTGGCCCTGACTGTTACTCGCCACGCACGTGTAGTTGCCCTCGTCCTCCTCGAGGACGCCGTCGAAGAGCAGCGTGCCGTTGGACTCGTGCACGTGCGCGGGCAGCCTGGCCGGCGAGCCGCTCTTGTACCACCTGAGCGAGGGCGCAGTCGAGCCTTGCGCCCTGCACGAGACCTGCGCGGATCGTCAGGAGGGTCGATTAGCTCGGCAGGCTGCCTCCGCGACGGCGTGCCCCGATCCCCTACCTTCGCGGTGGAGTTGAGCTCGAGGCGCCGGCTCACGGGCTGCGGGGAGAACTTAAGCCTCTCCTTGACCGCCAGCAGCGTCGGTGCCGAGCGCACGGCCGGGAAGCCCTCGGTCGCCACCTCGCAGGCGTAGCTGCCCCTGTCCGCGAGCTGCGCGGCGCGCAGCAGCAGGCTGGCGTCGCCGGGCCGCTCGTCGAGCCGGTAGCTCGCGGCCGGCTGGGCGGCCTCGGCCAGCGGCGCGCCGTCCTTGAGCCAGCCGACGCGCGAGAGCGGTGCCCGCATCGCCCGGTAGCTGCAGCCCAGACTGGCCGGCTCGCCCTCCCAGAGGCTGAGCGCGCGCGGCGGCGCCGCCAGCAGCTCGGGCGGCCCTGCAACGCGACAAGGGCGCGTGAGCGAGCTCGCCGACAGACACGCAGCGGCGCGCACTCACGGGTCACCACCACCCGCAGCGCCAGGGCGCTCGAGCCGGCGAGGTTCTCCGCGACGCAGCTGTAGTTGCCCTGGTCGCGCGCGGCCCGTGCCTCGGCGATCACCAGCGTGTCGTCCTGCACGCGCACCGGGCCGGCGTCGCTGACGAGGCGGCCCTGCGGGTCGCGCCAGAAGATCCTGGGCCTGGGCAGGCCGGCGGGCGCCAGGCAGGCCACCTGCAGCTCGCGGCCCTCGCCCACCAGCGCCAGGCCGTGCCGCGGCCGCGGCTCCAGCGAGTCCTCGCCGAGGCTCCCCAGATCTGCAACAGGGCCCCGTGAGACGGTGGTCGCGCGGCTCGCGCCGCGTACCGCTCCACTCACAGGCTATCTGCAGCTCGGCCGAGTAGACCTGCGCGGCGGCGCCGCGGTGCCCGAGGCCGTGGCACGAGTAGAAGCCCTCGTGCCGGTCCTGCGCGCTTACGATCACCAGCTCGTTGGCCTCGCTCACGTAGCGCTCGCCGTCGGCCGCGATCGGCTCGGTCTCCTCCTCAAAGTACCACTGCACCTGCTCGGCGTTGTCGAAGGCGCAGCTAAACCTGGCGCTCTCGCCGCGGCGGACTATGGCCTTCCGCGGTGGCACGCGGATCGAGACACTCTCGTCGCTGGCCACCGCCAGCGCCAGGCTGCGCGCGACCGTGGAGGTCCCGGCGTCGTTGCGCGCCAGGCAGCGGTACACCCCGCTGTCCTGGGTCCTGGCCTCGCCAATCAGTAGCAGGTTGCGCCTCGTCTCCAGGCGCGCGCTCGGCTGGATGCTCCTCGTATTCCTGTCGCACGCACGACGATTCGTGAGAGCCTGCCGCCGGGCTTTTGTCCGCACTCGCGCTTTCCGCTCCCGACAATCCCGATCCCATTCGGCTCTCCTTCGCCCCCCGCCGGCTGCCGGCTCTCGCCTTTCGCCTCTCGCCTCTCGCCTCTCGCCTCTCGCCTCTCGCCTTCGGCAAAGGGTGCAAGTGCGCTCCGCCACTTTCGCCCCTTTCTTCTCCCGCCGACTCACTCGTCGCGCTTCGACGCAATCACTTCGGAGCCGCGAGCCTCGGAGTATTGCGAGAGGCGCGGCCAGTGCGGACGTGCGACTACGTATTTACATCCATCCAGAGAACTCACTTGAACCACTCGTACTTGAGCTCGCCCGAGCCGTCGACTTGGCAGCGCAGCTCGATTTTCATCCCTGGACGAATGCGAGCTGCTAGCTTTGGCTGCTGCAGGTGCACCGACGACTCGCTTATCCCTGCAATCATGACCGATCTATTTACTAATTGTTCTCTGGCCAATGTTGTCCTTGTTACACAATCGTTACCCTCTGCTGCCCTCGTTAATTACGTTAATTATACGTCGTCTTACCTTTTGATCCGCATGGGGAAGCGTGGGCTTGATGCGTTTTATGGATAATAAATCAAATTTCCGTCTCTTTTTCGTGTCGCTGCTTAGCCTAATAAAATCAATCGGCAGTTTAATAACCAAAAATTATAATATTCGCTCCCGACCGCTCTCCGATTAGTCTTTTTCTTTTTCAATTGCGCCTTTCGAAGGAATCACCAACTTCCAAATAAGATTACCTCTTCCATCACCTTATTCTAATTTTTTATATTTGAAAATTTCTGATATTATTATATTTTATTGTTTAGTCCCTACCTATATTCTCTCTGTATTTTAACTGACAAGTAATAGAGCGGATTTACATACAAATGCAAAATTATAATGCTCGTCCTTAGCTCTCCTCTGGGTGGAAATTTTCATAAAAATGTTTAAGAAACTGAGCTGTGCATTCGCAGGAAAGTATGAGGGATCGCGTCATCTAATTCGGCAAGCTATATTGAACGGATTTCGAACGATTCTGATTGCCTCGATTGCATTTTTTGTTTGCTCGAATTCAATATTATTCAAAATAAATATGCTCTTTTTTGAAATTTAGATTTAGTGAAACATGAAAAGGTTATTACCACGGAATTGTCGGCAGTACATAAATGTATAATAACGGAACCCGATTAATGAACCCAAAAACGAGAATTAATTACACATTTTCGGCGTATGTTTGAGTAATTTCAGTTCAGCTTGAAATATTAATTTATGCAGCAGACAGGTAGTTGAGTTTTGGATCGTTTCTGATCGTAATTCAATTATCCATTATTTCAAGATCTGGAGAAAAAGTAAATTCAGCCACGAAATAAATGAATATGTTAATGGCAAGATAACATTAAAACCAATGTTAATAGGTTTTACATTATTATAAATAAATCAAAATTATGTTATGCATAGGGATAATCTTTTTTTCGAAAGAAACTATCTTGGGTCCTTAGTTCTAGGAAAAATATGCACGAATTGTTATTTAATTCTACCTGCTATTATTTTATTGTTGGCTTGAAAAAACATTAATCAGAATGTATTTCATCTCGTTCTAATTTTTCAAAGCCATTATTTTGTTCTTTCCAATTTGAATTTAATGAAAAAAAAATCGTGAGCAAGTTACAAATCCAAGTATTCAAGCTAAACACAATCAACGGGTATTTTCTCGGATTGAACAACCTCATTTTTACTATAAACGCTGACTGTTCATGATTAGTGAACATTTCTTCTAAATATACTTGTTATTTTAGTGGAATAATAGCAGCCACTCATCTACTCAACTGATCTTGAACTCCGCGTCTCCACTGATTGATTTCAAAGTATACAAAAAAAAATGATGAAAACAGTCGATTAACATTTTAGGAACATTTTATGAATTTGAAAAACTGATAAATTGAAGTTGATTCTATTAATGCTGTCCATTTTAACACGTATGAAGCTTTTATGGAATGGCTTACTGCAGGATTTAAAAAAAATTATATAACATGTATAAGATTATTTTATAATTTTCACAACACTGTCAAACTATCGAAGGAAGATGCGAAGAGCGTTATTTTTGTTTCAATTAAATGCATTCGTGCAAAATAATAATATATTTCATATAATGTCACAATTTATGAAATATTATAAATTGCCAAGTCATATAGATGGAAAGATCAAATCAACATATAAGCATTACTGTGTGGTTTAAGTACTTCACGTGCATTCTTCTCGACCGGGTTGGGTTCGGGTTGTGCTGTTTTTCAGATATGTCAAATCGATAAAGTGTCGACCACGTAACTTTATATCGCTGGTAGACAAAATTACAAAAAAGACAGTTGTAGAGACAATATGGACCAGGCAGTGAAAGAGCGAGAGAGAGAGAGAGAGAGAGAGAGAGAGAGAGAGAGAGAGAGAGAGAGAGAGAGAGAGAGAGAGAGAGAGAGAGAGAGAGAGAGAGAGAGAGAGGTGCGAATGACGTTGGTCAAGCACGAAGTAAGCGAAAGTCTATATGCCGAACAATAGATGAACGAATATGGTAGAGCGGCACACAGAACAGACATGTGTGATTTGGAATTGGTGGTCCGCTTTGGTTCATGATATTAGTCCAGCTACGACACTCCGCGGACCCATGACAAGCACTGATCCGCGGAGTGTCGCGACGATATAGTCAAGCTACAGGGTGTTTCGGCAGTGTTCGACGAGTAGCTCTCTCGAACGAAACCAATCCCAATAAAATCGGCTTTGTCGTTACCAAGGCATAGGCCTTTACTTCGAGCGCACGTACAAAAAAGACGTTGCGGGCTTTCCGAATGGAGTGGCGGTGAACGTTGAGCGCTGTAGTGCTTGGGAACAGAGTGAAAACCTGTGTGGACTGAGTAGCGCAGCGCGAAGACCCCCAGAGATGTAGCTGTGTAGGTCGGGTGTCGGTCGACTGAACAAGGTAGCGCACGAAGGGCCAGCGGAGAGGACGCAGAGCTGCGCGCTGATCGCCCGATCGCGAGCGCACTTTGGCCTGGCAGCTGGCCGCAAGGGCGCCAGACTGCCGCGCGAATCGATCATTTTTTGGCGCGAACGGTGAGCAGAACGAGCAGTACGAACAAGGGGGACGGAGCGAGCTGCGCGTACGCGAGTCAGGGGTCGGGTCTGGAGTCTGTGGCCGGTTGCCATGGGGACACGCAAGGCCTCGTTCGATGCAAACGCATCGTAAACTTTTACGACTCCGACTGTGTGCCGCGTGATGCGTGCTGCGTGGAGAGCGGCTCGGCGCGCCCGGGGGAGCGATGTCGCAGCGGCAGCGTCCTCGCGCAATCCGGTAATTACCTCACGGGGCGGAGCGGGGGCGTCGTGACTCCGCTCCTCGTCTCGTGATCACGGTTGCCGCGATCGACCCAGCCCGAGTCGCCGGCATCGCGTCGAAGCCCCGACGCACGAGACATTCTATACGCGACGCAGCCCCGAGGCGGCCGAGCGGAGAAACCGATAGCCGTCTTCCGGCGCGACTCGGTGCCTCGACGATCGCCGGCTGCTCGCCGCCCGCTCGTCGCCCTTCCGTCGCTCGGCGCGGGAGACCGAAGGAGACGGCCGCGGTCGAACAGAAGAGCGCGCAGCGAGCAGGAGCGAGGCAAGCAAGCGAGATAGTGCATGGAGGTGCTCACACTGTACGTCGATCTTGGCGGGCGAGCTGTCGACGCTCGTGCCGCTGGCGAGGTGCGTGGCCCGGCAGGCGAACTGGCCGCTGTCGAGGAGCCGGTCCAACCGAGAGATGAACAGGTCGCCGCCCGGGCCCGGCGCGCGCCTCCGCGGGCTAGGCGCCAGCGGCCGGCCGTCCAGCGTCCAGGTGTAGTCGACGCCGTCGGCGGGCTCGGCCTCGCAGCGCAACCTCGCCGCCTGGCCCTCGAGCGCCCGCAGGTCCGCCGGGTTCACCGCCAAGCGTAAGACGCGCCACTCGCCAGCCTCGGCCGGATCGGGTAGCAGCAGCAGCAGCGGCAGCAGCAGCAGTAGCGGCGGCAGCAGCGGCAGCAGCGGCGGCGGCGGCGGCGGGCCGCGCGCGACGAGGAGGGACCGGGGCAGCAGCCGGGCCATGTCCGCTGCTGGCGGGGCGCTCTGCACGAGTGCTGGGCGTCCGAGCCGCGAGCGTGGGCCGGCGACGCGGTGGAGGCGCGCCTGCGCGGCGCCGGGACGCCGTGGGCGCGCGCTCCGCGTATCCGCCGTCGGTAAGCGCTCGGGCCGACCTTACCGTGGCGCGGTGGTGCAGCTCGCGCCCGCGTCGGCCGCGATGCCACGATGCCGCGATGCCGCGAAGCCGCGAAGCGCGACGGGCCGCGGCGACGGGTCGCCGGCGAAACCGGATCCGGCCGCGCGGCGGAATATTTTTAGCTGGCGAATCTTAATCATGTCACACCTCCGTGGAATACGGTAGCGGCATAACATTATCGCCGCCGCGCCGACTCGGCCTGTTTGCCTCTTGCCCGTTTCCATCCTCCCCGTTCGCGCCCGCGCTCAAGCAGCTATGAAATATTAAATTTAACCTGCGCATATTTCAGGATCAGAGCGAGTCTCTGGAGCTCTCGCGGCGCGCGTTTATTGCTCCGATATTAATAAAAGCTAAGCGAAAGACGGGGAAAGAGAGAGGCAGAGAACGGCGGAGGACGTGCGGCCGAAGCGAATATGCTGCCGTCGCGGCTCCTTGCCTCTTTCTTCCTTTTCCGAGGCAGATGCCCTCGCCGCGCATTCGTTTATCCTGCGGCAGTAGCAGCTTGGCTGGATGTGCACGCCGCTTCGCTGCACTTGGCGCGAGCTGCATCTGCGCCGTCCAGGCCGTCCAATCGATAGCAGCTCTGGGATGCTGCGCGCGTTGCCTTCCAGACTTGAAAGTTGCGCGTAGCGGCTGACCGCGCGAGCTTGCTCGAAAGCCAGACGACGGTGCCCACCCAATCGGACTCGCGCAGCGGCGACGCTGTCGCGTAGATGCGCGAGCGTATGCGGCCGCGGTGCGCCGCGGTGGGCCGCGCGCTCCTACTGCGCGCGAGACCAACGCCATTTTGCGATGCCCGTGCCACTCGGCTCTGCTGACCTCCACTGGAGCAGAGCACTCGAGAGCGCATAGCCAGAGGCAAGGAGGAGTGGTCGCGTGGTGTCCAGCTCGATGCCAAGGCTATGGGCGCGAGCGGGCGCGAGCGGGCGCGAGCGGGCGCGAGCATCGGGCTCGGCCGGAGCTTGCAGCCGACGGCCCGTGGCGGTCGGGGCGGCGGACGTGCACGAGGCGCACGCGCCGCCTGGCCGGGGCGGGTGCAGCGATGCGACAGGCGCAAGGACGAGAGGCCGAGGATGAGGTATAGCATTTTATTTACATATCGGTACACCATAGGATTCGACTGATACACAATGCATACGCTATTACAAGACAAGAGAGGTAAGATGGCGCGCAACCGAGCAATTCCCCGCTCACGATCAGCCGCAGCAATGCGAGATCGGCCAGATGACTATTTGTATCATGGGTGAGGCGGACCGCTGCGGCAGGTCGAGCCTCGTCCGAGCCGGGCTCGGTCCCTCTCGACGACTGCCAGCCGCGCAGGCCCTGCCGCGAGGGATATGCGTCGCTCTGGCGCGCCGGTAGCTGATATGTGTCGCGTCGCGGGCGGCTCGTCGACCGGCAGCTGTGCGAGCCACGCCGTCGGCCGCGCAGGTGGTGCGCAGCCTGGCGTCACTCGCTAGGCGCTATGTACAAATTCGATGTATCGGCGATCGATGACAGCGGTGGTCGGCGGCGCAACGCAGGCCCTCATCACTTGCGCTCGCCCCAGCCGGCGCTGTTGTAGAACCACGAGGAGGCGCTGCTGCTCTCGTCCCTGGGGGTCCGCGGCCAGGCCACGTTATCCAGGCCGTTGCTGGCGCCAGCCTCCTGCAAGCAAGCCCGAGCGTCGGCAGCGTGCCCCGCGGCGCCGCCTCGGCGCGGCGACAGCGCGCCTCTTACCACGACGTTCAGCTGGTGGCTGCCGGGCGACAAGTAGTCCATGTTGCTGTAGTACGAGGTGTAGTTCTGGTAGCACTGCTGCTGGCTGCTGGCGGTGGCGCTGCTGGCCCAGAGCCGCTGGTGCTCGCCGGCGAAGCCGGACCCGTTGCCGCTCTCCGTCACGGCGGGACTCCAGATGCTGCTGCTGCTGCCGCCGCTGCTGTATACGCTCGCGCCGCCCAGCTGCGCGCGCGCGCGCGGAAGGCCAACAAAGCGACAGAGAAAAAACGCCGTAAGTCGTGACTCGTGCGAGTGTGTATGCACTCGCGCGCGCTCTCTGTTTACTTTCCAACACCTATGTAGCCTCAATGCCCTCGCTGATGAGAATATATTAGGGCTTCCCCCCGCGGTCCTAATGCCTTTGTGCAGGCGGCGTTTGCTTTCGCTACCGTTTCACGCCCCTGCGCATACCTATCCTCCGACACACGCGCGCGCGTCTCTGTCTCCGCTTTATGCCGCGCGGCCTCTCGCCAGCCCTCGCAACGGAACGCGACGTTTTCGACTACGTCGCTGTGTTCGACTGTCAGCGCTCAGTTCGAGCGCCGACTGTTCGCTCGGACGTGCAACCGTCGACCGTGCGATCAAGTGTTATTGCAGCGCAAGTGCTGCGAGAACGGAAGGCGAACGGCGTTGCTTGGGCGGGCCGTTGACGGGCGCAGAGTCGAGGTTGCGTCGACTTTGCGCTCCGGCCGGACAAGGCCATACGCGAATTCGGACGTGTGCTGCGAGGCTGGCCCGTGGCTCCATTAGCATAAATAATGCTTGCGTAAGCGAGGTAGCGCCTAGCAGCGCCAATGCGAAGGAGAAGAAGTAGAGGTGGGCCGTAGGCCTAACGTATACTCACACTTGGCGGCGTGCTGCTCAGCAGTCCAGAAGCGCTCGAGGGTTTGTACTGGTGTGGCGAATCGCGCAGCAGCGCCGCTGGCGAACTTGCGGCCGAGCCCGCCGTCCCGCCGCTCCTGCACACAACACCACAACTCTTCCTTTTACAAGTCTCGGCTGTGTCCTCGGCTTTTCACATTCCTGGCTGTCGGCCCGCCGGCTTCGATCGAATCACGCCGACTCGCCCGAGCAGCTTCCACTTCTTTTTGCCCGATTAGGACGTCAACCGTTCGGAGAATGCCCCGGCGGCTCCGCGCGCCACTCGGCCCGCTGCGATTGTCGCCCGTGGGCGCGAGTTCTCCGTAGCGCAGCCCCGGCGTTTCGCTGACTCGGCCGCGATGGTCGGTCGACGGCTGCCGTCGCGGGGCGGCGCCCAAAGTAGTCGCCGGGGACTGCCGCCTGCCTTCGAGACGCGTGTTCTCGGCGTGAAACGAGTGGACGGGGCTGTGCGCGGCTTATCCCCGGCCGATAGGCCAGCTCGTCGCGGCGGCAGGTCCGGCTGGATGTGTAGTTTCGACGACTGGTTCGATGAACGCCCGAACAGGCGTGATCCGCGCGACGAGTGCGCCGCGTCTGCCGCTGCTGTGCCGCGCTGCTAGCCGTTCTGCGACGGGGCCAGTCATCCGGGAGCTCGCGACGCAGCATCAGCGCGACGGTCGAGAGAGGAGACCGAATCGCGACGCCCGGCCGACGAAGTGCACGCTTGGCGGGCGCAAAGACAATACTCACAGCGGGGTGGTGGCAGGCACGGCGGCCGCGGCGGCCGTCGGCGTCGTGGCGATCGAGGGGCTCTTGCCCGGGGGCGGGTTGCCGCTCACCGCCGGGTTGCCGGCGGCGGCGCCGCCACTCGCCGACGTTACGCCGCTCAGCTTCTTTGTCCTCGTCTGCTGTTGCTGCTGCTGCTGCTGCTGCTGCTGCTGCTGCTGCTGCGTCTTGCTGTCCTGCTGCTGCTGCTGCTGCTGCTGCTGCTGCTGCTGCTTCTGCTGCTGGCGGCACTTGGCCCTGCGATTCTTGAACCAGACCTATCGATTTTCCGATTAGTCTCTTCGGGGAAGGAAGCCTTGTTCGTTGCTCGGGATGGTCGCGGCCCGCTCGTTGATGTTGTTTTCGGCCGGCGTTCTTCGGCAGCTTGGCGCTTTGTGTCGTCGGCGATACGTGCGCGAGACTATGGCGCGCCTCTCCGGAGTGCAGCTGCGCGCGGCCCGCGCAGCGAACTAGTTATGCGCAAGCACGTCGGCTTTTCCGCGCGACAATGCAGCGAGAAAAGCGGCGAGGACGCGGCCCGCAGAGAGCGGCTGCAATCAACCGGTGTCGTGGAGCGCGATGCAGCGAGGACGGCAGCGCGGGAGCGGGAGCGGGAGCGGGAGCGGGAGCGGGAGCGGGAGCGGGAGCGAAGGCGAGGCTCGCCGAGCGCTACGGAAGCCCCGCGGCGGGACGGCGGAGCGGTTGCTTCGCGGGCGCGCAGGCAGACGCGGGGGCTTCGAGCGGGCTCGCGGGGCTTCGCGCGACGCGCATCGCACTGCCAGCGTCGCGAGCCACCTCGCGTGCAGCTCACCGGCCAGGCGCGTTACGTAACCGCGCGATCGACGCACTCACTCACCTGCACGCGGGATTCCGGCAGGTTGATCTTCAGGGCCACCTCCTCGCGCATGAAGATGTCGGGGTACCTGGTTTTGGAGAACAGGCCCTCGAGCACATCCAGCTGGGCCCTGGTGAAGGTCGTCCTCTCGCGCCGCTGCTTCCTTGGGTTACCTGCGCGTGCGCACGCTTGTCAATTGTCATGATGCACGCGCCGCGCGCACACGTACATGCACGCGAGCTCACGGAGCGCGCGCGAGCGATCCTCTCGGGCCGTGGCCGTCGGCCGACGCACGCGCGCCCGCGCGCGGAAAGGCGGGCCGGGGAGCTCCCGGGCGCCAACGGGCGATCGGTCGGCGCGCGTACACCGGCTAGCGAGGCGAAAAGCGTCGGCCTCTGTATCGCGCGACGCGGCTCCGATGCGCACCGCCATTCGCATGGAGATCAAAGTCAATAGCAATAATGTAGGCCACCGCAAGTGAGCAAACATCATATCCCGATCACCCGCGGCTTGCGCTCGGCTCTCGTATCGAGTGCGCCCGACCACGTACTTGGGCGCGCGCCGGCTGCGCTGCGCCTTCCGAGTGAATGGCTGCGCGCACTCGAGGCCCGCCGACAATAAGACGAGAGAAAGAGCGCAGCGGAGAGCGCCAAGAGTGAACAGCCCTCGAGTCTGGATAGGCGCGTTCGCGGCCCAGAGCCCCCACGAGTGGATCGCTCGAGTGCGAACGCGCGAGTGCGGCCACGAGGGCCAGGGATCGCCCCCACGCACACCCACTCCTCACGCACGCCACACGCACGCCACACGCACGCCACACGCATACGCACGGATAACAGAGATGGAGCACTCACAGTAGTAGGACTCACCGGCGGGCGCGCAGCCGGGGTAGGCGATGCTCGAGTGCAGCGCCTCGATCGGTGGCATGCCCAGCGGGCCCACGTAGGGCCCGGTCTTGAGCGGGCCGTAGGGCCCGCCGGGCGCCGGCCCAAAGCCCGCCGGCCCGAAGAGCTCGCTCGCCGAGGCGGCCGTGCTCGCCGCCAGGCTGCTCAGGTCCGAGGCCGCGCCGGCGGCCGCGCAGCCGGCGCCGCCGAGGCTGTTGGTCCACATCGCGCGCCGACGAGCGCTCGCCAGCTACGACCCGCGGGCGCGCATAGCAGGCGCGCGCGCCTGCGCCGGCCAGCACCCTCGCCCGCTGCTCCTTGCGCTCGTCCGGCTCTCTCGCGCGCTGCTCTACGCCGCCCTCGGCGCTCTCCTCGGCAAAGCTGCTGCGGCTAATCGGCTCGGGCGCTCGCGCCGCGCGCTATCCGCCCGTTGCGACGAGCCGTCAGCGGGGCCGCTCGCGTCCTGGCACTGGCGTCTGGCCGCCGCCGCCGCTGCTGCTGCTGGCGCGGTGGCTGCCCGCGTGCTGCGCCCGGCCGCGGGCGGCGCATCGTAGGCGGGGGCGCCGCGGGCCCTCGGCGTGCGCCCGGCTGGGCGGCCCTCGGCGTCGCGGCGGACGCGGGAACGCGCGCCGCGAGGACTACGGACGGTCGCGGGCGGGCGCGCTGCAGAGGCGGAGGGCCGCGAGGCTGCGGCTGCGAACGAGAACGGCGACTCACTGCGGCGAGCGCGACTTTGTCTCGACCGGTGGTTGCGCGTGTGCGCGCGTGTGCCTCGCTCTCCGCGAGCCGCGTCGGTGAGTCGCGGCGGAGGTAGCGGCGGAGCGCGCGGGGGGCGTCGACTCGGGGCGGCACGCCCAGACCGCCGCCCGGGGGGCCAATGGCAGCCGAGCGATGGCAGTGCGGCCTGATAGGCGCTCGCTCGCTCGCGTTGCTCGCGCGCGCTCCACGGCGCAGCCGAGGCCCGCGAGCACAAAGGGCTGCGCGAATTTGGCGCGCCGAGGTTTTTCCGTGAGCGACATCTTTGTTTGGCGGCGTCCGCGGGCGTCGAGCGAGGCGCCGGCGGGAGCGCAGCGCAGCGGCAGCGGCAGCGGCAGCGGCAGCGGCAGCGGCAACGGCAACGGCAGCCAGCGGCCGCAACATAGCAATTTAACTTGCTCACGTGCGAACGGCTAATGCTCTTACGGGATTCCGAAAAGATCAGCCAGCATTACTATGCTATTAGCCCGGCTAAAACCGGCTTGCTTCCATAAACCCACTAACGCGAGAGCAACACTTTATTCCCATTCATAAAGTCGCGCACGCCAGCGGATATATCGCAAGGAGCGAGCTCCGTAGCGTTTCTGCTTCTGTTTCGGCGTGATCGATCCGCGCCGAGCGATTGCCGCCGAGTCTGCTACGGAAGTCAGCCCGCCAGCCAGCCAGCCAGCCGGAGATTACAATCAGCGCCGACTCATTACGCAAACCATTGTGTCGCCCAGCCAGCGCCTCGATGATGCTGCACATCCATCTGCTGCTGCTGCTGCTGCTCCTGCTCGGCTGCTCGTCTGCGATCCGTATCTCCCGTCGGCATTGGCTCGACCTCTGGCTCCCACCCACGCTCGGGCGCGCTCGCCTCCTCGCGCCTCCTCGCGCCTCATCGCGCCTCTTCGCGCCTCCGCTCGCCCGCTGAAATTCGATTCTCTTTCGCTTGTAATCTGTTGGACCCGGCGCGCGGATCATCAGCCGCGGCCATCCTCGTCTCTCTCCTTGTTTCCTCTTGTCCACCCGGCCAATTTCGCCTCTCGACTTCGAGGAAGGCCACTCCGCAGCTGTTGCATCCCTCTCAGCTACGCAGATATATATTCAATTACCAGTCGCACGTGCAATCTTGCTCTCGGTAACTCGATCGACTTAATGCCTACTCGGCTGCAGTCGCGCTCATCCGATCGCCGTCCGAAAGCCCGCGGTGCCGAGCTTTTTCGCCTTGCCTCGCGCGTCACTTCATCGCTCTCTTCTAGACGTCCGCGTTTTTAATTATTCTTAAAAACAAGAACAAAAACATTTGCTGAATTAATTACATCGATCGGAGCACTCTTCAGACTCGTCAGACGCTCCTTTTGGGATTATAAGGACTCTAAGGACCCCGCGCTTGGGCGCTCTTTGGACGGCGAAAGCGAGTAGACAGGAGAGAAAGAGAGCGAGACAGAGAGGCTGCTCGCCCAGGACCGAACAGACTCAGCGTTAAAAGTAGTCGAGGGTAATATTCCCCATGGCAATAATCCCTTGCCTCTCTCTCTCTCTCTCTCTCTCTCTCTCTTTCTCTCTCTCTCTCTCTCTCTCTCTTTCTCTTTACAGCTGGCCTTATTCGCAGTCACCGCTCGCAAAGCCAAAGCCAGCGACGAACATAAAGATGAATTAATGATTTTCGGAAAGGCCGAATCGCAATCATGAAATTGAGGCTCGCTATTAATTGGGTAACCTAGGCGGTAGCTCTCGACGAACTGCCGTCTTACTTCTTGGATATATCGAGGTTCGTTGCTGTCTGTTACACAAGCTTGTTGCTAGCGCGCGTGCAATTGAATGGCACTGCGGCGCATCAAACGTTCGGCTCACGGAGCTTTACCATTTTTTCAGCAGCAGCGCATGCTGCGAGACACCAATAGATTTCCGGAAAAAACTGTGCATTTGGCATTTTCAAGCGTCCAGTTGGCAGCAAACTCGAGCGTTTTAATGCTAGGCCACAATAGAGCAATTCCACGCAAAACCAACCAAGCGTTTTACTCGCACGTCACTGATTTAGTCGACAAAATATTTCTATGGCCTTTCCTCTCGGTCTCTCCCTCTCCTGCTTCTTTTCTGTGCCGCTGCCTTTAAAAATACATTTTCCCATCAGTTTCAAAGATACTCGCCGGCGATCGAAAATAACATCAGTTTTTAGTGAACAATGAAGCAGGCCAAGAAAAAAATGAAGAAAGCAAATGGTAAATTGGAGAGCGGGCGTGAGTTTGTAAAATTGATAACGAGTGAGCGTGAAATACGATTGGAGCTTTCTGTCAAGTTAGACTCGCGTTTGCGCCTGCAGTATTGATTTGCTTTTACTCTCCTCTGTAAGCGAGCAATGTGTACAGCGCGCTTACTCGCTCGGCCCTTTTCCCTCCGCGCGACTCGTCGACTCGACGAATAAACGTTTCAGCGACGACATTTGCATGGGATATTTGAAAAGTTTCTTGCGGCAACAAGCGACCAGCGATGAACTGATGGACTGGACTGCGCTCAACAGGGCATCTGTGCGCAAAACCCACAACGTCTATAAAACAGCTATATACCCGCAACGCCCTAAACTATTCTATACAACGTATATCGCGCTTGGCTTGATCGATTACCACGCCTCGATTGCTCGCTGATAATGCATAGATACGACTCCCAAATCTACGCAGGCCATAGCAATGCCATTCGGAACACGCAGGCACGAATATCTGAAAATTGCCGAGTCACTGACGTGCGACCAAAGCTTGTCTGTTCTGTTTATTTCTTTGGTCTTTTGTCAGTCTTTTGTCCGGGAGCCTGCGGGCTCACGCCTATACCTGTACACCTTTATGCTGAGCTGCAATATGCTAGTGGACGTATCATCGCTATCAAGATAGCGTGTCATTCATGTATTATGATCGGTTACAACTCACTGGGCTACCCTTCCATTACGTAGCTATATACCTTTGCAAGAATTGATTTGCTCGCATAGCCTGAAAGTTTCTTCATTCTTAATAATTTAATTGATTCCGTCTATCTATTGTAGAATCGTGTAAGAAGCTCGGTTAATGTACAGACTGAAATCAATCAGTTTTGTTGTCAAATCTAACCTCGAAATTTCCATACGAGCACGCTGAACTCTCATTCATTTATTGTTCTAATCCTATATTATCCTACTTTGAGACAATATGGTGAACAGATCGCTAATCAGTTGAGAGTATTCAAGTATTAAAATTAAAGACTCCCGTAGTAGCCGTTGAAACCGTGCTCTGCTCTCCGTGTATAACCTAAAAATTTTGAAACAACAGCGATAATTCTTCGTTTTCATTTTCTATTCTTGTACGCTCTAAGTTATACTTTTACAAACCGTTGAGGATCATTGATAGTCATCTGCATGTTTTAGAATGTTTTCATTTTTCAACGACATTATAATTAACAAAATGTATGATTACTCATAAAAATACATTTCATTTGTAATAATATTAATTTCTTGGGTTTGAACATAACTTTCGAGCACTTGGATGAAGCTATTGAAAACTCAATTTATATTATACTTTGAAAATTTCACGTTTTACATGTATATGTAAGAGATTTATATCAAATGATTTTTGTCAAATGATGAATGCCAACTGAATTTTTTATTTACCCTTGATTATCAATAGGCGTAAGATTTTTTGAATTGTATCATTAAATAATTGCATCTACGGTATTAAAATGCATCTTTTTATGATAATTATAATATCATAGTGATTGTGAAAAAGTTTACATTCTCCTCTCTGTCAATTTTGTGTACTTATAAAGCAATAAAATTTTACAAATAATTTGACAATATCACTCACGATAAGGAATATAAATTTAATGCTAATTTTATAACATTTGATTGAACCGTCATTGACGTTAATTAATGTCAGAATTGCTTGTCTCCGGTTGTCATACACAAAGGATTACTATTACGTGATATGAAAACTTGTTTCTCACTGTAGTATACAAGATTCTAATAGTATACTAAAGCGAAGTGACAAATAAAAGTTTGTTTAATCTAAAGAATGTTTAATAGAAAATGTAAAAGGAGGCGATTGTGCTCTTGAATGGTAATCGTTTTTTAAAGGGGACTTGGTGAAACGAACTACGAATTTGAGCAGATCAAAAGTAATTTATTAAATTGATCGCTAGTGAATACAATGATTATTCGATCAAGTGGACATATAGATATTCATTGAGTGACAACTGTCGAAAATACTGTAGCTTAGCGACAGTGTGTCTGCTAAGTTAGGCGCATTTGTAACCGAGGGCAATCGTGCGTACAGCGCAAATCGAGCCCAAGAAGAAGAGAAGAAAGAGAAGAAAAATCAGCGAATATTGTCTGGATCTGTGTCTGGCTGACGATGCGAACGGGACGGGAGATGTCGGCAGATCTGCAAGAAACCGTGGGCGGCGGCAGGTGGCGGCGAGGCGTGATGGTAACATTGTCATTTGCGAGCGGCGTTACTATATATATATAATGTACACACACCCACACACACACACACACACACCCACACACACACACACACATATATATATATATATATATAGGTAACAATAAATCGAGAGGCTTATGGCGCAGCGGAGGAAGAGGATGTCGGGTACGCGGGAGGAGAAGGGATATCGATTGGATTTGTCGCGGCGTTATATTTTTTCTCACAAGGAGCGGAGGAAAGGCGGAAGACGACCCGAATGTTTGTGCAGCCTGGCCCCTTGTCTCGGCTGATAGATAGCCAGAGCCATACGCGTCAACGTATCCGACGAAATGAAGCGTAGCCGCGAGGACCCAGTGGCGGTGCAGGTGAATGACTCGTGTGTAGAGTACGAGGCAACCCTCAAGATTTATATCTTGGAAGCAAGGCGAGGCGACGCGAGGCGAGGCGAGGCGAGGCGAGGCGAGGCGAGGCAAGGCAAGGCAAGGCAAGGCAAGGCAAGGCAAGGCAAGGCAAGGCGAGGCGAGGCGAGGCGAGTCGAGTCGAGTCGAGTCGAGGCGAGCGAGTAGGTGGAGACGCTTGAATTTTCCCAGCGCGAGAGTGTATCGAGGGGGGCCGGCGAGCAGGTAGTTGGCCATTGTGGTGCCTTCCGGCGCATTGTGCGCGGCAGATTTCCCGGGGGAAGGCGCTATTAGCCGAGGCCAAATAGCCTATTACGCGGCCATTAACGAGCATCGGTCCGGAGAAAGAGAGCGGCGGCGAGGAGACGGCGCGGCTCGCGACTCCAGTGCGCGCGCGAAGCCCCGCGCAGCGCTGCCGCCGGCGGTGTAGGGTTTCGCCACCCCGCGCACTCGCGCCTCTCCCGCGAGACCGGTAATCCGAGATTCACTTTCTGCCTGCACGCGGACTGCACGACCGGCGCGCGGACGCACGCTCTACCGACCAGCGCCGCGTTCCCTTCGCAGTCGCGCGGCTCGCAGTCGCCGCTCGCAGGCACCGCTGCGCCTGCTCCGGTCGCCTACAGCATCCCCCATTGTCCACGATCTAATTGCACGCGTCGTAGCCCGGAGTGCGCGCGAAAATCGAGCGCCGGCGCGGCGCTGCGGGCCGCTCGCCGTCCAGCGACACTTGCACGGGCTCGTCCATTCGGTGGTCGCAGCGAGCCAGAGCTCCACCGGTCCGTCGAGCGTCGCTCGAGTCGGCGCGCCGGGGGACAAGTGCGGAGCTAGGCTCGGGCCCGAGTGGAGAATCCGAACACACAAGAACATGGGCTCGCGGCAGAGTCGGAGGCGAGCGGAAACGAGGGCGGGCTCGCGCAGGCGGACAAAAGAAGGCAGAGCGCGGACGGCTCGCGCGGGCCTCGACTACGCGCCGAGCAGCGATCGGCGCATTTGATGTTTGGGCCGCGCAAGGGCTAATTGGCCCACGTGCGCCTCGTTAGCCGTGGCAGCCGTTGCGGGGCAAACAACGAAGTCGGGCGCACTGTATCTGCCTGCAGAATCTTGCAACGAGAGGGAGAGAGCGTATATTGGCGCGACGATAAGAGCAAAAGCGCGATCGATGCGCTATCTTTGCGGGGCAGAGCCCTTGACTATATACACACACGAGGAGAGCGCGGGGTCGTAAGCGGCTTACGTCCGCCTGCCGCTGCCGCCGCCGACGACGACGACTCCTCGCTAATTATTTATATAGGAGCCTAAACCTCCGCTGCGCTGGCGCCCCTCCGCCCCGTGCGCCCCGTCCGCGGCGTACTTTTGCCGCTCGCTCCCCGGCGCCGCTCCTCTCGGGCGTCGGGGGTGCTTGGCTCGTGGCGTGCGCGCGGCGCGCTGCAGCTCGCCAGAGCCACGGACGCTGCTTGTTACAGCGGGATCCGGCTAAGCGCAAGCCGATTTTAACTCGCTCGCTAGGCGGCAGAGTGTCACTCGGTCAAGTTCAAGGGTCGCTGCAGACGCCCAATTAGAGCGCACACCTGCGCACGTGCGCGCTTTGCTTTTCTGCGTTTGCATGCACGCGCAGCCGCGCGACCTCCTGGCCGGGGCACGGCGTCGCTCTCCCTCCCCCTGCCGGCTCGGCAAATCTCGGCCGAATCCGTTTAGCGCCTAATCGTATGTATGGCTTTATTGGCCGACACTCGTCGCATCCACTCGTGGGCGCCGCGCGAAAACGCTGCGAGACGCGAGGCGCAGGTGGCGAACGACGACCGCCTGGCTCTCGGGCAAGCGGCCTCGCGTCGCCGCAGCTAACGAGAGATCAAAGAGCCCTCCTCTCCGCGCGCAGCGCTAATCGAATGACTTGTGCCGAATTCAGCGGACTAGCAGCAGATCGAATTTCACGGCGTTTAGCGCAAAACTGGCTGCGTCTGAGCTGCGGCGCGTAATCTTGGCTTTGAAATATTCAAAGCGCCCGGGCGCTCGGCGCTGCGGAAGCCGCAAGCATAAAAAATTGAAAGGTCTAATAGGCTCGTTGCGTGCGGCCATATGATAGTGATTTGATGACGTGTGTAGTGGCGCTGCAAGGGGCTTGAGCGAGGGGGTGGGCAGGCTTAGTTGGCCATAAAGCACCCCAAACGCCTCGCCGTCGTCGTCCCTTTTTCAGCGTGTTTTCTCCTCGATGAATCCGTGCTGCTCTCTCGGCTCCTTTTACAATTGGGGTGTGACGGCGAGCGCGCGCGAGACGTGCAAGGAAGGCAAGTCGAAAGAAAGCAGACACTCCAATCATTACAATATAATATATACGATACTTTATTCATACTCGTGCGCGAGAGAAGGCAAAGTGACACCTCTCCTCCTCTCGACATTCATCTGCACGGCACTCGGGCACGTGCCGTCGCGCTATAATATAATTTTTACAGAACTATATATATCTATGTATTTGCAATTTTTTCCTGATATATGCATATGCGCTACATATATATATAATCTGCTATGCGCATCGTAGACAATACGGAGGAAGGACGACAGAACAAATCGGAATGAGAGTGACGGGGCATGGAGGCGCATATACAGCGAAGGGGGATTAGTGGCGTCGCGTCGTCACATTATCTAAAAGAGGGAGAGGAAGTGGCAACTGGCGGCCCCGGTTATTTACAAGAAGGAGCGCGAGAAACAAGGAGGCGAGGACGGGCAGTCGCATTGTCCTAAAACTCACTCACAGCACTCCACGGCACTCGAGTCTCTGCAGTTATGTACAGGCACGGCGACCGAGCCGAGGGCGGCCGCACTGCGCGCTGCCTCCTGGCGCTGGGGGCAGCGCGCCGCGGAGTTGCGGGCTGGCAGACTCGCAACGGCGGCCTAGGCGCAAGTCGGCGGGCGCCGCTAGGCCATCGCCTGGTACTTGTGCTCGGGCAGCGCGTACTCGCCGGCGTCGACGCCCGCAGCGGCCGCCGCGTCGAAGCCGTGCACTGCGGCCGCGCCGCTAAGGTGATGGTGCGCAGCGGCCGCGGCCAGACTGCTCATGTTGTGCGGGTGGTGGTGGTGATGGTGGTTGTATTGGCTGTGGTGGTGGTAGGCAGCCGCCGCGGCGGCCGAGTGCAGCTGCGGCAGGTGGCCACCCTGGTAATAGTCGCCCGCGCCGTACGGGCTCTGGTAGCCCTGGTAGCCGGGCGCGCCCCACTGTCCACCCGGGCTCGCCGAGGCCGCCCAGCCGAAGTGCCCGTGCTCGTAGTGGTGACTCTGCAGCTGCACGGCCGCGTTGGCGTAGCCGCTCGCGGCGCCGCCGCCGGCCGCGGCCGCACCGTTGCCGGGGGTCAGCGGCGGCGAGGGCGTGGTGAGGGCGCTGCTGGCGTTGCTCACGGCGCCCGGTGTCGCGCCCAGCCGCGGGTACACGGCCTGCTGCTGGTGCTGCTGGTGTTGCTGGTGCTGTTGGTGGTGTTGCTGGTGCTGCTGGTGCTGTTGGTGCGGCTGCGGTGGCGGCGGCGGCGGCTGCGATGGCTGCTGCTGCTGCTGCTGCTGCTGCTGCTGCTGCTGCTGTTGCTGCTGCTGCTGCTGCTGCTGCTGCTGCTGCTGCTGCTGCTGCTGCTGCTGCTGCACCACCACGACGCCGTTGCTGTTGCCGGACAGCAGCGGCGAGTGCGGCGCTTCCTTGGCGCGCGGCGGCGAGCACGGCGACGGGCGGCGCAGGGCGCCGTTGTTGTTGTTGTTGTTATGGTTTGCCGGGGGCTTGCCACTGCTGGCACGTCCAGTGGACTTGTGCTCGGCCTGGGCCTGCTGCTGCTGCTGCTGCTGGTGCTGCTGGCGGCACTTCGCCCGGCGGTTCTTGAACCAGACCTGCAAGCAGCCCGGTGGAGCTTTAGACTCGGCGGGCGAGCGGCGCAGAAAGGCGCGAGGCATCCGAGCGAGCGCGCTAATCGAGTGGGCTGCAATGGGAAAGTAATCGCGGCCGGATGGGCGTAACATTTCATTAAATCACGACAATGATGCGCGCGGAGTTGCCCCCGGCTGACGGCTGCCGGCCCCCGACACAACAAACATCGCGCAGCGAGCGAGGCCGTGCCCCTGTAATCCTCGGACAATGAGTATAAGCAGCGACGAGGGTGCGAGCGAGCCGGAGAGACTGTCTAAAAGCGAGCCGTCCTTGTTATTGTTGGCATTGTCGTTATTCTTATTATTATCTTTATCATCGCTCGGTCGGTCGGTCGGTCGGTCGCTAGCTCGCTTGCTTGCTCGCTCGCTCGCTCTCTCGCTCTCTCGCTCGCTCACCATTATACGGGCATCAATCGAGAATGAGGTGCGAATGTCGAGCCGTTGACAGCTGAGCCGACGACTCGGGCGCGCTCGCTTGCGTGTTTTTGTGTGTTATGACAAACGCGCGCTTGTGTAGAACGAGCGAGAGGCCCCACGCGGTTTTCCTCGCCTACTATACTCTCGCCGAGCGCATACGCGTACCTCGGGCCGGCGTTACTGCTGCACCAAGTGTGTGCCGCCGTCGCCGCAAAAGAGAAACGCAGCTGCGCGACTTTCTCGTGCGGCAAGGCGCGCGCCCGGATTATAGCCCTCGCGTGCGCACGCAGCACCGAACAAATCAACTCTCTCGCTCGCTTCTTCGTCTCGTTTTATTCACGCACGTTCACGTATATCTCCTCGCTCGCTACTCCTCTCCCTCTGTGTACACTGAATACTGCACACCCTTTCTAGCTGCTATTCAGCGCCGACGACCACGCCGTCGCACGATTTTCCGGCCTTTGTGCCTTTGGCGGCGCCCGACCAGCCAACTTTTCCGAGCTCGCCGCCCGAACCGCTCGGGTCCGCGGACGCGCGCCCCGTGCCCCGCGCCCTGTGCCCCGTGCCCCGTGTCCCGTGCCTTGTGCCCATGCCCCATCGCCGGGTGCACTTGGGGCGGGCATCTTGGCCGCAAATACTGCCGTATATAAATAATAAAAGACGCGGTGGCCAGAGTGGAGGGAGATTTGTCAGGCTTGCCGACGGCAAAAATCAAATCCAGACAAATGACACACTCCCCCCGTGAAAAAGGAGGAAAAGAGCCAGGAAGCAAGGCAGGCGCGAGGTCGTAAAAAATCATTGGTCCCCCGCTCTCGAGCGCGCGTTCGCAATGGAGCTGTTAACATCGGCGCGCAATAAAAGCGTCGTCGGCCGTCGGCCTCCCGGAACAATGGCGGCCGGCAGCCTCTAATGCAGGGGAGGGGCCGCCGCTCGCACGCTTCTGCGGGCCGATAGGTGCAGGCACACGCGGACGCATCCATAAATATCGTAAATCCGGCGGCGCGCTGCGCAGACACGAGGGAAGCGCGCCAGCGTCGGCCGCGAGATACCGTGCCACGGGCGGCGAGGACGCGCCCGCTGTCGATGGGCCGCGCGCTAAATGAGACGTTGTTCACGCGGCGCGCCAGCCACAGCGCGAAGAGTTGCGACGTCGCACTCACCTGCACGCGGGACTCGGGCAGGCTGATCTTCAGGGCCACCTCCTCGCGCATGAAGATGTCCGGGTACCTCGTCTTGGCGAACAGGCCCTCGAGCACGTCCAGCTGAGCTCTGGTGAAGGTGGTCCTCTCGCGGCGCTGCTTCCTCGGGTTCATGCCTGCAACAGGCCAAGCGGCGGGCAGCGACGCCCCGGTCAGCGAGGCGCCGGGGCGGTCGGGGCGATCGGGGCGGTCGGGGCGGTCGGGGCGAGCATAGCCACCTTGGGGGAAGGCCGCGACCAGTCCGTGCGCGTCGAGCGGGTGTGCGTGCGGGTGGTGAGGCGCGGCCAGGCCGAACGGCCCGACACCCGGGTGGTGGGCCTGGTGGGCCGCGGCGTGCATGCCCAGCTGGTGGTGGTGGGCCGCCGAGGGGTGGTGCGAGACCGGCTGGTGGTGGTACTGCGAGGCCGCGGCCGAATTGGCCGCCGCCGCCGCCGCCTTCAGGTAGCCCGCCATGTAGCCCGCGAGGCAAGCCAGCTCACCCGCCACTTTTCCACTGCTCCGCTGTCTACTCCACCGCCTTCACCGCCTTGCCTCTGCTGCCGCTCCTTTCCGCCAACTCTGCGATCTGCAACACGCTCAAGCGCCTCCGTCAGCACGGCTCCGCCAGTCGCTCGAGTCCCTTCTGTCTCCTGACGCTGCATCGCTAAATAGTGATCTAAATCCTACTGCGCGCGCGCACTCTGCCCAATGCAATTAGCGAAGACTGTGTAAAGGCGCAGGCACTAACGAGTGCAGGCAGGTTATCCGCAGTCTCGATCGTCGATCATTACGACTAGTCGTTTTCCGAGTGTTCCGTTTCCTCGCCAACGCTTGACCAATTTAGAAACGATTTATAGCTGTTACATTGACGCCGAGAAACGGCATTGGCGTCTGCACGAAGAGTGATGCGCGGAGTGCCCGAAAATTGAGCAAATGGAGCATAAACATTTGTTCGTTCGTGATTAAGGGCCGTCTGCGCGTGTACGGCGATTCCCATCAAATAGATGCACGTGTGCGAGGCCCCGGCTTGAACCGTTTCTTTTTCGCTCAAGCCTGCCGACTGCTTTCCTTTCGCTACTCACCAGCTACGTAACAAAGGGAAAATGCTGGCATTAATGAAAATTTAGACCGGTCGGCAGCAACTATTGTTTCTCGCTACTTTCACGTTATTAGCCAAATGTTTCCGCGCTTCTTCGGGGGTTGTTCGCTTATAGCGCTTCTAATCTAGGTCCTATCCTACAGTGAATAGCCCCATTGCATTTCTTCTGGAAAATACGTCGATAGCATTCATCGAATGTAATTTTATTTGTTGGCTATATTAAGGAATACAAGAGATATTTTCAAAAATGCGATACACTTTGTCGATCTACTTTTTGCGTAAAATACGATGGTGCTATCAACTTTATCGCAAGACTTAGCTAAAAACCGTTAGAACATGTTTTCTGTGTGGTTCAATACATGACAGCAGATACAGCACCGGAAAGAATTTTCGCCCTTAATAATACACTATACCGCTGGGTCCAAGCGGCAAAAAGTGTAGTCGTAGATCTCTTTTTAACATTATTTTAACGCGTGAAAAGACCGATTGAAAGCGCTAGTGCGAAAACCTTCAGGAGAATCGCCGAACAATCTAGTTTACAATGTCAGAATACCGAAAACTAATAGGTTTGGTCAACTTTCCCGTTCGCGAATTTTCGTTTTCGATCACTATCCAACTGCGATACGAAGAAACAAGTTCGGAAGCTCTAACGATAATAAAAATTACAATTTTACTCATTAGATCAGTGCATTACTTTTTATACAAATTGTCGTATATATCGCATCAAGCTGCCTATTTATACATACCCACCTTTGATATGTATAATAACATAACGACACGGACAAAAGCAAGTGATTCGATAATTTAGTATTGTACAATCGCATCGTTTCAATTATATATATCATTACTAAATAATATTTATAAATTAATTCACTTTTTATCAGAAACATTGACTTTCAATTGTGTAGCCCAACTGATCAGTAGAAGTTGCGATGAAATCTTCGAAATTATTGCCAAATAATCAATGGCATCAATGCCGTCAAGTTCACAGTTGGAAAGGATGAAATCATATACTTTTTCAAGCGTTACTTTACTTGCTTCCGGCGAAAGCAGCGGGCCAAATTTTTGATACTTTCACAAAATGTGCTGTTTTTGCCTTCTCCACATATATACGTAAGAGGGATTGTTGTACCTGTTCCATAGAGACAAAAAACGACCTTGTCAGAAAATATTATGCCTGTATATGTATAAAATGATGAACTGCTGCACGCTCAGATCTATATCTAATGACCGACTATTAGATATTGTTCCGACAGGACGTTAATCCGTCGTAATACTTTTTGAGGAGCTTGGCAGATCCGCCCACGATACGTTAACGAGTTATTCTGTTTATGGCCTCCATAGACCAACCACAACTATCCCTTTTACACATATTTTCAAAAGGTTGGTGTATACGCGCAGAGGGACCTTTGATGTTGTCATACACTTGAACGGATACGCGTTAAACAAAAAAAGTTGTCGCGTAATACCTTCAATGAGAAATAGTGGCTACGTAAAAAACTTACCAAATACCTGCCACCATATGAATCTTCATGTTCACTGTGCAGCCGTTTAATCGCGAAAAAATTCAAAGTCCAACGCTGCTTTATAGCTGTTGGTTATGCGTTTATCTGTCTAAAAAAAATAAAAAATAAAAAATAAAAATAAAAGCATACACCAACTAACGTCTAACAAACATTTCTGAATTATTTATGTATTGCGCGTAGAGACAACGGTGCGCAGATTACTGCAGAAGCGATTAGTCGACACTCTTTAGGTGGGAACATTAATTGTTGACAAGTTTTTCAAGAAGCCATTATTTGTAAGGCAAGCAATTACTGGTTGATTCTTGCCAGCAGCTAATGTAAAAAATGTCGTGAATCCTTCACGGTCTTTCAGAATAGACGGCAAACCAAAAAAGATATGCTTGATCTAGATTCAAATGGAAACGTCAGCCTCGCCGGAAGCCTTATTTTGATTTACTATCCGCTCGCAATCCGTTGCTGGGCTAACAACACATAAGTGTCAGGAAAGGCGTCAGCATTTGTAGCTAGGAGTTTTTCGCGCAGTCTCGCTACAGCTTTGCCAGGATCCAAGTAGCGACGGAATCATCGAGGAAATATCAAAAATCGAAAGAGCAAAAACCGCATGTTCTCTTGGTGATGGATTAGAGCAGTGTGCGACGAAAGAATGAAAGAAGGTTGACGCCAAGAATAATACAGGCGTTTCGAAATGGTCAAGTCGGAAGTCACAAAAGCACCTATCCGCATGGAATTTGCTCGGCGCGAACGCGCAGTGAACTCGCAGTGAACGCGAAGCGACGGAAGGCGAGTCGAGCCGCGTTTGCGCGCGATCGAGTATAGCAGCCGCGGCGTGGACGACAATCAGAGTGGGCAGAGCTGGCGGCTGTGCTATTGGCGCAGACAGCAAAGGAGAGCGAGACAGTGGCGCCCGAAAGAGGCGAGTCGCATTTCAATCAAGCCACGCGGACCATCAGAACGGCGGCTAATGGACTGTCGACGGTCGCGACGGGCGAGGGCCCGAGCAAGCCAGACGCCCGCCAAGTGGTAATAATGACTCGGCAATTAGGCGCAACAACAGCAGCAGCACCGGCACAGAGAGGAGAGCCGTCCGACGGCCGGGCGAGCGAGCGAGCGTTTGATGTATCAATGGGCTCTCGACGAAAATCAATTTTCCGCGGTGGTCGCTGGGGAAATGGAACCCGTCAAAACACTCACGTTCGCCGACGAGCAGAGGCCAACTGGCAGCCCCGGGCGAGGCGCTCGTCGGCGCTCGTCGGCGCTCGTCGGCGCTCGTCGGCGCGCCGTCGGCTCGCGCGCGTAGCACTGGTTTCCCGGAAGGGCTTTCTCGCCGCGAGACGTGCCCGCGCGAAAGGAGCAAAGGAGCCAGGCGTGCACACGCGGCTATCGATCGGCGGAAGGACGCGCGCGACGCGATTTTGCTCGGCTGGATAAACAAATAGTGCGGCAGGCGTGTGCGCGCGCGTGCGAAGCAAAGTAAACACGAGCGGGCGGCGAGAGCGTGGGTCGCCGGTCACGTGCGCGCGCCAGTGCGTGCGCCGCAGATAAGTTAATTTGTGAAAACACTTGACTCTCATCCCCTCGTGCCGCTCGAGTGCGTTCTGCTGTTCGGCGCCGTTCACCGAGACACGCCTGGCGGGCCACTTGCGCCGGCCCACGCAACACTTACTGGACGGGCGAGGTGTATCCTAGGATGGCACGCGCACCAGCACAAGGCCAGTCGGCGGGCAGCACTCGGCGATTCGCGCACTGAACTTTGGCGCTGCGTCGTAGCAGAGCGAGCGACGATGCGAAGAGCACGGACGGAGCAGTGCCGCGGAACTAAGTGCGCGCGGGCCCTACGCTCCCCTGACGAGCTCGGGCTCGGCCGAGAGCTCCGCCAGGGGTGGGGGTACCTCGGCAGCGCCAGAAGCACCCCCGCTCCCTCGCGCGCTCTCCCTCGCCCTCCCTCGCCCCCCTCGGCCTCTCGGGCCCAAAACGCTGCGGCGCAGACTCCGCCCGCTTTCCCGCGCTCTCGTTATCGTCTCTTTTTCCGCGCACACGGTAGCCGGCCGTAGATCATCATTAGAGCTGGCCGCTCGGCTGCGGTGCGAGCTCGCGCTCGAGCCATATATCGAGTGTCGAATGGCTGCGCGAGCATAGCCGCGCAGCCTCGACAGTCCCAATAACAATAATCGCCGCTCCAAAGAGAGCAAGACGCGCCGCATAAATTATCGCCGAGGATTCCTTTCGCCTCTGCCGCGCTTCGGTCCTTCCAGCTCCATTTGGCCTTTTGCTTTTATTCGCGCACCCTCGGACACAGGAGCGAGTCCAAAGGATTCCTGTGCGTCAACTCGGCCGCTGCCGCTGCCGCCGCTGCCGCTGCCGCCGCCGCCGCCGCCGCCGCCGCCGCCGCGCCTCGAGTATAAATATATGTATGACGGCCAAGGACAGCGCTGCAGATTCCGCGCGCATTCTGTAGCTTGCTCGGGCATTGTCGGCCGCCGCACTCGTCCGACGGCGGAGCAGCTCGGCGGAAAGCCGGAAATTAGCCGAGCAAACAACCGCGATCTGAGCGCGAGCAGAGGCGGGCGGATTAAAAGGCAGATCGGGCCAATGAAGTGGCGAGCATACGAGCTTTATCGCGTCAGCGGCTGGTCGCCGGTAGCCCGGATAATTTGTCCTCGCGTGCGTTGCTCGTGATTCGTCGGGTGAGCGCGCGCGCGCGGGATTACATTCGAGACCGCTGAAAAGTAGACGCTGTGCGTCTAGTCGAGAGGCCGCTGGGCGAGCCGCTAAGCTGATGTGTTAATCGAATGGGTCGGCGAGCGACCATCGCCGACTGCTGGGAGCGGGGTTGCCCCGGCACTCGGCCGCCTGTTTTGTAAACATTTCGGCGTGGAGCTCCGACTTGTTGTTGTTGTCGGCGGCGTGGTCGAGCGACGGCCGACCGCGCATGCCGCAGCGCAACGAGGACGCGCCAGCAGAAGCGCCCGTATCCGGCAGGCAGCGCATTCGAATTCCCCGCTGCTTACGAATAGCTCGGCACGAATCCCGCCCACGGATGAGTTACGGCCGCGGCGGTGGCTTGGCTCCGCGTCGATATTTGTTTACGACGAGGGAATTCCAGAAAGTGGAAAGGAGCTGGAGACCGAGGCGCGAGAGTCGATGTCGGTCGCGCTGCAAAAGCGCGCCAGATCGAGATCCGAGATGCGATAGACGGGCGGGCGTGGAGGCGCGAAGGTGCGAAGGCGCGAAGGCGCGAAGGCGCGAGCGCGGCAATTAGGGGCGCGTCGAGGGGGTGTCGAGTGTGCATCGATACGGGTATCAAGGCGTCAGCAGCTAATAACCGGAGGCGAGTCGGCGCAGCTGCAAGAGCGCGACAAACGACCGCAAAACGAGCAGCACTCGGAGCTTCCAGATAGCGAGCGCAAACAAGGAGCTGGCGAGGGGCACGTGCGGCGGAAATCGGCTAGGGGTACGACACAGGGGTGGGCGGCGTCGCGGGGGTCCCGTCCTCGGAGATGCAGATAGGGCGCGCGCAGCTTAATCCCGGGCCGGTAGCCGGTCGCCGATCGCCGATCGCGGCCGGCGACCGGTTCGATTCGGTAGCGACGCGCTCGACCTATAAATATCCGGATCGCAGCGCTGAAAAATGGGCGAGGAGGCGGGCAGCGGCCGGCGGCCGAGCATTCCAGGGGCCCAATTTCTGTAAATAAAATTTGAGAGAGAGAGTGAGAGAGAGAGGAGAGCGGAATATGAAAGCGCGTCAGAAGCAGCAGCGCGCCGAAACCCGTTTGGCCGCGAGCCAGAGAGCTCATTATAATCCGGGAGCGGCGGCGCGCAGACAAGCAGCTACCGCGCGTAAGGTCGTTCGGCCGCGACAATGCGCAGGAATGCGGGCGTGGGCAAGGACGCGCCGAGAGGACACTCCAGGCTACGCTAATTGAGGCAGGCCGCTGGACGAGCGCGACAAAGCAGGCGATTATCGCCTCGGGCCGGGGGGCCCGCGCGCGGCAGCTGCGCGGTTGCCCCCCGCGGCCCCGGTCCGCGCAGCACTGACCGCAGACCGCCCGCGCCTACTCACCAGCAGCAGCAGCGGCGGCGGCAGCAGCAGCAGACGACGGGCGCTGGTCGCCGCGCCGGCTACGCGGCTCGCGCACCACTCGGGCGCCCCATGCTTGCGTTCAGGTCCACAGGCGTGCAGGTCGACGGCGCGAGCGACGCGACGAGGTGCGAGCGCGAGCGGCGTGCGATAGCGACTGCCGATCGAAGCCGCGCGTGTGTGCGTGCGCGGCGCGCAGCCTGCCTCCGCGTTCGCGCGCCGTCGAGCGATATGGCCGCCGAGCCGCGAGTGGATTGGTCGCGGGAGGCGGACCCTCGGCGCCGCGACGCCGCCCCTAGCTCCATTAGCATTTTTTTGCCCAGAGGACTTGCCTCTTTATCTTTTTTCTCGTTTTCTCTTTTTTCTCCGGCTCGTTTTTTCCGTTTTTTCCTTTAGCCGGCGAGCGAGCGCGAGCCCAGCCAGTCGGGGATTAGAGCGGGAGAGACGACGCTATCTCGCTCTCCAAACTGTCACTCGACACCCAAAGAGCCAAAGAGCTGTCGCTGCGGCTGTCGCACTCGCGGTTGGGCCCGTCGGAGAGCGGTGCGGCGTAGGTGGTAGGTATTGGTAGGTATTGGTAGGTAGGTAGGTAGGTAGGTTGGTAGGTAGGTAGGTAGATAGGTAGGTAGGTAGGCCCTTTCTGACACCTCAGGAATGCCATATGAGCGGTCCAATTAGATGCTCTGCGGATTAACGTCTGGCGGCAGGCGCTCGGCTACAGCCAGTCAGCGCGTCACAGCTCCATCACAACCAGATTTCTCGTTACCGAGTGATCATTATCGACTTCTGGCCATCTCGCACCTCTGACTCGTCTCCGCGAGATACGCCTGCCGCTACTGGCTCGCCGGCGCGTCGACTTGCAACTAATAAACGAATCGACTCGTTGAGAGTTTGTCTACTTGTGTTTGCGTTGCAGGCATTATGCACGCATCACACGTGAAACCGCCCATGGCCGGGGAGAAAGGCACACTAAAGTTTGACACACTACTCCCCGGGCGTTCATCACCAAAAAGGCACGTCGACAAAGCCCTGAAAATATTTATACCTGTAACTCCCTTGCTAGCAGGTTACACGCGCAGCTCTATTCAGCGCCTTTCCCCGGCAACTCGGCACTTTTCGCGCTGGCAGGCAAGTTGTCGGATAAATGCTCAGCTGGCCGCAATCGCCTAGTCGTCGATCGCCGCAACGAAGTAATCGCGCGGCAGCCTGCACTGCCGAGGGCCGTGATACAGCGACCCCATCTCGACGGGCGCAAAGAAAGTGGTTGCAAGCAAAGCACGGCAGCGGAAGCTGGAGCCAATGAAATTGATGCGCGGCGAACATGCATACGCGAGAACAACTCAATGGCGTTGCACGCAAGCAGGACTACAGGGTGAGGGCGTACGCGCGCGTACAGGCGCGAGCAGAGAATAGAGTCGTTGTACTAAGGCTGGCAGAAAAAGTTTTATTGTCGTGCGAGGTCAGGTACAAAAACCGTACAAAAGCCAGTCTGTGAGCCGTTTCAGCCGGAGCTCTCGCTCGTCGCTGCTCTCCTTCAAAGTACCATCGAGCAAGCGTTGTTCAGCCTCGTGCAGCCATTCCTCGGGATTGAGTGCCGTCACCACGAGGCTCGGGAGACGCACCTCGTAATACAGGAAGATCTGTACGCAGCATAGACGGACAAGTGAGTACGCGACGGGAGCTGGCCGATGGTTGGACAGCGATCCTTTTCTTGCGCTTACCTTGTTGGCAAAGTTGTTATAAACGAGAGACGGCGAGCTGTCTCCCGGCGTGATGCTGTACATACCGGCGCAGAAGGCCCGCACCGGCTCCTCAAATTGAAATCTCACGCTGTTTCTCTGTTGGTCGAGAATGTAAGTCTGCCCGTCCCAGGTGCAGACGATGATCTCGTCGGCTTCGTCGCCAGTCACATCAAGGGCGCACAGACCCGATATGTGGTGGTCCACCTGCATCGCCCTGCCAAACACATGAGCAATCGTTGGACTTACTATCGCATTTTTGCATTTTTGAGTCGAGTGCTGCGCGCGGCTCAACGAATCCGATGACACCGCTCTCTGTCTCTCTGTCTCTGTCTGTCTCTCTGTCTGTCTCTCTCTCTCTCTCTCTCTCTCTCTCTCTCTCTCTCTCTCTCTCTCTCTCTCTCTCTCTCTTTCTCGCACTCTGTCTCTCTCTTTCGCACTCTCGGCCTCTCTCTCTCTCTCTCTCTCCCTGTCGTGGTAAACTTATCTCGACCTAACGATCGGCAATTCGTGACCCGACGCGCGTGCAAGTGATTTTCAAGCGCCGCGGGCTACAGCTAATCCTAGACCCATCTTGTTCAAGCTTCTAGCGGTTCATTTCTTCCTCCAGTGAACAATTGCTGCCCCCTTCTCTCTCCGGCAAACCTACAAATCGCCGCATTATTAACTCGCTTCATCAATGGCTTTCACGCGCCAAATTGCAAGTTCGCTGACAAGTTTCTGTCGAGACATCTGCCTGTCTACCTCGGATTATCCCAAGATCTTTATCTGCGAGCTGCTCCTCACAGCCTTTGAAAAACGGTGTCCCACTGTTTTCGCATTTTCTTGCTCGGATTCTGACCTACTTCCATTATGGTTACAATCATCCCTCCTTTGTAGTATTCGTACAACCAACTTTTTCATGTCCATTCGGCACTTTCCTCTTGCCCGCTCTATTGTTTTTCCTGGTTTTTCTTGGGACCTCGATATAACGCTTAAACGCATGCAAATTAATACGACCTGCGTTACAAGCGCCTGCAACTCGATATACATCGTAACTATACAATCTATCTGCGACCTTCTCTCAAGAATCTATTTTCATTCTCTATACTTTATTATAAAGACGCAGTGTATAAATAAAGATAATATAATTTGCTTAACGCGACGCTCACACTTGCAGCAGATTTATATATTTAAGACATTATATTATGAAAATACGTCTAACTGTCGATGTTTTTTCGGCTGGCAGACAAATTTAATAGCTGGGAAGACAAATAAAACCGTAAAAGTTAGCATGCTTCATTAAAAACAAGAAACGTTTTAATATCCAGACTCTACAAGCAACCGCGTACATTTTTTATGATCATGTTTATTACTCCAATGAGAGATTAATTGCTTGAAAGAGAAAAAGCTACTTATTATTAATTTCAATAAAAGAATACTTAAACAAAGGGAAGAGTGGAAAAAAGATGTGACTAAAAAATAAAACTTTCTACAATGAGTAGCTAAAAACGCGTGCGACTGTGGATAATTATTTTAGTATTGACAGTTTTTAGTAAAGAAAATCTATATGTACAAGAGAAAAATTTGAAAGTTCGTACCACAAGATAATTTCATCCTTGACTAGCATTATGGTACCATCGAGAGTGGCCAAAGCGTACGATTTGCCACTCGACCAAGATTTATTGTTATCTTTGACCTTCAATTCTGAATCATTCATTTTTTCTTGGTTTTCTAGTGTCAAACGATCCAATTTAGCAACAATGTCAGCTCTAACGGCTAATGATCCATAAGACGAATGAAACTCGAGTCTGTCGGTTTTGTCGGTCTCGTATTCCCTATAAACTGTATTCCTTCCAAGTAAATTACCATCAACTTGATCAGTATCAGGCTGATCATTTTTTCTATTTGTTACATTCATCGTTGCGTATTTATCTTGAAAGTCATTCGAAAATGGCGATCTGTATACATTGTCATTAGCTTTTACAAATCTGATACTATTTTTTAGCGGAAAGTATGTTAGCTTTGGTGTTAGATTTCCTAATATTTCTGTTGAAATATTTGGATTTCGCATTCTAGAGATACCTAAGGTCTGATAATCTACGCAGCTGGCCGCAACTTCGCTGTTATTGTCGAAACAGTCATCTTCTGCTTGGCAATCATCAACGTTACACTTTATTCTCATAAAAGTACCACCTGGCTGTGCAACCAATAATGTTGGTGTGCCGTCAGCATCATCTTGCAACGTAACAGTTCCTATTTGATTTGCACACTCCCACTTATTTAGCCCCACTAGCTTTCCTGTACCTAAATCTGCATTACTAGACCATCTGTATGATCTTACCACTCTATCAGTAAGGCCTATTATCAATTCATTTGCACCATCTTTATCCACATCCGCAATTAACACTACTTTGGTATTTGTCGGTATTCTTTGAGTATGAACACACTCCATCTTGCCTAAGGAATTATCTGGCTTACTTTGACTTGCTTTATAATTCAAAATATTTAAATCTGCCTGACTGTTTGTTACACTGGCATTACCTAGGATTGTTAAATATCATTACAGCTGTGTATTTTAAACTAAACTGTCATTTAAACTTAACAATTGAAATTGAAAAATTAAAGTAAAATTAGAGAAAATAATCACTCACCACCCTTGAGCTTCCGAATTGGATCTGAAATGTCGCAGTTGTCATTACCAGTCTCAGATTGCAATGTTTGTAGGCTTGGATGGACTAAACAAGGACTATAATAAATATACACCCAACCATCTCCTGACACGACAATTAGAGCATTTCTACCATAATTGAATACATCACCAATTGTAACACATGTTATCAAGCCTAGACCACTTATCTTTTGCCAAAGCTCCATGCCCTGTATTAATCAATTTCATAATTATATTTCAAAAGATAGAAACTTTATGGATGAACATTTTGTACAAATTATCTTCTTACCTTAAATATGTACAAATCTCCTTCTGCTGTTCCAACTACCAACTCATTATCCCCATCATTATTTACGTCCCCAATTATCAAGCCATGTCTAAGCAAAGTACCAGGCACATCCCACTGCAGCCGCTTGACAAAACACACTGCCCTCATATTTGTAGATTATTAAGCTGCAATTGCATGTGAATAATTTATAGGTATCCTGTTATCCGGTATGTTATTTTCCAGACTCTGCCATCGACTAGGAGGCCAAACAATGTGTGTAGCCTTTTCCGTTATTATTTCAAGGGGTATAGGGCCAAATGTATTTGAGTCCAATGATTTTCCAGTGTGATCACCTTCCACCCAGCATTGCTTCTCAGGTACCTTGCATCAAAATTTGACATATTAATTTGAATGTTATTACAACTCAACAAGGTGTTTTCAAAAACATCTATTCACTTCAAGAATTTCTTTCCTATAGCCAAGAGTGTAAATCACGTCACCAGACAGCCCAATAACGCGTTTAATGAGTTTCTGGTACGGATATTTCGGCGATTTAAAAGCTACTATGTCTCCTCTACTGATACTTCTATCTCTCACAGCCCAGCGATTTAGAAATACCCAATCAATTTTTTCTAAATCAGGATTCAATGTTGGTTGCATTGAAGAACCTTCCACTCGAACGATACAACCGACTTGATTGAAAAAAATGTAACCGACTGGCACGCCTAATAAGATACTACGGAATGTAAACGACAACCCCATTAATTTTATATTATTAATAATTATTTTTTGTAAGGTTGCGTTTTGACCAACTTGCAATTTTTTTTCAATGTAACTCAATCCAAAACATAACCTGAATATTAATAACACTCTAAGGAAGCGTTTTCATGGAGGCAACTTGCAACATACAAAGTGCACTATAACTACATTGTAGCGAGTGATAGCAATCACAACTAAAAAATGATAGTAGTGGGGGAAAGGAGATGTTTCCTTCGACCACGCCATCGATCAAAAAATTAATTTACAACGATCAGTTGCTTACAATTGTATTTTAATGACAACGGTTTTCTCTCCGTCCCCTTGTCGCGCTAAACTTACTTAAGCCAAATTAGTATCATTTATTCAAATTAATTAAACATTTGTTTTAATTATTTATTTTAATTGTACAAAGGTAATAACTTAAATAAATGATCCAACATTGAACATGTATAATGCACATTTGCCAGTATAAAGGTAGCAAGTCAGCAACCGGTTATTGTAGCATGTTCATCGACCGCAACTTCCTCCTCCGATATGAAAACGTACCCTAATTAAAATGACAGAATGCACCTACCTTACCGTATTTACGGTTTATGGATTGCTCATATATATATCGCAGTTGATCCGCTCATAAAGTATTGTAAGAAACGTGTTAACCAACGACAAAACCAAAGAAGCTGCTCGCTGCGATACTTGATTCAAATGTATTCTTTATTTGTGCAAGGGGATGTACTGCGATGGCTTTATTTATACTATATATTAAGTTTTACATATGTATAAAAACCTATAATTGAAAAAATATATACCATAAGTTTGCAAGCGGTGCTTCGCGCGCGGTAAATATTAATAAAAAAAAAGAAAAAATATATATTACGTACAACGAATAGAGAATATATATATATAGATGCTTGTTACTCATTTTAGGCTCAGGAGTTACCTTGGCAAACAAACAGCAACCGTATACGTTCGCTCTTTTCGTTGCTTTGCAAGTACTATACATTTGAGGCTCGGAAAGTTATCTAAAATTTATATAAATTATTAGTTACAAGTATTTTAATCTATAAATTACTTAAAACGTTGTACCATATTATTTTTATTTTATCATTAATTCTAAAACTCCATGTATTCCAACATTGTAATTGTCATATAATTATCATACTTTCAAAATTTTTAAAACAATATTTAAGCCAATTCGATACAAAAAGTTATTTATAAATATAATGACTGTCTATTTGATTAGTTATACAGTAAATTTATTAATTAATAAGTTATGTAAAATATCTGAAAGTAAATATCAGCATACGTCCCGTTTTTAGATAGATTTCACTACTTTTAAAAATTTGAAAACTTTTTTCATATTAGAAAGAATTTTGACAATAAAGTAAATATATTAACTTTGTGAATTTTTTCTTATAATGATCAAAAATATGTTCAACCTTTCTTATCATTTTCTATATGTGTGAATTAGTATTAGATACTTCTGAAATAAGCTCTCCCAATTGTTTCCAAGTTGCAGCAACAGATAAGCTTATAGATACATGAATTTTGATATTTCATTTAAAGATAATAAATCTCTATTGTAGTTGTGTCAATAATATTATTACTCTTAAAGAAAAAAATAAAATGAAACATCCATGAAAAGTTTCATTTACTTTGCAACATCTTTAATCTTTTAATTTAATGTATAATATACCGTTTTCGTATGTTATTTATTCTGAATGATGTCAGAAAATTGTCAGTCGATTCTTATATCAACCTATGTTAAATTAAACCTTTCCACTAATTTTGTTACAGTTAACCAATTATAGGATTATTGTACATAATACATTAATTTATACAATGTTTACCCTACTTATTAATGCTTAAAACATTACTGACGATAATGATTTATAATTATTGAATAAAAAATTCACGTTGTAAATTCGATTTTTCTGCGAGTTTTGTAAACGATGAGCCGTAGCAACCCAAGCGACCAAAGCGACGAAAACAGTGTATATGGTTGTTGTTTGCCAGCATATAGGTAAGCGTTTAGCTGCATTTTAAGCAAGCGTAACCACTGCTGAGTCTAGTCATTACTCTCAATCTCAATAAGATTTAAGGTTAGCGTTTATCGAGGTTTACATATCGGAGTTAACATAGAGATATAGAGGTTGGTCAGGATCGAGCGGAGTTGAATTCCGGTGTTACCAATTGGATTCGTTAGTGAAATTTGATGGTTCATAATACTTGTCTTAGATGCTTCTCATTAGTGATGTTCGATTATTCGAAAAAGTATTCGATTCCTAATAATCGAATTACCAAAATAATCGATTCTTGATAATCAATTTTATTTGAAAATAATCGATTAATCAAATGAATAATCGATGGTTGTTTTAATTAAAAAAAAGAATAAAGTGCTTATAAATATATGGAAACAATATTATAATAAGAAAAATAAATAGGAAATAAGAACTACTGATAAATTAAACAATGCAAATTACGTTCTGATGGTATTTATTAAAAGGTCATTGCTTATTTCAATCATTTACAATTTAACAGGCAAATATTCAACATCGTCCAATGATTTAAATAAACTTTGAATTGCTACTACAACAATAAAATTTTTAAACTTAAATGTAGTAAATATGTAAATAAGATTTTTTTATGCACCTTGATTTTGTCTGTCTTCGACGAATGGGTTGAAAACATCATGATCATTGTTATCCATTCTTGATTCTACCTATTGCACCTCAGCTCACGTCTCACTCTCACTTCACATTCAACCGTCACAAATTTCTTTTCTATTCGAACGTATGTAAATAGAGAGAATCATATCCACGCATGCGCAAAACACAAATTGCACAAAGTGCAGATCGATTCGATTATTGGCCAAAAAATAATCGAAGCTGTAATAATCAAGTTTCAAAATAATCGAGAAAAAAAATCGAATATTTTGTTAAATAATCGAATGCTTATCGATTAATCGAATATAATCGAACATCACTACTTCTCATGCATCAGGCAGTATGCAGGCCGCTATATCCGTTACAACGTGTATCCTGCCTCTGGAAACGATATTATATGCAGAAGAGTAATATAAACACTATGTATAAGAGTATACGTCATCATTTTTTTTCATGAATTTTTCTAGATGAAGCTCTCTCTATATAAGATCCGAGGATCAGAAAACTACGCGGTATTTTGACAGTCCGTTGTTTCGCTCTGTTCCAATTCTATATGAACAATAGTTAGGCCCTCGCCACATATGCGCATAGGCGCGCGTATAAGGGTCTGTCTCCATAGGGCCTGCCTGAGTCCGTCCGAGCCGGCCGAGATTTTTTATGGGCACGCCATCTCTATAATTTCGTATCCAATGGCGAGTTTCATAGTGAATGGCTGCGTTTACATAAACGAGCCCGATCGGACGCAGCCAATACGAGAAACGCATGAACACGAAATTATAGAGATGGCGTGCCCATAAAAAATCTCGGCCGGCTCGGACGGACTCAGGCAGGCCCTATGGAGACAGACCCTAAGGGCGTACAAACGCGTACAAATCGCTAAAAATTTTGATAGTGCCAACAACAGAAAGTTACTCCTATTCCTCGCATGCCCCAAACGAACACACTTACTCCCGGAACAAACGTATCATAACCTTCAATAATATAGCGTTATGATATACGTTTGTTCCGGGAGTAAGTGTGTTCGTTTTGAGCATGCGAGGAATAGTAGTAACTTTCTGTTGTTGGCACTATCAAAATTTTTAGCAATTTGTACGCGTTTGTACGCCCTCGTATGCGCGCGTATACGCATACATATGTGGCGAGGGCCTTAAGACCCTGATTCCATAGCTACGTATGAATGCGGACGGATACGGACGCGAATCGCAACTCTAGTAACATCACTAAAAATATCTAGTTCGATTATTTAGTACCAACACTACCGGTAGAGAGCAAAAGTAACTGTTTAAAACTGTAGCGCCGAACGTACCACATTTAATGTTCAAATGTGAGGTCTACAATTTACTTTTCAAATTTTCATGAATATTGCTTATTGATGAGTATGCTAATTTAGAAAAGGCTTTTGGGATGATTAATACATATCATTTATATATATTTTCTTCTTCTTCTCATATATTCCAGTACTTCCATAAAAATAAGGCCTAATTCCATTAATTGTAGTTGAAAGTCTATCAATTCTCTATCATTTGCCATCTTATAGATTGCAATAATGTAAAGATTAGATAGGCGTTACATTAAATGTGGTACGTTCGGCGCTACAGTTTTAAACAACAGTCACTTTTGCTCACTACCGGTAGTGTTGGTACTAAATAATCGAACTAGATATTTTTAGTGATGTTACTAGAGTTACGATTCGCGTCCGTATCCGTCCGCATCTGTACGTACAGTACATGGGACCGGGGCCTAAAAGCAATCTGGCAAATGGTTAATAGCATTGTGATATGTTGGGTTCGGAACATGTAAACACAGTTGATTAGAAGAATAAGTAACTAATTAATTTACTAAATTAACTTTTTTCATTGTTATTGTTATTTTTGTGTAGTTTTATAGATCAACATTATTTTTATTTATATAATTTTTTCTTCTAATCAACTGCGTTTACAAATTTCGACCTCGATATATCACAATGCTATTGCCAAATTGCTTTTAACTATTGTTAATACAAAATTGGAAAAGAGCGAAACAGCGGACTATGGTAAAATATCGCGTGGTTTTCTGACCCTCCGATCTTATCTAGAGAGAGCCTTAGGGTCTGTCTCCATAGGGCCTGCCTGAGTCCGTCCGAGCCGGCCGAGATTTTTTATGGGCACGCCATCTCTATAATTTCGTGTTCATGCGTTTCTCGTATTGGCTGCGTCCGATCGGGCTCGTTTATGTAAACGCAGCCATTCACTATGAAACTCGCCATTGGATACGAAATTATAGAGATGGCGTGCCCATAAAAAATCTCGGCCGGCTCGGACGGACTCAGGCAGGCCCTATGGAGACAGACCCTTATGTCGCACGTTGTACAGGTGCAGCAACCTAAGCACCTAAGACTTTCTTCATTTTTTTCAAGAATTTTACAAGGGTGAACTAACAAATGGTAGAAGAGAACATGATTGTCTTTTTGATGAATTATCTAATAGCATAATTAGTTTATCGATTATCTCTAATAAAGCAAATCTAGCTGTCAGCTTTTAAGATCTAGTTTCCTGTATAAAATTTTCGTGGTCCTGTCACTCGTAGGTATGTACATACATACAACGTTGACGCCATCTAATTGCAAATTGGCCAACCATGAGGCCGCCACAAGTGGCACAAGTGCCATGTGTTGAACTTTTATAACCTTACTTTTACGTCGGTCAGTATCTTAAATAGTTTGGGTCGTGGTGTTTACAAATCTTTCACGTTCTTAGTGACAATCTTAATCGTTAATCATGCAGAAAAATGAATTATCATTATTGGAAAAAGTTCATCAAACCATCCAACACTGCACCAAAAAGCCAGAGCATTATTTGAGGTGATTAATTATTTGTTATATTTCCTACTTCGTATATTAATATGACTTCGTTATATTTTAGCATTCAAGAAAATGTTGCTGATGATTTAAAGAAAATTACAAAACGTTTATACGATTTAGTATTCAAGAAAAAATCATCCACATATACAAATACCAAAGCTTTACCAGAGTTGATCATAGAAGATTTTGACACAGAACAAATCTGGCAGCAGCTTGAACTTGAAAACAATGAAGAATTTAGTCGAACAAGCATAAAAAATTTCTCAAAAGTATTGGCTTGTAAGAATTGGGATTTACCTTTAAAGATAGTTGCACTGTTAGGCAATGAAAATAGTAAAAAGGTTCAGTCAGAATCGGAAATATCTAAGTATGAAGATAAAAATGAGGTTGAACTTTTAGATAACGTCTCTGAAGAAAATCTTTCAAAAGAAATATCTTGTAAAAAGTTAAAAAGAAAAAAAAAAAGTAATGAAGTAGACGATAAATTTTTTAAAATAGAAGAGTTGAATAGGTTTTTAAAAATGGAAGATCAAAGGGAAAGAGGTATCAGGCAAGAAGTGGATTCCGAACAGGAAGAGCTTGAGTCAATTGATTTATTCAATAATATTTCTGATTTTGAAGATGAGATTGCAGAAAATGATGATATTAAAAATGCTCAATTATTCAAATATGCTGACTTTTTTGATAGTCCAGAAAGTAGCGATGATGAGCAGAATACAAGTGAAAATAACATGGTAATTGTTGGTTTTAATGACAATAGTCTTGAAAATGATAAAGATACTAGTGATGATGACACTGTTTTTCGAAATAGTAAACTTTTTTATGAATCAGATAGCAGCAATGAAGGTTCCCATGAGAAAATGCAATCATCACTGGAAAAAAGGAAAGAAAGATTAGAAAAGAGAATATACCAATTAGAACATCAGGCAGTCAGCGACAAACCATGGCAGTTGAAAGGAGAGGTCAGTTCCAAAGATAGACCAATGAATTCTTTACTAGAGGAATACGTTGAATTTGATCAAGTGACAAGACCTGCTCCTGCAATGACTGAGCAAACAACTATGAAATTAGAAGATATTATCAGGACTAGAATCAAAGATAAAGCTTGGGATGATGTTGAAAAAAAAGTCAAACCTGTTGAGACACCGATGGAATATAAGAAAAAATTAATTATGAATCAGGAAAAGAGTAAAGAAAGTTTGGCACAGATTTATGAAAATGAATATATAAAGCAGAGAGAAGCATTGACTAGTGATGATAAAGCATTGACTAGTGATGATAAAGTGGAAGAACCTTCTGAATATAATGAAATTAGGGAACTTATGCATTCCTTATTTATGAAACTGGATGCTTTATCGAATTTTCATTACACACCAAAACCAGTAAGAAAATGTTACCTGTTCTTTGATATATTATAAGTACTTTTTCTGCTTATACTTTAATTTTAAACATATGTTTTTCAGGCAAAACCAGAAATTAAAATTGTCAGTAATGTACCTGCTATTAATATGGAAGAAGTTGCTCCACTGGCAACTAGTGAGGCTGCATTGCTTGCCCCAGAAGAAATTCAATGTAAGTTGATATTTGATATTTTTATTTGTGATTAATGTAGAAGATTGAAAATGTTTTTTTTCTTTTTCATTTTCAGCCAAGCAAATGGGTGATCTAATTGGAAAATCAGAAAGAACAAAGACAGACATGAAACGCGCAAGACGAAAGAAAAAGCTCAAACAGCTGACGCAAGCTATAAATGAAAGTAAGAAATCGGTCGATAATTTCAAGCAAAGAAAATCTTTAAACAATAAAATAAAACAATTAAAAGGACGAAATATTATAAATATGAATGACAGTGTTGCTGGTAAGGCAATAAAATCGTCTACTGCATTCTTTTCTCAATTACAAGATCAAGTTTCAAGTAATATTAATACAAAAATAAGTACAAGTAAAAAGAAAAAGAAAAATCTCCTATCCGCAGTTAAACTTAAATTATAGTTTTATACTTATTAATAATTAATTTTCTGGAGCGAACATACTAAAGTAATATATTATAGTTTGTAAAGGAAAAAAAATAAATAATTTACTAATGCAAGATAAAAAGTTTATCTTCTTGAATAATATACACATGCATACACAAAGACAACCGCTTCAAGTACATGTACAAAATCTAAAATATGCATACTATTCCGTTCACGTAAAGCCTTTTACAGTGAAGTAATAAACAAAGTCAATGGGTTTATTTAACTAAATTTTGCTTTGTTTACATATCTAACTAAAAAGTATAGCAGTGACAAGAATAATTTGAAATGCTATTATTTTACAATGGCATTAATACACGAGTCACGTATCCTAGCTATTAGGATCAGATTTTTAGTTCAACCTAGATATTTTATGTATAATTTTGATAAGATAAGAAATTACGCCATGCGTGTCGGTTAAAAAATGCGCTTTCCTTTAAGATAAAAGTATTGTGATGAATTTTACGAATATCTTAATAAAGAGAGAGAGAGAGAGAGAGAGAGAGAGAGAGAGAGAGAGAGAGAGAGAGAGAGAGAGAGAGAGAGAGACTACAACGATTGCACCGTTTATAATTATAATAATAATTTCACATAATCGAGCTGAATTCCTTATTCTAAGATTATTTTACCTTAAAAAGCAAGTCAATCAAAGAATAAAAATTTTTATAAAATTTCTACAGTATCTCCTATATTTTGTTTCTTTTATTAACGTATGTATTAAACTGCCACCATAGATATTTCCAAAGATACATAATAAACAGAAAAAATAGATTCATCTATGCTTCACTGATAATTAGTATTGTCGACGAGTTATTAAGGTAATATTGCTCTTTATCAATTTGCATTTGTTTGATTGAGCATTGTAATTCCAAAAAAGTTGTTATTTATTTTCAATTATAGTTTACAATAACAATTGAACCAAATTATTTATCCATATCTAATCCATCTAACCAATAAATTTTACGTGTATGAAAAAATTATCAAGTAAATATTTTTATATTAAATTACAAGTGCATTATTTTGTGCATTAGCTTTTCAGAAGAAAAAAATTGTAAAGCGAAATTTTCAGCTGACATTTTAGTTTATAGAGCACAATCAAGCGTCCCTCTAACAGTACTTATTCTACGCTAATGGAAAAAAATTCTCATTTCTTCTCCCCAATTATGGTTTGGCTACCAGAAAGGTATAAAATGATAAAAATAAGTCTCTTTTTGCTATGTCCATTGTATTACGGATATGTTTAGACCGATACTATTCCTTTTTTTCTTTTTTTTTATCACAGTGCCTCTATCATTTGATCAGATGCATTGTCGACTATCCAATTTACTCATTAGAATTTTATTTGGCGTTATTTAACCTTGTCAATGCCGTAACGACGAACCGATTTTTTCCCTTTATTGTATACATTTTTGGACTTTGAAATAAGATCTCTGAACGATGATTCATCGTAAGTTATTTTGGTTTACTGATTTTAAATAGTGCATTAAAATGGTGGTATCTCGCATAATACTTTTTTTATACATCGCTGAGTGATCAAACAGAAATGAATTCGAGCGTATATTGATATAGATAGATGTATAATAATAATTAAACTTAGAGCAGAAGCGAGTTTGAAGTCATGGTTTAAAAATAGTTTGAAAATTCGTTTTGTACAGTAACTAATATATAACAAAAATTTTTTTCCCGGGCAGTTTATTTCGATTATTCAGTAAATAAACTCTGTGAAAGTTCGAAACTTCGATCCGAAAATTCATGTAAATATACACTATACGTCTACATCAACATATGATCAAGAGCTGTTGAACACTCGCGACTCAACAAATATTATATATAATGCTTAAACCTATCGCAGTTGTATCAGCAAATCACTCAAAGTCTCATGCAAATTCATTCTTTTCATTCGCAATACATTCGTGGATTGGAGAATGTTTGTAAAATATTTATAAAAAAAAAAGAAAAAGAAAAAAAAATTATGGACGTTATCATGAGAAAGAATGAATCATTCGATTGCAACAAATCGAGTATGCAGTTTGAGGCTGGTACGCTAAACGAATCGATCAGTTCATTCGAAATTAGCGTTGAAAATGCCCAATTCTTGGTCCTGGAACATTTGCAACATATCGGATAACTCTTGGGTTTGGGGTCCCGATGGGCCAGTAGCGTTAGGGTGTGTTGCTTGTGGTTGCCCAGTCACCTGAGCATTAGGCTGACCAGTGGAGTCTTGCGAGGGACCTTGGTGTTGCTGCTGCCCCTGCCAGCTCCACATTCCTACGGCAACGTACAACAGCTTCAGTAACAGTAACAATAGCTATGTTCGCGCAGGTTATATGAAAGAGTAAAAGTACCGGCGGTATTGTTATTAGGCACTGTTGTGACTGCGTGATATTGGTTGGCCGGGGTCCTAGCTCCGCTACTCAATTGCGTATAAGTTGGCCCACTCGGAGACCTCGAGGGGCTGGATTGAGTGTACTGGTAGCCTTCGCAAGCCACCGGCTGCTGCTGTTGCTGCCGGCCAATAGCCGGCCAGTTTGCCGTCGCCTGCTGAACGGCCGGCGTGGGTGAGGTATTCGCGGGTGGCTTCTGAATTCTATTGAGCACCGCTGATGGCGTGTTTTGCTGATTGGGCGAGCCATAAGCTATGGGAGACTGAGTGGTTTCGTAGTTCGGGTAAACATTTTGCGTGCTTGATGGCCGCGGTTGCTGTGGCGGTGCCTGGGTCGCAGGTCCTGTAAGAGGTGAGCCGAGGTTAGCCACGTGGGCTGGTGCGAAGGAGTCGCCGTGCAGGCCGGCAACGTCACCTGCGGTGGGCATTCCGCTCGCGTGCTGCATCATGTGGTGGGCGTTGGCTGCCGGATACATAGGGTTCCTAGCCGAATGCCTGCTGTCCAGAGCGTAGTCCAGACTAGGTTGGCCGTAGGCCGAGACCACCTCGTTCTCGGGCTGAGCCTGGCCCTCGGGCGCACCAGCGCCGGCGCCATGCAGCGACCTGCGGTGCATTCGCCCATTGACAATAGCATCGATTGACACAGCAACAATGGCAACAGCTGCACTCACTTGGCGGTGGTGTTGGTGCAAACGATGTACTCAACCTCGTCCGTGTAGGGATTGAGGAAGGAGAACGCTGAGGTCCTCAGCCAGACCCAGTCGCGACTCTTGGCTCGAAAGCGGTACATCACAGACAACATCTGGCCCTTAAGTTTGAGTACTAAAGGACAGAGAAGATAAGCTGTTAAGCGACCAGCGGTGGAAGGGTGAGAGGTGTACCTTGCTCGAAGCTCTCGCGCATGTGAGTGTGGTCCTCGGGGTGAAAGAACTCGTAGCAAGGGTGGCCGAGGAGCTCAGATGGACTGTATCCCAGGATGGCTCCCACCCGTTGGTCGACAAAAGTGAATTTTCCCTCAATTGAGTGGCGCGAAATGAACTCTGTAAAAGAGAAAAAGTGAGGGGGGGGGGGGGGGGAGGATAGCCGGCGGCCGGTCGGAGACGGGGCCTCGACACGAAAGTCTTACCGCTATTGCTGCTGGAGCCGCCGAGGTCACTGGTGTTCGGTGTACTGGTGACCTGCAGTCGCCCGATGGCCACGAGGCAGTAGTGGGTGGGCACGTCGTCACCCACGACGCCGTCATTAGGACCCGGCACGGAGGCTCGCTGCTCACCGGGCATGCCCACACCTGGGGGCACACGCGGAGCAACAAAATCACCTGTGCGTCACGAGTCAGCCTCGAGTTAGTATCGTTGAGGGCTGGCCGCGCGCGCCAGTACACGGGTACTCACCGGTGGGCGGCCAGTTCTTGATGTAGCCGGTGCAGTGGACCACGGCGTAGCTCTGGCCATCGCGTGCCGGTGGCCCCAGGGAATTGCGTTGCTTCATGCGCTGGAGGCCGTGGGCTGCGGCCATGTCGCCGCTCGCTTGCAGGTTACCTACCTTCATGCGGCAGATGAAGCCCCGTCGCGAGCCCATGCACAGGCGCACCGAGGCTGCAACAGTGGAAATGCCGGTAAGTATGCGGTGGAAGGGGACGGCTGCGCACATACTGACACTGGTGGCCCTCCTTCTTGACGGTGCCGGTTTTGAGATCGAGCACGCGGCCGGCATGCTGCGGCTCGGCCGTGCTCAACTGCTCCTTCACCTTGTCCACGTCGTCCGGGTGCACCTGGTTGTAGAGGCTACTGCCGTACCATTCGCTCTGCGAGTAATTGAGCACTGGTGCGACCGAGTCCGACACGTAGATCACACGTCCGTTATCGCAGCTGACCACAAATAGGAAGCCGTCGGCCGCCTCGAGGATCAGGTGCTTGAGCTCCTGGTCCGTGAGGAAGGACGGCTTGTAAGTGCCATCCGCGCTCGTGTTGCCCGTTCCTGTCGATCAGACCGCTGTACAAGGCGGCACGCAGCGCGCTTGGCCACGTGGCCCGGACTCGAGAACGTGACGGGCATACGACCGGCGCGAGCAGTCCTGGAGCGGGGGGTGAAGGGACCGGCGGAGGGATCGGGACGCAGGAATCGGAGAGGACGTCTCGCGCCCGGCGATGCTATCTACGCTCCCGATTCCAAGAAGCGGCCGGCCGCTCGCATTGGTATTCCGCGCGAGTGACATCCTGTTGCAGCTGCAGTCTACTCACCGCGCAGGGCCTTCATGTGGGCAACGGCCATGCGGAGGATGGTCAACTTGTCGGGCTTGCGCGCCAGCGCCGAACAGGTGGGCACCATGTCCGACAGCTCGGTGATGTAGGCCGTCATCTTGTTCCTGCGTCGACGCTCGATCTCGCAGTGGTTCTCCCGGCTGCGCCGCCCACGACAACAAGACAACAAGAGGCGTTAGGCTCGCGCGTTCCCACGCTGGCCACGGCGCGAGAGCGCGAGCCGCGCGGCCCGCCGCCAGCAGCGTCCGCGTGCACGTGCACGCGCCGCGGCGGGGGCGAGCGCGGCGCGCTCGCGTCAACGACCCGAGTCCTTCCCCCGAGCTAATGCACTCGCTCGCGCCAGCGCCGCGATCGGCGCGCTCGACCCCAACATCGTAACAACGACAACGGCACTTGCCTGGCAAAGCGTTCCTTGTCCTGCATGCTGTCGTCGTCCATTCTCCTGTACTTGCCCGAGCTCGGGTCGTCCTCATCGGATCTACAACAGATGGCAGGCGTCAGGCCAGAGCCAGGGCAGCGAGCACCGGCCGCGCCGCTGCGCGCCCCGCGCTCCAGGTCGCCGGATCGGCAAGGCGGAAGCGCGGCGTCTCGGAGGCTGCGCCGCCGTGCGCCCGCCGTACCTGGCTCGCTTGGAGCGCGGCGAGTCCGGCGGCATCTCGGCGGCGGCGGGCCCCAGCAGCTGGGCCTGCGGCTGCTGCTGGAAATCGCCGCCGGCGCCGGGGTACAGTTGGTAGGCTGGCTCGCAGGCCGCCTCGTAAGCGCCGCTGCCCGCGTACATCGCGCGTTCGCCAGTCGGCCGCTTCCGGGCTCGGGGGGCCGCACGCGCGGAGCTGCTTTGCCGGCCAGCGCCTACCGCTGACTGACCCCGACTCGTCGCCACCGATTCTTCCGCTGCTCCCACTACTTATCCCGTCGTATACCTTTACCTGTACACGCCATTCTGCTTCTCTCTCTCGGCGCCGTCCACTCCCCACCTTGCGCTCGTCGCCTTATCTTGGCACCTCGACATCGACAATCTTTCCTCCATCTTTCCCTTTGATTTTCGTATTCTCTACCATGAATCCGAACCCTCGACCCACAAGCTCAATATTATGACTAATTGTTGCTAGACTGAATTACAATGAAGCTCTACTATGGCAATCGCATGCATAAGCTCATTAAGCCTTCCTTCTACTTAACCGAGTCAAGAATACTGTACAATGATTGAACCAATAACTCTGTTGCTTACCATGAAATCGAATCAAATTCAATCAACCACAACTACTCTTTTACTTAGAGATTAATCAACAAGAAATGTTGATTTTTCGGCATCATTGACCAACAATCATATAATGAAATTGATATGCAAACAGTCAAATCATGATCGTCACCCCAAGGCAGAATTATGTCAAACTTACCCTATACTCTCGGCGTTACGATTTTGTGCGAGTTTGTTCGTATTGCTACCTGCAAAAAGTGTACATATATATACATATTCATTTATTGAAGAATTCTGCCCTAAACATTTTACCTCGAGTAATACTAATATCGCATTTCGCAAGCCACAGCCTTGTGCAACGCCATTCGCCTCGGCAATAAAATTGTTCTCTTTCTCTCTTTTTCTCATTCGATTCGATCTTTCGTTTTCGAGCAAACAACAAAAAAGTTTCAGAGCAAATAAGCAGCATAAGTATAAATAGATTGTTATTGAATCTTGGTTATGCACGAGACTGCTTTGTGCGTCGTCTTGTGTGATCGTGATTTACCTGGCATAGAATGGGCGACCGCGGACATTTGGATGAACATTCAGCTTGAGTGTATTATGAAATGCAGCGTTCGTTGTCCTTGTCTCTTTCAAAATTGCTTTATTTTGCGTACGATGCACTAAACACACTGACGTCTTCACACACCAGACCACGCCATTTTGAAGTTTTATGCATATATGTATGTATTTCCGTATTTCTTTTTCCACTTTCCAGCCACCTCAGAGACAGAGTCCACAGCGGACAACTCCGAAGTTCGGACTCCAGACTCGCCCTCTCCTCCGCCACAACGCACAGCATAGCATGCGGCGGCGACGTCACCTCCCACCATTCGCTCGCTATTGCAGCTATCGAGTCCGCCCCACTCACAATTACTCTGCATTATCGACTGAGTACGCTGAGAGATCATCAGGCCAGCAGACCAGGGGGCCTATTCTGAAAAAAAATTTTAGCACGGGGCCTATTCTGAAAAAAAATTTTAGCACATGTCATAAGCATTTATCACATCTAAAGTGATTAATTCTGTGGTAAACTGAAGTGACAAACTGATTTACCACAAAATTTTTTTTCAGAATAGGACCCTAGAAATACATAGTCCTATATGGAAACATGCAGTTTCCATAGTAACAGTATACTGATAAATACTATATACTATATTTGAAAGAATGACAGAATTGATAGGAGACTTATTGAGAGGTCGCTCCGAGAACTCAGAGCTTAAACTTTGACCTCAGACCCTCCGTGGTTCAGACTAACGGAGAGGGGCCTATGTTTTAACATTGGGTGACGTCACCGGACTTGCGCTCGTAGGGCGCTCGCTCACCACTCTGAGCCCTCGGAACGCTGTGTGGTATCATCATTCACAATACAATGGCTCTACTCAAAGCTCTACTTTAATTGAACATTGAAGTAACCGGAGTCTTTTTTGCGATATCGCTGCGAGCACTCACAGCGGTGAACGAGCGCGCTACGAGGACGAGCACTAGTTTCGTGACGTCACCCAATGTTAAAACATAGACTGCTCATCGTTCGTCTAAGCTGCGTGAGCGATTGATGTATTTTGATACGTATAATGATTAGACATGGTGGCTATTACGTTAATCGATATCACAAATGGTTTATGATAAATAAATTATTTTTATAAATAGTCAGTACTATTTGGAAAAGAAATATAAATTTTAATAGTACAAAACACAATAATTTTATCGTTTATAAAGTCCATACATATATTTCGTATACCCATTTGAATAATAATTGTATTTTTTATTTTTAAAATAAATAATCATCATTCGTAATTTTTAATATAATATGAATATTCAATACATACATGCATGCATGTATAATTTCATAATACGTAAGTTAAAAAAAGATTTTAGGAATGTAAAAATTTATATTGTGTTAATGCTAAGTCAAATTAAATAGAAACACGTATTTCAATGAGTGATGTCCGCTCAAGTATGCAATTCGGCAGCACTCAAGTATTAAAGATAATTTTAAATTATGCTAATTTTTAATTATATAGTTGTAATGCCTCAATTTAAGGTATGTACATATACATACATATGTTTAATTGTCAAATTGGAATCATTTATATATTTCAATATATGAGTATTTCTACAAATGGGTCAGCTCAAATTTCAAAAAGTGATTTTAAATGAAAATTATGGTAGTTTTTAATTAGTTAAGTAAAAAACTTAATTAGATATAAGGAACAAATTCTTCGATACATATTACATCTTTAAGTTTATTTTAAAGTCATAATATAGTTTTCCAATATTAAATTTCTTTAATTTTATGTATTTGCTAAGTTAATAGATTATGTAAAGTAGAACTTCAACTTGTTTCAATTATTATGAAACATGCTCCTTTCTTTAGAGCTTATTTATATTATATGGCAATGTATTTCTTTAATTCAAATTCAGTAGGGGATTGTCCACACGGGATCCCTCTTCCTTCCTGATCTCGGACTCCAAAGCCGTCCTCGTCCAAGATTTTATACGCACACGCCATCTCTATAACTTCGAACTTAGTGCTAAGTTTCATAATGAATGCGAGATATGCATCTTAATCTATGAACTTAAAGTTATAAAGATGGTGTTGTGCATACAAAAACTTGGACGGGGACAGCCCCGGAGTCGGGAAGGAAAAGGTATCCCGACCGTCCCATGGACACTCCCGACGGCGAACGCGACGTGGCGTTATCGCAACATGGTCCTACTCTCAAGTCTCACAGTCCCACACGAGGTTTGTCCATTTCTCATTTTTTAGTATTTCGATTTTCATATTTTTGATTAAGTTTACCTGTATTTGTTATATATGATTTGATTGAATAGTTTTACCATAGTTTTTATACTTGGATTACATATATATGTACATGTTTTATATTTGTATTTAAATGGTGGGCTATTTTTGGATGACTTTCAAACCCACGTTCAATGAATTTACTTGAAAGTAAGTGAATTTTTCATTATTTATAATAGAAGATGTGCACCTCAGTAGATCAATGATGTCACACAACACACATGTGCATGCAGAATGATGTAGTAGTTAGCAGAGTTATTCAAGATTAACTATCATTGTATAACCAACTTTTGATATGATCAACATGAGAATGAATGCTCTCAATGAATCAACTACTGGTGAACCAGAACAAGATGCCAATTCAGCTTTGATTGAACTCGATAAAGGTATATTTCTTTGTTTACCCTTAAAACTATATTAATTTTTGACTGTGTTAAATGAACGCTATATTTTGACATTACTTTTTAGGGCTACGTTCTACTAAGATTGGTGAACAATGTGAAGCCATTGTCAGATACCCTAAACTTTTTGAAAAATATCCATTTCCAATATTGATTAATTCATCCCTTCTGAAATTAGCTGATGTTTTTCGAGTTGGAACTAATTTTCTGAGAGTATGGGTTTTAAGGGTGTTTCAACAGAGTGAAAAACATTTAGATAAAATTTTGAATGTAGATGAATTTGTCAAGAGGATTTATAGTGTTATGCATTCCAATGATCCAATTGCAAAGGCATTAACTTTAAGAACACTAGGCAGTGTTGCCAGAATAATACCTGAAAGGAAGCATGTAAAGGCATATTCAACTACAATAACAAAGAATTAAATTGATATAAATCTAAACTTTTCAGGTTCATCATAGCATACGTAAATCACTCGACTGCCATGACTTGGTTCAAGTTGAAGCTGCTATTTATGCTGCACAAATGTTTGCTGCTCAGTCAAAGCAGTTTGCTATTTTCATGTGCAGTAAAATATCTGATATGATTAGAGGTCAAGCAACTCCAGCAAAAATGAAATTGCAGCTTATACCCATATTACAGTACATGCACCATGATATTTCTACGGCTTCTATGGTAAATGCTTTGTTAGCTTCAAGTTTATCCTCCTCAACATCCTATTATAGTAATTACTGTGATTATAGGCAAACGAATTATGTTTGGAGTTACTTGAAAGCTATCCAGCTGTTGAATTTTCTTATGTGACATTAAGCGCATCAACTACTTTAGCTTCAGCAACATTAATCAATGTTTCAGATCAAGTTACCTTACTTTTGCGATATTTACGCGACGATCCCAGATCATCAATAAAAACTCATGCTCTAAAGCTCCTGCATTCCCTTGCTGGGAAAGGTGCTCACTTATGGCCCCAAGGCGCTCTAAATCAGTTGATTGGTAATGATGATTAGATGTAATGATGATTAATTAATTGAAACATATAAATTAATTTTTTTTTGTCCAGATAGCACAGCAACTCTTCTACAAGATGGCGCAGAAAATATAAATTTACTTATAAGATCGCTAAACGTTATTGAGGTAGTATTCAATTTTATAATAAGCAAATGATGGAAAGGATCGAAAAACATGTAAAGATTATTTCATTTGCTAGGTTTTGAGTGAGAGCCCTGTGACCTGTGAAGCTAACATAGAGAAAGGGAGCCCTTTGATTACTCTGTGCTCAAAAGCTTGCTATTCTCCGAATCCTATTGTTGCAGTGAAGGCAGTTACAATTCTAGCTAGAATAGCTTGTTATTGGTAAGAAAAAAGTAGAAACCAACAAAAGTTAGAAAGAAAAGATTGCCAGTAATACAGTACTAATTGTTGTAGCTATGAAGAGGGTCTAACTGTTTACGGGGTTCAGGATGTGGTATCTTGCCTAGAGTCTTTAATAATGTTATTGGCCCTGGAAGATAAGTACTTGTACCAACTGAAGGTGTGTCTTCAATTAACAGTAAAGCTGAGTCAAGCGCAGAGGAGTCACTGCAGCGACTTTGTTGACGCAATCGGCTCCAGCCTTATGAATACGAACCCCTCTAGCAAGCAGAGCAACAGCCAGGAGATCGCGCTGTGCGAAGCTCTGGGAGCAATCGGTAGCTTGGGCGATGACATATTGCTCCCTCTCCTTCCTGATGTTCTCGCGAAGCTTAAGCGAACGTCTCACAATCAGACCAAGGTAATGTTGTGTAACTTGCTCTTCCAAATGGTGGCCGGCGGTTATGAGTGGAGTAGCGAATGCTTGGCAGCTGTTAGCGCCGTCAGCAAGTCTGTGGACAACTGGAACAAATATCGGATAGCACGCGGCGCAGCGAGGTACGGTCACCACAAAATCGCGACGCGCCTGTTCAAGGGCTTGAAGGAGAGCGTCGCCTCGGAGCAGTTGCACTTCTGGCTGCTCGGACTAGAATTGCTGACGAGCGCGGAGAGCTATTTATTGTAAGTCCACCTTGGCGGTGACCTGGCCAAGTCGAGTAAACGACTATTGATTTGGGTCTTTGTTCTTTCAGAGACGAAATTGAAAAGGACGGCAACACAGTGAGCAAACTCAACGGGGCCATCTGCCAGTATGCAGCTGCCTGCACGTCCTTCAAAGCAGCGACGTCCAACAACAATCTGCAGTTTGTGTGTGATTATGCCAAGCTTCGCTGCGAGTTCCTGCAAGCTCTGGTGCAGCTGCTGCATTCGTGCCGCTCGTTATGCACGGCGCCGCCCTACGCGATCGCCGCCCACGAAGCTCACACGGCCAAGGACGAGTTGCAGCGCTATGGCCGGGTGACGAGTCAGGTAAATTTGCATTGTACTACTGTTATCAGTCATTGTTCAGTGCTCTCTACACCTGTGTCTTTATAGCTGCGTAAATCGGTCGATGAATTGAAGACTTGTGCCAATAACTACCACATGCTTTATCAGTCTGCCTTTGACGCCGATCCCGGAACTTTGACCAACATCAGAGCGTATCCTTTTATAAAAGAATAGAACAAAAGAAACAATGGTGAGATATGTCACCTTGACGAGATGAAAAATGACGACGAGGTAGTCTGCAAGAGCTTTGCTTACTGATGGCCCATAGTGTACAACGCGTGTGCGGTGGACCGATGGTATCCACCTCGTTCCCACTAGCTGCGGACGGCAATGCCCACTTCGGCGACACGATCGAGATGCAGCAGCTGGCCAAGTGCTGCTCGCGTATACAAGAGTTGGCACCGGCTGGCGACGCAGGCAATGAGACCTCCAGTCGTAAAACCAGCGGGGTGAGCCATCTGCGCGTTGGCAGCCTCATCTCGCAAGTGCGATTACTGGCCAGTGGTAAGCTGCGATTGCCTGTGCCGAGGTTTTTCTTCCAGGCGCTGCAGTCGACAAGCATCAAGCTATCGCTCTCGCCGCAGCCCAGGGTCCTCGGCGAGCCGGTGTCAGTGCCGCAGGGTAGCCAGCTAGCCTTGAAGGTCGAAGGCGTGCTGCGGCACGGCAAAAGGCCGTCGTTGTTCCGATCGGTAGCAGCCGTCAGTATCAGCATTTCGACCGCACCACCCTCGAAACTTTGCGCCGATAAGAAGGTAAGACAATACATCAACGTCAGGTGTAGCCAATCCAGCACGTTTTTTCTCGACTTTTAGGATACAGGAGTGTGTGAACTCGAGCAAAGCATGGTACCTAGCCGTGATTTTTTCACTTGCGAGTTTTTGCTATCGCTGGGTCAGCAAAACAGCACGGTGAGCCTGTGTAGCGCAAACGCTAGCGGCGGTCAACAGCCAACGAGCAGCGGCGGTCAGTATCAAGTGACCGCAAGCGCTAACATCGTCGACGAGGTTGGCAACATTTGGAAGTGCGGTCCGCGATCGTTGTTACAAGTGCGAGTACATGAGGAGCCCTCACGGAAAAAGCTTTCGTAGCGTTAATAATCTTTATCGTTGTTGTTTCGTTTATCATTATCATTAACATTGTCATTATTACTATCATCATCTTTATTATTATTATTATTATTTTTGTAAATTACGCTATATTTGTACGGAAAAAATAAACATAAATTAGTTACTATTGCCTGTGAAAGTCACCTCTTTTGCCACCTGTCTTCGATACCAATTCCACGCAGGATATATGCATTATGTCTGGGGCAGCAACTACAGATTTACACATATCGAATACCGTGAGAGCTGCCACGCTGACGGCCGTTAGTGCCTCTATTTCAACACCAGTTTTGCCACTGCAACAAACTTCTGCGCTGATTTCAACCCTATGCAGTTCCTCATTCAAACGCAACTCTACGCTCACGCAATTGATCGTTAGAGGATGACATAGAGGTATTAACTCCGACGTCTTCTTAGCAGCCATTATTCCAGCTAACTGAGCTACCGTCAGGGCATCGCCCTTTTTTAAGCTATTTTCTGCAATCAGCTTGCTAATTAGGGCTCCGACATGGATGTATCCTTTGGCTCGTGCGCTGCGCTCGCTCGGCTTTTTAAATCCCACGTCTACCATTTTTGCTTTTCCGCTTTCATCTACGTGCGTCAATGAAGAGAAACATCTCGCCCGCTGCGATGAAAATCCTATTAAACCTATTATTTTATTCCCAGATACCATGGTTACGTTTTTCCATTTGGATGTAGATTTCACTGTAATGAGAGAAATAAATCTTTAATTGCGACATCTACTCTGATATATTATAATAACATACCAATATAGCGCAACTAGTAAAGTTATCTTAATAGTGGTTCTCGTATTGTATATCGTGTATAAGCGATCAGAGATAATAATCCAATCAACCACCAATTAGAATCATAGGTCGATTTTCCATTCGACTAAGGTTGAGCATGCCTGTAACATTAAAAGTTCTGAATCTCTATACACGATATATCATATGCGACGTCAGTACGTTGCAACAGTTAGCATCGGCTCTTTTACCTGCATGTTGCTTCTTCTTCCGAAGTACAGCATGTTTAATCAAGTCTTTCAAATCGTCAGTGGAAGCCCCATTTCTCAAGGCATCTCGCAAAGACACTTCTGCTTTACCCTCAAATAGGCATACTTTCAAATTTCCATCTGCGGTTATTCTTAAACGATTACAGGAGCTGCAGAAGTTTTCACTCATTGAAGTAATAAAACCTACTTGCCCTTGATATCCGGACACGCGATAAGCCTGCAATGAATAGCATTGTTGTTACTCATTTATATACTTAACAATCATTAACTGAATACAAATAACAGACACCTTTGATGTATCATTAGGTTTATCCGACAGTCTTTTAAACTCTGGATATTTTTTTTTAATGATCTTTTTCATTTCAGAAAATGGAACCATTTTACTACTATTCCAATTGTTGCCAGAAAATGGCATGTATTCAATGAATCTCACATCTAAAGGCTTATTCTTTGTTAACTCTACAAAATCCACTAATTCATCTTCATTAAAATCTCTCATGATCACAGTATTTATCTGGTGATGATACAAAATATCGTTTAGTCTCTATATTAATCTTTAAAGTTCAAAATACCTGATATATTATACTTTTACAGGTTTATATCCTAATTGTATTGCTAAGTCAATGGAAGCCATAACTCGGGTCCATCCATTTCTCCTTGTGAATTTTTCAAAGCGTTCTGGCTTCAAAGTATCTAAAGAAATGTTCAGTAAATCCAAACCAGCTTTCTGTAAAGATGGTAGCAGTCTAGTCAGCATAATTCCATTACTAGTCATGGCAAGAGTTTCTAATCCTTTGATACCTTTTAAATGTGCTAAAATATATTTGTTCATTAGTTTGTCATTATTATTGCTATATTTAAAAAATTTTGTTCTTTTGATTATGCTTTTGGCTACTTTAGATTTTCAGTAATTGCTAGGTTGATTTTTGTAGACAATTTCAAAAAGTTTAATTTAAAAGTTTTTGGCTATTATCACTTTAGTTTAAAATATTGTTAAAAATGGTCTTATTTTTCAGTGTTATTACTTTTAATTTTTTAATTTCTTTTTAAAAATTCATATATTGATAAATAATTACCAACAATGTCTACAATATCTTTCCTCACTGTTGGTTCTCCTCCAGTTAGACGAATTTTATTGATGCCTGCTTTAACAAAAAGATCAGCCAACTGGATTATTTCATGAGTACTTAAAAGTTTTTCTTTTTTTGTAAGTTCAACTCCATTTGCAGGCATACAGTATGTACCTGAAACCAAAGTAAAAATCAGAATAAGCAATTGAATTGGTAATGAATTTTTCCAAATGGTTACATGGCATACATCGCAAATTACACCTTTCTGTCAGAGAAATCCTGAGGTATGTATGATGGCGACCAAATGAATCTCTGAGTACAGAACCAATATCTTTTTCAAGTTTTTCCCTCATTGTTGTTAGCTAGTGATATTATAACAATTAAAAAAGTTGACAATATAAATAAAATGATGAGCAAGGAATTAATTATCAAGTAAAACTGATGAAATTGTCAATACTAACTCTACTTGAAGACTTCAATGCAAATCCACCTGTTGAATAACTAGCAGAAAGTACACAAAACTTGTTAAAGGTCTTCAACATGTTAACCAAATCACAACTCAAAATAATAAATAAAGTTATATCGGTGAAAATAAATAACTGTTATACACTTTAATTCTCAAGTATGCTTCGTGCCTACAGGTCACATGTTTTATCTGGTTCGTTTATATGACAAATGAATTTATACGCTATATACATAGGTATATATAAAGGATAGACTGCTGATACCAGGTTGTGGAATTATCCGCAAGAGTGAGAGAGATAGTAACAAATAGTTGGAAGCTTCTATCTCTTTCTAGTCGACGCTTATTGGTCTTATTAGCTGTCGTCACGCAAATAAGTGTAGACTAGAAAGAGATAGAAGCTGTCACTATTTGTTGCTATTTCTTTCATTCTCGCGGACAATTCCATCACATAACCTGGCATTCAGCAGCAGTAGGCTAAAGGAACTCAGCAGAAAGTTAACGAAAATCAACCGAAAAAAATTATAGAAAAACTGCGCGTTGGTAACAAAGATAGCAAAAGTTATTTATAACTCCGCGCAATTTCATTTTTATTGATAAAAAAATTATCAAAGTTGATCACTCACAGATCATCGATAACTGTATCTGCGCGGAGTTTTAATAAAGTTTTTAGAGAAATAAACCCGTTCAATCGTTAGCAAAAATCTCGCGCAGTTTTTCTATCTAATCAAAATATTATTATAACCATCCGTTAAAAAATAAATATTATTTCTCACTACAGTCATATACATATGCACCTGGGGGCCTATTCTGAAAAAAAATTTTAGCACATGTCATAAGCATTTATCACATCTAAAGTGATTAATTCTGTGGTAAACTGAAGTGACAAACTGATTTACCATAAAATTTTTTTTCAGAATAGGCCCCCTGACAGATCAGTCAGTAACATAGATCTGTACACTTTTATTATTGTAAGACACACTCTCAAATTATAAGAGCTGTATTAATAGGAATGTCTTACTTGCTGCCCAAATGTATTAGAGAAGATCTCGATCATGTGTGATTATTTATCCGGGATTGAATCGAATCTATCAAAGATAAATTCTAATAAAATGCCTTAAAAAATTCAAATGCCCTTACTCTATTGAATAAATATAGTATTACAGCATTCTACCCTGTTAGCAATTATTTTTGCGTAAAACTATTACACGCAGTTATATTTTAAATATAGCTTATAAACGTCATATTTTAGACATGTATAACGTAGTTATTAACAGTTTTTAAATCAATTTCAAAAATATAAATATAATTGTTTACAAGTATATATAATAATTAAATAGTTATAATTATCATCATATGTTATTATAGTTATTATCATATGTGATAATTATAAGAATAATCGTATTTATAATTTTTTTGCTTATAAGTACTATATAGTACGAAAGTATATATATTTTCGTGTTTGGTAGTGACAAATTAATAATTACAATTAACTGAAATAATAGTTACTAATTTTTTATTCATCAAATAGATATAATTTCGGCGATAATTGTTATTTGCGCAGTTATTTATAGTTACATTTGCATTAATTATTTCTCAAAATAAATTTATTTCGGTGAATAAAAATCCATTTTCGATTCGTCAACGGAAAATGCGTGAAAATCACGACTTTCTTCGGTACATGCACAGACTCGTTTACTCTAATAATTATTGATGCATTTTTGTGTTTGATAGTTCAAAATTAAGATTTTTATTTCCCTCGACAGCCCCTTAAGTCGCATTTTCTATTCGTCGCACAATTTTCAAATAAAAATTATTAAAAATTTTCGTGTCGCGAGTGGCCGGAAAACGGCGTCAGTTCATATTTTAGCATTCCATTTCCAGCCAGGGTCGTATATGAAGCATTTCAACGCCCATGTTTAGCGGGCAGTGTGCCAGCAACGTGCGGTTTACCTTTTCAAAGCTTAATGCTGGCACACTGCCCGCTAAACATGGGCGTTGAAATGCTTCATATACGACCCTGGCTGGAAATGGAATGCTAAAATATGAACTGACACCGTTTTCCGGCCACTCGTGACACGAAAATTATTAATAATTTTTATTTGAAAATTGTGCGACGAATAGAAAATGCGACTTAAGGGGCTGTCGAGGGAAATAAAAATCTTAATTTTGAACTATCAAACACAAAAATGCATCAATAATTATTAGAGTAAACGAGTCTGTGCATGTACCGAGGAAAATCGTGATTTTCACGCATTTTCCGTTGACGAATCGAAAATGGCAAATTATCATCGATATCAGGGACAATTAGGGCAATTAATACCTTAGTCAAAATTATTTCAACAATTTCCCTTACAATCGAGGGGGTTACCTTCACAGTCTTCATCTACTCCCAATAGCACAGCTCCCGTTCTAATGGCAATGATTGGGAGACCCAATCTCCCACATGCTACAGCTACACACTTTTGGTGGGTTTTGGTTATCGGGTGTTGCGTATTGCTGCAGTGTGAAGTTCAGGGATTCCTATGCATAGGTATTAGTCATACTTTTTAGTTTATCCATCCAAGCTTGCATAATAAATTACAAATTATAATTATAGGACTCGAAGATATTGGTTTTTTCATTTTTTTTGCCAATTGTTTTTTAAAAATTCTTATCTAGTTTAATTGGCCATCTAAAACGTAAAATCGAGCATTCAGAAGTAGCGGCTTGATTCATCTTTTACGGTAGTTTTACATCATTTTTTATCGCATTGTGCAGTTAATAAAAATGAATATTTTGATATTGTGTGCAGTTTCAAAGGTTACAATCAATGGTTTGTTATTTAAAATGGAGCAGCCAGAAGTTGTGCAGGAATTTCAGCCTCGGCCTTACCAGATCTGTCTTTTTGAAAGAGTTCAAAACGAAAATTCAATTATTTACTTACCCACAGGATCTGGTAAAACTTTCATAGCAGTGCTTCTCGTTAAACATCTCAGTGGTCAGGTCCAGAAGTAATTAGCATTTTATTCTTTCAAGGAATAATAAAATACTGATATTTAGATTTTATACAAATATATCTTAAATTTCTGTTTTAGAGCATATACAGAAGGTGGCAAGAGGACTGTTTTTATTGTAAATACAGTTGCACTTGTTATTCAGCAATGTGCTTTTTTGAATCGTCACACAGGGCTTGTTTGCAAAAGTTATACTGGTGATATGCAAGTGGACGTTTGGGATAGTAATCAGTGGCATAGTGAAATAGAATCTTGTCAAGTAAATAATTTTGTATTGGTTTTAAACCTTATATCTGTCTAATATTTTTGAAATGTGTTAATTTTGCAGGTTTAATTTAACAAAAATCGATGTGGAATAATGAATCCCTGAATTTAAAACAAATTTACTTTGTAAATTTTGTAACGTTTTGCCACTCATGCTCGTAGCCTCATCAGGCAAATAGTATTTGAGGGACTCATCCTTTTCACATTCATTTTTGTAGAATTATTGTATAGTGAGGGGTGCTAATGATATTATAATTTTGCAGGTGTTAGTGATGACTGCACAAATTTTTTTAAATATGGTAACACAGGGCGTGTTGCCTTTGAGTAGAGTAAATTTATTAATATTTGACGAATGTCACAGAGCTGTAAAAGATCATCCAATGAGACAAATAATGCAAAGATTTCAAGAATGCCCAGATTATCAGCATCCTCGAGTTTTAGCTATGACAGCAAGTTTGTTGAATTCCAATGTTAAGTTGAATAAAATTGCAGAAACTCTGAAGGTTAGTATTTCAAAGATTGTTTTCTATTCTATTAATTTTTAGCAAATTAAATATTTACTATTCTTGTAGGAATTAGAAGTCACATTTCATTCTAAAATTATAACAGTCCAATCTCTCCAAACAATAACAGATTTTTCAGTGAACCCGAAGGAGTTTGTTGACTATGTTGAGCCTCTTAGAGACTCTACTGTTTTTCACAAGGTTAATAATATTATTGATGAAGCTAAGAGTATTCTGAACGTTATTGAAATTCCCAATAAAATGGAAAATAAAGCCAGCAGTGTTGAATTTAGACCAGTTTCAAAAAATGTCAAATTACAAAGAATTCTAACTGATATACAAACTCATCTTGAAGACATGGGATTGTATGGAGGGAGTAAGAGTGTCCTTTTGCACATGATTCAACTGGAGTATATAAAAAAATATTCAGATGAACCAGTTAGTAGCAATATATAAAATATGATCATTCCTTTGGTACAGTATTAATGTCTAATAATAATTTTTTAGAAAATTATAGCAATTCTGGAGTATTTAACAACGCAATTGATGAAAATACAAAAATTGTTGAGTCTTGAAATAGAAAATGTACCTACATTGGAATTAATTAATGAGTAAAAAACAATTTTTACTAATTTTTATGCAGATTTTTATTAGATTTTACATTTCAATATTTCATTGTTTTAGGCACTCATCACCAAAAGTTTCCAAGTTGGTCAAAATACTGAAAACTTTTCATGACACTCAAGTAGGTTTAAATAAATTTTGCTGTATAATTTTTGTGCAAAGACGCTTTACAGCCAAAGTTTTATATCACATGTTAAAAGTGAGTTTTGACTGCGATTTTATTTGATAGAAAAATATGACATTATTAATATTTTTTAGAAACTAAGCGAATATGACAATTACAAATTCTTAAAAGCAGAGTATATTATTGGTTACAATAACGATCCTTACAAAAATGCTAAAGAAGCTTTGGTATTGTCTGAATGGAATAAGAAAGTTTTAACCAGGTGTTTATTTTATAAACTTGTATTTTATACATTTCAATAATTTTCTAATATCGTTTATAGATTTCGCAACGGTACCATCAACTGTATTATTGCTACTGACGTAGTCGATGAAGGAATCGATATTCCAAGTTGTACACTTGTTGTACGTTACTACGCTCCACCAGACTTTCGATCATATATTCAAAGTAAAGGGCGTGCTCGATATCATACTAGTTATTTTGTAATTTTAGCATCAAGTCAAGAAGATTATGTAAAAAAATATAAAACTTTTCAAGATACCGAGCGATTTTTACAAAATGCTTTATACGGATTTTCAAATCGTACTAAGCCAACTCAAGATGAGATAGATAACATTTTATATGACTATACCATACAACCATATGAGATCATACACGAAGACGGACACATAAGTGTTATAACGGAGCAGAATGCCATTGCATTGATAAACGTTTATTGTACCAGTCTTCTGAAATCAAAATTCATTTCATTAACGCCTACGTGGGTTAAGGAAGAAATAGTAGACAATCTTTTTGGCAAACAATACAGAGTATGATTTGTACTGTATCAATCATATAGAAGATTTGTCGTATATTTTCGCTCAATCTATAAATTCGCAGGTTCATTTGACACTTCCCATTATGTCAACTGTAAAGGAGGTAGTAGTAAGTGACAAATACAATGCTCTCGACGTTGCCAAACGATCGGCTGCTGTGAAGGCGTGTATTAAACTGTACACCAATGGTGAATTGGATAAAAACTTGCAGCCAAAAAAGATGAAAGATGCCATAAGCTGCGACTATTTATTTCCTTATATGGAGAAAGAGGAGCATGCCGATATACAACCAGGCACGAATTCAAGAAAACGGCGACATTCAGTCGTTGTCAGTATAAACTTTAAATCTATAGAACTAGAACATAATGGTATTGAAGTTTTTAATTCTTACTGTCTGTCTGTCTGTCTCTTTTCTTTCATTCTCTCTTTCTCTCTTCTTTCTTTCTTTCTTTCTCTCTCTCTCTCTCTCTTCCTCTCTCTCTCTCTCTTTTTCATATGTCAGCATCCAAAAGCCTTGCTGGGAGCTTATCCAGTGGAAGATCTTGCATTATTTTTGCACATAATTGAAATGAAACCAAATTATGCAATGCCTTCCAATGAAAATCGTCACTTGGTGTTTTACAAGTTATTGGCAAGTAAAAATACTTATGGCATATTATCTACAAAGAAGCTACCAGAGATACCATCATTTCCAATATTTATGAATGTTGGCGATTTGCATGTAAGCGTAAAGATCAATATATCGACGCCGTCGCTTAAAAGCAATGAAATAAATACTCTAAAACAGTTTCATTGGTTATTATTCAACGATATACTTCAATTGACGAAAGATTTCATGGTTTTCGATACAGAAAATAAAGATAACAGTTTTCTGATTGTTCCCGGTAAGAATGAACGCTACAAGTATTTTGTTAGTATTAATTATACGCTAAAAAGTAACCGAGATATCGTTGGCAGTTGATGAAAAGGAGCAAATAAATTGGGACATTGTTAAGCGCTATAAGTCCGTCGAACATACTCTCCCTGCTAAACCTATAGTAGTAAAAAAATCCGAATATGAGCATATTTTAGTGGTTCCAGATTACAGAGCAGCCAATGAATATATTGTTACGGAAGTTTGCGAATATTTGAGGGCAGAATCGCGTTTTCCGACTGCAGATTACGAATCCTACATTCATTATTTCAAAGATAGACATGGTTTGCAAATTGAATGCCATGATCAGCCAATGCTCGAAGTGAAGCCCATCACTAAAAAAATTAATTTTATTAAGCCAAGGTAATTAATTATTACTGTTATTACTATTATATTGTTGATTTGTTTATTTACTAATCATTGACTTGTCATCAAGGAAGTTGAAGGCCAACATGAGTAAAAGAAAACGAGCAAATATTACAGAAGATTTCGAGGAACACATGGTCCCGGAATTGTGCAAAAAAATAGAATTTCCAGCTTTGTATTGGCTGAAGGCTACAACCCTTCCGTCTATCATACATAGAATAAAGCAATTGCTCGTTGCGATCGATTTGCGAGATCAAATTGCAGAAGAAGCTTGCTTAAGTTTGGAAACTCGAAAGCCAGAGAAAAAGTACGAAGCTCTGTGGATAAAAGATAATAAAGACTACGATATAGACAGTAGCAAGGAGACAAATTTAGATGATACTACTTTAGAAGACGACGAAGTCATTGTCGGCGATCCGTTGGACATCGATGCTGTATCCGAAGTGGACAGTAAGTTTCCACGAATAAAAACAGTAGTGTTGAGTCGGCTTTGAAAATTCTACCTTTTATTGTCGACAGTTCTCAGTGAAGAAAGAAGCCATTTTACGTGGATGAAAGAGCGAGAGCCGTTAGATTTGGAAAGGTACGCTGATCGCGTTCAAATGATCGATATAGAGGCTTATTATCAATTTATGTCAGATGTCACAGCTACTGATCGAGAGAATCTGGTAATATTAACTGTATATTGCTTTAGTTAATCGCTTTATTCGAGTATACCTTTTTACCTTACAGAAGTACCAAAACGTCGTCAAGTGTGATTATATATTTGCTACAGATGAGCAAGCACCGGCATTGGAAATGCTTGTAAAAACCAATGGCTATGGTCCAAGCCCTCTAGATGTTCTCGAGGTGATTATGGCGCTTTACAAGAACGAAGTAGTAACGCTTTAGCCCCATAACTAATTAAATTGTTATTTGTTTCAGAGTCTGACTGCAAAAATGAGCAATGACATGTTCAACTATGAACGAGTCGAGACCTTGGGAGATTCGTTCTTGAAGTTCGCGGTATCTCTATATTTATTCCAGAATTATCCTGACTCTGGAGAGGGCCCTCTGAGTCATTTGAAAGGCAAGCTCGTTGGTAACTTGAACTTATTTTACTGCGCAAGGGCAAAAAATCTGCCTGGCAGAATGAACGTCGAAGAGTTCTCACCTGAGAATAACTTTGCCGTTCCTGCCTTTGGCGTTGAAAACTCGACCAAAAGTCAGATAGTCAAAGCCGAGGTAATCAATTGCTCATTGCTTATATTCCAATTATAGTTTGGTGTGCAAGCGATACTTATAATTTGATTGCGTCGCAAGGTTTCCGCGAGCGTTCTTTACGACATTAGAATACCACAGCAGGAAAGGATAAGCGGTGAGCTATCTGATTATACCAAGAGCGCGGTAAAAGAAAAACTTCTGGCATGGGAGAGCGACACCACACTGCAGACAGGCCGAGAGCATTTCTTGGATCTACATGTGCTCTCGGATAAAACTGCCTCGGATGGTGTCGAAGCTGTTATCGGCATGTACTTACTCGTGAGTATCGGAGAAAAGCAAGCGACTTAGGGTAATGAGCTACGCAATATTCGTTTGTCTTGTATAGCATTTGGGAGTGGAAGGAGCTCTAAGTGTAGTTAAGTGGTTTGATATACTGCCGAAAACTCTGGACGCTACTGAGTATTTGCATGCCAAAGTCACGAATCCGCAACTAGCCCCGGGAAATATTAATGAGCACATGCCTTGGGCCGGCAACGTTGAGAAGAGGATTGGATACCAATTTCGCAATCGTGCATTTTTATTGCAGGTAGACCTTTAAGTAACCTTTCGGTGCAATAATTTAAAAACTCATTGCTTCATTTGACAATATTTCAGGCATTTACTCATCCATCCTTCGTTTCAAATCGAGTCACCAACTCGTATCAGAGGCTAGAATTTTTGGGAGATGCTGTTTTAGGTACGCAAGTTCACCTTTTCTTTTCTTTCTTTACAATATTAATGCCCGAATATATTGATTTTATACAGATTTTCTTCTGACTGTCCATATTTTTGAACAATGTGGCAATTTAAGTCCTGGTGAACTTACGGATTTGCGATCAGCGCTCGTCAATAACATAACGTTTGCATGCTTAGCAGTTCGTTATGCATTACACACTGCACTTTTAGCATATGCGCCAAAAATGTTCGATATTATTGATCGTTTTGTTCAATTCCAAGAAAATAGAAAGCACGAAGTGAATGACGAAGTAAGTTATTTCGACGTGAGATTTATGACCCGTTTCTTGATTGCTTTCATTTTTTTTCTGACAGTTACTTTGGGTCCTTCTGGAAGAAGACGACTGTCAAATGGCCGAGCACGTTGACGTTCCAAAAGTTTTGGGAGACATTTACGAATCCGTCATCGGAGCTGTATTCCTCGATTGTGGAAAGGATTTGCAAATTACATGGAGAATTATTTATAATTTGATGAAAAAAGAAATTGGTAAGTGATATTTTTTATTCAAGTCCCAAAAGTGTATCTAAGAAAATTGGCTTCCGTTAAATTTACAATCGATATATATTATACCTTAGATTTATTCTCAAAAAATGTACCAAAACAACCTATTCGCGTCATTTATGAAACTCAAGGTGCTAATCCAAAATTTTCGTGAGTATATTATTAAATAATTTTAACTAATCTTTACGATTCAAATGTTATATCTAATATTTCGAAATTTTAGAAAATCTCTACAAGTAGAAGGTAGCACCGCTATTATGGTAACACTGTCTATTTTTTCCAATGGCCAACAAAAATTCTTCCACGGATTTGGATCAACAAAGAAACTCGCTAAGTGTGCCGCTGCAAAGCAAGCTTTGAAATATCTACGCTACAAAAAAAATAATTAAATATATTTCCAAATAAATTATATCCAAAACCGATTTTTTCTAATTTGTTAATACTAGTTACAAACTTTTCAGATTAATATTGTCATTCATATAAAATCCATTTCAATTGTTACTTTACAAGTTCACTTCAGCATGAATGTTATATTCATAAGATTGTTAATGGAATTATATCTATTATCTTTGGCAAGATTTTTTTCCATATTTAAATGCTGTTTTAATAATAATTGAATTTTTTAATATTTTAAAATTAGAAATATTTTTAAATTTTTAAGACTAAACTATATAAAAATATTTTATTATTACATAGAATAAGATCTTATTCAATTATTTTGAATTAATGGTATCAAAATATACATTTATGTATTAAACAAAGAAGTATAGTAAAGAAACTTGAGCTTTTTTTTTTAATATAAATAATAATTGTTAATATGCATTTTATATGTTTATTTAATATGAATTATATATAACTTACCATCTTTTAGATATCTAACATGAAAAGATTACTAAGAACTTTAAGACTCAATGAGATATCTGTCAAAAGTTTCTTTAAGATACGTGAAAAATTATAATGTGAAATATAGTTATTCAAAATTTAATTAATCTAATTTTTGTCCATTAGAAAAATATAAGAAAATGTTCGACTACTCGTAATACTTTCTGTAAACGTGCAAATATATTCTGTTATCTGGTGATAATAATGCATAAAAAAGTTCAACTATTTCATTAAGCAATTCACGACTATTGCTTAAAATATCAGATGATGAGTAATTATATTTTTATGCATAAAACTTTAAATATAGTTTTTATGAATTGTTGATCTATTTACATTGTGATGCACTTTAATACAATAAAAATACCTTCAACATCACATTCCTACTTTTAGAATAATTTATACACTAAAATATAATACTATTTCCTTAACATTTGCAAAATTTTATTTTTACGCTGATTCTCCAAGGTCTCGGTCGGCATATGCACGTACGCTTGTAGCTTCCAGTGTGATTCCGCTGGAATGGTGCGTTAGGGCGTTTCCACACTGAGCTCTAAGTTGAATCGGCCTTCGGACCTTGATTAAATTCAAATTAAGTCATGCAATATTTTTTTATTATCCAAAGTCACGAAAATGACTTGTGGCACGCAAGGCGGAGTCATATGACCAGCGACGTATCAAACATTTTCGGGATACCGCGCGTACGATTTTCGTAAATTTTTTATATTATGTTATGTAATTTTGCTTTATGAACACAAATTTCTATATGGGTTTCATCATTTTTCATAATTTATTTCATTAAAATTCGGATATATCAAATTTACGATTCATTTTATTTCATCGTCGTCGGATGAGATCACGTAGCTTTGTTTTCGTATTTTATTTACATAAACAGTATATCTATAGTTACGGTTTAAAATTAGTACATTTATACATTTCTGTATACGAATATAAATTTAAAAAACAATATATGGTTAATTAATTACTTAATTTAGTATTTTAAATCGTTCTATTTGCAATCGTGATACGTGGTATGTAAATATATTAAGCTGAATTGTGATTGATTATTTGTGAAAGGTATGTAACTAATAAAAAAACTGACATGAAGATTGATATAATAATTAAGTTTTTATTTTTTTCAAAATCAACAATGAAGTGTATGTCAGTATTTGTAAAATCAATGGTACAGGAGCGAAACAGATGTAATTAGAAGCTTATTGCCACTTGAAAATTTGACGAGACTCACACAACTGTGGATGTTTGCATTGCCTGTAAATTTTACGCAAATTTAGAAGTATGGTTAGAGTAAATTACTAAGAAGAGTTTCTATTGCAATCGTTGCTTCTTGATTTAGTAGGATTGTCGTAGTTCGGGCAGGAATGATACGTATATATTAATATGTAATGATATACAGCTTTTTTATAATCTTGATTGAGCATTTGTTCATAATAATAACTTATGGTTTTATTGCTGTATCGATTTGCACATGCTTATTTTTCTTTTCCTATTTTTAGTGGAAAAAATACCATACACGTCACAATAAATTTTTGCAGATAATTATAGATAACTTTTATTACTAATAAAATTGACAAATAATAAAATTTGAAATGTGCATACTTTGTCATTAACTTTTTTTTGTTTTTACTTAGATGATGATAAAAGTCAAACCAAAAATATACCTTAATCATATTAAGAAGTTTACTACGAGAGATATGTGTTATTAGATAGGAGCATTCCGTTCTTTCCCACCAAGACACGGACGTCGAATTACAACCAACTAATCAACAATAGTTTCACTTTCATTTTTTACATCCATTTTGTTTTCAACTATTTTTTTTATATCTATTCAGTTGTAACTTAATTACCAGTTCACGGATTGCGAGTAGATAGCTGCGTAAACTACTTTTAATTTTTTGAACTCTTTCCGCTTCTTTTCTGCTGCTAATTAATCGAGTGTGCTCTTTTTCATTATTTTATCACAACCAATGCTTGTGACATATTTTATTGCTGCTCGTAGAAATTGTACCAACTATTGAAAGTATATATATATAGGTGAGTGTAAATGTGAATTGATACCTGTTTTTATATAATTCAATTTTACGTAATTATTATTAATTCGTTAATAAAAAAAAGTAACAAATAACAATATTAATCTTCCTTTAAAATAAGTAAGTTTACACTTTTGTCATGTATAGCAATTTCATTTATCTAGTAGGTCGCCACATTTAAAAAATTTAATTTATACATGATAAAAAATATAATATAAGAGCTATGAAAAAGTAGTGCTATCTCCATAAAGCTACCATATCAGGTGTGCAATAGCATGTGTGCCATTTAATTTTTAGCAAAACATTTTAAAAATTAATTTTACAATTTAGTGAATAAATATATTTATGTAAATAAATACATAGAAAATTATTTTACTTAGTATTTCATTTTTTATCATACATTGAATTTTACTAAGAATAATTAAACCTTTTAATATTTAATAATAAATTGCCATTTCAAAAAATCACAGACCTTTAATGAAATTAAAGTAGAAAAAAAGAAGTACAATTATGGTCAAAAGAAAGTTAGGAATGAAGTAAAATTAATAAAATGATGGCTTGTATACTATATATGTTGTAAATGTAATTAATAGATTAAAAAATATTGACATGTTCTATTTTTCATTAGGTTATTGATGTAAGATTCGCATCATTAGAATCAAACAATATTACTTAAGCTAAAAAGAAAATCAAGAAAAAAATTGACAAACATACGTGTTCGCTTCTGGATAGTAACTTTATTAAATAATGGTTTTAATAAATAATTGACTTTTTTTCCACACTTGTAGAGTATTTGCTCATAAATGATAATATGACTTAAATAATAGTCAATAATTGATGGTTCTTTTCTTACATAATTTTAGAGTCTATCTGTATGTTCGCTAATTTTTTTTTGATTTTTCTTTTACTTTAAGTAATATTGCTTCATTCTGATAATGCAAATCTCACATTAATAACCCAATAACTTATTGAAAAATGTAAAAATTAATATTTTGATTGAATCTATTACTTACACTTGCAATATATATAGTTTCTTTAGTATTGTCAAATTATTAAATGTAAGATTACATCTATTATACAGGAAAAATATTTTATTTGAGATTTTCTTGAAAATTGAAAAAATAACAATGATTCAGTGAAAATAACCGTGGAAAAATCGAATGCAAGTATGAATGGGAGAAGTTCTTTACACGTATTTACACATGAAAAGATTACATAAAGTTACAAATAACCTAACTCACACGTAATTCCATTTACTTTCCAATAATTACTCACTACCTATACTATAATAGCTTAATGTGAATATCAACTTAGCTGAAAAAATAAACATTATTTAAAACGTTAATTATCTGCTTTCTTCTTCTTGAGTGTGGGTTTATCAAAGATTTGTTTAACTCCTGCTGCTTGATTATTATAAAATTTCAAATTATGTGCAGTTTCACTGATCCATGGTGAATCGAACTGCGTTGTATCTTGATCTACTAAATGGGTATATTTCGTTCTTCCGCTACGCCCAAAGTTTTTGACTTGCATTACCTTAGGCAATACGGTCTTATCAAAGTGATCTTCCAACGTTGCCCCAGAAAAATCTCGCTTATAGATATGATCATCTTTGTCCAGGTAGAACGCACCGCGATGATAGTACTTTTGCAAGAATTTGTATTTTCCTTTGGCCGCTTTATTCGTCACTGTTTTGGGATTTAATCGAGCCTCTGCACGGCGTTCTTCTTCAGTCATATTTCTTAATCGTTCGATCTCAGCGCGTTCTTTCTCTCGCCTGAAATATTGAAATTCGTCAATAAAAAAAGTAAATATTAAAATATTTAACAATCAATGTAGTATAGATTGAAAAATCACGCACGTTTCTCGTTCTTCACGATCTCGTTTGTTTCTTTTCAGTTCACGCAGCTTCCATGCCTCGTATACTAACTCGTCGTTTTCGTCATCTGTAACAACGTCATTGATATGTCCCTCATTTTCATACATACTACTTCTGACTTGCTGCTCTTGCCTGACGCATTCTTCGACCAACTAGAGGAAGAATAGAAACAATCGATTAACGTTACATTACGAGCGAACGCCTTTCAAAAAATAAACGTATGATATACTTCACCTTTTTGGACGCTTTTTTCCTGTGCTCTGCCAATTTTTCAGCCTCTGCTGCCAAGAGTTTCTTCTTTTCGGCCTCTTTAGCTTTTTCCAAAACCGTTACTCTGTCGCTCTTTCTGACGAACACGGGTTTCAATCGTGGTCCTGTTTCCTCTTCTGAATCTGTATATTCCTCATACTCTGAACTTGATTCTGAACTTTCACCAGACTTTTCCTCTTCGTCATCTTCTTTTATCAATTCTTCTTCTGCTTCTTTACGCTGCAAGGCTTTCCTTCTAACTGATTCTCTCCTCCTCTCAATTTCATCTTCAGACAATTCTTCCTCATCAGATGATTCTGAACTATCCAACTTGATGCGCTCTCTAGGTGTTTCCTCGACGTCTGTAATCAATACTTCAGGTTCCTCGACTCGTCTTCGTCTTTCTCGAACTTCCTCAATATTGTCGTCTTCTTTTTCTCTTTCTCTTTCCAACCTTGTCAGTCGTCTCAGCCTAGGATCATCCTTTTCTCTTTCCTCGATATCGTCTTCAACTTCTGGGACATCCGGAGCTTGCTCCGACTCATCGTAGTCACGTCCTCTTCTTTCCAAAAAATCATCCTCTTCGGACTCCTCGTCAGAGCTGGCAGTTGGTGCATACTCTGGCCTTTTACCGGATACATAACGATGGACCTTCACTTTCTTCATCGATACTTCACCTGCAATATTCATTGGAAGAATCATTAAAGCTAAGCGGATTCAAAGCAAACATCCAGATCAGAAAAACTTACCCTTATCATTTTTTACGGGTACAGCACCTGCTGTACTTTGAATACCCGTAGGCGCCGGGGTTAAGGCGCTATTTGCCACAAAATAGTCCATCATCATGGTATCTATTCTTTCTAATGGAACTGCGTTTGAAAATTCAATTATTAATCAATTATTAATCAATTATCTGCACAATATAGAAACATAGAAGACATAACCTTATAAGACTATATATTTATTTTAGTCATCTTGTAAACTCAGTAAAGGCCACTATGAGTCAAGTATTTGAAAATTCTTATTTACCTCGAAATACCTTAAGTAAGTTGAGTAGATTTTGATTTATACATCGGCAACAAGAACAATTTTTTCCATTGTCCAAGAATTTGAGATCCACTTTAAATTTGTTATTTACTACGGTTACTTGGTTGTATGTAATACAAAATGCCCAGACTGTCTATCTACCACCAGAGTCAGCACCATTATATCCATACAGCCAGTAGCTACAGCAGAACAACTACATATATTTCTCTATAGACCGTAGATAGAAAAACAAACGTCAAATGACATAGGCAACATGCCAACATGGCGAGAAAAAGAGAAAGTAATAGCGATTGGCGACGATATATTAGGCCGCGTTATGCTCAGGTTAGTACTATTACTACCGTCAGATGGTGTTAATACGTTAAAACATCCAAGTGTATGAACTACATGGACATATTTATCTATATATCTTGGAGACTGTATAACAATAACCTTTCCAGTTTCCACTGAGAGAATATTCATATGACGTTCTTTTTCCGCGTATGGTTTTGACCTCCCTTATCCCAGCCCACAAAGTGTTATGGACAGTGAGAAAAAGAATACCATTCGAAATATCTCTGATTGAACCCTCCAAAAATAATCATTATTTTAATTGAACCCTTTTAATTGTCCCAAAAAAATTAAATACTGTGTATAGTTTTTTGGTTTTTTGCAACTGCGATATCTTTAGCAATACTTAATATTTTTGCAAAGAAACAGATAAAAAATTTGAACCCTTGCTCATTTTAATTGAACCCCTCTTACTGTTTTAAAATTATCTTCATTTTTATATCAATTTAATTAACATTGTTTACACGACCCCGACGAAGAACCAATGGATTAGCCTCGAAGCTTCAGGGGAACCATTCTGAACGCAACTTACTCGTCTTCACATTTAAAATTTGCGCCTTCTGAAACGGTTTAATATTTTTGATTTTGATGAGTATAGTGAGTACATGCATCAGGCCCCGGTCCCATAGGTTACATACGGATGCGGACGGATACGGACGCGAATCGCAACTCTAGTAACATCACTAAAAATATCTAGTTGGATTATTTAGTACCAACACTACCGGTAGTGAGCAAAAGTGACTGTTTAAAACTGTAGCGCCGAACGTACCACCTTTAAAGAACGCTTATCTAACCTTTACATTATTGCAGTCTATAAGATGGCAAATGATAGAGAATTGATAGACTTTCAATTACAATTAGTGGAATTAGGCCTTAATTTTATGGAAGTACTTGAATATATGAGAAGAAGAAGAAAATATATATAAATGATATGTATTAATCATCCCAAAAGCCTTTTCTAAATTAGCATACTCATCAATAAGCAATATTCATGAGAATTTGAAAAGTAAATTGTAGACCTGACATTTGAACATTAAATGTGGTATGTACACCCAACGTGGATTGAATCGCGACCCCCCCCCCCCCAGTTAGGTTGGTATGAGACTATGAGTGCTACTTTCAGTCCGTAACGGTGGTTTTCAGATCGGTCATAGTATAACGCTCGTTCTTAAATTATATAATTAAAACCTAAAATCAAATAATCATGCATCTAAATTCATTGTTCGGCAAACAATTAATTTTAAACCTAAAAACAAATTAGTAACGTTTTAGCTTTTTATCGTATCTTAAAACGAATTTTCATTTTTGAATTTTCCCGCGGTTTCTTCGTTCAATGCAACGACGGAATTCTCATACCAACCTAACTGGGGGGGTCGCGATTCAATCCACGTTGGGTGTACAGTTCGGCGCTTCAGTTTTAAACAACAGTTACTTTTGCTCACTACCGGTAGTATTGGTACTAAATAATCGAACTAGATATTTTTAGTGATGTTACTAGAGTTGCGATTCCCGTCCGTATCCGTCCGCATTCATACGTAGCTACATGGGACCGGGGTCTATCAGTGGACGCTGACAGGCCTTACGACGCTTGTCGGCCGCGCATCGGCGCTGCTATCAAACTTACCGACTTATCGGCGTCGTAGGGCCTGGGGGCCTATTCTGAAAAAAAATTTTGTGGTAAATCAGTTTGTCACTTCAGTTTACCACAGAATTAATCACTTTAGATGTGATAAATGCTTATGACATGTGCTAAAATTTTTTTTCAGAATAGGCCCCGTGCTAAAATTTTTTTTCAGAATAGGCCCCCTGTGAGCGTTCACGAATTATCGCTCACTGTATCGCATCTAATGATCGTTCGATGAATTTTGAAACGGATTCTTAAAGATAAAATGTCAAGGAATGCAATGAAAAAAGAATTTTTAAAATAATAATAACAGTTTTTGAGATATGAGCAATTGTTTAAAAAAAATGTTAATAACTTTTGGAAAAATTGATATTAAAGTATTGTTCGCATAATATCATTCAAGTACACCCTTTTATGGGTAATATAAAAAAATTCGTTTCGATAACTGTAATGGATGCGGAGATATACATTTTTGAAATTTTTCGTCAAAAATTTTCAATTGTTTAGAACTCTTGATATAATTATTATAATGATTTAATAATCCATACTTGAATATAGCACCATATAAGCAATATGTAGACCAAGTTTTAAGAAAATCCGAAATCTACCACTGAAAAGCTTATTGTCATAGTCTAACATAGATCTGTACACTTTTATTATTGTAAGACACACTTTCAAATTATAAGAGCTGTATTAATAGAAATAGGTTATTTTCTGAAATAACCGTCAATGTCAACTATTAATTAGAAGTAGATATTTTATGTCAGCTCTTATAATTTTGAGAGTGTGCCTTACAATAATAAAAGTGTAATATTTTGATAGGATAGAAAAACGGCGCGAGATTTTTGCTAACGATTGAACGGGTTTATTTCTCTAAAAACTTTATTAAAATTCCACGCAGATACAGTTATCGATGATTGTGATTCTGTTTTTATCATTCTTTGAGTGATCAACTTTGATAATTTATTTATCCGTGAAAATGAAATTGCGCGGAGTTATAAATAATTTGTGCTATCTTTGTTAACCATGCGCAGTTTTTCTATAATTTTTCTCGGTCGATTTTCGCTGATTTCCTGCTAAGTTCCTTTAACTATGTGGCCCTACAGTCTCCTGACTTCAAGATCTAGATACAAAATGCGAGCTTGGAGGTTATAGCTCTAACGAGCGGATCTGGTGAGTTGGCGATCTAACCCAGTAAGCCGGCTTAATTTTGACAAAGATTAGTTGACTGTTTAACTAATCTTTGTTTTTGATTATAGTGCCCATATGAGCTGTATCTCCTTGTTTATTAATCTCTGAGAGTGATATTCTAATCTATACTACTCTAATGAAAGTGCGTCGGGAAATTGCCAAAGAATATGTATACTGTGTAGCATGTCTAATGAACAGTAAGTTGAGCAGACTATATACACATGCTACAAACTTAGGCATGATGGAAGCAGCAGGCAGTGTAAACAACTGTACGTTTGCTTAATAATCATTGACAATAAGAGCATTTTTTTCTTTATTATTGAATTAAATCAAATGAGCTGTGCAGTCTGAAGAGCAATGGGAAGGAGTCGGACTCCATCACCGAACCGACGGCGTGATAGATCTAGAGAGAGGGATCGAGATCGTCGAAGAAGAAGATCAAGAGAAAGAAGACGAAGGTTAGACTACATTTATTTTTCATTTTTCATAATCGTTGTTTTTGTTCCTGATAATTCAAACTGTGGCTTATTACGCAGATCGATTGAGAGAGAAAGAGTAAAGTCGAGAGATCGTGAACGAGATATTGAGCGACATAGAGATTATGATCGTGATCGTGAAAGACATAGAAGATCTTATAGTCGATCCAGATCTCGTGAAAGAGAACGCCCCATTAATAGACCGAGAGTTAAACATGCTGAACGCCCAATTATCACAGGTTATTTTTGTATTATTTGACAAATACTTTGTGTATGCAGGTCATCTTTAATTATAATTGTTTTCTGTGATTAGAGGCTGATTTGCAAGGCAAGACTCCTGAAGAGCAGCAGATGATGAGAATGATGGGATTCTGTGGCTTTGACACAACGAAAGGAAAGAAAGTCGAAGGTAATGATGTAGGTGCAGTGCATGTGATATTGAAGAGAAAGTATCGACAGTATATGAACAGAAAAGGTGGATTCAATAGACCATTGGACTTTGTAGCATAGTATCTTGCGGCCTAATGCCTCATATGTCACTTTTATTTTATAAACTCAATTTACATGTTAATTACTATATAATTTGGTTTTTTTGCTCTGTACAATTAATGACGAGATTTAATAAATAATACTTTGATAATGTACTTACTTATGCTCACAAATTTTTGTTGATGTCATTATCAAATAGTTTTCAAAATTATTATAAACTGTAGTATCTTAACGATGTCAGATATTATTTTGTCAATTATTTAAAAAAATTGTGTCGCAGTTTTTGCTGTCATATAAATTATACATCACTAGAACACTCACTATAAAAACTGAAACTGTTATTAAACTTTTAGTAATAATAAATAATAAAATAAAAATTTTCTTAGACAATGATAATTTACTAAATGTTCAATTTTAACCATTAACTTATATGTATATATTTTTTCTATCAAATAATTTATGCAACAGATTTTGAATTGAGCGCTCCTACTGTAGAAGTCGCGTCGCGCGTCACAATACTGCCGTTTTGCTTGCATCAAAAAGTTATTCAAACACCCTGCGCAATGTACATTGCGCACAGCACACATGTGCCACCGGCTGTTGTGCGACATGCACATTACATGTACGCATTCGAAGTGAATTGGCAGAGGCGATAGCCGTTATTTGTTATTCTAATTTTTTTATTGTTATTTATGATTTATTAGTTTGTTGATACTATCAATATTTGATGATTCAATTTGTATAATGGATAAAGTATCGATTGAATTTTATAAAAATGTATCCTTGCTCACAAAATTTGTTGCACCTCACGATGATTTTAAAAAACATTTCAAAGAGGTAATCTTTGATTAATCAATTTGTTGTAAACAGTTAAAATAACAGTTATTATTCACAGGGGATGTTTGATAAACCAAATACTTCAGGATTTATACATGTGTCTTACTATTTATTGAATGTTTATTACAAGGACAAGTCCAAAGTGCAATGGCCTGTAATTTGTAAACAGACTGAAAATAAGTTTCGTAATGACGTTAGGGAAAGCTTAATGACAATTTCAAGCGAAAATGAAGATATTAATTTTCCTCCAATTTTCGCCTCTCATTTATTGTTGGCTAGAGGCACCAAGTTTTTGTTAATTATGTGGAAATTTTCTTTAGTTGTGCTTCGCACATATTTGAAAAACAGTAAGTAACACGGTTTTATTGGTAGATTCCATATATAATAATTTTATTTTATCATTATAGAATACCATTGTACCCTCATGAATAATCCAAAATCAGGTCCATGTTTAGACTTGACAAAAGATTTTTTGATAAGTATTATAAAAGATAATTATAAAGTAGTTTTTGATATTCGTGAAAAGAAAGAAAATCTACAAAAAGAAGCTATATATTTTCTTAAGTAAGAAAGATTTATTACTTGTTCACCTTCTTAATGAAATTTAAAAAAAATCAAATGACATTTTCTCAGGGAACAAAGTGAAATACAAAATCTTTTGAAAACTAAGATTCTAAACATAAGAGAGGGATTGAAACAAGTTATTAATGATGCACCAGTTAATGCAACTGGTAAGGAGAGTCTATCAAATGTAGAAGTTGATAAAATTATTAATAGTAAGATATCTTCCAATTATCTTGTGATTCATACATGAATTTTGTTATTTTTATTTATTTTATGATTTCAGTGTGGATAATATTTATCAATAATACTTTGAAACCATTGGAAATAGAAGTAAAATCACTGATAGATGATTATAAATTATTAAAATCAATAATAAGCATAGTTTCGGTTATCAAAGGTGATGTGACAGTATTAAATGCTAAAAATCTTGATCCAATCAATGTAGATCCAATGTATCAACTTGTACCACCCGAGATGCAGGTACTATCTACAATAATCTTATAATACTTACATTGTATTTTCCAGACTCTGATTTGCTATTGATGTTTAGGTTCTTCCCTATAGCTTGTACAATAGAGAAGCTTTGAATCTCAAAAACTTTTTCACACTTTATGCTTTTTTATTACAAAAGTTTAAAGCTAGTCATGAAAAAAATAACATTGATAAGTTTTCTATGTGTAAAATTCAATTGGAAACAAGTAATAAGGATTTAAAAACTGCAATTAATCAATTTCATAGTGTATTAGAAGAAATTAATAATTGTCATTTGAGCAATGTCAAAAAAGTCGATGCATTTAATGACACTTATAAAATTATTTCAAATGTTCTTGAATTTGACAAAGTGCTATTCATGTCTTCTCCATCTATACATATAAGCAGTGCTGAAGGAGGATCAAATTTCAATCATCATGATTTGCAACTTACTCCTGTTGAAGGTAAAAATGTCATTGGATTATTGATTGTTAATAATTAGATAATTGAAAGGACTTTATTTTGTTCAATACTCTAGGTGTACACAAAGAATTATTTTCAAGACACATTTCCAGTCATGAGAGTGCGTTGACTGCAAAAAAACCAATTCATGTGCAACGAATCAATTTTGATGATTCCACTACCTTTGAGTTACCCAAGTTGGATCATAGTACAACTATTGACAAACAATCTTTGTTTAGAAACAGATCATCATTAAAAAATGCAGACAAGTATTCCAAAATATTTTCAAGCAGAAGTCGAAAACATGACAACAAAGGTTGGATTTTGTCAAGTATTTATTTTTAATGTTATAAAGTTCTTTAAGAAGTATGATTACTCTTACAGCCGATAAAAGTATAATGAATATGATGCTGCCACTTCTGGCTAGGCAACAAAATATTTCTCTAGCAGATTCTTGTAATTCAAGTCAAGAAATTTCACAAAATTCTTTTTTAATGAATCCCAACTTGAGTTCTGTGCATGAGTCGTCGTTAAAAGCAGAAGAAAAGGAAACTCAAAATAGTCAGAAGCGGCGCTCGATCAGCGATTTAGTCGAGAGATACAAAAGAATTTTGCAAGAACGTGAAAGTAAATGATAAAATTTTAATTAAATAAAGTTGCATGTATTATTTAAATGTTACATATAATAGTAAATATATAATCATTAAATGTACAAAAGTTACATGTACTTTACGATTATAAAAGTTGTTCTTCAATATTGAACCAAAAAATATACCGTTTTAATAACCATTTAATATTCTAAAAGTTACACAAAAATTGACCAACAAGTTGCTTAGTCTTTCGTTGCATTAAAACGTATATTTTATTGGTTACAAAAGAAATGAAGTCTAACTTTGCATGGTATAAAAAACCTTATGAGAATACTTTCAAATTTTTCTATCAAAATATTTTTTAATTCTTTGGATAAAATGTAAAAATCAGATTATATTGAGATAGAATTATTTCTGACTTGTCTGGAAAACCTGTGTAAAATTTAATTAGTACATATATGAAGCAATCTACTCCAAAAAGGCACAAAGTGGCATTCTTAAAAATAGGTACAAAGCGTTATCTTTTTTATCTCTCAGTTACTTGTAACAAATTTATAATACCTCTGTACAAATTTAGTCGCTTATATAAAAATAACTTGTACATACATTTAAAAATATCAGTAAATGATATTTTACAACAGCGCTTGTCGTAAGTTATTATTATTTTCCAAGATCTCTGTAGTTTTGCAATGATTGTCCAAATTTATTCAAGTTATAAATGTACTCTTATTCACCGTGCCAGACTCGAATAGAACTTCGGCTAAAAAATCGACAATTATTAATAGTTAATTGCAAGTAATTTTTTACAGTAAAACAGGCTGTAAACAAACCTCATCGTGATTCTCCTCTTTGTTAACGGTATTATCATCATCGCCAGAGCTATCACCACCTGAGCTATCTGCAGAATTGCGCTGATCTTTATTGTCTTCCATTAATGGTCTTGTTGCTTTTACTTTACTCGCAGCATCAAAACATTGCAAACAAACTCTCACTGCTTTGCCATTACCTTGACCAGGTAAAATCATTTTTTTATTGCTACATGGGCCACAAACTACTGCTCCACATTGTCTACAGTGATGCTGAAAACAACATTTTCATGAAGAGCTTTTACAGAAATAACACTGATGACAGTATTTACCCTTCTGTTTAAAACTGTGAACTGTGTTTTATTACAGTGCATACAAATAGTTGCCTCATTATCTGGGACCCATACAGCTGCATGAATTTCAACAGGCTTTTTACCACCTGAAAATTGCAAATAACAAAAATAATATCTGTTATCAACTAGTGAGTTGGCATGTGAATTTTCAGCTTACTTTTTCTTAACAAATCTTCAATACATTTTGTTATATGAGCCATCCATTCTTGTTTCTCTGTAGCAGTAGCAGCATATACTGCGAATGATTTTGTTACTGTTTTTATCAACCAGCCATTCTTGTTCTCTGAAACATATAGCACCAAAATATAATTATTATTGTAGATCATGTAAACATTGAAGAATATTACTACTTACGGCCATCATCAGCCAAAGATTCAAGTTTAACTTGCTCTAGTGGAATTATGTGTTGTTTATTGTACTGTAACAAAGGAACAATATTATTTTCATATACTTACAAGGTTCCAGCTAGTGAATAATTCACAATCATACTTTTTTCTTGTTCATCACTATGTTACCATACACTAAAATATCATTAAATAGGAAAAATTGACGAGCTTTTGGCTTTTTCCTGCACATTTTTGTCAAAACACCCTCGCCTACCAACACTCTTCCAGAAACGGCTAGAGGCTAAAATCAAATATGAAAAGTAATTTTTAATAGGAATATCATGATATAATGTTAATTGAATAGGTCAGCAAGTGAGAATTAAGGAAGCTATGTGAGCAGTGCATTATTGAATAACTATGTTCAAAGATACTTTCTTCTTGTTCAAACATAAATGATGATGCTAGTACCTGACCAGAACTACCAAAGCAATTCTCCACCATTGCAATTCTTCTGGCATTCGCTTCGCTGTTGACTGCAACAAATAATACAACGGAAATTAGCAACAATGTATTATAACTATGAAAGAGAGAAAATTTTGTGTGGGTAATTCGATAATTTGGATATAGTGAGTAGCTGTCAAAAATTGATCTATTGACGAGCAGCCAGTTGGGAGCTTCCTCCGCTCTCAATCGGCTTTAAACATGATACGACATTGAAACAAGTCAGGCTAAAAGTATAGAATACTGCTTTATTTGGTGAAAAATTTTATTAGAAAACGGTTAAATAAATAAAGGAAAAGCAAAAATATAATAAAACTAACCAAGTCGGTCAACCATGATTGTGTATATTGTGTATGAATCAACAGTGCTGACAACAGCAGGAAGCAATCACATGAATCACTCGCGGACGCCCGACGTTTTAGGAGCGGGACAGGCACGATCTGCACGATACGACTAGTACAGTTATATGTCGTGCCTGCTCCAGAGCCGCGATGAGCAGAAGTCGAAATCGACACGAAATCAAGCAAGTGAAGCAAGTCGCAAGTCAAATCTAACGAAACGTGAAGCCAACCGCGCACGCTGCGTGAAGATCGATAGCAATAGCAATCATATGACCCGATTTGCAGATCCATAGTAGCTACTGTCGTGGGCGTACTCGCTCTTCATCGTGGTAAATCCGAATTCTCGACTACAACAATCCGGAGGATTTTGATACTCCGTATATTTACTTAATCTAAACCGTTAAAAAACAATTCAGGAATCAACAATGAAGGTTTGCGGTCCAAAATACGCATTATGCGGTCTTGTCATCTCTGCTTGGGGCATCGTACAGCTTGTAATTTTTTTCAGTCTTTATTAGCAATCAATAATTATTTTAAAGTTTTAAATTATTATGACAGTCGATAAATTTTGATAGTTTAATATAATTATTATTTGTTTAGTTTCTCATGGGAATTTTCTTCTATGTGAAAAGCGTAGCATTAATTGAGGACTTGCCTTTCGAGACAGAAATTTTTCAGAATCCAGAAGACTTCTATAGTAAGGCAGATGGAGGCTTTTATGGGAATGCATACAACTGTTGGATAGCAGCTTGTATTTATGTGTTGACATTCTTGTTCTCTGGTCATCAGTTTTATCTCAACTCAAGATCTTCACTTAGCGTTTAACTGACCAACAGTGTATCAAGTTGTTATTGTTTTTTCTATGGAAAAGAATGTAGCTCCATAAATTCATATGATTTTTCCACTCAAGTCAATCAGTATTCTTCATCGTTAAGACTGGAGGAGGATTGATTTCTTGTACAAATTTCTTCATTGTACCGAAATTCTGTTATAATTTAATGTAAATAAATATCTTCAAATAATTTAGAACATTCAAATGTAATAAGCATACCAAATGAAACTATCAATGGCATTTTTAATATTACATTATTATATTATTTAACTTTGCATAATGTCATTCTTTCACTTATGTTCACATTCTATTAATTACTTGTAGATTTTCAAAAATTATACTGTCTGAATATAATGTACAAATGGTTGTAATAAAATATTCATTTTTGCGGTTGTAACATTAACAATGTGTCATTCAATTTTGGTATAAAATTATTAGTCATAGTCATGTGCTGATGAGCTACTGGGATAACATAAACAGTAAATATATGTGAGTAGAGAGAGAGAATGGGAGAGAGTGTGTGTGTGTAAATATAAATAGATAGATAAGATGCTATTGTGCCGTTTGTTACAACCATTTAGTATTTACATCACTATTTAACATTATAAATACATCGACTTATTTTGATAATGTCATTGCTTTAATACAATTTATATTTATTTATTATACATAGAAAAATAGGTTGATATATTTAGTAGTTTAATTAAGCTATTAGAGGTTAGTTATAATTGTGCTGTCTATTGATTAGTCATTTGTTCTTTTAACTGGATTAATTAATTAATATTGAATTTAGATTATCTTTAATATATGCAGGTGTATATACATAACTAAAAATCTTGAAAAATGAATACTGTGCAGTCAATTGAAGATGAGTTACAACAAAGACCAGTATTACAATTCAAACAGAAATTAGCATATGGAATAGGGCATATTTTGAATGATGTTTGTGCCTCAATGTGGTTTACTTATTTACTTGTTTATTATGAAAAAATTCTTTTGTTCAGTGCTACCAATGCCGGCCTAGTTTTACTAATAGGACAGGTGGCTGATGCACTTGCTACTCCATTTGTTGGCTTACATTCAGACATAGAAGATAACTTTTGGCTGTGCCAATATGGAAAAAGGAAAACTTGGCATCTAATTGGTAATGAGCTTGAAACAGAATTTAAAAATTGTATAATATTTTTATTAAGTTTCATCAATGTTTGTAGGAACTGTTTGCGTTCTTGGCACATTTCCATTTATGTTTTCTCAGTGTCTTGGTTGTCAGATGTCTCATCAGTGGGCACAACTTGTATATTATACAGTGTTTGTTTGTATATTCCAATTTGGTTGGGCAGCAGTACAAATATCCCACCTGTCACTTATTCCGGAACTTACAGCATTAGAAAAAGAAAGAACAGCACTTATAGCTATAAGGTAAGTATAAAGACTAATCTATCCTAGGATGGGGGTTGTTTAACATTACATTTTCTTAACAGGTATACTTTTACTGTATTTTCAAATGTGCTTGTCTATTCGGTAACATGGGCTGTGCTGCACATTACAAGTAAAGAATCAACAAAACAAATAAATCCTGAAGATGCATCGAAATTTCAAATGATTGTACTCATTGGGATGTCTGTAGGTCTGTTGACGACCATCCTATTTCACATGTTTATAAAGGAATATAGCAGAAGCAGCAGATTATCTACAAGTAATTTAGACTATTATAACATTGAATGTTGTACGACTGCTCATTGGCTTGATGAAATTGATATTTCCAGCTGGTGCTTCACGGGAACAGTCACAGAGACAACCATCGAGCCCTGTTTCGATATTGAAAAACCGGGAATTGTACAGACTAGCATTAATTTACATGCCAAGTCGATTGTTTGTAAATTTGGTCCAATCTTACGTACCGTTCTATTTGCAAGATACGTTGCACATGGCGGCTACATCGCTAGCGGTTATACCGTTGATAATGTATTTGAGTAGTTTCAAAGTATCGTTTACAATCCACTGCATCAATGCAAAAGTAGGAAGGCTGGTATCCTATACGATTGGAGCTTCGATGGGGCTCGGTGCTTGCGGATGGATATACTTTGGAAATGTGGATAGAATAGAGAGCCTTTTTATTTATCCAGTCTCCATGCTGCTGGGTATGGAAGAAGTTTGCACAGCGTGCCATGAGCATATTATATTTGATGGTAATTTATTGGCACAGGTGGTGGAGGCTCGATGATGCTCGTGACCAGTCTTGCAATAATAGCAGATTATATAGGCCAGAATACAGAGAATGGGGCCTTTATTTATGGTCTAATGAGCTTTACGGACAAACTTTCTAACGGCATAGCAGTTTTACTGATTCAATACATGTACGAGTTGGACATCGAATGAACAGGTAATAACTGATCCATTCTCATTCCAATAAAATTGTAGGCGCTGCACGAATGCACGCAGTTGCGAATACTATTACAAGGACATCCTGGTATTCGTGTGTGGCGGATCTGCTATGGTTGGCCTAATGGTAACGTTTGGCAGCCGGGCGTGCCACCGAAGCCGTGTAACGTCGGTGATTGATTACGACCATTTAGACTCGGAAGAGGCTGGTCGATAGTCGACTTAAATGCACGCATAGCATATTGTCGCAACCAAAAGCACGATTTCGTATCGCATGCTTCTATCTTAAGTATTTTCGGACCAGGTTGAATATACGCACACATACAGGCCCTTCGGCTGATGAGCTCCCAAGTAGAATCGAACATATTATACTCGAATTGTTAATATGCAGCCTAAGAGTCGACTCAATCTTTGTTTCTACAACAGTATTGAAAGCGTGATCTTTGGATAAGACGGAGCCTCGAGTAAGAAAGTTTAAATCTTAAGGAGAGCTCAAATAAAAAGAACGAAGTGCAAATCGGTTGGCATTTATTTGCGCGGCGTAAAGCGAAAAAGGAAATGAAACGGTCGGTCGATGAAGCGAGCTATGGGCCAGCGTGGTCGCGTGCCGTGACAGTCTGTGCCGGCCGGTGGCGGTTGGCAGCGAAGCAAGGCGAGGCGAAATGAGCCGAGTCAAGCTGGCAACATCGATGCTTGCCAGTTGCACCGGAGGCCGCTCGCGCCGCAGAACTGCTCCGCAGATGAAGACTCAATACGGCAGCCGCTGTCCACGGGGGCTCCCAAAGAGCCTCGGACGGGCCGGCCGAGTGGCACGCGTGCCCGCACACCGATCGCCAGACGCCGATTCGACCGTCCGTAGTGGCGAGACGCACCCGCCGGCGAACCACACGGAACTCGCCTACAGGAAGGCCGTGGCGAAGCTGAAGCAGCTGCTGGCCGAGTCGTGCACGCCGCCGAGCGGCGCGGCCGACGATCGCGAGCAAGCCCCGCGGGCCGTGCTGCGCTCGCTCGTCGCGCGCCACGGGGATCACGTCGAGCAGTTGGAGCAGGAGTCGCGCTACTGCCGGTACGAGCTGTGCGGCCTGGTGCAGCAGATGCGCAAGGCGGCGGCGGAGAACGAAGCGCTGCAGCGCAGCGGCGCGCCGGCGCCGCGCGCGAGCCAGCTCGAGTTGGAGCGGCTGCACGAGGAGCTGGGCCGCCGGCGGGACGAGCACCGCCACGCCGAGCGCCGCTTCGACCAGCAGCTCAAGCGGCTCGGCGAGGAGCTGCGCCGGCAGACAGGTAGGTGTGGCGTCGGGCGCGCGGCCCACGGCCGCCGTTCACGGCCGACTGCTGCTTGCGCAGGCCAGCTCCGGGAGCAGCTGAGCCTCACGGCGGCACAGGCAGAGGCGGCGCGCGAGCAGCTGGCCGGCCTGCGGCTCGCTGGCGAGGAGGACGAGCGCCGAGCCCGCCGACTACAGGCGGAGCTGGACTCGAGTCGGGCGCGTCTGCAGCGAGCCGAGGCCGCGGTGCTGCAGGCCCGGTGCGAGCAGGCGCGGCTGGGCGAGCGCGCGGCGACGCTGGAGAAGCGGCTCAGTGTCCAGGAGATTGTGCAGCAGACGCGAGTCGGCGCTACGCGGCCCAGCGACATAGATAAGAAGTCGACGTCGCTGATCTGCAACCTCGAGAGCAAGCCGGCCACCTCAGGTGAGAATTGCGCCCCGTGCGAGCCAAGTGGACGGGTCACGATGCGGGCGCTGTGCGCGGACAGGGGCTACCGTGCTTGTGGACCACTTCTCTTGCTGTCTTAATTCTCTTCCAGCTCATTAGCAAGTGCGGGCTTTTCCTATAAATATTCTCTTTTTTTCTCTTGCCCTTGATCTTGCGCACCGAATTTGAGCAAGTTTCGTGGATCTGTCGTGAAATGTTGCCAGTCAATGCGCACGTAGTGCTATTGCTTGTTCATATATACTGTTGTATATTAGCAGGGGAGGTCATCGACGAGCAACATGATAACGAATTGGCGAATGACAGCGCCGTGCTGGTTTCGTCCAAGAAACGCCGTGTCAAGGTTGATCTGAAAGTTAAAGTTATACCCAAAAGGAAGTCCACTCAATCGGAACCTCCCTTCAAGGTGCCTATTCCGTAGTGAATTTCCTATGTGCACTAATGATATGCGATGCACGTTCGATACGTCCTTGTGTCAATTATTGCATTTACACTTCAAGATTTTATAACGTATAGTTGCACGCTTGGCCAATCTACAAATCTTTCGATCGTTTACGACGACGATACTTTTACTTTTAGGCAAAGAATGCCCAGTCTACGGAGTAAAATAGAGCGATGCTTTTCGAGGAGTGAGTTTGGAGCATTCGCTGAGGACGCTTATGGTATGCGATGGTCGACTGTTGAATGCACGTCAAGTGCAGAACGTATGAACGTGACTGCTTCGTTTCTAGAGCTTATCAGAATAAGGGTACCGCAAGATCGTTGCCCATTTGCAGAATCCAATATTTCTTTAGTCTAAGCAACAATGCAGTTCGATCAGAATTGGCCGTAGGCGCAGCGTTGCTCTCAAAACTCTACGTACTGCGATCACTATAGTTTCGTTGATGACCAATTGGCAGCAGCGACACACGAACAATTAGCTGTTTCAATATTCATCATTACACAACTTTTCCTACAATTTTATATTATTTTCTTTCTCTTTCCATTCCATCAAATTCAATATTTGTTCACTATTATGTTATTAATCAGTATAATAAATTATGACGAGGTCATATATTTTACTCTACTCTTTTTATTTTATTTATTGCGTCTATTCTTTGGTAAGTAAAAAAAACCAAGTATGTAGAGCAATAGTTTGGAGTCAGAATTTTAAAGCTTAAGCTTTGCTGCCATTCGCAAATTTTTCATTCGCAATCTGTATACGTCAACAGCGCCATCGTTTGAACAAAATTGTTTGTCTCGGGACTCAGAAGTGAGAAATGGAATTCTATAACTCTCGCTACGCGTAAGGTGCGTGCAGGAGTACGCTGTACAGCACCCCGGTATGATGCGCGTACTAGTCGAATTCGAAAATACCGCCTCGGAAGTAAATTTCGGTAAATCCGAAATTTTGAATGCGAAGAGGAGTGAGTAAGTTGCGTTCACAAAGGTTCGACTGGAGTTTCGAAACTCATTCATTTCTTCGTTGAGCTCGTATAAACAATATTAATATAAATATAAATTGCTATAAAAATTAAAATGACTACTGTTCGATGACAAAAAAGAAGGAAACAACGATAGAACAATACTTTATTAATAAGCTTTGTAATAACATTGTTTACATTTGTTGATTATATCTTATATCACCTATTCATATTTGGTAACAAGAATATCTTTAAACTAATTTGTCTCGATTAACGCATTACAACAATATAATTAGCAAATGTTTTGCTGAAAACTATAACTGCAAATTTTATGTGACATTCATTCCACACTTCAGTCAAATTATTACACGACAAACGAACTCGACAGTCTTAACATTTGCCGATATCACATTTCATTAATTGTATCATATATTATTCGAATATTTAAAATGCTAAGATTACAATTTTTATTACTATATTGGATTTGAGATAGTACATTTTTTTATAATCTTAATATTGTTATAATGCGTTGGTCGAGGCAAATTAGTTTAAAGACATTCTTATTGCCAAATATGAGTAGGCGAAGTAAGATACAATGTTATTTTAAAGTTTTTTAATAAAGTATTTTTTTACCGCACTCATTGTTTCCTTGTTTTTTGTCAATGTGCAATAGTCATCTTAATTTTTATATCAATTTAATTAATATCATTTACACGAGCCCGACGAAGAAACGATGGATGAGTCTCGAAGCTCCAGTCGCACCGCTGTGGACGCAACTTATTCGTCTTCGCATTCAAAACTTATGCTTTCCGAAACAGTATTTTCGAATTTGACTAGTATACGCATCGTACCAGCAAAAGTTATAGAATTTCGCTCCAGCGCTGGTGTTTCCTCGACTTGGATACGTCATCTTTACAATTCTGTGATCATAAGACACTTCAGAAACCAATATGAACCAATACCAATAACGCCGAACTAGATATTACGTGTAGGCATACTACTCGTATTGGTTACTGAACTCTCCTATGCAAAATAGCAAATTTGGACGAGGCAGCCCTGGGTACATGTGGATAGTCCCTTACGCAAACTACAAAGTAAACTCGATCAAATGAATCAAAGTTACTATATATACCTACCACGGATACTGTATATAGTTTCTATGATACTTTCTAAACTTCATACATTAAACATATACAATTCCGTCATAGTGACCATATACAGACCATCTCCCAATGACTACTCCCCTTTCCCTGTTACTCTATGAAAATACCTAGCTGAATCATTCTCTCAATTCAACTTGGTCTTCGTAGGCGGTGACTTCAACTCCCATAACATTGTTTAGGGCAGTTCTAATACAGACGAAACAGGTGACGAACTATTAACCCACTTCACGGACAATGACCGTCTATTTCTTATCGGTGGTACGACTGTATACATATATAAACAAAAGAAACCTGACATATCTAGATTTATCTTTTACATATCTCATCACCTACATATTCTTTGTAAGTAAGTCGTTGAAGAAGACAATATGGACAGTGACCACTATCTCTTATCAATGAATATTGGAATTCTCCACTCCTCTCGAAAGGCCTTACTCAACATAAGATACAATCTTTGGAGATTAAAATCTTTCAACGATTGGTTATCTTCTGTAATTACCTTGGAAGTCACGATGCCACTGACCAAGATCACTATTTTCGCATCATGTCAACCATTGCAGCTGAAAAACATGCCAAGATGACATTTAAATAAACTAAAGCCTTTTAGGATTCTGTGACACAATCAGTCTCTTCACTCCGCTTGCAACGATTTAAAAAACCATTAAAATATTCCGACACAGATCATTAGATACACAATGTGCCAAAAACAATTCCAAAAACATTTCAGTGTAAGAAAAAAATGATTGACTCCATATGCCTACCCTTTGGCACCCCGCAAAACTTCCCCTGTATTTTCACTTACTCAGAACAAATATCACAACCTGCAAGACAGTCTCGCACAAGAACTATTCAATGCTTTTTTTGGAGAAAGTGAGAACAGGAGTCGTTGAATTAGCTATAAGTAGTGAATGAGAGACTTTATTTTAAGTATAAAGGCACAAAAATTGATGAGGGGATTGATGAAAAAATGGTTTTAACGCAGCTCACTCGGTGGCTCGAACACAATTTAAAACTACCACTATTATAATAAGGATTATCAGGAAATTAAGATTTTATACCGACAATCTCCTCCCCATGCTCACTGCTAAGATATTTACATAAACTTCTCCAAAGGGCTACCACAATTGCCTACCTTGTCGTTAAAAGCACATTCGATGACGTCGTCGCGACTACACTCTAATTGTAAGAGACCTAGGCCTCCCCAAACTTCTCTGCAAATTCTATAACAATCTAATATTTGAAAGAAAAATATATTTTAATATCAACTAGGTCTATTACTAAATAGACATACAAAACTAACTAAATATTAGGTCTGTTCATCAGAAGAAAGGGCTCCCCAACACTTTACAGTATAAAGCCTTACACTTTACAGTATTAACGTCAAATAACTATCCTACATACTCAGATTGCGAAACTCTCAGTTCGTCGACGATATTGCATTGATTATCGTATCAAACGACTCTGCAGTCGCTTGAAAATTTTCTGGAACGTAATATTTCTAAGAGATAAACACCTGCCTGAAAAAAGTTGAACTATATTATTCCCTTTTGAAAAAACTAAAACAACACTAACCATCCTAGATAGCACATAAGCCAAGTTTTTTGGCTTAACTATATAGATACAAAATGATTTTGTCCGGCGCACTCCGAACATCTAATTGCGAAAAATACACCCAGCATTAATATCTAAAGATCCATCTATACAATCTGGTGGAGAAATCATTTCAAAACTCTCCTCATTTACAACGCAATTATTGCCATAGTGATCGACTATCCTCCTCAATACCAAACCACTTTTTGAAAAGTTCAACATTGTACAAAGTTTCTTGGATTAATAAAATCAATACTTAATAGGGCTGTCTACACAGAATCTTGTATATATCCCATTCAAATTTATCAGAAAAAACTGGCCTCCAACTACATTTTTCGCTCTCTTGCAATCACCTCGCCATCGAAGCCATTTCCACAAGACTCATCACTGTCTATGCAACCACTCTCTTTTAATAGCATATTCCAACTTGAAATCATTAAAAACGAAAATGTACTCATTTCTCTGTACTACCTTTCCTTATTGGAACTCAACAAATTACCATAACAACAATTCTAGACAAAGGGGCTTAAATAAAATTTATTCATCGCACAACTTTTCTTCTCCAATGGCTTTAAACAAGCTCCTGGTCTGTACATAAGCTTGATTATATATAGCCTATTTAAAATAAAAAATGTTGACCTAGAAATGAAACAACAATCAAGAAATTATTTTAGCTAGGATTCTTAGCCATGTAAACAGGAAATTAAACTATTGACAATCTTGTAAAAGTAGTATTAGGCATTGGGACATGATCGGATCAGTTCCTTGCCTACATAGTCTTTCATCAATTAATCAGTGACACCTGCACAAGTAAATTCCATAATTTTCCTCGTAAATGCTGACAAAAATACAGCAGTACTTTGACTACGAAAATTTTTCAAAACCTTAGTTTTACAAATTGCTACTCTTAAGAATAGAAACAGCTACAAATACAAGGACTAAAAGCCACCACTACAATCTTGCTTATAATCTTCACAGAAAGAACTTTATCAACTCAGATCTCTGCATATGCAGCCAAGGCACAGGAAGACCTTAACCAAGTTTTTTGATCTTGCAGCTGTTTTGACACCTACTGCACCCTTATCAGCAACCTTGCAAAACTGAAACTCTACTCTCCTTAGACTATTACACAAACTTAAGAATAACCTTAACAATTAACTTTCCTTTCCAAATTTAAAAAAAAAGCAATGTTACTGTATGATTCCATTTAAAATTTCTTACTTCATATCTTACAATATCAATCTATTATTCTATGTACAAAAGCAAAAATCATACTCTGCAACATACTCACTACCTGTACATACCTACCTAACTAATACACTTTTCTACCTTCTCTTTTACTTTCTTTTAAATTCCCCACCAAGTCAGAAAACATGCGTTGACGGCTGTTTTCGCTGTCCTGTCAACTGTCACTGCCTATTGCTGTGCTGTGAGCATGTGGAAATAGCAGCGCTGGCAATCGACGGCGTCGATTTTAATATTGGTTCTAACACGGCTTTTTAATTTTCAAAAAAGTCGTTTTGCCCTTTTCCAGCTTTTTGAGGGCGCCACCATACTTGCTCACAGCAAATATAAAAAAGAAGAGGTTCAAGCTGTACTGGTGACTGCTGACAAAAAACAGAACAAAACAGAATAGTGAAGAGTAAAAGCGAAACTCTGTCGTTCTATATTCTCTGCTTGTTGATCTTGTTTTAAATAATTCGTGTGAATCTGACGATGGCTAATCAGCGTAAAGTAAGTAACATCTAAAAGTACTTGATGTAAAAAATAGAATGTCGCGAGCTGTGAATAACCTTGCATTGTCGTACTTGGAAATACCTATAAAAACATTTGTAAGAGAAACGTGTCAAATCGTCAGTTGCACGCAACCGAAAAATTCTAACCTTCAATCAGTTCAATTTGAAAATATTAAAGCACACGAAGCTTACAATGAAATAATATCACAAGAGAGTCAAACAAAACCATTGTTACAAAGAAGTACTTTTCAGTTAACAAATAAAAAAAAAAATTCCAAAATAACAAGTGCAAGTAAAGCTACAAACGATTTAAATACTTTGTTCAAAGCTGTAGAGTTGGGTGACAAAGATTTTGTTTACCAAAGTTTCGACGGGCAAAATGTTAATATATCTGATCAATTTGGTTGGACTCCATTGATGTCGGCTGCTTGTTCTGGTCACATAGTAATAGTTGATTTTTTACTGAAATTGGGAGCAGATGTAAAAATTAGAGATAAATCAGGTTTGTCTGCAATAGATGTAGCAGTAAGAAAACATCATATTGAAATTGTAAATTTACTTAAATTACACTTGCAAGCATCCAAAAGTAATAATTCAGATAAAATTGATCAAGTTGTTGATGAAATTAAAAAAGTATCAGAAGATTTTGAGAGATTTTATTGTAAAATATGTAACACGAATTTTGTCTCAAGTTCGAGAAGACAGCATGACAGTTCAATTGTCCATATATTCAACTGTAAACCTAAAGTAGCAAACATCTTTTATGGAATCCCTGTACAAAATAGAGGTTATCAAATGCTTTTAAATAAGGGATGGAATGAACAAGATGGTTTGGGTCCAACTGGTGAAGGTCAAAAATATCCAGTTAAAACAGTTTTGAAAAGAGATAGAAAAGGTTTTTCAGAATCACACAGAAAATTTGCTAGAGTTACTCACTTTGACTCAAATGATGTTATTGCTATAAAATCTGTTTGTAAGAAGAGAAAAACAAGGTTAACAAAACAAAATAAGAAAAAAGAACTGAGAAAAGAAGTTGTTAAAACTAGAGCTTGGAGACAATTAATGTGATGATAAAAGAAGAAGTGATTAAGTAAAGTGTATTTGATAACATTTCTTTGATAGTTCAATTTATAAGATTTCAGTGATTTCAGGTACCAGATGAACAGAAGGAAATGCTAGATTACTTACAAAAAATTGAAGAAAAAGGTGTTGAGATAGTCACTGACAGACATGAAGTAATTGCTCTTGATAAAAGAAGAAACGATGACAGAGTTGGCATGAGAGCTTTACAAAAACAAGTTGCTGATAAAACTTGGATTACCATTGGACCAATACTTTTGAAAATGAGCAAAAGAAAGGCAGAAGATTTGCTTAAAAAGGGTATAAAGTTGATACTATATTTTAAATTTAAGTAATTTAATAAGTATGTTTTAATAAAATGATCACTGTTTTTAGATCAGAATCAATGTGATATTGAAATCAATAAAATAAGGAGCAATTTGAAAGTTAAGGTTAACAACTTGAGAGATTTGGAGCATAATCCTCCTGTACCAGGGCTCATGTTGAAACCAATGTCTTCATCAGAAATGGCAGCAATGAATCAAATTTTAGGAAAAAGTCTGTAATTATAAGGATGAATAATTTAATTTCATAAAATTTTTATTAAGAAAATAAGTATGATAGCAATATAATTAGGAAATTTATTTCAATTAGCTTTTCTTATTTTCTCTACCTCCTCTTTATACCAATTACTAAGAAACGAAAAATTCGATAAAGCAGGTAATATTTGCATTTCAATATTTCTGTTGAGTTTGAATTCAAATTTGTAAATGCACTTACTGCAGTCTTCAGTAACAACATTTTTTAAATGATTCAAAAACCTGTTGCAAAAGTTCATGCTCTCTGATGCACTCCATAAATTCTACAAACGTAATTAGCAATATTAAATTTAAATTGAAAGTGAATAAAGAAAGAGTTGATTTAGTAGTACCTTTGCTATTTTTGGCATGTCAGAAACATTTATAGTGTCTATCTCAAAGACTAGTCCGCTATTTGTCCTTGTACCGCATACAATTTGCTCAATACCAACTAAGAAGTTTTGACACCACCATTTCAAAAGTTTTTTCTTATAAAATTGCCTTTGCCATTTAGTTTTAATCATCATATTTGTTTTTAGTTCAACAAACTTGACATGTTTCCAGTCTACTGGTTCCTCAATAATGTCTGTGGAGATAGCACCATCCATTTCTGCCCCGTACAGTAACATATTTTGCCCCAACTTAGTTTTCATCACACAATTGAATTCCTCACTCTCGTTGACAGGTTGGCTAGTACAAGGTGCTGTATTAGGAGAATCTAGAGAATAAAATCTTTTGAAATATTAATAAAAGGAAATAAATAGATCACTTGTTGAGCAAGACTTGGATCGACGTTACCTGAAAGTAGAAATTGTTCAAATTTAAAGCCCCAAGACATGAATTTTAGATCTCTACTTGTCAATTTGCTATTCTTTATTTTCTGCTGTTCAGTTTCAAAGGCACATAAGTAAATATTTCCATGAAATTTGGCAGCACATATGATCCAGCCATCGCGCTCCTCAAAAGGTGTAGAGCAGATTTTAGTCAATAAGCCTCGATAACATATAAATTCTGGTCTTAGCCTGTAAATAAATGATACGATAATGATAACGAAAATTATTTAGGTATTCGTAAGAGTATACCATCGCTGCTCTTCAGGCTCGGCTAAAATTTTGGCGTAATTATTAATGATCCACCTACAGATGTGATCAATCCTCTCATCTTTATCATTGAGCTTTCTTATAACACAGTCAATGCCCTCGTTGAGATTGAACTGTACTTTCTTTTTCTTCTTGCGTTCATTGTAATATTTAAGCTGCGATAAATCCTCGGAGTATAGCCTTTCCTGCTCATTTAAGCTGTAATAACCTAAAATCTCAGGTCTATTGAAGGACGGGAAACTTTGATTCGTGTTAAACGTGGTAATGTAAAAGCTCATTATTATTGTTATAAAACAATGTTCAATATTGAAAATTTTGAAAAAATTATTCGAGAAAGATAATTTAAAGTTGAGATTATCATTTTTATCTTTTCCACCAAACAAAAAATTCGTTATACGCACTTATTATTATACATGCATCGTGATTAGCGTATAATACTTCAGTTACTGTCATAAATTATAGCCCGAGGCCGGTAATGTAGGTATACGTTTAACCTATACAAATATGCATCATTAAACACAAAATCGATCAGCTGGTCGTATCTAAGATCTGTCAATTTACAATTATTGATAAAATGTAAATATTTCTCAGAGACGATCATGGGCGATTTACTAGGTGCTCAATTCTAAGCACTCGTGTCTATAGACTTCATTTTATATAATCCTGCTGAAATCTTCCCATTCTATTCTACCCCCACCTTTTTTCAAAAAGAAAACTGACATGTGAGTTGGCTGCTACTAATATTTGAAGCCTAGAGACTATTTTGAAATTAATTTTATAGTTCCAATTAAGGAAGTGATAACTATAATTTAACAATTTTTATTATAATTATGAAGCGGCAATTTTGGTATATGTTGTTCGATGAATTTCAAAATTGCCGCTTTGTAATTATAATAAAAATTGTTAAGTTACAATTTTTACCTGCTTGCAACTAGAAAATTGATTTCAAAATAGTCTCTAGGCCCTATGTATTAGCGGCAGTTTACTCACATGTAAGTTTGCTTACATACGCATCCATGTTGTTACAGATTAGTATTTCTAACTAACGTGATCACAGTTCTGGCAATCAAATTATGAATAAACTGATTTCACTTTCAGACCTATCTCTGTTTTAAAAACTTTTATAAAGGGATATAAAAGGATTTTCAACTACTAAATTAATTTTAAAATAGTCTCCAGACTTTAGGTATAAACGACAGCGTACACGCTTGCTTACAAGTTTGCTTACACAAAGCATACATGTTGTTACAAATAGTAACCCAACCCACGTGCCCATATAGTTAATCATGAATAAACGGGCTTCAGTTTCGCACCCATTTTTCAATTAAAAGAAACTAGTCATTTTGATTTACATATTTAATGCAACTCAATTTTTTCAAATTTTTGAAAACAAATACCACAGCGAAAAATATGTATTTATAAAATAGTTCTGCATATTCGTGATCTATTATATTGAAAACTGTCACAAATAATCTTTGATTCTTTTCAACTATACGGGTCAAATAACTATGAAAAGTTTATTCTACTCTTTCAATAAAGATTGCGAAATTACAACATTTGTTTCAATCTTACACATTCAAATATCAGATTATTGATTTGTAATAGAAAATAATCAGAATAATTACAAAGTAGAACTTAGATTTTGTTTCTATCAAACAATTTACTCGATGCTAGTTTCATAAAATGAGCGTTGAAACAATATCACTGTAGCTTATTTTTCTTTGCTTTAATTGTCTTGAAAATGACCCGTATCAATTATGATAAATAGAATTTTGACTGCTAACATCTTATCTCGAAATCATACATACACGCTTATTTGCCGCCACGTAGCAGTATGTCACGTGATCACATCTCAGCCAATCAGATCACAAATAAAATGTTTCAACATGGAATCCATCAGTTTTTTACTGAAGGAAAAGGGGAACAAGGGGACAAGGGGAATAAATAAGGGAGAAAAAATAAGGAATGGAAAGGAAAAGGATTGGCGGATTAGCTTAGTTTGCCGTGATGCGCGCGCAATGCGCATACTCGACTGTAAAGTGTAAATCACATCACGCTGCATGCATGATGTATGTACGTACTCATACATACTTGTACATGTGTGTGTCCAACGATGAAATTTTGAAATGATTGATTATCCGTGACTGCAATCGAACAATGTTATTTAAGATTATTTCGATACTAGATATATTCTACGGGCAATAAAGACACAAAGCACAGCTAATAAGTTTATTAAAACTTGAACGTTGCGCGAATATCCAACGACTTCTTCATTGTTGTTTCTCTGCGTAAAAATATGAGCTAAAATGACGTTGAGTCTTTATATTTTTTTATTAACAGTCGAAGCAGTAGCTATTTCAGGTATCTTATACCTGGAAGAGGGACGCTGATTTTGAAGAAGAAGCAGGCTGAGTATTTCAGTACGGGGATGATTGCGTATCGAACCCTTCGCTTGTCGGTGTGCGCGTACGAGCGCGTTACGTGGCTTGTAGGGTGTGTCAGGGCCGCCAGGGGCAGGGGCTCAGGCGCACCCTTAACGGAAATTACTCTGTGTGTCTGTGCAAGACGTAACGCGGTTTCTTCACAGGCGTGCGGCTATGGGCAACAAGATAGCGACCTTTTCCGAGGAGCAGCTCGAGGACTACCAAGACTGCACGTACTTTACACGCAAGGAAATTTTGAGGTAGATAATAATAATTCTAGCTAGCATTGACGGCGCCGAATTGTTGCGCAAATACAATGATAACCGCGAATGTCATTGTTGGACGTAGGCTACACAAGCGCTTTCGAGAGATGGCCGACCCTGGAATGGTGCCGCGCAGCATGACTCCGCGCGAGGCCTCCAATTTACGGCTGCCACTCGACTATTTGGCCAGGATACCCGAGCTAAAGGTGCCCACTCTCAGTACGGTATATCAAGTGTGAATGTTGGTTTATACCTCCACGTAATACGCATGCACTAGAGCTTTCAGCATCGAGCAGTCGCTCTAACAAATTGCGTCGAAAAAAAGATCGTGGCTGGCTTGCCGGCTCGGGGCTAAGGCGGAGGCACCTGCATTAGAAGCCGAAAGCCAGCGCCAAAAAAGACCAAAGAATGCGAGCTGTTCAACGGCTCTCGAGATTTTGAAAATGAAAGAAGAGCCGTATAGGTACCTATACCTATACCTTCGACCGAAGCAGTTTCGTCCGATCTCTCTCCCTCTCTCACACGCGCGGTTTGCTCTCTTCCCTCCTCGTGCTAGCTCCTACATACGTGCCTTCTCGCGCGCGCGTGTGTGTCCACTGTCCATGTGTACTTGCTCGACGGGCTTTTCCTTTGTGGTTCGCTCACTCGCTCGCTTTAAAATTCTGAGAGAGAGAGAGAGAGAGAGAGAGAGAGAGAGAGAGAGAGAGAGAGAGAAAGAGAGAGAGAGAGAGAGAGAGAGAGAGAGAGAGAGAGAGAGAGAGAGAAAGAGAGAGAGAGAGAGAGAGAGAAAGAGAGAGAGAGAGAGAAAGAGAGAGAGAGAGAGAGATTCACCGTCGAAACGGGTTCTTGACCCGTGATGCTGTTTGCATGATTTTCGCCCGACACTCCCCCTCCAAAAGACTAGTAGCGTTTATTCACCGTTCGCAATTCTTGCAGGAAAACCCATTTAGAGAAAGAATAGGCCAAGTGTTCACCAGGACTTCACTCGAGCCCGGACAGCTATCAAACAACGACTTTTCGGGAATGTGTTTCGAGGACTTTCTCGAGATGATGTCCGTGTTCTCGGAGCACGCGCCCAGAGACCTCAAAGTCTTTTACGCCTTTCGCATTTACGGTACAGCCAATCTTTTTCTAAACGATTCGCACGCGATGCTCCTGTTGCCCTACCAAGGGTTTGTTGCATGAGCTAGCGTGGTAATCGTATAAATATGTGCAGATTTCGACGAGGACGGGTTGGTGGGTCTGAGCGATTTGGAGCGCACGTGCCGGCAACTGGTCCGCGGCGGCTTGACCGACGACGAGGTGGCAACGGTTTGCCAGAAAGTGCTAGAAGAAAGCGACATCGACGGGGACGGTGCGCTCTCGTATTTGGAGTTCGACCACGTGGTAACCCGTGCCGCCGACTTTTTGTCGACTTTCCACATACGTATCTAATGTGTCTAATAAAACTATGTAGCTGTTGCAATAAACTGTCTTATGCGTGATCCCTGTGTGCGAGAGAAAGAGCGAGTGTGCCGTGCGTACGTATTATTGAGCGCCGGATCCAAGGTCAAGCGTCGCGATTTCCCAGCTCGGCAAAAGCGCGCCGGTCGAGAGGTTGCCCAAGGCCAACCGGTTCTGCAACTCTCTCCCCGTGCGAGAGCGAGAGAGAGAGAGAGAGAGAGAGAGAGAGAGAGAGAGCAAGAGAGAGCAAGAGAGCGGAGAGCAACACAGCAGCGGTGGCGGCGGCACGGCGACGAGTGTGGAGTGCGTGCCGAGCGCGCGCTATCCCTATCTCTCGTCCGAGAGAGCGTGGGCGGATTTGCATGTGTGTAGGGCGTCTGCACACGGGATGAGTAGCACTGCTGGCCGATTCCGCGAACGGGGGACCATATTTTGTGTCGAAGGGTTCGGTCTGGAATGTGGCCTGACCGGCTGACGCCGGCACTGCGGCCTCTCAAACATATATTTCGAAGCTCTCGTGCATTTCTTTCTCTTGATTTCTTTCCCCGCACTCCCTCGCGCTCTCTCTCTTTCTCGAAATCAGTTCTTTCACTTTACAACGAGAGGTGCAGATCAGAATTTTCTTTTAAGTGCACGCGTAGGCCAATGGGTCGCCGACGGAAAACAAGGCCGCGACGCATCCGGCGGAAAGCCAAGGGCAGCAAGCTATGACGCGCGAGAGACAAAAGATCCCTCGGGTCAAATCGACAGCGGTGGCGCGCGAGTGTGAGTGTGCGTATGGGAATGATTGCGCGCTCTTGCTCTTGGAATGCGCTCCTTTTTTCTTTTTGTCCGCATGCGAGCAGCACGCGCGCGAGAGAGGAGCAACCGTCGGCAGCCTCCTACCTGGCGGCGCCCCTCGAGTAGTAACAGCGGCGGAGAGCAGCAGCCGGAACAGGTATGGAGCGAGGGGACGCAAACGGGTTTCAGTCGGGCTGACGTCAGGCGGACCATTTGAACTGGCCAATCGGCGCCCGCTTAGGCGGCTGGTGGGGTACGGACGCGAAAGGTGCGCGCGCCAGTCGTCCCGGCCACGCCGCCAGTTTCTGTCCGCGAGTGCGCCGAGAACGGTTGCTCTTCTCTGTCTCTTGCTCGACTCTCTCTCTCTCTCTCTCTCTCTCTCTCTCTCTCTCTCTCTCTCTCACTCTCTCTCTCTCTCTGCCGCTCCTTCTCGTTCGCCCGTGAACTGCCTACGACTGCACACGGCGATCGGCGGCCAGACAGGTGAGTAGCGTTGGCATGGGGTTCGGAGCGTCCTCTTCTCTGCTCTACTGGCGATCGGCGCTGCAGTCGCACGCGACGACCTGCCCGCAGACCACCACCGGAGCTGGACACTTGGCACCCACCTGTTGCTCGCGGCTCGCTCAGACACCTATTCGCTCGCTCTCTTTCGCGCGCGCAACACGGAGAAAGGAAGGCCGGTCCTGTCTGCTGCTCTACGTGGCGTGGCTGCACGTGGATCAGCGAAAGGAGCTGCTATTTGTCACGTGCTCATCGCAACCTTTGTTCATCCTCTCTGGCGCGGACATTTTCTTTGGTTATCTAGCTGTATGAGTGTTCTTTGTACGTCATAAAGCTAGGTTACCGGAGTTAAGCTCCGCTTGCCGTATCAACGATACTCTCAGCTGAACAGATAAGCGCGCGCATCGCTCTTCTGATTATTCGCGACCTGCTGCTTTTGCTGTTGATTCACTTTTGACTTTTCAGGTACACCTAACAACTCAACGGCCCGTTACGACCTGTTCTCACGAGACGGCGGTGGAGCCAGCCACCCAAGACACTTGGGAAAAGCTTTTATATGAAGAGGATGTGTGTGCTGTGCCGGCTGTGCGTGAAAAAAAGGTATTTCCGCTGCTGCCTTGCCGCTACGATACGCTTCGGAATTTCGTCTATTGTTCCAGATAGACACGGCTCGCAGCACCGCAGCACTGTGCTCGCCATTCCCTCGTGTGGGAATCGAATAAAGATTTTTTCTCCTTTGCTCATGCCCTTATATTCATCTGTTATTGTTCCCACCCTTGTGTGTTTGCCATCTAGTACGCATACGCCTGAGTTGCTCGTTTCGATCATTGGGTTCAAGTTTGCAAATTATGATCATACCTGCCTTTTTCCCCTTAATGTGTCAGTCCATCGCGAGGTGGCAGCACCTTCCAGACTCGGTCAACACTCAACAGTGCGGATAAATCACAGGACTTCAGGTTTCAGGTAATTGTGATTCAATTCATTGTATTTCATTCATTTTATAATTTAATAATAAAATTTATTGTAACCCATTAATTTGAGCAATAAAATCCTATTTTTTTAATATACCACTTCTTTTTTCTTATGAGAAATTAGTTCCCATTGTTGAAATGGAAATTAAGTCATTCAAAATACTAATATAACAAAAGTTCAGCCATTGATAAAGAGGGCAACAGAATAAACAGAATAATTTCGAAATAGAGACGCCATATGTCGGTACACATTCAAGTTTACGGAACCATTTATTCAATTTAGAATTCTTGTCTTGTCACTTGTGTGCTGCATGTAGAGTGCTGATTCACTTTTCCAGCATTTACACTATTTGCGTGTGTGCGTGTATCAACGTGTAGATGTATATATATATTGTTTGCATATTAAAAAATATGAATGTGTATATGAACCTATACATATATGTATGCTTGTGTGTGATAAGAATATATCAAGGATGTATATATATACCGACGACCAGTAGCTATATGTGCATCTGGAAATGACTACTCGAATCAAGTTTGGCGCGAGATCAAAGTCCACTTTATCAGTTTAAGTTTAATAGTTTATTGAATGAAGCAAACAAAACATACATATGTTAAATATTCATTATAATTTTACAGCGATCTTTGGATGAAATTTATAAAATAACGTGACAAAGGAGGGCGTGAAAAATGGAAATGACTAAACTCTATAGTAAGACGGCAAAGCATCAGGAAACTTGAAGAACATTCTGGAAGACTCCAGAAAGAACGCATGCGCAAGTTTATAAAATCATGTTTCATAGAAAGCCGCGCCGCATTTCTCTTACAGAACCACATAAAATCCGAGCTTGTCCGCACATCCGCATGCTTCCAAGAGAATTTTATCAGTTTTTGGTTTTTATTTGAAAGTTTTCATTGCAATTTTCAAAGGTGACTACTTTTTATATCCACTTTTTATTTTCGTATGTAGTTATATATGTTATACTAATGCGTCATCATTCGATTTAACAAGGACGATTTATTCTAACTGAATTTTTTGTGCAAGTCCTTTGTTCAATTATAAACCAATTGATAAATATGCTATGAATGTAATTTTTGATACTTTTATACTTGTAATTAATTCGCTAATAATTTATTCAAGTGTACTTACTGGAAAACGATATAGCGACTCTCACTACGTCTCGCAGTATAACCGCGTTTTTCTCTTCCTAAATATATTTGTAAACATTCAAGAATTTATCGGAATTTAATTAAACAAAAATATAATAGTGAAATATTACGAAAAAATAAAGTCTTGATTTTGAACACTGTGTGATCGTCTTTTTTTATTACTTAAAGGCATTGCGGTAAGTAAAGCTTAACTTGATACACAGTTTCATGTAGATTTTTTTATTTCAAATCAATTCTTTAACATAAAATAATTGTAAAAACTGAAAAATAATATTGAAAATAAATAATTGTACGGGCAATTCAGACATTAATTCAGACTTGCTTAAGCAATCAATTTACATGATCTTGAAAAATATCATAGTTGTGTGTAAATGTTTTTCAGATGGCTGATACAAAAACTGAATCTAGGGAGGTTGAAACATTTATATTCCAGGCTGAGATAGCTCAGCTAATGTTTTTAATCATCAATACAGTCTATTACAATAAAGAGATTTTTCAACCAAACTGGATTGTGACAAGCAATTGTATATTAAAATTTTTCCAAACAATAATGATGGCTCACTGATCATCATTAGTATTGGATGGTGAAAACAGACTTTGTGAATAATTTTGGTACTATTGCAACATAAGGAACCAAGGTATTTATGGAGGCTCTACATGCTGAGGTAGACTCTATGATTGGTTAGTTTGGTGTTGATATCTACTAAGCTTATCTTGTTATTGATAAAGTCATTGTTGTCTGCAATCACAATGATGATGAACAGTATGTTTATGAATCCAGTGTAGGAGGATCCTTCACTATTAAATACAACACTGGCATACCTATTGGGCACAATATCAAGATTGTTTTATATGTCAAGGAAGATCAAACTAAATACTTGGAGGGAAGTAAAATTAAAGAGATTGTCAAGAAGCACTCTCAGTGTATTGGCTATTCTATAAAGCTGGTTGTTGAGAAAGAATGTGAAAAGGAATTAAGCAACGATGATGGAGAAAGATGGAACAGATAAATATAAGAGAAAAAAGAAGACTATCAAGGAAAAATGCACCAAGGATGAAGAGTTCAGTAAGCTCAAGCCTGTCTGGACAAAAAATCCAGATGACATTACCTATAAGAAATACAGTGAATTTTATAAGTCTTTGACCAATGACTAGGAAGACCATCTGGTTGTCAAACATTTTTTAATTGATGGTCTATTAGAATTTCTTTCACTACTGTTTATACCTAAGCATGCTCTGTTTGATCTCTATGGAAACAAGAAGAAGAACAACATCAAGCTTAATATTTACGGAAAAGGATCTTTATTATCATAAACAATGGTGAGGAATTGATTCTAAAGTATTTGAATTTTATCCAAGGTGTAGCTGACAATGAAGATCGGCCATTGAACATTTCTCGGGAGATGCTGCAGCAAAACAAGATTCTCAAAGTCATCAAGAAGAATCTAGTCAAAAAGTGCATTAACTTGTTTAAGAAACTGTCTGAGGATAAGGATAGCTTTTAAAAGTTCTATGAACAATTTGCCAAAAACATCAAGCTTGGAATCCATGAGGATAGTGCCAATCACAAAAAACTGGTCGACCTCTTACGCTTTCACACGTCGATCTCTGGTAACGAGGCTTCCTTATTCAAGGACTATGTCAGCAGCATTAATGAGAATCAAAAGCACGTTTACTATATCACCGATGAGAGCTGTGAGAGTCTGTCAAAGACTTGGTCATTCTACTGTTCGAGACTACCCTGGATGTCATCTGGATTCTCGCTTGACGAGCCCCAAGTCCATGCATCGCGTATCATTGGATAATTAAGCTTGGGCTTGGCATCGACGAGAAGGAGCTTGTCATCAAGGAAACGAAAGCTGAAAATATGCCACTCTTGGAAGACACCGGAGACGATGCTTCGCGCCTGGAGGAAGTCAACTAAATTGTGATTCCTTCCTTTTCCTTTTTTTATCTTTAGCCTTTAATTGGTGTTGTTAGGACAATAATACGTCGCGTTTTATGCGATGTCTGTTCGAATGTTTATCATAATTGCGTGGCTATTGCGTCATACATTATTTCATTATATTTATTGTGTTTCTATAGTTTTATTTAATTCGTTTTTGTTTGCATAAAACTACATACCAAATAAAATATATTGTATTGCTATAACCGTTTTTTATGAATAAATATAAACATTTTTATTTTCTACCTCGCATTTTTGTTTCAACTATATATCCATTAACTCCAACAAATTCCAACTATGAAACTAAAAATGTTTTTAATGCAGCTGTCTCAAAAATAGGTTACTGTAAAATTTGAAAATTTCATAAGAATTGAATAAGCTATTTTACAATTTTCTTGAAAACAAGTAAATGTGTAAAATAAAATAGCGTTTAAAAATAGAATAAGCTCTGCTTATTTCATTTACTGTTCACTCTATTTTATGTAACACATTGTCGATATATTCGATCAACAAATAAAATAAGCAAATTATTTTATTATTTTATTTATAAACAAATTTTTAATTAATAGTGGTATTAAATTACAATTCAAAATTCAGCTGGAAATAAAGTCAATATTGTACGTAAAAGCGAATTCTCATAAGCTTCGGTCTATTCAAACGTTTGAACGAGCTTTCCTATCGCAGCCAGACCGCAGCGCTCATTTGCTATATCTTGTCCAATCTCATCACAGTCTTCACTTCACTCTTCTGTGCTTTCGTCACTATACTCATACTAATGCTAGCATATATCCCAGTACAGTATTATGAACGAAACACCGCGAGCGAACAGTCATGGGTAGTTATTCGTAATCTGCAATTTGCTATACAAAAAATAAGTCCTGTAAGCAAGTATGGCAAGCAAGAGCTGGAAGGTAAGATTTTGCTCAAATTAATTTGGATTAGAGAAAAAATTTTTTAATTAATATCGAAGGCAAGACAAATACAAGTTGAACGTTGATGTTGATTGCCCTTAGGTTGTCCAGGCCCATATGCCAATGATTAAATTTCGTAAGGGCGGCAACGTACAAGGTAACAAGCGTTCAACTATTAACAATCAGCTCATATTTTACATCGTAAACTGGAAGATAATTAAGCATTGTGCGTTTGCGGTTAGTCGTTGCAGCTGGAGCATTGGCAGCAGGGAAAGCAGCTTCGCCTAATCCAGGAGCGACTGCGCCCGGTAAAGTTGCTGGTGCCACGGGGCCTAATGTTGTAGTTTTGCCTACTATCGAGGATTTTCAATTGCCCTTTAGATTTCATAGACGAGCTATTGACATCAAGGAAATTGAGTATATCAACGTTAGTCAACATCGATAAAATTATTAGGTTAATTTGGTTATCAAATTTCCTTGTCTTATATAATTCGCATACATTTGTTTCAGCGTGGGGGTCCAGAATGAACAAGCGTGTCTCGTCACTCAAACTACTCTGAGTTTTCGAAAAAGAATTATCAAAAAACAAGTAATATGTATATCAATGGTTGGTCAAATAAACGAAACTGTATAAACATGGCTATCAGATGATTCGTGTGTTATTCATTCACGGCGCTTTACCTCGGGGCCGTATCTGTGTTACACTGGTTGTAATCTGAATAATTATCGCAAGAATCCGTACTCGAGTTTGACATTGTCACTCTCTTCTCGGCGCTATTTTTGTTTCAGCTCGAAAAACCCAAAATAGCTCGGACGTCTGTACGTGCGCGCGCAGGCACACGGCCCTGGAACTGCAGACGACAATTGCTAGTCTTTCCAGAAATATACGGAGAAAACAAGCGCAGTCTGCGCAGTTGTCACCTAAGGTGGATTCGCGTTATGATGAGTCGAGTCCGTTGACGGCAAGCGAGTACGAGCTTTTTTTTCTTATCGAACGACTACTTCAACGATTACGATTAGCGAGTCCAAGATGCCTGAATCAACGACGATGGCTGCGACTGCGAGTACGGAGTTTGGCCCAAAGAAGACCATGGTGATTCTTGCTATTGTGGCCGGTTGTTTCGCTATCCTCTTGCCCAAGATCTTCTATCCAATGCTCACTGCATCGTTAACTCCTTCTATACATCATGCTGATGGCTCCGGTAAGTCCTCGCTTGCAGATTGCTCGTTAGGAACCTTGTTGAGTACTTGTTAAGCCTACGAGTCATCTGATTTCGTACGCGGATTAAAGTCACATGTTTGCTAGGCTGCTGCGATGTAATATTTGAGAGCGATATCACCGCAGTTGACATAATGCAAGAGCTATGCCTCAACATCATCAGGCATCATCAAGTCGATCCTAGAATAAGGGATGCACTGGGGGCCAACAAATTTAACAAGTTGACACTGTCCAGTGTAAGCTTGTGCAGAGATGAAGTGCTTGCAAAGTGTGGTATCGATCTGTCCTCTTTTTTGGCAGAAAAAGAGAGGCTGAAGAAATCATACAAGCAGGTTCTCGAAGAAATTAGGAGCTTTAATGGATCTCTTTGTCTGAAAATGCAATTCGGAGTACCTCTGGCTAGATTAGGCACTCCACATCTTATCAGATATCACATTCTAATGCCTCACAGTAAATCAACTAGTGATCCGGTTATCAACAAACTTTAGTGTTTAATTAATGCCATTAATAACCCTAATAATGCTTATTTAACTTGTATACACTAACATTTAAAAAACTAGGCTTTGATTTTTTTCATGGATTATAGCAAAAAATAAACAATTTTTAGTCAGTTGTTCCTTTGCATGTGAAAAAACAAACTTGAGACTTCCATTTAGTCATTGGCTCAAGTCCAAATTCAAAAGCATAACTGTTGGCAAGCGCAAGGTTTGAAGGCACTGTCATGGATTGGAATTCAAAATTTATTAAAGCTTTTAAAAATTCTACTCTTGTTTAGTCTCCAAAAATAACAATTCTTATATAACAAATACTTTAGCCAATTTTTATTGATGATTATAAACATTGCAACAGGTTCTGTAAGACAAGAGAGACAAACTCCAGCACATGCAGGAAGTTATCATCCAGCACTGAGAGAACGAGGAAGAGCTATCCCATCATCTCACATTATGCCTAAAATTCAAGACAGACCAGATCATATAGCCCTGCCTATGAAAATGAGACCACCTATGGGTGGTGCAGGTCATGTAGTTGCAGCACCTAAAGGAAATGGCTTTGTGGGACTACTCATGCCACTATACACTATTGGCATTGTTATCTTTTTTCTATACACACTCACAAAGGTACTTGTGGGAATCTTCATGCCTATTTATACTATTGGAAACATTGTATCTTTCCTCTATAAAGTTCTTCAGGTATTTTTGTCATTCTATGCTTTGGATTTGATCTAACAATTTTGCTTAGTCGAGTAATGCTTCAGATTGTTTTCTCTGAAAATCCCGAATTATTCCTTCAAATTTACATGATAACTAATAATTAATTTTTTTTTATTAGGTCTTACGAAAATCATCCGACAATGAAATCATACGTTCAGAATACTCGACGGCTAATGCTGAAAAGGAATATCAGAAAATCGTTTTTAATCCGAAGGTATTCGCTGCGGCAGTATCTGCTGTCAATGGTACACAATATGAGCAAAATATCCATTCTTCAGCCAGAGAAGAAGACGAGCAGGCGCCGACGATTGAAGAATTGAATGAACGTAAGATTCTTAAATGTATTAAAATTTGCATAGTTCACTTTCAAATCGACCATTTTGGGAAAATTATTCATTGTCATTCATACTCCAATTACGATTGTAAACCGTAAAAATGCATTTCGAAAATTATACACGCTGCTGGAACACAAGAAGCGGCTGGTGATATAGAAATAGATCAACTGAGACGACGATTGGTAGAAACCGAAGCAGCCATGGAACGAATAGTTGTCCAAATGAGCAATTTGTCGCGTTCTGTTATGAATTGTTCGACCTCATCACCGGAACCTAAGGTTTAAGAATTTTTTTAAATAAGGAGCTTTATTTTTTTATAATTTTTTCCCTTTCAGTTCGGCAATTCGTTAAAACTGCACGTTTTTTTTTGCGCACGCTTATGCATCCTTTAAAACGTTGAAGTTTCAAAGTTTATTTCATAAGTCGTCTACGTGTAGCTTTGATTTAATAAATATCATTATTTTATTGTTTACGTTCAATGGCTTATTATTGACCAGTGTTTAATGTAAAAAATAATGAACGAATAAACGACGTTTGTAAAGCAAAAACGAGGTGTGTGACAGCAGGTGAAAGCAATAATGTTGTTGTAACATTCGAATTGGAGATAAGTGGCAGATAACTAGATGTTATTATATAATTTCATATTTTTCCAACAAGTAGATGAAACGTCAAAGTCTAATGGTCTGGCAGCTGAAGTCAACCCTAATCCCAAGGTATTTTCCTATTGCTGGAAGAGAGTGTTGCTCTCTTTTTTGGAAAATAACCAATGTGTTGATGCTGCTTTTAGTCGAGATATTGTCCACGACGACTTTTGATGTTGATGCAGACGATTTATACAATTTTCAATGTTCATTGTTGATTTTTTCATCCGAAGTCGTAGTAAAAGTCGCATACTTTATTTTGATACAGTGTATTTTTATTTTTGCGCATATTTGTTAGCTTTTATTTAACCTAGCATGCCCAGGCAGATTATTTTCTCTGATTTTTTCTTTCACGTCAATCATTGTCGCTAATAAAAATATAAAAATATTTATGATTTCGTAGGATCCGAACATTTGCGGCGAGGACCAGCTTGATAAAAAATATGAAAAAGAAATCTATGAGGCAACGCCAACAGTCAAAGTGGTAAATATGGAAATGACTGCTACTTGCGAGGGCGGACAGAGATACAGTAGACCTACTACGCCGACACTGTTGGTGTCTCATAGGTACGTCAATAGAAGACATTAAATAACGCCAAAGATTCTGTGCAATTGATCTGTAATGAGTGTAAACTTTAGCCATCAAGAAGAAAAGGAGAAATCACCGCCGATTTCAATATATCTAGAAGGTTCTCTCCCTCCACAGTGCGAACTGCTTGTCACAGATTCTAAAACACAAGAATTGCTAGAGGAGGAAAGCATGGAAGTACCTGTCGTACTTTCCGGGAAAATGACCCTTTCCCTCATCAGCCTTGACCAGGTAGCAGCAAGAAAATATTAATAAAACTGACAGAATCGAACGAACTATGGAATCTTTTTTTATTTGGTGATTCTTTTATTTACTTAATTTTACTAGCTTTACGAGTTGTGAGAAAACTAACTGAAAAGTGTTACGATTGGATTGTTTACTAATGGCTTTAAATTACCTGGTTAATTTTAACATTACTGTTAGTTTTTGTTTTATTTTGCATTTTTAACCATTTGTTGCATTTTAATCTATTTTATTTTCAACACGGTGTTCTAACAATCGCGCTTCGATCTCGTCGTATCAAACAATACTATACGACACATGTGTAGCAAGGATATGCCTATTTCATTATGTAAACTGGTCACTGGCGGTTTGCTCAGGCGAGAACGTCACAAGTGACGAACACCTTTGCTGCATTAGCGTCGTGATGTACTTTATCATATAATTTATTCTAATGTTTTTTCCTAAAGGAATTCCAAGATGAGCAAGAAACCGAAACATCACAGTATAGAACGCCAAAAAGATCTTTAAATTGTACGGCTGAAAGTAACGCTGAGGCGAAAGTGAATTTAAGCAATACAAAAATCCAAGTATTACAACAAGAATACTTTGATAAAAAATATGATTGTAGAAGTAATGTCGAGGAAAATGAAGTAAGAGAGGAAAAAGAGCTAAGCATAGAAGATTATTTATTTCAAACAAAGCAAATCAAGAAAGACCAACATATATTCAAACAGAGTTACATGCAAAACTTGTCCGAAAGTTTCGAATCTGACGAGGAAAGCGACAATACTGTTAATCAAAATTATCAAATAAAAGAATTGGAAAAATGTAATAAAAATCAAAATTGTGACACTGAAGGTGAAGAAAATGAGAAAGATGATAAAAAAAACCAAGAAGAAAATAAAGATAGAGATGGAGATCAAATGAATGAAGAAGATGAGGAAAATGGAGAAAGTGAAGGGGATGAAGATGATGAAGAAGATCAAGATGACGAAACCAATGAATCAAGTTTATTGTCATCGGACGGTGATGACAATTACGAAGAAGAACATAGAAACATAGAACTGAAGAAGCCATTTAATAAAAAGAAAACCGACTAATGTATTCACGCCGAGTTCAATTTACACACACACACACACACACACACACACATCGTCTACAAACATTAAAAATATGTTTGTATGCATATATATTAGAGAGTTTATTAAATCGTTTTTTACCAATTGTATTTCAATATACACATAAGATTAATATTATGCATTCTTTACAAACAAGAAATTTTCGATAGATATGTTCACTTTAAGTGTGCATAATATATAATGTTTCCATGTTAAGAGCAATTGAAAATTATAAGCTATTGAAATTTCGTATAAATTATATTTGTTGATCACTTGTAGATAAAATATGTATCAACGAATGAAGAATCCTTAAAGATATCAATATATAAACAATTGAAAGAAAAAATAACATTTAATGCTTAAACAACGCATCTTTCTTATCCAATATTATAAATTTTCAAATTATTTTTAGTTTCCATGTACAGCTATAACGATGTGTTTGAGAAGCATGTTTCCAGTCTTTGATGTCCACTAAGCACAAATAGATATGCTATATTGGTTTTTCCGATTATTTAAAAATAAAAATTATCGCTATCAAAAAACGAAAAAAATCGTTTTAACGATTTTTGTTAAAAATGTTGTAATTAAGTTCATTTTCTAGCTATTATTTTTATTTCCAACAAATATAAATAAAAACTAGAGCTAAAAGTTTTCATAAATATTCAGTGCCCAGTAATGAAACTTATTAACGATGTTTTATTGAATACTGATTGTATAATTTAGTACTATGGATGTCTGTGTGAATGTTAATGAGGAAGAGAGTTATAATTAATTTATCATAAAAGTTATTGTCAACATACATACGTGAATAAAATCGTCCATTATTCATTGTGAATAATATACGTAATATTTTATGAATAATATTTTATGAAAGTAGAGACATTTAAAAGTTTATATAGTCATTCGAGCACGATATAATAGTATAACGCGTAATTTCTATATCTTAAACCCAGGAGAACATTCATTTGCATTGTTCATTTACATAGTTCGTACTTGCAATTAAATAAATGAAATATAATAAAAAGAGGTCTGTCTTGTTATTTGAAATTATTTCAAATGTATTTATCAATTCGATAATAAAAACTTCAGAAGCAATTGCTTTAAAGTTATTATTGCGATTGAGCTTTTCTTGTCTGCACAAGTTTTACATTTTTATAAATGGCGCTAAATTTAGATTCTCATTTGACTCTTTTTTCCAGTTTGATTATCCCACGACCCTCGATTAACAGAATCATGAAGGCCAAGGGAGAAGTAAGTTAATTAAATGTTTTTAACACATGCTCATAAATTTTTTATTACAAGTAAATAATCATCGACATTTTCGCGATAATTTCAATTTTTAATACATGTCACTCGTGCGCAAATTATGTATATGTAAATAGTATTTTGAACATGCCACTGACCACATGATTAACCATCAAGATTTAAAGAAACTTATCAAAGAAAAAGAAATACGAAATCAATATTAACAATAAAAATCAAAATATCATTAAGAAATGTAAATCAATTTTATTGAGCATTTAGAAAGTGATTTTAAAATACAATTGTTATGAACTAACCTCAACATCAAATCGTATACACTGATTAAGTATATGTTTCAGTTGAATGAATATGAAGTTATTGGGCGAAAGCTTCCATCGGAGAAGGAAAAAAATACTCCTCTTTATAAAATGAGAATATTTGCCCCAGATGCTATTGTTGCCAAATCAAGATTTTGGTACTTTTTGCGTCAGCTAAAAAAATTTAAAAAATCAACTGGTGAAATTGTATCACTAAAACAGGTAAATTGAAATAGTTTTACAACAGTTACAAATAGTTTTCGATCACCCTTCTAGGCAACGCATTACAGGAGGGAGAAAAATCCTATTGTTCATTTTTCATTTCTGGTTGCACCTGTGGTGTTAATTTACAGAAGTTGGAACTTGCTGATATTTTCCTTCGAAGATGCATATTATACTATTTTTTGCTGATACAATGTATTTTTTTTCAGATCAAAGAAAAAACGCCAACGAAAATTAAAAATTTTGGAATTTGGCTGAGGTACGATTCACGATCTGGAACTCATAATATGTACCGTGAATATCGAGATCTATCTGTAAGTGGTGCAGTGACTCAGTGCTACAGAGACATGGGAGCACGTCATCGTGCAAGGGCACATTCAATTCAAATCATTAAGGTAGAGATTGTTAAAGCAGCAAATTGTCGAAGACCACAAGTAAAACAATTTCATGATTCAAAAATACGGTTCCCTCTGCCAAAACGAATCCAACACAGAAACCGTATGCCTGTATTCAGCGTTCGCAAGCCTAAGACTTACTTCCTTTAAGAATTGATATTGAATTTTGTAACATCTTGGCTCAAGGAAATATAAATAAAGAATAAGAAACTTATATTATAAGTATGTATTTAAAAATACTTATATATTGCACAAAACTAAGTTTAACAAAAATTTTCTTCAGGAGTTTTTTCTCATTAGTAACTTGTCGCTTGCAATCTAAATGCCATTTCAACAAGGTTTTGTGGAGTACATTCTTGATAACATACATATAATTCTTTAGGTCTTGGATTAGAATACAATCGTCCAATTACCCAATATGTAGAATTTTCCCATTCAAATAGGACACCATGTTCTTTAATCGCTATTAAACTTTTATTTATTTTACCAGTATCATGACTTAGCAACTTTTTGTATCGTTTTGTATCACTTAATAGTTTTCGTATTGTTTGACTGCTAAAATTCAAAATTGATAAGAATTCACTGTCTAACTGGTCCATTTTTGAGGATATTAAAATCCCTTCAAATAAGTCTATAAGTACATAATGCACTAGTGTATTCTTATCACCTGTTGTTATAAATTTTGGCACAATATATTCAGCTTGATTTAATAAATTTTCTCTGATGTTATTAACATCTGAAATTTGGTCAATCTAAAAATTTAATTATGATTACTTTTATGTCGACAATTGAAAGAAATATATTACTAATCTTACATCTAAATCGGAATCACTGTCATCGGAATGCTTCAGAGCCTTTGTACCTATTTTTTCTCGTGTAGCTCTTCTACCTAATATTGGTGCTGCCTGGTCACTTACCTCACTAATTTGACTCAATGAATCTTGACTAGGAGAATTTCGTGATATTTCAAGTGAGTATGCTAAAAGGTCAAATATCAGTATTAACATTATTTTGACTTATAACATGGTATTTAAAAATATATACCAGGATTTAGATCAAATCGCGGCTCTTCAAAGCTTCTAGTACTTATAATATTATTGAATCCATCATTAGGCACCTTTGATGTTAGATTACTCTGAGATTTTGACTGACTTGTTTTAATGAGACCAACTATATTTTCTGTAATACTAGATTGAACTTTTGATATTGCTAGTTCTTTCTGTGGTATTGCCACTTCTGGTTTAGCATTAGCAATGATCCATTTTTCAGCTAATGTTGAAATTCCAATTTTTTTTATGTGATTCAATGTTTCCTGAGCCTCCTCAACATAAAATATATCAGGGCCAGAACTTTCTTCCACACTAATTATCAATTATAATTATCAATGATAATTATCTATTATAATTGTTAATTCAAAGTAAGTTATATTTATGTAATGAAATATTCTTACACTGCAGTGCATCCTCCTGACTCTAACAGTACTGCAAGTAAATTATGACCACAGCCAACCACAAGTAAAAACCATTGATCTAATAATGTAGAGACATGTTCTTCTGGCCATTTTCTGTTCATACATGATGAAGGATAGACTTTTTTCCAAATTACAGCAGACTTGACTTGTTCTGTGTTAACTAAATTGATTAATCCATGCCTTCTCAAATAAGAGTGCACTTGCAATAAGTCCTCAGCAGGTAAATGAGAACCAAGTAAATATTTTCTATGATATAAACAACTACCTAATATTGTGTACAACCTTTGACATTCAATGGGATCTTGATTCTGAAACAATCAGTAATTTGTAAAGATATTTTTTATATTGATAGAAACATTGATACAAACCCAATCTCTATAATCCATTGCTTCCATTTCACTGAGGGCTGCATCAATCTGTATTTGAGCATCTCTTGGCAACTGAATTGTCTGAACAGTAGGCAATATAAAATTAAAATCACATTGCCTTGTTTCATCAGTATTCTTACTTTTATCATTGTCAAAATCATTTCTGTTCAGTGTAATTTTGTCTTTATAAAGACGAGAATATAATAAGTAGAAAAAGTGATCTAAATACATATGATTTTCTTCCTTGACGAAACATTTTGAAACATTTTCATTTGTAAAAGCCAAAGTACATACAATATCCATTGAAAGTTCTATTGCCTCTTGTTTATTACAACTAGAAAAAAAAACATATTATTGCAGTTATCATTTATGCTTTGATTCATTACAAATTATTCTTACCATTTCTCCGGTATAGAAATTAACAGTAGTTCTTCTTTGTAAGAAAAGTATACTATGTTCGTTAGACCATTTGAAGTCATAACAGTTGTACTAAATATAATATGTATATTAATAATCAATTTATCTTTTAATTTGTTGATAGAATTCATGTTACCTAACTGGCTGAGGTCCAACAATGTCTAGCAGCATATGATTTAAAGTGATATAAGCTCCTTTTGTAGTAATTAAAAAAGATTGAACATGTTTATTTTTTGACTTTGGAAAAGAATACAAAACCCCCTGCATAGCAGACTCGCTTTCAGAAAATTCTGAAATTTTTATACAGATTACGCCTAGAGGCTCTTTTATAAAAGAATCCATTAAAATTTGACTTTCTTCTTTATCCACTAGTTGCCTTGCTAGCAATGATTGCTGAAATTATTCTTAATAAATTTAAGTAATTAAAGGAAACATTTTTATCATCCAATTTGAGTTTGCTTACATTTGGGCAGCTGATTGCAGTTGTTAAGTTCTCATAGTTTCCGTTGGAACAATTTCTTTGAAATTGACAAATGGCCTGCGAATTATCATTACGATATGATTTTTACTTACAAAATTGATTGTTAATAGTAACTTACATTACATGGAGATGTGATGTCTGAAAGTATGCTATCTATATTTTGACAGGTAACATCTTTTGAGTTAATTGATTGTAGCCAATCGCCAAGCTTAATGTCTTTATTTTTAAGAGCCTCTCCATCGGGAACAAAGCCAGCAACTGTTATTCTTAATTTAACTGGATTGATTTGTGGAATGATGCCTAAATAAGCCTCACATACTGTAGCCCGTCTTCCAAGCTTATGTCTTCTTTCAGGATCAATCCACAAATTGGCTACATATTTTTCATTTTTTTTCAAATTAATTACTGCAGCTTCACGCTCTCTGTATAATCTATTGAGGGATTCTTGATTTTGTTTCAACTCTGAAGCTAAACCACTTACTCGTATACTATGCCTGTAACTCTCTTTACGTTTAATTAGGCGCATCAATTTCCCTGCCTTAGTACTTCTACGACGAGTTAATTCTGGTAATAGAGGAATTAATGGATTATTGTTGATAATTTTATGATCTACAGTGTTGAGGGATTCCAAAAATGATTCAATGTAGAAAACCTCTCCCTCAGAATTTATTTCAGATTCCCATTCAATTGCTGAGCTGTAATATATGTGAATGATTGAACGAGGTAAGATTACATGGTTATAAGAAAGAAAACAGTTTTTATTCACCTTGTACTGTTGGAATAATAAGATCCTGTGCTGGAGCCACTATCACTTGCCCAGCAATCGCGTTCCTCATCAGCAGAACTTTTGTCGAATTTAGAGTACTCATAATTTCTATCTTGCATTGCAGTCTTATCTTTAGAAACACTCATTATTACATAAGTATTTGATAAATTTAAATAAGCATCTCGAGATTATCGTTATTTGTGTTTTGAAGGCCTCTGTAATATGCTTGTTTATATGAACACTTGCTGGACGAGCAACGCCATCGACGTCAAATGACAGAGGTAATTTACAGGTGTATGGCATTTATACATCTAATATCGAATGGGTAAAGCGGGAAAACGTGAAATAAAATTCAAACATGTAACTTCTAAATGTAATCAGCATCAATCAACGAAACCATTTATTAATGATATTTAAAAAAACTCATGTATTTACAATGCTAATATGACACACAGTTGGATGACGCTTCGTATTGAAATGGTATAATGACAATACGTGACTATCTTGATATTTTATTTGGAGAAAAAAGAACATATCGAGGTTATTTTAACGAGCATCGAAGACGACGAGACGTTTTGTGCGTTTCTTGTACATGATTCTGTAGCCGCACTCACGGCAACGAATGGGATCTCTTGGACGAATTTCATTGTCGTGATGGCACTCACCGCAGATGTATACCATCGCTTGTTTAGGCGTGCTATCCGTTTTACTGGACTCCATTTGCTATTATTAAATAAACTGCTTCTTGTTTTAAACGGTTTATGATTTTTGAGGTAACTTATATAGATTAAGTTTTCTAAGAGGCGCAGCGCTGGGCTTAGCTAAGAAAAACTGAAAAATCGAAATGAAGCGATTCAGATATGATTCTGAAACTTCGAGAGTTCGAGACCTGGTCTGACGCTAAAACCTTGTGGTGTTGATCATGCGCACTTGGACGTTGCGCATTGTGTACATGGCGTATCGTGTCCGTCACAAAGCCAATGCCAATTTAAATAAATTAAATTAACACCTAAATTATTATTTAGTAAATTATGAAATATAATCGTAAAAAATATAAAAAGAATTTAAATATTATGCAATAAAATTGTATGTTATTAAACATAACGATACCCATTAAAAAAGTTATTTAAAAATAAAAAATGGAATGTAAAATATAAAACAAAAAAGCTTTGTCTTCTGATAAATTGAAACATTTTTACAGATTATTTGCTAAATATTAACAAACATAATAAAATGAAAAATATAATGTAAGTACGATTTATTAACCTTATTATTAGAGAGAGTTGTAAGCTATTCTAAGTTCAAAGAATATTAATATTGTAACGTAAGAATGATCGAGGCGCGATGGGGGGGGGGGGGGGCATGAACGTATGATATGAATGAAGAAGGGAGTGATAGATTGAAATTGAAAAAGAAAAGAATTGGAGTGATACATTTTTTATCTAAGATCGGTTAAATAAAGGTTATTGAAAGAAAGATATTCTCCATGACTACCTTAATTTATACTTGTTATTATATTATAATATAAGGTTCAAGAAAATAATAAATGAAGGTACTTTTAGTGTTTATCATTTTCTTATGTATGTACATAATTACGCTTCAAAAGAGGTAAAAATTGTTAAGCTATTTATCTTTTTCCAAGAATTAAAAAAATGTTCAATATGCTTTTATAATACATTTGCTATTCAATACGTAATATTACTGGAGCATTATCATACTTTTTACACGTGTTTCATTTCTAATTATTGAATTTTATTTGAAAAATTGTTAAGCCAATCTTTGATTTGCGCGAAACGATCGTTATTTTCTATACAAAGCATGCGTGATATGATACGTTACATTCTTATGTATAGATATACAATTAGCTACCCACCTCGAGACTAGTATATAATTTGTTTTATTTTTATTAAAAGCAACTTTTTGTCCTGTTGAGTTCGAGTGCAGCTAGTTTAATTAAAAATTAAACAACCAAAGTGCAATACCTTTAACAAAATGACTAATTAAATGGTTTATAAAAGATAAACATTCAAATCTTTCGAAAAAGCAAAAGATCACAAGTAAAATTACATGAAAGTATAAATGAATATAAATAAATATTTCTATAGTAAATAAAATATATGAATTCTTTAATAGCTCATTTTCAAAATCACAACATGTTGCCTTCTTAACTAATAAGAAATATGTACATATTTAAATCTTTTAATATCTGTATTTTAAAATTAATTTAGAAATATTCTATGTCTGCAGTACGTCATCGGACATTGATTCTGTCCACTCATTTCAAAATTTAAAATGTCAGTTGGCAGATCTGAACTTGAATGAATTTGAACTAACTCATTTCACAATTAATTTCATAGATACTATAAGTAATACGTATTATACGACTACACTAAGCAGTTCAATTAGAATACATTAGCTTACGTCCACTCGACATAAGCGCTAGCCCTTGACACAACGAATAAAGTAATAATTAACATTGCTTTTTGCACAAAACACTCGAATGCTCGTTCTCTAACAGCCAATCGCAAGTTGAATAACGACCTATATTGAATGTGTTCACCCTTAAGAACCAGCATGGTCCTGTCCTAAGTACTTTATCTTACCACCCCAAGATCAGCCCCGGAAAATACTCAAAATAAAAAAAAATAATTTTCAATAGAGTCGAATTTGCTCGGTTACCTATCTTGGCCAAATAATTTGCTCGCATTACATTTTCTAAAAAAAAAATATCAAAGTGTTTCTTTTCTGTGCAAACTTTAATAGATTTTTTTAATCCTAAGATCTTGAAAAATTGCTCACTATTACAAGAAATTGGCTCCATTATAATATATTTGAAAAGTACATTATTTTTTATAAAGAAATGTAAATGATATACATACACTAATTAACAGCCACAGCCAACTCCGTTAGTTGACGCATGCGCAAGACGATTGTTTGAATTGTTTACGATATCAATTACATTATTCAAATTATAAAAAATAATATAATTGTCAAATATATTAAAACGGGGCAAATTTCTTGTAATTGTGAGCAATTTTTTAAGATCTTAAGATTGAAGAAATATTGATATTTCGGCAAGATATTATCGTTTAAAGTTTGCGTAAAAAAAAACTTTGATATTTTTTTTATTGGAAAATGTAATGCGAACAAATTATTTGACCAACATAGCTGAACCAAGCAAATTTGACTCTATTGAAAATTATTTTTTTTATTTTGACTATTTTCCGGGGCTGATCTAGGGGTGGTCATTATCTTTTATGAATAGACGGATGGATGAAATGAAATAGCAAGCATAGTCATAAAGCATGGACTCATGGAGAGCAACACTCGTCATATGGCGGGTTAGCGGGCACGTTAAACGAACAATTCATAAAATACCTCTGCAAAAATCCAATTGCTCCATAAATAAACTTTTTTATGAAAGTTGTTAATAATTTTTTGATAATGATATAAAATAACATAAAATACAACATGTATGAGTCATTTACATTAGTTGTTGTTTTTAAATAAATTTCAATTTTTTATAAAAATGTTGAAGAACTAATAGTTCCACAAAGTGCTTCAGAGACGAGATGACAGAACTTTGCACAGACTCGATCTGAAAAAATGATCTATGAAAAAGATTCTATTTATGTAACTCTGTTCACTTAATTTCGTCCAACAACTGGCAGCAACGAATATAGAAATAGGGTTCCATCAGAAATGTTACACCGTTTATTATATCCAGTCTTTTAATTAAGTAAGGATCCGTGAGCAGATTTGAAATAAAAGTTCTGTCAAGATACTCAACTGTTTGTGAACTCAATTTCACTAAGCGATAAAGTAAGAAATGGTATGTAACCCCTTTGATGTCCTTGCTGATCTCGCGGACGTAATTAAAGATACCGTAAAATCCGCTTTGAGTCTTGTGGAATTAAAAGTGCTCCGAGCAATTTCGCGCTTGGAAGCGAAAGCGGCACGTGGCAATTACCCAGTTATACTACCGTCCCAATATTATAACATAGATAAAAGCTTTTTTCACTTTTCAATGATAACAGTATGAACACAGTAAAATCTAGTGAGAGGGAAAAGAACAAACTTCATCTTTCATTAAATCCACCATGTCATACTTTTCACCAAAGTATTTCGTTATTATGTCGCCGAGCTCGGCTTTCTTTTCGAAGTCGATTTCAGTGGGTCAAGTTTCGTAGAAGCTGCCCAACTGATGCAACAAATAGAGGATTTTGTGAAAAGTGAAACTCACCACGCCTGACGATTACTTTGCTCCGAATAAAATTGGTTTTGGCATGATTGTTATGTTCATGGATCATTTGTGGAATGAAGCGTTCAAATAAATTTATTTATCAATCAAAGTGATGTTGTAACTTAGAGACGTCTCGCAAGCTTCATTGCGCCTTGGCGGCCGAATCGACTGAGAATGCACACTGAAACGCCTGAAAAGTATTGGAAGAAGTATGTAATGATCATAAGCACTCGATACTTGAAAGTATCTGAAAATTCATGTTTAGTCTATTTCACCTGGTAGCTGCAACAAAATTGGAAGAGAAATTGTCTGATTTGACAACAATGACTAACGGTGTGTTGTTTGTCCATCATCGTGTTCCAAACGAGCTACTTCCAAGTGAACATCTTTAATGCCTGCAAAGATAACCGAATAATCGTATGAACAGAAATAAAAATCGAGTAATGCAATTGTTAGGTCACTGCACTTCACGACAATAATCCGTCAAATGCCAGTGACGTATTTGCATCCAGCAAGCTTGAGTTCTTACAACGAGAGGATTCCGTTGCTCGGATAAAACTCGTCGTTTGCTTGTTGATTAATTTTCGCCGCTTTTCCGAGCTACTTTTGGCCTCTCAATGCTACTTAAGCAAGTAGGCCGCTGCTCATCAAACTTGGTATATTTTTCGCCATAACTGAATTGTACTACCGATTACAGTGGCGCGTGGCTCGTGGTGTAGTCGCATCGTTATATTTGTAGATAGATCTCGACACCGAATATACGAGCAGTGTCAATTTTGAAAGGTAACCAAGTGACACGTGTGCTTCGCAAATGAGGCGTGTCATTTTGTTATGTCGATTGTTAGTGTGATGGATAAACTGAAAGTTAAATGAAAGCTTGCATCCAGCTTTTTGGATGTGCTGGCCGATATATTAATTTTAGGTGAGCTCGTTAACCTAGACGAAGACGTTGTTGATCCAATCTATGTAAAACCATCTGTCACCTATTTGATAAAGACGCAATTCGATGATTAATGAGCACGTTTGTTAAATGATCTAAAGCAGCATTTCGATATATTTTCGATATATATTCTATCTTATTTTTTTTATTTTGAAATGAGGTCGACGAGCCAATACAGCAAATTTCACAGTATTCTAATATGCACATTGCTGATAGGTTAACACCACATAAAGTTACAAGTTTGAAGACGTATTATTTTTTTGAGAAAATTTTTGAGAAAAAAATCATGTGCGAGGACACGCAGCCGAGGATGCGTTTAAGAATCGTGGAAAAAGATTTGATGAGAAAGCCCCAATTAGGTGGCTGGAGAAATAAGCTCACGGGGATTGTGTTCTTGAATGCAGATTCGCAAACAGGACCGCGACCTAAGAGAGTACCAATCGAAAGGACATGCAGTCGGAAAGTGCAAACTGTTCTCGTCAAGGAAGCAGAATGTCAACCGGATTGTGACCAGGCGACGCAAATGTGGCGGTATACACGACAACGTTATTGCATGATTAGTAGATCTTGTTTTTATTCTTTATGTTCCATCTAGTTTAAAACAGAGCGTTGCAATGACGATTGAACGCCAGGGAGTATTGATTTTAGAAGCAAAGCGCAATCAGGAAAGTTGTCTTACTGTTGACGATGCGTGCTTCTCAAATCTCAAATATGAAATAGAATATAGTCTTGTTTGATCAAAAGAATTCCACTTGGTCGTGGATACTTTATACGTTAAAAAACGACATTGACGCGCACGCTGGAACAGATTGGCCTGTGTTCCGCTTTTATTGTTAACCGGTACATCAAGTTTTATAAAACTGAGGCTGTCAGCAGTTCCATTCTAATTTTTATTTGTTTGAACATTGATGAGCAAAGATCAATAAGAATTAAATTTTACAGCTTCATTGTATAGATTGACGCGTTGATTGCCACGCGATCTATATTCGTTTTAGCTAAGTGTTACGCTCATAAAGACTTTTGAAAATAAATAAAGACACACGCGATCGAATGGTAGCTGTTGAAAAAGTCTCAAATCCATTAATTTTCAGAGAAATTGTATACTCACGTGAATGAAAATCGACTATGCATACATATATCGAAGCTGAGCTCGAACTGTTTTTTGCAGACGCGATTGTTACATAGCAAGTGTATCGGATAAATACGTGAGCGCCAAGCCGTACAAGACGTACGAAGAGCTACAGGATTCGACAGATGTTATTGGCAAGGCAACTCTTGCCATTCAGAGATGTTACAGGGCCTATCGAATTTTGAAATTCGTTCGTGCTTGCGCTAGAATTTACCGGCAATGGCGCGAACATTGTGATATGCTACAACAGGAAAAGATATTGAAACGCAGGTATATTATATGTTATTTTGAGCGATCGAAGGCAAGGTAGATATGACGTGTTTCTCTCTGCGCGAGAGATGGACCTTCCAATAATGGACTTTCTATCGATCACACGCTACGGCAAATAATACATGCTTCTGCTTTCGTAGAGTTTGTTTTTGATTTTCTAATGAATCCTTCGTCTTGTTAAGTAGAAATGTCCTGTTAAAGTCGACCATCAGTCAACCGCTAAAGAATCAAGAAAATAAGAAGCATTCAAGCTTCTTCAAGTGAACATTCTTGAACTTCACAGACAACGCGACGAGCTGGATTGTCAAGCTTTGAACGAGCCGCGAACTCTGACGGACTTGGATGCACTTGTGAGCCATCTGGAAAATTCGCAGGATCAAAAAGTGGCTGCTATCAGTTCGCCAATGGAGCAGATAGAAACGAGACGTCGCACTCTACTGGTGGCTTACGCCAAGTTTCGACCAGCTCGCGAGCAGCGAGTTCGTGACTCACGAGTGAGATTCCTTACGTTCCATTGTAAACCAACAAAGTGGACGAACAAGCAAGGCAAGACTGTAGAGATGTTGAGTCTTAAAAATCAAGCAGCTCGACAATGCTGGCAACTTTATGAACTGTTGGAAACCGAGATTACGGAGGTTGATGTTGGCCGTCGAATGGAGATTTTACTGAAGGTTCTTTATTAATAGACACTTGTTTGAAGTTACGGTAAATGAGGGTTTATTTCGGTGCAGGCTAGAAGTTCGATCGATAGCCATGACTGTCGAGCCGCGACCAAGTTTCGATGTCTGTTGGATCAGGAAGTTGTTGTATTGGCCGAACGAGCAGATTCGGCACAGTTTGGATTTTTGAGAAAGAGAATTTCAGGTAGAGTGCCAAACTTTGATCTTAGAAGTTCGATTTTAATTTTCAATTGGCTGATTTCGAAAATATTCGCATCGAAAGTTTCCAACAAGAGATGACTCAAAAGTTAAGCAGCTCTTCAAAATGATGGCGAATGCAGCGAACGATATTTGAGCTAGATGCACAATTGGTACCGCGCGCTTTAACGAACGAGCTGCCGGAAAATAATGCTCGAACAAACACACAAGATGATGTTCCGACAAATGTTTTGACTTGAGATTTCAACTTGCAGCACATTTACTTGGAGCTTGCTCGTGAAAGCGTGCAATAATTAATCGCTCGCTGAATAATTTATCGTAAAACTGCCAGAATTTGCGTGCGCTCGCTTTAATTGCAACGTGCGCGTAAATGAATTAATCTTTCTGTCTTGTTAGGGGCTTACTTGCAATTCGTGCAAAACTCGCACAATTGTACGTGCGTGAGCGTCGACAGCAATGGTAGTGCACCTATACGAGATTACGAGTTTCGCGAGGCGCTGCAAAAGAATCGAATGTTGTGCCTGAGCTGCGGCAAGCTTCTTGCTCGTTGTCGATTTGCCGTAACAGCCAGGAAGCAACGGATTCGCAAGTGTAAAGGTAAACCGCCAAACTTACTCGCTCCGCGTTACGCGCGTGTGCTCGTGTGCCCGTGTGCCCGTGTGCCTGTGTGCGTTCACTTGAATTCTCTTCTAAGTTCGATCGATGCTCTCCTATAGATATTCGAGTATTCAAGAATTAATATATTTTTTAATAAAGTCAATGAGTGAAAGGAGCTTTCAACAACCATTTCCTCCAGCCTGTGTCCGTTTACACATCAACGTCTGCGCTCACGTGGATATCAAACCGTACGAGCACATCCTCTTCGAGATCCGCAAATCCGAGCGTTGTTTGGGGATCGATTGCAGTCTCGTGGAGTTCATGTCGTCTGCTAATATCCGCCACTTGGTGCTCGACATCTGGCATGGAAGATCGGCGTTGAGCGGAAGCGCGAACCCTCGGGACTTGCGTCTCCCTCGTTTCGAGCTGGATCAACCGTGGAGTCCGTGGAATTGTATTTTATTGACGGAAGACGAAGCTGAGGCTCATGCTTGTCTTCAACCTGGTGGAAAGCTGTACGGCATTCATTTGACGAGGCTAATTAAGTCTGCGCAACGTACTGCCAAGATGGATTTTCAGTAAGATTGGGGACTTTTAATGATACTAGAAAATCAATTGAGGAATATTCGTTTGTCACACGACCACGATGACTACTTTATTATTGGATTCGATGTTCCCACAAAATTTCAGCTTGTTTGAAGAAAAATTTGGCATTTAGCGATAGTTAAAAAAATTAACCGTAAGAATTAGGAACATGGAAAAACAATCCATCTTATTATTCCAATCAACTTTCACTATACGAGTATGAATATACCATGATAAACGAAGGTAAATTGAAAGAAAAGCACATTAAAATATAGCCTACAGCATTTTCACTTGGCTCGACAAATCACATTTTCTTCAAGTTTCTCGATATTTGATAATAGTCCGATATTTCGTTCTATTTTCTCGTATTTTTCTTATTTACTCTCTTGCCCAGACCTCTTGATTTTCGTCGGTATACCACTGAAATTGAACTACTTTCCGTCTTGCAGAAGTCTCGTTGCGTTGGAGGGGTGCACCGAGTCGGCTAAAATTGATGACAGCCAGTCGCCAGTCGATATACGTTTGACTTGTAGCAATTGAAGCGAGGATTTAATAGAGCGGCTCCGTTGCGCTGAATGATCGCTTTACTCTTCTTTACTTCTTTACTTACAGAACACAGTGCGTGGAACTTTTTGTATTTTATCTTATATCGCTAAAAATTGTCTTCAAAAAATTTGTCGATAGAATAATAATAATAATAATAATAATAATAATAATAATAATAATAATGTCCATTGGAGTATAACGACAAGGTTAAGTTTATAAATCGATTATTTGAGTTAGATGAAGTTGACAAAATTGTTTACGACAAGTCACGTTTCCTTGCACAACATGACGTGGTATTTTGTTGTATGCTATTTCAGTTAGCCTAAAAATCGATTTATGCGAAGAAGTACGTAACGTATGCATTTTAATGTGCACATTATATGAAAGGTAAAGCGATGTAAATTAAAAATCCTTATTGTTCCTTTTTGTCAGATGCATACTAAGTCAATCAATTTTAATTTATGCAGATTCAGTTTGGAAATATAACGTTGATGCTAGGATGCTATGTTGCGTTTTCTTTTGGCTGGTGAATTGTTAGGGTTAACTGAACTGAAAATTACAGTTAATTTAAAATGCTTAAATAATTTTCACATTTTGAGCGAATATTTTAAAGCGAGTCAGGTAAATTAAAAAATGCTGATTAATCATTTAGTAGCTTATAGTTATGGTTGTTATGGAAAAATTGATAAGCAAGACAATGAAAGAACTTGAATGTTTTGTAAGTTACGAGTGAAGTCAATGGCTTTTTAGTATGTTCGTGTTCTCGAGTGGGTCGAACGCGGGTAATGACGAAATCCCAATGCGCTAGTCTCGAAAAGGAAGGAGGCTAGCGTATAGGAAAAGCAAGCCAAGGTGACTCGATCGACCAAGCATTGCGAGAGTTGCCAATGGCAACTTCACGTTAAAAGGTCTCTTCTCTACTTTTGTTGCTGAGCGCGCGCACATAATAATCAACCTGACAACAGAAGAAGCAGCTTCGGTAAAGTCTTTCATTGTGTTTCCATTTGTTTTTATACTTCACCGTCTTGAGTTCTCGATATATTTTCACGATATTAAATCGCACTTGGGCTACTGTACGACGAGAACGCCTTTCTATCAAATTTATTTGGTCGATTAGCTCGAACGCTGTGTGTTTTTGCCACTTGGAAGAGTACGCGGGTTTGGGTTCGGGATCTTTTCTCTCGCGATTCGACTTTTTCTTCTTCCACGCACGTAGTCAAGCGAGACAATACAATTACCAAGAGAGAAAGACGAAAAACCGATTTTCAACGATTGGTTCTCCTTCCAACTTGTCACGCTCTTCTTGGTAAGTCAGCTGTGCGCTTTTTTACATTATTGATTACCAGGATATTGCATTCCAGCTTGAACGCCGCTCCAGTCACATTAATTTGGACGAATATTTGGCACTTGGAGCTTATTCTTAATTTTCTTGCTTGTAAGGCTTTGTTTTAATCTGCTTGGGAATGATAAGCTACAAAAACACGAATTGTCTTGCTTCTGATACTAGTCACGGAGATACTCTATCGAACAAAGTGGCCACGTTAGCTACATACAGTACATATACAAGTAATATATTGCCTCAGCATATAATTTACAGATGTAATGAAAATACAAATACAATTACAAATGAATCTCTAATCTATAAGTGGAGTAGCTATTAGACTTTGAAAAACTTTGAAAAAGTAGACTACATATTGAACAAGTTTTCTTTGGGGCATCATGGTTTGGCTCAAGAAATACCCATTTCCAACGTGGAATTTTATAAATTTATTAACGCGATCGACGATGTAGTATATAATAGGCCGAGAGGTAGAGAATCGCAAGCGTCGTAACTACTCAGCGGCTAAATTACATGATTCTGCTAAAGAAAATTTATACGTGATATTGCAGCTTTAATTTTTGTTTAAGTTATAATATTCTGGCAAGCGGTTATATGTCTTTTATTCGGAATGTTGCATTCATACATGAGCTGTGATTAGTCGAAAGAGTGGAGTTGCGCGGCTGCGAGCACAACTGTGCTGCTGACAATGTCACTGAATAGGTTTATTCGAAGCATTGCAAAGACGTGATATACGTGCTTTTTGTCAGATTTAAAAAAGCTTCTGTTTTTCTGCGTAATTGTCATCGTTCGGCAACATTTTTTCGTTGAGATCCCGCGCAAAAGTCTTGACGAAATCATATAAAGCGAGAAATATAAGAAAAGAAAAAATACATTTTTCACCGGCAAAACCCGGTGTAAGATTAAATGAATCACTTGAGAACGCAGGGAACATAGACTTGGCGCACTTGCATTCGTTTTAACTACATATCCAGTTTTAATTTTATTTTTAAGATATCTTCTTTCTGCTTGATCGTGTCATTGAAAATTTCGCCAGCTTATTTTAAAGCAAATAGCCGCATCATTCTGCACGCTTGTGAAAATTGAAGCGAGAAACGTTAATGCGCATTCGCGATCTTATTGACACGCTAGTTTTTACACTCGTCACATAAAATTGTGTACCTATATGTAGGACTATTTAGCAGTTTTATTTTTGTTACAGTGACCAGCTCGTCGGCTCGTCAACGCCATATATTATCAGCGACTGCGTCACGTCACGTTTTCATGCAAAACGTGATGCTATGTATGCGCACAAGCTTTTTTTTCTTTACTTAAGCTTATTCCAATGGGTTTTGCTCACGGGTCTTACCTTATTTCCGCGAACGTTAGTAAAACCGTCGTCATTCATTACTTTTTTTGGTGTTCCTCATTTATTCTTATGCTTTTATTTCTTTACCATTGCACATATACACGCGTACATTCGTTACGATGAATGATAATTATCTTTGTTATTTTGCTAATTAAAAACTTTTCTTTGCGCATCTGAAACTAGTGTTTTGCCAGCTTGTTATCAGGTGTCGACGTTTCCGTTTTTTAGCTTACCTATACAGACTTTATTCAATCTCGAAGTGTGCTGTTTAAATTTGTCATGTGCTAGCTTAATATTAATGAAAGCGGACCTGATTCTCTACTGCATTTTCGTGTGCTTTGGAAATCATTTCATTATTCATACCGAATAATTCATTTACCCAAACCTTTTCATCGATGAATCTGGCAAAATATCCAGCAAATAAAATTAACTAAAATTCCTTTAGTGATCACCGTCATTTCTAGCATTATTACCTATTCTTCCGAATGTCCCTTAACCGTAGAATCGTCGTCGCGTCGCAAGCGCTGCCTTATTTCTGCTCATCTCATAATTACTTTGTTTCTCTTTTCTTTCCTTTTTTGCTGGTCGCGCACCTCGTTCCAAACAGTTGTGACCTCTACTTTAACCGTTCTACGGATTTCACACTTGCCGACGCATCTCTCGATTCACCTCTGCATTTTGGATATATTAACGCGTCGCTTTTGTCGTCGTGTTGACAGCCTGCGTTTTAGTTAGATCTTTGAAGGAGCATGCCGCACATATTTACTCCGATGATGAACAATGCGCGATTTTTGGCACTTGACTATTTTCAATTATTCGGTAACAATAAAAAGAAACGATGAGTTAAAATAGTATGATCTTTTAATTTTCTCAGTCGATCAGAAGATTACCTTGAGCTACCAAGTCTCTTTCGAACAAAAGTACACGAACGAGCAGCAATTTTTATTTCCAAAAATATGTTTTCGTAGCATTGCTGAATAATATAGCTGGCGTCTACATCGTCGCCCTCCTTATATTATTTTTCAACCGCAGTGCTGCTCCAACTTCTCCTCTACATGCCTTATCAAGATTAATCTTTGTCTCTTTTAAAGCGCACTTGACGATTGGAAAATCATTCTCCACAGACCCCAACAAACTTATCACACGTACAATGGTGTTTGTAACAGAAATCGAAGATCGCACCTCGCCCAAGCCATTCCTAGGTGGTTGGCGTGACGTTGCACGCGATCTCGAGTATCACGACGCCACGTGTCAAACACCAACGGAATTTAGCCGACCACGCCAACGTATCTCTAGACCAGTGCAGACGTTCGCCATCAGAGAATACTGCTCGAGATTTGTGCAGCTCGATGATCGCCTTGACAAAGGGGTACAAGCCAACTGGCTGATTCCTCAGCTTGGTGAATGCGTGCTCAAAGCTAACGACTTGAACGAGCAAACTCGCAGAGACGCTGCCGCTGTTACTGTTCAGAGATTTTATAGGTAAGACGTACGATCTATTTTTTGTTCTGGCCTATATATATTTTTTTCATTTTATTTCCTATATGTATTCAATCGTACGATTTACGTGATTCACTTTTCAAAGCTAAACACAATGAAACCATATTGTCTGTACCCATCCATCGATAAAGATCCAGGGAGAATGAACCCGTGAACACATGTACCTTATACATAGCACGATACATCGGAAAACACCAAAACAAAGTGATAAAAGCCCATATGTGCATCGCCTTAGGAAGTTGAATACACGAGGTCGTTTGGTAGGATAAGCTCTTCGAAAGAGAGAGAGAGAGAGAGAAGAGAGAGAGAGAGAGAGAGAGACAGAGAGACAGAGAGACAGAGAGAGAGAGAGAGAGAGAGAGAGAGAGAGAGAGAGAGAGAGAGAGAGAGAGAGAGAGAGAGAGGAGCGTCAGTGGACAATTGTGTATCCTTTACGATCGATCGATGTATACATATATCGGCTATGGCAATTTAGTTGACGATAAGCCCTCACGCGAAGACGATATCGACACACGCGCGCGCGCGCGTCTGTATAAATTGCGTGTGCACGGACCCGAGAATGTACTTCGTTATCTTTGTGCTTCTTTTTTTTTGCCTTTTCTTCTTTTCTCTGTTTTATCCTCGTCGAAGTTTCTCGTTAAGCGTTGGATGGAAATTGCGTTGCTTTTACGACGCACGATATCAGAAAAGAGATGTATTTTGTTGCTGTTTGACTGATGCGTACGTCGATAAATTTTTTACATGGAAGATTCCTTTTCCGTCTATAGGTGTTTCAAATTGATGTTGCTCTTTCGTAGTGAAGGAAATTTAGCGTTTGTATAGAATGCTAAATATATGTGTTTGCAGAGCTTATCGTAGACGCAAGTTCAAAGGATTCAACCAAGACGACAAAAGGGAAAAATCGCAATCGCCAGGGAAAACTGTCAGTTTCGCATCAGAAGACGGGGACAACGACGAACACGAGCGACCAGCTTTCGACGCCACCATCTTCCGAGACTATCAAAGGTTTAGAAAATGATTCACTTTTTCGACAATAAATATTGGGTTATTAGGTTATTGAATGCCAATATTGGAATTTCGAGTGGTCAAAGAAATTAATATTGAGATGCCTTCGAGTATTACATTTGTAAACAATTAGAGGTATAAATGAGACTGACATAAAAACGTCTGACACAAGTAAATTGGCACTACTTAAAATTTGAAGAAATCGTGCTTATAACACATTTATAGAGTTTATTTTTGCAAAGCCATCAATAGATTATCTACTGTTGTATTTTTGAATGAAACCAACAGTATTACACATTGTATTGATTTAGTACGGGGATAACTCATTAGTCCGAATGTATACGTTTGAATACTTGTCACAGATCTGGTTATTTTCAGCTGTGATTCTCCTAAACCAATGTGAATGAAAGCTAACAGTAGCATTAAAGCATAATGAAAGCATATTGAAATTGACGTACAAATGGCATTTACTCACAGCAGTCCGCAGATCTTGGGTGAATTACACATAATTCAACCGTCAGATTCAGGAGCACAGGATCGATTGGACTTGAACATGCTACACGGACTATTAGACCGTTGGAGCGTGGCCGAGGAGGCCAAGATCCGCAACAGTTTGGACAACGAGCTGCAACGTATTGATGCGCGAACGCGTATGCTCGAGCAGGAGATCGATGTTCTGAGGGCCATCGACAGCTCGCGCTGCGAAATCACGAGGAGGAAAGCCGAAAGAGCGAGAGCCAAGTTTCTCGAGGAGCTCGCCAAACCTATCGAGCTCGAAGGTGAATGTGGCTGGGATAGCGATGATAAAACAAGTGTGTTGTTGGATAACTTACTGCGATTAACTGCAACGTTATACAACCACCATGACCAAAATTATTTCATGCTCGTTTTCATAATATCTAGTGAATACTGCATATTTCTCATTCGTTAATAATTCTCGCTTTAAGTTTTCGTGGATAAGCTCGCTGATGACAAGATCATATCGTCACTTCTCTGAATTGTCAAACACCGGTCTGAAAATAATAAATTTCTTTGATCACGTATTGTATCTGCAGTACGTACATTTTCTAAGTAATGATTTCGATTTCGATTTTGATTCTAGCAATTTAGTTGCCTTTCCTTTTTTCGGAATTTATTCATATTTACACGTAAACGAGGAATGACCTACGAACAGACCCTTTGAAAAACCAAAGCGCAGAAACAGAAATAAGTGACCAACAAGCTGATTTCTGTATAATCTTTCACAGTACCCTGCTCATCGAGAACCAAGCACATACACGTCGACACTTTGAACGTGCAACGCGCGCGTGAATTTCGCGAACTCTACGACACGTTGCTTCTGGAAGAAGACGAGGATTTAGGCGAGTTCGAACGCATGGAGTTACTGTTCGCCTTGAAAAAATGTATCAGTCTGCATACTTGCCAATCGTCTTTGAGTCTTGAACGGTTAATCGATCAAGAACTCTATTTGCTGGCATCGCATGTTCAACCAGCCACACTGAAATATCTCAGAAGTCGCATAAGACTTGGCTTCCTGAGATTGGCTCGTGGTGCTCTCGGATGTGACTATCGAATAAAGGTGAGGCTTTATTCGATTGACGAAAAACTTCTGAACGAGCCACGGGATTTTCAAAAATCTTTGCTTTTCTCGCAATAAAAAATCCTTTCAATTTTTCATAAAATCCGAGCCGGAAGCCAATCGCGCTACGCTGGAAAGCGCGAGCCATTCGAAAAGAGAGAAAGCAAACGAGAAAAAACGTTTGACAGCCGTTGAAAGTTTTATTGACGTTCTTTCTGTAAACGCAATCTAAACATTTATGAGCATGAATATTGAATTGATTTTTTATTTATTCAAACGCCCAAAAATAAGTAAAGCCGCCTCCAAGCAATAAGAGAATGCTTGTTTAAAAAAAAAACTCTTCTTAAATATTCCCTTGAAGCATTTATCGAGGACTCGATTATGCCTGTCGTGCGGCAAGCTGAGACGATTAGAAGCATTCGCAGCAGATCACCGTGAACGTATCTCGAGGACATGCGTCTATTGCGAGACTCTCGGTCCGAAGAGGCGTAACTCCCAAGTGTACTCCGAGATCTACGAGAGGATGCTCAGGGAACTCAGAAGGAGCGAGGCTGCTAGGTAATTGCCACAACTTTTTCACTTCTTTTTCTCGTATTATGCTGCAAGATGTCGAGAGCTAGAAGCTCGAGTTTGACATTTTGGGCATTTGAGAGATCTGGAGTGAGGCTTGACGAGCGAATGACTTTTTCATTTGCGTGAAGCTTATTTTTAAGTCGGGTTTTTCTTTTTTTTCATAAATTTCTTCTAATAAATGATTACTTGATCATGATGCCATTATTTTCAGTTTTTCAAGAAATTTAATACTTTATTGTATAAAAATTGAAAAATTTCGTAAATATTCTAAAATTTAAAAAAGCATCTTTGTTAACTATCTTTCTAAAATCTTTCGTTAAATAAAAAATGATTTTCTTTAATTATGCCAATTGAGAATTCGCTTCTTAAATACAAAAAAATACAACAATATTTCTTTACGAATCCTGCATTATGTTTAATTATTTTTACTTTATCTTATTTATTTACAGAGCTGATGGCACAAGTAGTTTAGCTTTCGTAATGGGTCCAAAAGCAATTGGCTATCTGGTTAATGACATCTGGCATGGTCGTTCAGCCATATCCGAATGCAGCGATCTCGATCGGTTGCGTCTCGTACGGCTCGATCCAAATTCAACATGGACACCTTGGAACACATTGTTGGTAACGAGAAGCGAGGCAATGATGCACGAATCGCTGATGCGAGAATCTTGCGCTGTTGATGTCTACGATGCTGAACTTGTACGCAAATTTCGTCGTATGAATCTGCAAGCGAGATTGTACTTTGAGAATATCGTCAAGTATACACCTACGTGTTACTTTAAGTATGCAGATACTGACACGTGTTTATTTTAAGGTCGTCATAGTTGATTGAGGTCTGACTTGTATTGTTTACTGTTGAACTTATCGTTGGACGTTTATCGCTTTGATTTATGAAAACATTACTTATATTTTTATAGTGAAAATTAAGATTCTTTATGAAGTAAATATATACCAAATACACTATGCTTGATGAGTTTAATCATAGTTAGTTAAAAAGGAATAAAGTAGAAAATAAAAAGGGAATAGTGCTCTTTTCTTCTGTTTTGCAACTTTGATCTCCACGTAAATTTATTGCAAATCACTCTCGCGGAACGCCAAAAGCTTCCAGAAATGCGAGTGTAATTTTTCTTTTCTTGGCAGTCGCAAAAACAGTTTAATTAAGAAAAGAAACGTAATTGTCTTCCAGTGGTTTCTAAAACTACAAGAAAAAAAGAAGAGGCTTGCGGAAGTAATACAGAAAAAAGTGCTCTTCGATTGCACGTCCAAGTCGTAACCTGTGGATGCGCGCAAACCTTCCAGCGATCACTTTTTTGTGGTTTGTTCGTGCTTTTGCAATTATGACTGTGATAGTATTCAACTTTTACATGTGCATGAGAAAAAGTATACAATTATCGTTTTGAATTCTCGCGTAACTGAAAATCGTAAGATTTTTCCTGCCGGTGCCATCAGTAACTTCTTTATTTTCTTGAACGCGATTCATGGGATTTAAAAAGTAATTATTCACACTCTATTCTTAAAGATGCGGCACCTTCGTCGTTTATTTTCGTCTATGCTGTTCAAAAAATACACTTCGTGATTAGTGCGAAATCGCTTGAATTTCAAAACGCTTTACAGTAGTCGCCTTGGGATCGTGCTACAAAATCGTGTTTTCAAAATAAATTCCTTTCACAGTCGTTGCGAAATGTGGGCGAAAACCAATTTTTATTTTTTCTAACGCTTAGATGTACGGAAAAAAGAAGCTGGATAAGGTGAAAACTTAGAAAATATGATAAGATGATAAGAATGAATGAATACTATTGCAATGCAGTATTGACTACCATGAACTTTTTCTAGGAAAATGGAATCGAGAGCGAAATGAATTATTAGCGACGATTCTTCATATAGCGTAAGAATAACGATATTTCAATTCAATTTAACAAGTTCAAGGGTTTGATTCTTAAAAATTTCTAAAGTTACCAACTGATGGATCTCACTTAAGCCTAGCGCATCAAAGAGAAATTGTGAAGCAAGTTTGAACAAAAATCTTTAACATCTTTAAAGAAAGAAAAAAGGATATCGACAATTCTTATAACCATTGTTTGGGTCTTCTAGTAATTTCTTGGAAAATCCATGAAAAAAACTGGAGAGTAAATCTGGTCTACAGTGGAGGAGCTATTCAGTCTTTGGCTCAAATTCCCCTATCCTCGCTCTTTTTTACTCTTGTCTTTGGAGGTTTTCGATTAAAGCGGACCTTTTTCATGGTTGCTCTCTTGCAGTATCAGAGCGAGAGCTTTGGTTCTAAAGAGCTATTTGCAGAGAGAGAGAGAGAGAGAGAGAGAGAGAGAGAGAGAGAGAGAGAGAGAGAGAGAGAGAAGGGGGAGGGAGGACTCATAAATAAGTCTGATTCTAAGTACGATATAGACAGGTATATATCAACTACGATATACCGAAGAGACGTTCGCACGCTTTAAATGCAAATGACCATCCTTTGCTCTTTCGTCCTTTACGCCATTTATGTGCCTCTTTGCGAAGTTGGCCTGCCCTCTACGAGGTACTTTTTTCGATTAAAGCGCTCGTTGCATAAGCTGCTGCATTTTCTAGTGATAAAGGGCCGAGTTTAGTCGGCCATGTGGCTTTCTGCGAATTATTTTCTTCTCAATATTTTCCTTTCGATACCCTCCAATAGCTTTCAATGACTTACATTTAATTGTTGAATATGAATTTTCTTTGATGAATCTGAGATTTTTTATTTCACGTTAGTTTTTGCTTAAGCAATCACTTGATTGAACGAAAGATAAGTATTGATGGTGATAATTATCAAATTATAAAATAGTATATTATATTATAAAATAGTACCTGCAACTTAATACGTTGTCACATTAACGAAGACGATGTTCTTATTTGATACCGATATTCTTGTCGTTCAATCGACAATGTCTTATTTATCAAATGATACATCTGTTTATTAAATTTATACCATTGAATATAAGTTCATTGCTGATGGTTTTAGAGCAAAAATAATGTAGGTCAGTCGGATGAAAGATATGAGAGCACTCAGAGATGAAAAAGGGAGAGTCGTTATTAAGTCCAATTTAATTATCTCAAAATCGTAAATATTCTTGTTCTGGCGACACATTGAAAACTTTAATCGTTTGACGAAGTCGGCAAACGAGTTCATTTACAGTTGGCGAAAGTTGCACATCGCCTCTCCTCCATCAGCTCTCCTGCCAGCAAGCTTGGTACTGATTGCAAGCCTCGGTCGTAGAATTACGTCGATGAATCAACCTCTGCTGAGAGAACGCTCACGAGAGAGTAGACGACTGCAACTATATAGCTAAGTATTCACGTTCCGATTATCGGCCGACTTTTTCATTTTGTTTCTTTGCAATTTTTTTACAGACATGAAACCGAATGATGCTTCCGCAGTGTGCTAATATTAGAATGATACATTGATATTCAAGTGTTGTTTGATAAACACACATTTAGCGATCCATTCAACAAATCCACTTATCGATAATAATTGACAGAAGGCTTGTTATTTATTAATAATAAAATGTAGATTGAAACCGGTTGTACTCTTATGTGGTAATTTACAGAAATAAATAACATTGTTAGCTGGATGATCTAATCAGCCTCGTTCATAAAAAGGAAAATTTTTATTACACTATTGTTTAATATCAGTTGATTTGAAAACATTTTGAGCTATGCTTTGGTTTTTTTTTAGTTGTTGCAAACACTTATGGATAGATCTCAGAATAATTGCATTGCTTAAAATACAGACTAAAGAGTATAACCGACGAATAAATAAACTTTCTTAGTGTAGGTTATCTGACAAAACTTTAGTTTGACTTAATTGACGACTAAATATTGCTGTAAGTTTTGGCTGTTAATCGACTCGAATTTGCACAGTTAGGATAGTTGTTAAGATGTAAAGTAGTTGCCCATTGTTCAGTTATGTAACTAGTCAGAATAAGAAAGAAGTAAAGCAGTCGCAACATTTGCTGTCGAATAATTGTTCTAAAATATTTGAAAAGCTGATATGAGTGGCTTATCGCAGAAGTGTTAGGCGCAACAGCTGCGGCTGCAGTCCTCGGAAGTGGTACATGCAGTTGGTGATTAGTCTCATTCTCAAGCACAAGCGCGTGATGCAGCACACAGATATAGATAGGTAAAGAGACAGAAACGTGCTGGGCCAAGAGGGAGAAAGATTGATGCGGCGTCTCCTTAACTTTAGATTATGCTCTGGACTGGCGCTTGGGACAGTGAGAAGTTGGCTTGAGCGAGCACAGATAGTTGGACCGCGAAACTTTCCAGCGTTCGAACTTTCGAATTATCTGGATTTCGACGGAGCACTTCGGAAGAACAGAGAGAAGGTTACACTTTCCCTCGACGATATTACTTTAGCTCTCCGTAATCCGACTAAGAGAGAGAGAGAGAGAGAGAGAGAGAGAGAGAGAGAGAGAGAGAGAGAGAGAGAGAGAGAGAGAGAGAGGCGTGTTAGGCTGGGGAGATATCGCGCGCGCGACAGAGAAAAACTTGCCCTTTTGTTATCGGGTGCACGTGGCCGGAATCGCGCGCGACGTGCCACTTGCAGGTTACCCTAGATCAACTGTCGGTCAATTTTTTGCTAGTTGCGCTGAATCCCAATACAATGTCTTTGCTCATCCTTCAAATTCATGACACACGAAGATCTGCTCGAACGTTGTATCGCCTTGACCTTGGTGGTAACTTCCTTTGAGAATTTCACGATAATCCAGAAGCAGTAAACAATTGCAGATTGAAGCTCACTTGAATTTTAGCTTTGCAAAGAGAAATTTCTTTTGCTGCGGTGTTTTTACTAATAGTAGTTCCAGCAGAGAAAAGTAATGTGCACTTGTGCCGCGTACTCGACGGTACGATCAATTTAAGAATTGATAAACTCGTCAATAAACGCTCAAAGAAATCAGTTTTGCCGACCGACGACTCGTCCAAGGCTGAAGAAGCGAAGAGCCATCGATATAGACGCAGTATAGATGCGTAACGACTGGCTACACGTCGATAAAAGTAAATGTGCCGTAAGATGCGAATGACACGTTAATCCGAGCGCGAGAGGCATTCATTCATTCATTCGAAATAGCCATGCCGCATGGGTGTGCGTATAGAAAACTACGGCTCGTGGCCGACCATTGTAAAAGTCATGCGTTTATATGCGTGCAATGCGATTGTCGCTTCATTATGCCGTTTTAATAGAGTTCTGCCCGCGAATAGTCTTATTATTTTGTTAATTGTTTGACGCCAGATATGATAACGTGGTGTAGGCGGATCGAGTGGACTGTTTAATTTAGTTTTGTTGTTTGATAGGATGGTGGCTTGTCGATTTCATCGATAACATTCGGTTCGTGATTTCAATCAATTGTTGGGAAACAATTCTCAGATTGACGACTATACTTATTGCAAAGCTATGTTAATAGATTTTGGCAAATTTAAGGAACTTGATGAACAGCGATTATACCATCGTCAAACTATTGATTTCATTATTCCCATGACAGATATAATTATTAATCTTAACAATGCATAATTTCATAGCTGAAAAATTGACAATGAGCTTTTATCGTACGTGAAAGACGAATTGAATAATCGCTAGTTGTATTAATCGAACTCAAATGAGCTCTCTCTCTTTCTCTCTCTCTCTCTCTCTCTCTCTCTCTCTCTCTCTCTCTCTCTCTCTCTCTCTCTCACTCTCACTCTCCCTTTCCCACGAGGAATGTAAATGCTAATTTTGTCGACGTTCAATTTGGCTATGCACTTATTGCTGCAATTGCTAATTTCGGTTCATTGATTCAAAAAATCAATGTAAATAAGTTACACTTGTATTTAAAATGGCCCATATTTTCCTAATCTTTTGTTTGACACGAGATAATTAGGGTTACAACCGGAAGCCACGCTAATTTAATTTTCATTAAAGTTCCATAGCGGCGCATCGAAAATCGATTATGATTGCATTTAAGGGATCACGGTTTAGCGTTGTTTTCGATCAGTTAATCAGTTTTTAAAAATAACGAATAGAGCGAGCAAACTTAATATGTTCAGCGCGACGCTGAGGCATTAAATCGAAATACACGTCAATCCCCAAATTCGTGTTACCGTCGAATTAATCTCTCTCTCTCTCTCTCTCTCTCTCTATAACAGCTCTTTTGGTTGCCGAAAATCTGCCTGCCGGATACGTACATTCGCGACACGACGCCTGCATAAATCGCTCACCTTAATCGCGATCAACAAACGTGACTTCTGCGTAGGCATCGCTAATTAGAACCGCGCGTCGGCCTAATTGATTTCTATTGCTAATCTGCATGTTGTATACCGACGACTGACGTGTCATGGCAACTGCTGATGTCACTGCGGAGGCATTTAAGCTTTGTTACTGTTTATTTGAGCCGCACTATATGAAGTAGTTACTGTTTTCACGAACGTCTCGTTTTACTCGTAGGTGCAGATCGAATTGTCTATATACTGGATACGTTATGTGTTGGTTTGTTTTTCTATCAGATAATTTAATGATACCGTTTGTTTTGTAATTAGACTTGTTTGATGGAATATTTTTTAATAATCGGCAAAACTAGGTCTGCCTGATCTTATTAAAGAAAATGAGCCAAGTGTAGAAGTGAAAATGTCTTCTTTTAAATCGCCATATATGATGTAATAATTTGAAAATACAAGATTCAGCAGGCTGAATATTTATTTTTGGTAAGCTTTATTCATTTTTGAGATCAATCAATATTTATTTTACTTTATTTATTTATAGTTTAGTCTTCTATAAAGACGATAACCAGGTGGAATAAGAACAAGCAATGCGCATTAATATGGAGGTTTCTAAAATCGAAAACATTAATAAACTGTAAATTATCGATAATCTATTGAAGCTATATGGACAACGGCTTCGAGATAATGCAAGAATAGCTTACTACCTGGAGAAACACTGAACGGGTGGGGTATCAAATATGCACTTTGATAAAAAATAGTTTTTTATTTAACCACTATGGGCACGAGTAGACAGAGGACAACTCGACGTGCTGTCTGCCCAGTGATGTGTCAGTATTCGCAATGTGGTTCTAGGTTAACATGCGTGCGTGACTTGATTATTCCAAGCGAGTGAAAAGCGTGCGTGTATATCTCACGTGTTCCTTACGTGCGTTGCAGCTCCAACGTCGAGTAAGGAGACTCCATTGCAGAGGTCCGGGACCCACGCAAATTTAGCGACAAGTCCAGCATCATCTCGACCTACTGTTTGCCGTCACAAAGGAAGCATGCCTTTTGCTTGCTTCTTATTCTACCACGAAGTACCAGTTTCGCTAATACAATCTTAATTACAAATCATTTTGGAAAAATAACTTGAATGTTTTCCTGAACGTAATTAGAAAAAATGCGAAAAAATGCTTAAAAAATAAATAAATAGAACTTGACGATCGCACTCCTTTCAACTCTCATTACGGTAAATTTCAGAAAAACCACATCCATCAATGTAATCACGAACAAGCGGATTAAAATAAACCACATTGATAAACAAATATAGAAGAGGCTCGTACATTTTTATTTATTTATTTTTCAAGCGCTTTGCTCAAATTCACTTATTTGATTAGTTCAGGGAAATGGAAGTCACATAATTAATATTTAATTGTGTGGTTTTCTATTTGCAACTGGCTATCTTAATATATTTCTTGAATATTTTGCAAGACACTTTTACCCCTTATTTGAAAAACTGATTGATTACTGTATTGAATATCCCACAGTTACAAATATAAAAGCCGCACTCGTATTACAAAAGCAGTTGTACGCATAAAGTTTGTGTAAAATAACTCAAAGCTTATTGAAATTGCAGATATAAGTGGTCTTACATAAAAACGATCAAAAATCGAGAATAAACGGGCCACCGAAGAAAACTTGCTTGGGTAGGGTTTTCAAAATTTCTCATTATTTCGTATAAAACAATAGAAAAAAATTCTGAAAATAATTCTAACGAGTTACAGTATATTTAGATATGACAATTAATCAGAAAAATTGATCACTTTTAACACAAAAATAAAAAAGAATGTCCAAAGAGGAAATCATTTGACTAATCACCGTTTTTTAAAGCTTCCTGTTCAAGAAAGCAAAAGTGTATATGTGCCGTAGACAATTAAATGCAAATTTACTAAAATGTTATACTGCGCTAAATTCAATTTCTTGCAATACGAGTAAATTGAAGGTAAGCCTTGAAAGTAGAAATCGATCATATATCCTTTGCTATCAGCAATCCTGCGCAAGATGGTTTCCTTACGCCTTGTATGCGAGAGAAAACGTAATTATTTTCCACCAGTACTGTTCTCTCTCTCTCTCTCTCTCTCTCTCTCTCTCTCTCTCTCTCTCTCTCTCTCTCTCTCTCTTTGTCTGCAGTAGCTGCACGCAATGCTCAAGAGTCCATTCTTGAAAAGGTAATCTTCTAAAGTGCGGCTTGCTGCTAGCTGGCTCTCGATATGACGACCAAGTTGATGCATACTAAACGAGAGAAAGGAGAGAATCGAGCGTTCTGAGTAATTGTAGTGGAGAGAATGATTCGATTTGCAATTAGTTGATAATAATGGACCGCAGAAAGTTTGAATTTGATGAGAAGATTGAGTGCGCACCAAGGGTTGGGTTTGAATAACGCAAGTTTCGGTCCATAAGCTTTTGGACGTATTGTTAAGTAAGTTCTGAACTTTGATTTTCAGGCCATTGAATTGTGCTTTTTTTCATTTAATATTTCTCAAATAATTGTAAATGTTCTTTTGCAAGTACATAAAAAATAATGAACATGGAGGTCTTTGCAAACACTTAAGCGTATGCAATGCAGCAAGTGAAACGATGCCAATATGATCATCAGGTTCGCGCGCAACAACACGTTAATTGTATCCTTGGTCTGATACTGTGAGTGATATGCCAGCATGTACATCGCGTCGGCTGAGCTTACTTATAATTAGCGAGATGAATGGCGCCGCTGTTGCTTATCAACTTTTGCAAGCTTTATCCTCCTTTCGCGTATCTAGATACTTTGATGTGTTCTGCGAGAGGAGAGGAGCATTTCGAAAGTTGTACCTATATCGGATATTTCATCCTTTCAGCGAGTGAGCGTATCTCCAAGTTTTCTCTACAGAGCGCCAAGTTGATTTATTAGTGATACTCATGGAAAAGGGGTTGAGATTCCATCGGATGTATACATACTGTATGCTGCTACAAAATAGATGTTGGCCATATGTACGTTGAAACTACGAATTTATATGAATAGAAAATTTATAGAAAATTTCTAGTGTCAAGCAAAGTATTTTACCATCGCTAGATTTTATTCATTTTTTCTACGTATATAATCTATTATTCTGATAACTAGCTGCGTAAAAACAAAGTATTTTTGGCTAGTGCAGTGAGAAGCGCCGGAATACGTAGTTATTTCAAGCTTTTACGATAAATAATAATAATAATTAATATTATGCAATTTTGTAACTTATCATTTCGAAATTTCACTGCTCATTAATTCCAATGGTAATTTATTTTTATTGCTTCCGTTTTGATTAAATAAACCCGTACCTGACTTATAAATATGCTTACTCGAAGACACGACACGGATAGAGAGACTGATTGCTTGACTGATAAATTTATTTTTCAATTTTGTTCAATACAATCTTTGTAAATATTACATTCTCTAGTTTGGTCAATGTATCACAGAAATAATATCACGCATTACAGTACAATCACAAAGATATAATACACGAGTAAATAAGCACACACACAGACACTTATTTCCTCAGCTAAAGAGCCTAAAATCAACAAAACTATACAGAACAAACATAAATATTTTATAATGAATTTGACTAAATTAGACTAGATTTAAGTAGGGAAATCATTTGCGTGATATTCGCGTGACTAAAAAAGATTTTTCTTAAAACTATTGATGCAGCAAGAAGAACCTTTAAAAACATTAATATCAATCGGATATGTTAATGAATAACTTCCGTAGCACTCATCACAGGCTTACGCGTCCAGCTCAAAAAAGTACGCTCGCGCTCCTCTCTTAAAGCCGTCCAGCGACGGCACATGTCTTAAAGTCCGGGGCAGAGAGTTCCAGAGTCGGGCACTCATAATTTGGAAGGATCTTCTGGCTATATCCGTCCTCGTCTCAACAACCCTCAACTCTGCCTGACCTCCTTCCTATCCGGATACCTTGACTTATGTTCGTTAAAGTACATAAGCCAAGTAGTCAGGCTCCTACATTCGCAAGGATTTATACATGAGCATGGAAGTGAAGTAATTCTTGCGCACACCTTCGAAAGGGAGAGACAGACCCATCACGTGGGATACGAAAAATATATCTCTCACACGCATTGCTGAGCCTTTGTATTCTCACTGTCTGTTCTGCCGAGGCCCCCAGACACACCACCGTGCAATACTTTATGTGCGGCTGGACCAGCGACTCCACTAATCTACGTCGGAGTAGCTCTGCAGTGCATGGTCTGATAAAACGCAGACCATACAGAGTTCTCTTAATTTTTTTTAAGACGAGGTCGATATGCGACCTCCACGATACCTTACAGTCGAGTACAACCCCTAAGCTAGTGAGCTGGTCACTAAAAGAAACGAAAAACCCATCCTGCACCTCAACACCCGAATCCAACCCGGCAATCCCTCCGCATATATCGTATGTCATTTATGTCCCTATTCGTCCCGAAAATTATTGCTTTGATCTTGTCAATCTTTTTATTCTTCGTTTAAGGTCGTTCTTTGTTATATGCAGATAAATCTGCAGGTCATCAGCGTAAAAGAGATGAGAAACCTCACGTCCTTTTAGGGCGTCTTTGAAGTCATTTATATATAAATAAAACAAAAGCGGCCCCTGCACCAAGCCCCGCGGCACCCCCAGATTCGTCTCCCGCCAGTCCGAGCTCCCACCTTTAGAGGTAACTCTTTAAGAGCAATCCTGCAGGTAGGACCTCAGCCACAAAACAGTAGCTCCGGAGAAGCCAAGAGTGCGAATATTGCACAAAAGTTTGGATGATGATATGGCATCGAATGCTTTACTCCAATCAAATAATAACAAGAGTGTCACCTTCTTTGTGTTAATGGCCATGTATACGGTGATCAAACACCCCCCAGCAAATGAGGACTTAAATATGGATACTACGTGCTCACATTACAGGATTATTACAGGAAATCTTTATATAATATTCTTCGAGTTTTTTGAATATTACTTGTTTATTGTAATTAATAAATGTTAATACTTTTAGATTTGCAAATGAGTTAAGGATACACAATGAATTTAACGTAGACTGAAAAATGCAGCGCAATCTTAAAATTCAGCATCAGTCAGCGTCGTGTTGATACTTTAGAACACGCATTTGAACTCTACGATTTGACTCTCAATAATCACTAGAGAGCAGCTTGATTGATCGTTTCGTGGATATTTCCTCTAGCAATAATGACGACGGAAGAAAACGCTTCTGTAAGCTTAGCACGTATGCCCATTCGATTTTGAAAAGAGAGAAACCACCTCTGGTTTTCTAAAAATCTGGGAATGATGGAGTGAAGTAACTTTTCGAACTTGGTCCGCGAGCTATATAAAAATCGTTATTTTTCATTTTATTTGCCTTCGATATCTTATTTTATTCATCGTGTGAATTGACTTGGTGAAAGGATTGTGGCATACCTGTAAAATACGAGTAGCTTTTTTCCTCAGAAGCCCTCGAGTATTATATATTTGTTAGGGACATTAAAGTAACGGCAAGAATACACAGAGATAGTACGGTAAAAGATGTTTTCTGCCGACATTTTAAGGTCCAACAGCTAGAATAAATGTATGCTCATTCTGCCGCGTAGTAAAATGTATTCAATGGCCATCTGACCAGGCCTATAAAATATCCTCGTTTTTTGAGAGAAATTTTGTTTACTCGTGCACATTTCTACACATCTCCTGGCAAGTGCTTGAGCCATGGATTTGCTCGCGATTTTGTTCTCTGTGTACTTTTCCGTCAAATCAACCGTAATCTGGTTCGACTGTTGCTCGGCTAACGTTCGAGGGGCCAATAAAAACTCGAGTGACGCGAGCCTTAAAATAAAAAAGCGCAAGTCGCGTCGCGGCAAATCCCAATCTTTAACTTACTTTGTGCTTTTGGTTTCATTCAACTTTTCTAATACTTCATTTTCTTTGTTTTCAGAGCGAATCAAACGTAATATTCGTTCGTTGACATCGTTCGCAACTTTATCTGACGCTACGATGCGCATCGGTTCGAGGCGAAGCTTCATTTGCGCTAAGAGCTGCTATGCTGTTATCCTATAGATTATCATTATAATAGCCTCTGAGAAAGTAGATTGGCCCTACAGCTACTTACACAGTGATGTCGAACGTGCTACTCTTTAGATGAAAACAATCAAGTTTTTGCGCTAGACGCAGAGGCGATTGGAGCAAGCTCGACAATCATCATTAAGTTGATCATTAAGATCATCATTGATAAGGAAAGCATATACTCAGCTCACTACGTCAAGCGGCAAAGTATGCGGTATGAGAACCTGGGTGGAAGTGCCAGCGTGTCTAGTCTGTGTGTCATAAAATCCAAGCTTCTTTCCATGTTTCGATCGCTTGCTGTTGCTGCTGGATATTATAATTGTTTCTCATAATAAATGACAAAAGACTGGTTAGAAAACAGTAAGATGTGCTTGAAGCTGCTCGCTTATCCGTTAGTTATTCAGTTCTATACACGCTTTATTTCAAGCTTTTTAAATTATTGAACCAACAGCTTTCCAAGCGCGCATCTGCAACGGCAAGCACGTTCTCGCTTGAATCGTCTTGGCGGTGCATCTCACGTGCGAATCGCAAATTATAGCGTCAATTATGTACCAGTTTTCCACGAATAGCCGAGATTGTAGAGATTAGATTAAAGTCAAGTTGAAAAAAGTTAGTTTTTCAACCGAATCTTCGATTCAATATTTTAATGTATTGTAGTGCCTGTCTTAGCAAGATAACGAAGGAATTTATTCAACTTTTAAATTAATATTAAATGAAGGCCAAATAAGAAAAATTACCTCCCTATGATGGAAGAGATATAGTGAAAATTAAGGCATGAAATATAAATCGATATCAATAGGTCCTTCCTTGTAAAGTAAACTTGTTGACAGTTGGCTAAAAAGACGTCCCGTCCGTTCTCCCTCGTCTTTCGCAGAACTTTCTCATGGATCGTCGAACAATTCAAAGAGCTTGATATTTTATTCAGGCAGTGGAGAAGCTAAAGATCTCGCGGTAAAGTTCTGACGTAGCTTATTTCACATTATACGCGTGTGAAAGTATACAGTGAGAATTTTTATTACTGATTTATTTATGAAACAACAATCCGTGGTTTTCGTCAATACTTGCTAATATTCTTATTTCAATTTCGACATCTAGAGAACTTGTCAGCATATCACGCGACGCTATCTATAAATATATAGGCAGTCAATATCACGGCCACATACCAGCAGCGCGATAGCGTTAAACAGGAAAGCAGCGATGAAATATAGCCACGAACAGCAAGAATTCAACGGCCATTTAAAATCCGGACTGGAGAATAAATTGGCAAAATTATCTGTATATATGTTCGGCAGGTAAATACAGCCGCACACATATATACACATATGCATAATTCGTAGGACAATCGGTGGCTTGCCATAAATAATTTAAAATCTGGCAAGCTACCAAACGCATTTTGCCGCGTGCGATCGAGATAATGAAAAGCATGGGCGCGAATCTTTTCTCGAATACAATGAATAATGGAACGCGAGTAGAAAAAAGCACTTGCGTGCGTATTTTTCGTTTTTTACCATTACAAAATTGAGAGAGAGAGAGCTCACAGATATAAAATCGTCTTATATTTTATTTAAAAAATTGGATAACATTTCATCCCAACGGATTTTGCAGTTGAATATAACTCGCATGAACGTGAATAGAGTTTTAATTATTAGATTGCATTTGTTGAGATAGTGAAGAGAAATTGGAACTTTTAAAATTTACTGTGTGCAAGAAATGTTGTATTTATTCCCATATTTTCAGTTCTGACATGTCAATCTTTACAAACGAATCTGCTACAACAAGCTACATCCTATTAAAAAACAAAACCAGAAAAGATAGGAAATATAAGTAAAACGTTTTAAACTCAATAAAAAAAAAGAAAATTTGAAGAAAATGCAAGTAGTGAAGAAGAAGAAGAGAGATAAGCGCAACTTGACTACTAGTGAATGAAGCGGATTGAAAAGGAAAAGCAGTGGACGAGTAAGAAGAAATGAGCGCTTGCCGGAGGCTGTTATAATTATTCAGTGTGTCGACGGAAGGGGAAGAGCAGCTCCACTTACCATTCGTTCTATCGCTTTCCTATTATTCTTTCCCTTATCTCTGGCGCGCGCGCTGCTTTCGCTCGAGTGATTCGTCCGATTCATCTTTCTCGCGCCGAGTGACTTTCCATTCCTTACACTGTCGTGCCCGTCTTCTTTTTCTATTTTTTTGTTCTTTCTTCGTTTTCTTTTTTTGCTGCTGCTCTTTTGTGTTTCAAACTATCCTTCGCTTGTTTCCTTTTCCTTTTGTTGCAATATGCGCCGCCGCGCTTTCTTTTGTGTTTCTCTTTTAGCCTGAAAAAAGTGTAATAATTGCATGCGTCTTTGGCACCTTCATCGAAGAGATGTATTTCGAGACAAGTGAAAAAGTGCTGAAAATTTAATTTCTCTTTTAAACTTAAGTTTTGCTAAGGGCTTTTGCCATTGAATTTTCCAGAGGTAATTTAAAAATGTTATATTTCTATCATTTTATTAACGTCATAATATGTCCATTTTAGCGACAAGTTCAATTTCAATGCTCACTTGCTCCTCTTTCGATCATTTTCTACCTCGCAATCATAGCACGATTTGCTCCACTACATCTCTTCATCGCACTTATACTTGAGCAACCTCGCGGATCCTTTCCCGGCATTATTTCAGTACGTCTGCTTAGAACACCCACCTTCTCTCCTACCTGTCTATTCTTATCCAGAATCCTCTGCTTTTACTAGTGGAAGCGCCATAGCTGAAAAGACCACTCACCCATTCTCTGTCGCTCACTCACGTGGAAAATAGCGAAGACTTGTCGGTCTTTAGTGGCGACGCGTTAGAAAAAAAAATCATTTTTCTTTCTCTCACTCTAGACGTAGAAGAGCTCAAGAGGTAGGTAATAAAGTTATATATCGCTAGAGAAATATTTTTCAAAGCTGCCAACTCCCCAGTGATTCGCGTGCTCTCGTTCTCACGCTTCAATGAAATTCACTTTAATAATGGCTTCAGTGCTTTTTCATAGTCAAGATAGAGAACTATTTTTCGTTATTTTTTTAAACTATAATTTTCGTTGTGATTTTATGGCAAGAGTTTAAGAGACATTTTATTTGCTATCAAACCGCGCAGAGATTTTATTATGATTATATAGAGTGAATTCGTTTGTTCTACAAAATTAACGTTTATCGAGTTTGCAACTGCGTGATAGCATCAATTCGGTGAATACTGCGTGAGTACTTCGGTAAATACAATGAGAAAGTCTTGAATAAAATCTACAAAACCATGAAAACTACAAAGAGCTGTCTGAAAAACTTGTAACATTGATTTTTAGAAAATCTGCTTTCGTGTAGAAGCACAAAGATGGAAAAACCGTGGTGTGTGAGAGACTGAAAGTGGACCACATATCCAGCTCTCGCGCAAGCTCCAGAGATAACCTCGTTTGCTAAAGTCGCGGCAGAGGCGTCAGAGAAAAGGGACGGCTAAATTGAGTTTCACCTTGGCGCGGTTATTTTTGCTACTGCTTTCAACCGTCGACGACGTGCTTTTCAAGGAGAGGCCAAATGCGAAATTTCATGTGTGGGATTTTTCGACAGATTCATAAACAAGGCAAGTGACGACGGCAAGCGCGAATGTGGCTAGCATGCGAACGACACGTACACGCACACGCGAAGAAAAATAATCCGCGCATATAGTTGCCTGTAAAGTTTCTTCGTTTTCTTTCATTGTAGGTGTGTGTGTGTGTGTGTGTGTGTGTGTGTGTGTGTGTGTGTGTGTGTGTGTGTGTGTGTGTGTGTGTGTGTGTGTGTGTGTGTGTGTGTGTGCGTGTATGTATTATTGTTGGCGGAATTTGATGGTTTAAATTCTAGGTCGATCTCTCACACACTGCTTTTTTAATGTTTTGCTATAGTGCCGATTGTCTTAATTATTTTATTGAAAGGTAAAAATAACTGCGCTGCGAGTGTTTAGAATATTTGCGAGCGAAAGAACTTCAGCATTCAGTTCTAGCGAGGAATTATTTTTTGTTTGCCTGCTTGCCGAACGACTAGATCCATCATGCAATGTTTGTCGAGCTCATATTCTTATGCATTCAATTAATATGGGTATGTTTTACGTATCGATATAAAAGTACTTGTTGCTTCATCGACAATAATATTATTGGATTCAACTATTATTCAGAATTATATATAAATAATGAATTTTTTCAGTGCTAAATTAGTTCAGTAAAAAAATCAAATTTTCATTGGACTTGAATACATATAATGATCGAGATCATCAATTGTTAAATGAAATATGTTGGATTTTTTTAAAAAGCGTGACATTGATTATTAAATCATATTGCATATTCATCATCCCGTTCTTGTTAAAAATCTCAGGCGCGTCATAGAATTAATTTTACAAACGAGAAGTAGTTATCGCAAAAATCTTAATATTTTGTCCCAGCACACTCAGCAAAAGAAAAAAATATATTCTATAAATTTCCGTAAAAATTCACTTTCCATATCCTATCCAATGTTAATTGAAAAACTGACCCATTAAAGAAGGAAGTTCAACTGATGGGCACGCAGTTTGTGCAGCACAAGTACCGTGGGGGAAGTGCAAAATTAGCTGTTGACACAGGCACCATCGCAAAGGGAGAGAACAAGAATCGTAAGGCGAGAATATAAAAAATTTGCTCATATTGCAGAGCGAAGTTATATAGATACACACTAGACGCAATCCATGAATCAAGAATACATGTAAGTCAAGAAGGAAAAAAAGAAAAACAGGAACACATGTCTGGGGCATATGGAAAGTATAAGGATAAAAACAAGGTGAGGAATGGATCTCCTGAGCAGGTGAGCGCTAGCTGAATTTGTTATCGATACACGTGCTTCTCCTCGTCTCGACTTTGTCGTTTTTTTATTTTTCTTTCCTCTTTTTTTTGAGCTTTTGGGATTATGGTATAATGTTGTTGTTACTGGTGTGGCTTAGCCTCTCTCTCTCTCTCTCTCTCTCTCGCTCTCTTTCTTTCCTCGTCGTTCAAGGGATAATCAGGGATTTGTTTATATTATACGTGGGAGGATGCTGGCAATTTTAATAAGCTGGATAATCTATTTGTGTTTCGGTGTGTGAGCGAGCTAGTAATCTATTTTCACGAACAATCGACTGTCCGTTGAAGTTTCATAATCATTTGTGTGATTACATATTTTAGCCGAATCTTATTTTTACTTTAGTATTTTATTTTCCAATGAAATTTTTTTCTGATTCTTTTGGAAATAGAATCGTCTTTGTTGTGTGTACAATGAAATATGGAATATTTGTAAGTTATTTTTCACGTGACTTATTTTTATGTTCTACAGATATTGATTTTGAAGGATGGAATTTTGCGCTTGATGTATTGTATAACATATATACATGCTATTCGATAGATAAGTTACCATCGTAATGTATTAAAGACATTTTCAAGCCAATATGAATATAAAAATTTCGTTAATTAATGATGGCTTTAATTTATCGCGTTTGACAATTCATTTACTTGTACTACTTATTTACAATTTTGCACTTTTTGTATCAGCTACCATAAAACTTCTGAGACCATGCCGAATCATTGCAAAATGCAGTAGATGTAAAAGTTTGGCATATTACAATAAGCTCATGTAAAATAGTTACGCCAATAACTATATGTTTTGATATCATAAAATAGAAGAATAAAATACAATAACTTTCTTATTTGTATTCTCATCCGTAAACAAAGAGAAACATTAGCAGAAGTATACTCAAGAGAAGTTTGATCTGAGGGCTGGGAAAATAAAGCTGCTAATGCAGGTGCTATGTATTCAAGTATCATGCACTTACTCAATTACCGCGCGCGCGGCCGTGTGAAAGAAGCTAGAACGTCTCATTTTCATTTGCCAACGTTGTTTTCTCGCTCTATCTTTTTCTCGCCGTAATAACCAACTTACTTTTCAGCTCTTTCACATTGTTTTCTTTCCAACTCTGTTGGTCACTATTCTTTTTCGCTCTCTTTTCTCTCGCTCTTTCTCTCTTTCTTTCGCATGTGGTGTGCTGCTATGTACCTGTACGTGCAGCTTCTAGCGAAGTAGCGAAATATGCTCCAAACGTTGGTGCCTATACTCATTTCGACTTTTTTAGAGAGATATTCGTTCTTTACGAAAATTTGCTTTTGATATCTAGATGCTGAATAAACGAGAATTCCTGAGGATTTAAGAAAGTTTAAACGTCTATAATTAAAGGGCTTGAGCAAAGAGAAAATATTTTCTCATTTGAGCTTATGTGAGTTTAAATGTTCGAAAAAAAATTTAGCTTTGTTAAAACAAGTTACAATTTTTGTAAAAAGAAATTTAGTCCTCAATAAGAAAGTTGACGAAAAGTTAAGAAATCAGCTTTCGAGAATAAAAAGATTTAAAGGAAAGTTTTTCATTGAGAGCCTTTCTTCATTTAGAAAATTCGAGATGGTATTCATAAAAAAAATGTAGTCTTATAGAATTTCGTCATTATAGAGTAACAACATTGCTAATAATTTCCGTGCCAGTATTTCAATTGCACAAATTATTGAGCTTTAATTTCATCGCTTAGTTATTTCCTAAGTCTGTTCAAAATTGAATTTAATATGTACAAGGAATACGTAAAAGGGCATAACGTTGATTAATTATGATACTACTATTTAGAAAATGCACGACTCTCTGGTAATGATAATAGCTATTAATCTATGTATACTATAGTTTCCATAATATTACTAAATGGGAGCATAGATCTTCGATAAAATGGTTTTGTTGAAAAAGTAGTTAATTAAAGTAATAAAATTTAATGTAATACAGAGTTTGAATGGTTATATCGTTTTAAATCAAGGTTTTATTTCAACTTTTGCGATATCTTTATAATGCTTAGAGTACAAGCTATTGCTATTGAAAGAGAGTCATATATTTACCATAAAATAAGCGTAAGTGTAGAAATATCGAACGTTAGGATGAACGGACGCAGTTTCGTATATATATTTACGTTTGTAAAGAGATTTCCAAACTGCAGACAAATTGGTGACCCGCATATGAGACACTGAGCTTTCAAGTATGCCAATTGATTTATATGACACGTATTGCAATATTATGTTAATTAATTTCGATTTCCTAGAGTTAATAAAAATATTTTGTTATTTTTATGTCATTTATTTTCAATTGTTTATCCACGTATTGCCAATATTTGTCCTTAATCAAGACTTATCAATTGTTTAATTTCACAATGATTGACATTTTTCTTTTACATATTTAAATTGTAATCTCCAACCTCTGTGCTCCTTTTACTTTGTTTTTGTTCGATTTTTCGTGCATCAACACCTCGACGGGAACATTGAATCGATCGAACTCCATATGAAATACATAGGTATCGAAGTTTGTGAAAAAAAAACCATTTCATCAAAAATCGAGTCTACAGGCCTTACTAGGGATGATTTTGCGTGCTGAATAAATTGCGCTTGGTCTCAGGGCGATATCTCGAAATTTTGTATTTAAAAATTTGCAATATGCATGTAGGCTCCCGTTTTGGTCGGCAATCGATAGAGCGGGAAAACATAAGCTGGAATAATGAATTTCGAACTTCCTTCAGTGTTTTTTCAGCGAGATAATCGGCTTTGAATTTGTAGTCCTCTCAAGCTTCATAAGAAATACATTGTCGTCGAACGTCTGTTTTTTGTCTTGCTTGCTTTTTTCACGCTCGTCTTTATCATAGTTGTATGTGGCACGTTGCTCCAATTGGTTTGAGCTGGATATATACGGTAGGTAAACGTATAAATAAAACGTTGTAGAACGACATGAAAGAGCAACTTGATAGCTACTGAAAGTTTGATATCTAAAAAATGACGGGACTCGTTACTCGGTTTAGCATCCGTCGAATCTCCGTGAGTGCAGGCGCGAAACAGCGGAGCAGCGAAATCCCGCGGTGCGAGATTTATCGACAGCAGCCTGTGTTGGCTAGGGCGCGATCTATCTGCGCTATAACATGACGCCCAAGTTGCCATCGATTCTACAGGCAGCGCCAGGGCTTTTAGCGATATGGAGCGCGCCTGTGATGAAGATGCATTTTCAATGGCGATTAGGCTTGCACTCGCAAACGCATCGAGCGAATGTCTTCTTGCAAGAGGCTTCCAAAACCAATCCTCTGTTTGCTACTGACTCATTGAAATTCATGATTTTCACACGGCTCGTTGCTCTCCGAGCTGATTTGCGCTCGCTTATTTTCTTGATCTACCGACGCGCGTACCTCACGGGAATATACCAAGTGATGCGATTTTCAAGATACGCACGTTCGTCTCAGCGAGCGAAGCATCCAATTTTCAAAACCACAGTTCGCATATCTCGCGACCAGTGGATCAAGCCTCCATCTAAATTTCCACATCTTTTTTCATTTTCCAAACTCGCTAAATCATAGTCAAATTACAACTGCAGGTCCAGTCAGTGTTATAAGCTAATAACTTTGTTACGTCGAAAATTAACATTATTAATCGTAGGTAGTCTATTTTCAAATGCAAAAGATAAAATGTCTAGTGCTGATATTTGTGCAGTTATATCAACAGTCGAAAATATGCTTCGCAAAGCTCCAGAGATTAAGAATAAAAAGCTGATTTTTATTGATTGAAAATACGTAATCAATTCCCTGACCTTTGAAATGAAGCTCGTAAATTGATTTGGCCTTAACGAGCGCGAGCCTCCATAAATTTCCACGACACTTAAAGCCCATCTGCTGCCCCCTTTTATCTCTCTCTCTCTCATCATCGCTAGCGCGTTAAGATTCTCAGTATGCAATTTTGATGCAGTGTAGTTCATAGTTCTTTTTGTCTTTTTTCTTCATTCTCTCTATCTACCCCTGCCTCCTTTCTCATAAATTTTCCTACGTCGTTTTTATAGCGAACCGCTAGTACATCGAACGGAGGGATTTAATTTTACCTTTCTCTTTTTTTACGTCTCGAGTTACGGAGCGCGCAACCGCGAGTAGTGAATATTCCCATGAACTTTGAGAATACCAAATGAAGCTGAGTTTTTTTCCTTCTCTCTCTCTCTCTCTCTCTCTCTCTCTCTCTCTCTCTCTCACTCTGTTGTGTATTTTGTGCCGGATATATGTTTTGATCGAAAATCAATATTCGATTTCCTACGACTTCGAGATCCTATTCGAAATTCAATTTGTATATCCAAGTGTATTATTTCCGAGTAATTAAATCCAGCGGATAATGCAGGGGTGGGAATGATTTTGTGACTGATTACGGATTTAATCTAAGGGTCAATCGTGTCTTTTTCAAATAATGGCACAATTGGTACTGGCTCATATTTAATATTCTCCAATATTCATAACCTACTAAATAACTATATCTGCAAACGAGTGAGTATATTGGCATCGTTGACGTTGATATGCGTATACATTCTCGAAACTGAACGCGGATTGTCCAGTATTCTTCAGAAAGCTCCAAGTAATATCTCAAATGAAAAATCAAAAAGACAAATCGCTCATTCTAAAAATGCTTCATTCAATAGCTACGGTACTTTCTTAGAATGTTCCTTGACGCATTCAATACATTTGACGCATCTAATCGGGACGAAAATATCTTATTGTCATCCTCGAAGAAGCTTTGTTGTCACATGACTCTTTTTACTATAATTCAAGGAATTTTACTTTTATATTCCAACAATGTAACTTTGCATTTTTATTAATTTAGGCTAAAGACATTCCGATTACAATTGTATAGATAAAATTCGACACATCAATATCAAAATACCAAATTATTATCACCATTAAATATTTCTATAATATTCCATTCGTTTATTCTCACTAATACTTTCCAATTGAAAGTCTCTCCACCCAAGCAAAATAAAGGCAAAATATAAAAAATCAACACAGAGTTTCTTCGATATTTGTCTAACGCCATCAAATCCTATATCCTAAGAAATCCCACTTTCGAAATATATATATATATATATATATATATATATATATATATATATATATATACACACACATACATACATATACAGGGTGGCCTATTTTAAGTGATCCACTCAGATATCTAGATTGGAGTGAGTTTTATCGAAAAAAGTTTCAGACAAAAGTTACTCAACTTTGAGGGGGCCATGTTTCTATGACCTTGGATTTGACCTTGGAGGTCATGTTCAAGGTCATTTCAAGGTCAACTTTGTTTTTTTAAATAGGAACCCCCATTTTTGACCCCGGATTCGGAAAGAGCGGGAAATTTTACGTCCAAAACGGTATTCTTAAATTTTTTTTCATGGCCTAGAGAAGGTCGATTTAATGTCAAATGCTTGAAAAACTGCCTAAAAGCGTTTTTTTAATTTTTAAGATATCGAAAAATGACCTCCACAAAATTTGTTCAGAATAGAGTGGGCCACCCAATGCACCAAAAACCTTTGACCTTTAACCTCATTTTGAAGGTCATTTCAAGGTCGAACTCAACACAATACCTTATCCAAACGTCGGATTTCGCGCTATGTGCGTATCCGGGGTTAAAAAGAGGGATTTCCATTACAAAAAACACTTCGACCTTGAAATGACCTTCAAAATGAGGTTAAAGGTCAAAGGTTTTTGGTGCATTAGGTGGCCTACTCTGTTCTGAACAAATTTTGTAGAGGTCATTTTTCGATATCTTAAAAATTAAAAAAACGCTTTTATGCAGTTTTTCAAGCATTTGACCTTAAATCAACCTTCTCAAGGCCATGAAAAAAAATTTAAAAATACCGTTTTGGACGTAAAATTTCCCGCTCTTTCCGAATCCGGGGTCAAAAATGGGGGTTCCTATTTAAAAAAACAAAGTTGACCTTGAAATGACCTTGAACATGACCTCCAAGGTCAAATCCAAGGTCATAGAAACATGGCCCCCTCAAAGTTGAGTAACTTTTGTCTGAAACTTTTTTCGATAAAACTCACTCCAATCTAGATATCTGAGTGGATCACTTAAAATGGGCCACCCTGTATATCAGGACAGAGATATACGTGTCGTCACTCACTGTAACAAAAAAATAGTATAGCCGCATGTATTCTACTATTGCGTGTGTGCGAATTCGAGATTGCCTTGCCGAAGCTACGCACGTAAGCTGCGAATTTAATGTTGTCATAAAACCAGCCTATAAAATTCTAGATGCCAGAATAAATCACTTGCGGTGAGTACGATTTTGCTCGTTGTTGTCTTGCGGTTACTTTTCACCGCCATAATGTTTTCATCCCCGTACGCATACACGATATTATCATTATAGTGAGAGGCTATTTATTACAGTCTTTTTCCGTTTTGGTATTTTATTAATTTTTATTCTGTTCGCATTGCAGATTGTACAATACATGAAATTAATAATGTTTATCACATAGCAAAAAAGATCATCTGTTCATCTGTACTCTTCGTCAAACGCGGACGCGTACTTTCCTTTTTTTCTTTCCGTTTATTTTTCTTTTACAAGACGCACAATAAAATCTCTACAGTTGTCTGCTACATGGCGGATATATGTACCATTCCTTTCGAAACCTTGGCGTTTTCCGTTAATTTGGGTGTCTATCCGCTTCAGGAATTCACCTAATAACGATGACCGAGGCTCATAAAAGAAAAGGGACAACGCTGACGTTCGGCACTTAGCTGGCAGCTCGCGCGAATTGCGTGAAAACGGTCCGTCGTGCCGTCCAATTAAATCGCTATTGGAGCTTTGCGAAAGGGTCCGACGGAAAAGGGAGGATGTCCGCTGACCTTGTGTCGGAAAAACAGGCAATTCTGTGGTTCCCGACGGAAAATCATAGAGTAAGACTCTCGGCGTGAGACTGTGTACCAACGACGACCAATAGGGGACTAAGGACAGGTATACTGCTTAGCGGACGCGCTACGTGTTTTAAGACGCCTCCAAGCCCCTCGATAAATCGTGCCTTCAACACAGTGCGGCAGAGACGTAATGATGGATGTACCCTTGTCAGAGGCATCTGGCTACGTTGCGCCTTGAAACCCGGAGGCGTCTTCCCATTCGACTGAATGAAATGAGCGTCGATGAGTTGTTTGGTAAACAGTGGCCATTCGACACCGCGTCTAACGAAATTCACCGTCAGCAATAACCCGTCCTAACGCAAATAATCACTCACGCTCACTCTCGATGAGATTAGTTATTTACGAGCTCGTATTCAAATAAAGAGTAACTAAATGATGCGGATGACCATTTGAACTGCGAGAAGGAATGCTACCTTAGCGTACGTGGACTCGATCCCGTCTGCCTGGATCTTCTCCGGAGAGCCGCTGCCGCTGCCGCTTTTCCCCTCTCTCTTAGCGCCGTCCCCGGCCGGTCAATTGGTAATTGCCTGCTGTCGTAGCTGGCATCGGGCTGGAAGAGCAGCAGTGACAATTTAGGATGCGCGGGCTGCTCTATGAATACACCAAGCGCCTCCTACACTTTCGTACTCGCAGTTTACTTGGACCACTCGCCTATTCGTCTCTTGTCCAATCCTTCTTCGCGCATTATAATTTTCTTCATTTGAACATCGCTCGTATTCGAACATAGCCATCAGCATTCACACTCATACAGACGCTAAGCTTCCCGAATGTTCTCCTGCGATCTAACAAATCATTTGTCGCTGTCGAACAGTCGAGTGAAATGCGAGGCAGCTGTCTACTTTTTCACGTGTCTAATCTGAGTGCGTCGATCTTAACACCTCGGCCATAAGTTTATCTTTAGAGTTTTCTTTTTGTTTTTGGATTTTGGTGTGCCAACGGCGTCGCATGTCCGTCAATAAAAATCGCGTACTCACGTACTAGGGGAATGTTCTGCGCCAGTTCGTTTGCGCGCTGACGATCGATTGAAACGCATTGAAAACGACGAAAAATATGTCGATAACAGCTCGAATCCGTCGCAAATGTTTTGTACGCGGCGTGTGACTGCACAAGTGATTTTATTTATATGCCAATTTTAGCGGTATTCTTATTGTTCAGAATTGTCATTAGAAAATGTATGAATAATTAGTATTTGAAAGCCCTATTTTTTGATCAGGGTCTCTGAAAGGTAGCCCAAGTATTGAAATGTACCCAATGTTTGAAAATTTCTCATTAAGTTGAGGCGCGAAAAGTCTATGATGCAGATACATGCAACTGTGTCCAATTGTCGTCTAACGGTTAGTTCGTAGGTCCTCGGACATCTCGCAACAACCACTCGCTCTCTCGTTTGGGGTCCGCCGAAGGAGCAACCTCTCAACGCGCACTGCTCTCCTCCAACGAATACTGGGGAAAACGCCTTGACAACGCTGCTACGGAAGCTGAAGGTCCACTCAAGTATCGCAATGGTTAGCTAAGGGGAGAAACGACGAAGAGGCTCCAAGCGACGAGCCGTCGATTGTCTCCACTGCGTCCCAGTGAACGGGTGCGAGTTGCGCGACGCCTTTTCATTTTAGTTTCTATATATTGTACTTTCATAATAGGAATACTCGATTCTCTTGCATCGAAATCTGATTAATCGCCGCGATAGCGTTTATCTTATTGACGATCTTGAATGAGATAACGAGGCGTTACCTCGTTTACTGTTAACCAAATTCCTAATAATCATACTACAGCTCATTTGTACTATAATATTTATCGATTTTTATGTAAATAAAGTGAAATTTTACAAGTTCTGATTTGCATTCCATGTAATTTGAAAGCATATACACAATGAATTCACAACACGTTACACACATAAGCATTCATTGTAATTGGACGCTCAGGCAAAAGCATAACCAAATAGTCTACCTGGTACATGAACCGAAGTCTATGAGCAATAATCTTGAGCCCGAATTTCTCCGGCATCCGGCGACCGACATCTGCATAAGACAGCGGCGCGGCGCTTGCAATAAAGTTGCTATCAGCCGATAAAACAAAGGGAAATAAGCGCCTTCGTCGCGCATACATGCCTATCTCACCTGGCGTACACTCTAATCTTCCTAGCTAGAGGGGCGTGCGTGGAAGCTTTTGCCGCAATAAGCTCTTCCCGGGATTTCCGCCGTACAATACGTTGGAATTACACGCGCGAACGTGCCTCTTTCGCGGCAGTCCTGGACCGCCGCGCTGAATATTGAAAAATGTTGAGACCTTCCGCCCGTCTCCCGTCAATGTTGTTGTTTGTGGATTTTACGCGAGGCTCTTATCGCTAGATATAAACAAGATGCCTGATAAATTTTTCACGTAGGAAGAGGATTGGATAGGATTTTTCTGTTTTGCTAAAAGTGGATTGCCGTCTAATGATGGCAATATTTTCGCTCGTATCTTTACAAATCCAAATATTCGGCATTGCTATATACAGAGAAGCGGCATTGATCCTCGGAAAGATCATTCTACAGACTGTAACACATCGCAAACATGAAAAGTGCCTAGCTCTTCAGAGCTAACTTTCTTTAACGTAGCAAACCAGTTTTACGAGACAGCACGTGATACAACACTCCTCGTGGTTTTTCATAGCGGCCGTCCTTGTCGGGGAAAGCGTAAACTTTCTTTCATAGCTCACATGCAAAATTGCCCGTACGCGAAGCTTCCAACTTTGTGTAGTGGAAGATTGAATTCCTGAATTGGCCGTGATAACTGGGCTGCTCTATTCATGACTCTGTGCTTCCTAGACATTGAAAAAGTTCGTCAGGCTTTCAATCGCATATGATATTTAATGGTCGTACGAGGATAGAGGGCAAAAAGGAGGAGACGACTCATGCTACGTTACACTGCCACGCTGCAATATGATTTGTCGCATTTCATTGCGATCGTGCAATGCGCGATAATTTTTGCAGCGCGTTCGCGCATCCGTGCTCCATGTTTGCGGAGCTATTTCCTGCTACTCACGCGAGTGTGGCACTTGGATCGATCCTTAAAAGCGCCCAGCCCGAGCTGACAGTATTCCATGGAGCGCGTGTGTGGTTGGCTCAACTCCGCGCTGTCCTTGCTTGCGAGCTCTTTCTTCAATTGGACGACTGGATAGACAAACCAGACGAACAATATTCGTTCGAAAGAAAGCTTTCAAGCTTTCGCGATTTGCGAGCTTCTTAACATCAGTTGAATTAGTAATAGCTTCAATTTCATAATGAATCTATGTCTGTTAAGATTATACTTTTTCATTGTTTTTGACTGTTCTCAATATCAATAACGAATATAATGAAACTTTCTCTCTATGCGAAAGAACGTATTTCAAAGGCAGGGAAAAAACCCAAGTGGAGAGTTATCGCAAATCCTCACTTTTCACGAGTCAGCGAGTCAGAAAACCCAATTCTTGCTTCATGTTTGAAAAACGTTTTTATTAACGGAATTTCCTTCATTCGATCGATCATAACTAAAAAAGAGCTGCATTCTCATTTATACCTTTTTCAATTTACACCCTCGAATGCCAACGCAATATTATATATTATATCTGTAAATTAACGGCATACCTACATAATTGGATAGGTGCATTTTGAATATAAATCTGATGTTCGCATTAATTACAAAATCTCATATTCTGGTAATCAAGATTGGCCTTTTTTCCACGGAGACATACTAAATAATCTTGTAGGCAACGGAAAGAAATACTCTTTTATACTATTTTATAATGAGGACATAGTAACAATAATAAACGCATTGATCTCTTTATTGCGCAGATGTATCGGCGTGCAGTATCAACAGTATCAGCCGGAGGGCTGCGACGAGGCTCGCACAGCGTATTTAAGCACAATAGCGATTTTGAATTATATTCCGTACACCGCACGCACACGCACACACCCACACCATTCAAGTTGAATACCCAAAGCATATATAAAACTTTCGGCTCGATTTAAACTGCAGATTATGTACGATCGTATAAATCCCACTTTTTTCTTCCAATTACGTTTACCAATTGCATCTTTTTTCCAAACTGCGTAATACGTAGAATTTCTAGCCAATGTGTCAACATTTGAACTCTACTGCTACACAAATGAATTTAAACAGGATGGACATTCGAAATGGCCATTTGAAGACAATGTCGGACAAATTATTTGCTCAGAATGTTACAGAGTATTAAACTCGATATTTGACTAACAATTTAGCGGTTTATTATCCGAACTACGATAATCATAACTATATCATTATTATAAACGAAAGTTTCATTGAATTTTTGCAAATGGAATGTAACGTGAATTTCAGTGATGCAATATTTGGGAATGCGGATTCGTAGGCGCATAAACCGCATAATCATTACATACACGCGCGCATGCACACAACGAATGTCTGGCTCGTCTGTGTAACCGAGTGTACACATACTGCGCCAGAAAGCCAAAGTAAATCACGGGGCATCCATGAACTAGCTGCGAATGTTCTCGGATGTTCTAGTTCTGCACCCGTGGGCCCAGAGCTTCAGGCTTTTGTTCGCTGCGTTATTCTTAGTTGGAGCTTGCGAATACTTTACGAGAAGTTGCATCGCGCTTGAGGAAATATCAACAGTCATTCGGAGAGTTTTTCATGAAATTTATAATTAAACAAAGGTTGTGCTTTGCTGATGCTCTTGGTCGATGGCATTTGGAAAGTTCGGACTGTCTAATAAAATAGATTCGTTTCTTTGGTAATAAGCGCACAAATAACTCATTGGTTCAATGAAAAAGAATGTACCAATGAGAGTAGTCTTCGTGTAACTGTGATTTTGCAAAACTCAAGTATAACAACTAAAACGATAGTTTAACTGGCGCGTCTCGCTCCAACAGTCATTTAAATCACATATATTCTTAAAGCGAGAGCTGCTGAATCTATTGAAATAATTTTAATGAAAATCTTGCCCAGGGAGTCGTGGCAAGTCACGAACTTGCCATTCGCCAAGATTCTCGATCTGCTGCACGAGTTGGCAACTCTTTACGTGTCGTCGTTCTACCTGCACCATAAAAATCGTAACGAGCTCGACAAACTGCTCAGGAATTTCTATGGTGGCAGCCATACTTTGGTTTCTGGTCAATCCAACGAAAAAGATTTGCTCTCCATTGTTCATCGTTTGCTTCTCGCTGTTCAACTTAAGCTTTCAACGTTCAAGCCCTGATGCGTCTGTATATGTACATACATGTATGTACGACAAGCGCATGCGCCCATGCGGGGCCTTTGTGCCCTCCATAAGCAAAGCCCGGTGGAGGACGGACGAGCAGCTTTAGAGCTTTTGCTTAATAAAGATATTAGTTATCATTTATATTGTGCCCAGTGATTTCCATTCCGCTTCCTAGCTCTCGCTGTCAGTTGAACACAGGCGAGAACGATGAGTTTTGGCAAGAGAGGGTAAGAGATTGATCCTGCGGTAGTAGGCTGCAACGTTCATTGGAAAGTTACGTGTGCGTGATCTTTTGCGTCTTTCGTTGAATTCACTTGTTCGTATACAATGGCAGGCGAACGGCACGCATGAAAACTATTCAGTGGAGCTCGTTCTCGTCTACACTGTGCTTTATTTATATCATCTATAGAACGGTTTTATTATTTTAGGCCCGTTGCTAAGAATCGAGTTATATCGAGTTATCGACCCGTACAGCATTTTCAGACTTGGATGATTACTTTTCTTCCATATGTCCGTTGAAATGTTTGACGTTTAGGTCTTTGATGCAATAACGATCTTCAGTCCTGGGAGATTTACCCACGAGATCGAAGCACTATATAGCAATGGTATTGTTCGCTGCAAAGTCAATATCAGACAAGCTTGTAGCTGTCGACCTTTCTTTTATGCTGATTTTTCTTTGCAGCTCATCATTGCTCATCACATATCCTCCTACAACGATGTATTCCTACATTACATATTGTTTCTATGTTTCGGATATTATATCAGTACTTTACGATATTTAGTACAGGCACTAGCCATAAATCTTTGCGACGTTCCTTGTGAGCTATAATACAAATGGTTAGGAATTGTTCAAAAGTATGAGGGCAAAGCTATTACCAAGATCATTTGTTTGACGTCAATAAACTTTAATTAAATTTGTAAATTTGATAGCTTTCGTACAGTAATAATGTAAATTTAGGGCTCGAAATTCACTTTATCACTGTTAACACTTTAATATCTCCATAAAATGGAACTTGTTGATCATGGCATTCTTGAAAACTTGTAATTTGTTCGGCATAATTATAAGGTACTTTCAGAAAAGTGCTTTTATAACATTTGCAATGACTGCATTCGAAAGTCCCAAAAGGATTTTTCACTGGGACAAAATTTTCCAAGGGACCCCCGAAAAGAGAGATAATCATGATCATTGAACAAATTTATCGGCCACTTCAATGATAAACGGGAAATCACGCGGGCTAGAAGATGTTAATATTTAGTTTCGCAAAAAAATAACGGGTCAGAAGTACCTGTGAGAGGAGGCTGAAAAAGTACGTGGTACCAACTAATTCCATTCGTTTCATTAAATGTAACTTGAATTACAAAAAGCTCAGGAAAGTAGACGATCTGCAACGAATAACGTTGGAAGGCTACCGTTAACTCAAAGCCAATCACTTGGAGACTTGACTCGCGACGAGGCTGTTCTCGTGTCGACACATGCATCTACAATTCTTTCGTGTTCTTGTCTGTGTGGCGATATTATTTGTAAATCTTTCTTTTAGGTGAAAAACTTGGATTACCACATTAGATGATTATCCGAAGTAAAGACATGTTTGAAACCTTGATTTTGAATTACCCGTTCGACAGATAGACACGCACAGACAGATAAAATTACATGTAAAAAGCAACACTTACAAGCTTAATATGTGCTTGTAAAAAATCGGCTTTATCGTACGAGATCGAACAAAAAAAAAATGAAGCATCGAACACTTTTAATGTCATGAAAAATAAAGATTCCTGAGCATTGTGTATGACCAATTTATCGAATTACATCGGCCATTGAAATGACAGGTTCATCAAATATCTCAACATATGTTTACGAATAGCAGCAAGAGGATTTTTTCTCTTTAGTTTTCAACAAATATATCGTAAAAACAGTGACATGGCAATACGGCAATAGAAATTAAATAACAAGTAGAAACTACGTAAACTCCACATAAATGTTCTCATAAATGTCGAACCCAATGTGGGCGCGCCAGATACGAACGCGACAAAATTAAATAAACAAATTTTCGCGCCAAGTTCCGGTTTACCAAACCAGCCACAAATCAAACTTTTCTGTTTTTCCTTTCAAGCGTATATATTTTCTGATTTTTTTCCTAGCCAATAAATATAAACTTGATGAACATGTACCTGAGCTTGACGATTTATAGATGCTTATGTAGTCGTTTTCTGCTCTATAAAACTGCTTCCTATTCAATATCAAGCCGCTTCGCGAAAAAAATAGAGGAAATTAAACATCGGAGCAGCAGACTAAAAAAAAGAGCACGTGCAATGCGTAAATAAAGGGGCGAGCAGAGAGAAAAAAAGGTAATCGAGCTCCGTAATATACGGTTGCCGAGCTTTAAAGGGGTGTAACATTTTTTTGCCGAAAAAGAATAACAAGAAAAGAATTGCCGGATCCGAGTTATGCGGTGGCTATCCGGCCAACTTTGCATGGCAAACGCGTAATTTATTCCATTCATTGATACGTCCATTCGATGGAGAGGTGTGGCAAGGAACTAACTCTCTTGTCGATCGTATCCGTGGTCAAAGTATCCGGGAATTGATCGTACGCCGTACTATCTTTTTTTATTTCCCTTTGTTGCTCGTCTTTTGTTTATCTACATCCGCATTAGACTTGCTGTGCATTGGTATTAAAATTATTCAGTATTTTTTCAACTTACAGTGCTACTTTCTTTACTGCCAATATTTTTCAGCGCCAATATACGGCTAATGTTTTTGAAGACCATTAATCTTTGTTTACGACTTGAAAAGTCTACCATCTACCGGTGGAAGCGTCCGGTAGAATAACGGATAATAAAATCAAAACATGCCAAGAAGTCGTGAGCGCGAAATATATGCCAAATTTTCTAAAGTGTCTTACCGTATTCGCAGACTTGAAGTTTGGCCACGCCAAGTTTTTGCATAATGTCGGTCTGATTTTAGACAGTTGATGTCGTGATTTGAATATTTCGCAATTGCGGAAGTGTAATGGCAGTGGTAACGTTAGTCCGAACGAGTGGAAGAACAGAATGGGAGCTCGGTTGGACTTGGTTTTCCTAAAGGATACAATTAAATTCTGACGGTGTGCCAGCTCTCTCACCCGTGCATCTGTTGCTGATTTAATTAAGTCGCTCCGAGTTTGAGAATTCGTAATTGGATAGTCTGTTTGTTTGGATAAGGGCCTGGAAAGAAGCTTGGTACTATTGAGAACGTGCTGCAAGCAGTTCGCTATTACTCGTAACTTTATTTATCCAGAGATTTTTCGTGAGATAAAAGGCAAGCATGGTTTTCAAAGGGACGAAATCGATGAAAAATGAGGCATACGTAAAATCGTATTTTCTTAAGGACAAGACAACTGATGGCATTTCAATTTAACATATAAAGATAAATGAAATTCTGGAAAAAATTCACATTGGCTTCGGACTGAGCAGCGCAGCGCAAAAAGAGTTGGCTTCTCCTTTGCGCGTCCTTGCGACATCGGTTGAGATGTTGCTCTTGTACATATTTGAGCTTTACAATAAATCGAAGATGAGCTGCGCTTGCGATGAGCTTGCTTTGCATTTTATCGACAGATCTTTTGCTACCTGCAGTTTCATGAAATATTCCAAAAAGGCAGACATAAATTGGCATGTCTTCTTCTCAACTGCATTAACAGTTAACAGACAATTGGTTTTCCATCGAAGGACGCTCTATGAATTTTATCGTTAGAATAAAAGCGTCCGATGAGATGCACTCATTCTTTTGCATGCGATCCGTTGTCTTGGAAGTTATGCTATCAGGTTTTCCGATTTGCATGCATGTACACGTGGTCAGTGCGTGATTGGCATCGATACAGCGACAACGTACGCTTCGTTAGAACGAGTTAATTGTTGCACTACATACAAGAGCGTTGTATCAATAGTCCGCCGCGGTACATGCATTATTTATAAAACGTCTGCTGACACGGGGCCAACCAGTGGTTATGTTGTAGCTAGCTGCATATCCAAGATTTCTTTAGTATTGAGTCACATTAATTCTTAAAAACAATTTATCTCATTGATCTCAAGCAGACAAAATGCAATATTAAACATATCATTGTATTTTCAACCGCTTAACTTTATACGTGCTAAAAATGGTAAATTCGTAGTTCGTTCATTCGTTGCTTAGAAAAGAGAGGAAAGGAACGACTCAAGCAATAAAATCATTCGGGTATACGTGTGTCATGACATGTAAAATGACATGTAAGCAATGAAAAGTTATGTTTGTCATTACATAATTTTGGAAAAGGGCAGTCGATAAGTGTCAAGGAGCTAATCGAGCACTTAATATATCTTTATAGCGTTTACTTTCGCGTTCATTTTATTTATCTAATATTTTCGCGGTTGGCTTGAAATATGAATATTAGTCGTTTAAAATAAGCAGATGTAAGCGATATCATGGCTACAGTTTGCGCACTCAGCACATGCTTGATTAATTTGCTTCAACTCGATCTGCCTGAAAATGATAAGAGCCGTAGCCGAAAGTCAAAATAATTGCGATAAGCACGTGACCTGCACACGTTATAAATGCCACATGTTCTCGGCTCTACTGGCCTCCTTACATGCATAGACTTGTTCGCTTTGTCAAAAATTAAGAAATAGAGTGGTAAAAGAGAAAGAGAATTCACCATAAACGCGTTATTTGTTTGTACTCGCCTAATTATGATCTATGTAAAGCGTGTCACGTAAAAGGCTAAAAAACTAGAAAAATCGATAAATAGATATGCTTTCCCCAGAGCTCAGCAGATTGGAATGCCCATTTCAATCTTATTTAGCGAAACGGGGTGGCAAGCTATCCACAACTGTAATAGTATATTTCGATATATACTATTGCGAGAAAATGATTTGACCCTCGTGTAGACGTTTGCACACGAGCGAAGCGAGCTTTAATTAGGTTGACATTTACGTTTAAATTTCGTAATTTTATTCTGTAAAATAACAATTCTACGATTTGTATTTTATTTTCTTTTTTTTAAATAAAATTAGTGCCCGTCTAATTTCTACCTATTATACACTTAATGAAATACCTGTAGCAATACCTACATTTATTTACCTTTTTTGTTAGTGAATGTAACACATGCTGTGACATGTGACAAATCAATTAAATATTTTCCAAAACATCTTCGATAGAAATCACCTCATCACTCAAAGCCAAATAATTAAGTATGAAAGGCAAACTTGTTTTTATTGGGAAATCGAAACATGTACAAACGGAAAGCTTGTCTGTCTTCACAACAACTGATGCAAACTATCATTCAGTTCATCAATTCTTTCCCTATGTTTTATTACCTTTTCTTAAGCGCTCGTAGCTCTTGTCGATAACATACGGTCCAAATGCTAGCAGCAAAAGGCCTTGTCCCATTGCCTTTCTTAAACTAAATAAGTAGCCGAACTCGTAAACCTTCGACACTTAGACTACCCGATCTTTGAATCTCGAGCTTCTCTAAATCATCTTCTTCAATACTCTACGCTCTTTTTTTACACCCCAAAATTGCTAAATCAAATGACAAAATACGATACTATGAAAAAAATGCTGAAAAAGTGGCTAATACATTGTTAACACAACTTTATGTTTCGTAAAGTAATGTTGCTGCTTCGAAATATTTCTAAAACTGATCAGTCGATGAAATTGTCACGATTCGTTGACAATAATTAGGTCAAAATTAGTCAAGGAAGAAATATTTATCTGATGATTTTTATGTAATTTAAATAATATAATTCAATCTAAAATATAGAATCCTATCGAGTTAGCTGATACAAGCTCTACCTTTATTAAGACAAGGCATTTAATGTTAATGATCGTCATCAAATATACATAATAGATCTTAACAGGTGTGGGTTCAAATGATGAAGTCGGATGGAAATTTGAGCTTATATCAAGTTTATTATTCTTATCCTTCCAGAACGCATTTGACAATTTGTATGGTTTACGACGTATTTACATACTCAATTTTTTTGTTTCTGTTTACTTTTTGTTACGAAAAAGAAAGCAAGTGAGCGATAATATCTATCATATATTATTCAACTTGCGTTAGGATAATGTTATAGGCATAATAAAATTATTGAAATGCGACGTGCGTGTTTTGTAAGAGTTTTATATATTAAACTGTAATATTATAATACAACGTGTTCTATACACTATTCCAAAACGAAAGAAGTGGAATCTACGTAAGAAATCCAAGTTAAACTTCCTCGTAAGAAACATACGCGCCAATTGTTGATAAAGGTCGAATTCAATCGATACTTGAACGATATGATCAAATAAATAAATGACTATAGCCACATCATAAGCAACGTCATTAATCGCAAGCTTAGACAATGTTATCAGAGCAGCACCGTCACTGTTGTGAAATAATAATAAACCAATGAGAATGGACGGGTGCATTGCCCGAGGAATCGATCTCAAAGTTCGTTCAACATTCCGAAGCTTTGCTTGCGCTGTGACTCGTTAAAATGTTGATAGGCCAGGCGATAAAATACAACGTGCAAGGAACCAATTTGCTCTCATCGAATTTCCAATCGAGAAGCCTCTCATGAAAGTTTATGCGCCGACGAGAGAATCGCTTATTTAGATTTCCTGTTACCCTTCTTTCACTCCTATTGGTGTATATGTACAAAGAGCGCGCATGAGGTAAACGTCTCTGCTATCGACACCAGCTGTCGATATTCCACGATAATACGCGCCCTTCGAGTGGAGTAGGCCGACTCTACTCTCTCTGTGTTTATTCTTTCCGTTGACATTTTGATACGACTGCACAGAGAATAAGCTCTGTCCGTATATAGCTTTCATAGGTCACGTGTGTGCGTGCGCTGCACTCCAGAGATTGCAGCTGTATATCGATGCGATAGATGTTCATTTGGAAATTAGAAAAAGTACGTGATTTGATTGAAAACGAGTACTCAAATTTCAAAAGCTAACGTAACTTTCCAATTTGCTCAACAATTAACGTCAACGATATATATACCGCCCAGTTAAAGTCCATCTAACGTGGTCCCGACAGTTTAATTAAATTTTCATCTAATTGAAAGAGGTTATCAATTTTCGGAACGCTGATAGCTTGAGTATTTACCTTATGTACGTTAAAACGGCTACCGTTGATTACTCCCAGCGAAACTTTCCTCCTCGTCCTCGCCCCGACGTTTTCTTAAGGTAAGCTTACAATTATGACGAGCTTCGAGTTTCCCAGTGAATCTCATTCTAACTTTGCGTATAAAATCTTTGCGCGCGCAAGTTTATACATATATAGATCTTTCTCTCTCGCGCCTCACTTGTGGACATATTGAAAACTCAATCAATTTTCAAATCGTCTGTCTGCAGATTCAATTGATTGCCTCAGCGTTGCAACGCGGCAGTGTCATCAGATGCAAGTTGAATGCAGCCACTACTGATGTATATCCAAGCTTATGTTTTTTTTTGTTCTTTCAATATCGTAATACAATTTTATAGGTCTACGTGGTTTCGATAACAAGGAGGAACGTTGTATTTACATACAAAAATATATTTTACAGTAATTTTTGTTGTATATGATCAACGATATTTAACTCACGTACCTGTAAACACAAAAGTCTTCAACTTTTCATTAATATAGTTGCACGCCATTTATATAACCCTCATTATTCTTGATACGTTTTCTTACATCACAATGCATAACTATGAGGATGATTATTTTTCATATATTTTTTTAGTTTCATCAGTTTTTCACTTATAGATGAAAATTTTCATTTCCTTAAATATAATCACATAAATTTTTATAAATTTTTTATACTCGACTTACAGATTTACAATTGGATTATGTAGAATCAATTCCATAAGTGAAATTAGATGATTTGAAGCTACTTTAAAATACAAATATTTCAGTCCTTTCTTTCGCGTGTTGATACTTTGATTTGTCTAAAGTTGAGCAATTTGTTCGATATTTTGATTGCGTGGGGATGAGTGTGCCCATCAACAAAATGGTAAGCACACAGAATGAATTGTCAATGTTTCCAATCACAACAGAAATAACCAACGGTATATTCGATCGTTTTACGCTTCAGTCCCCTAATTTGAATGCCGTTTCAATTAAAAGTGATTGACGTGTAATGATTTGTCAGATCAAGCGTAAATACATTACTATTTCATTTCTTCACACATACATAATATAATATCATTCGAATACAAAAATATCAATTCTAAATGAAATTCCAAATGCTTTAAAAAAATTGTTTTCCTCTCTATATCGCAAACCGATGACCCGTGGGCTACACACGATACACTAGACCTTGTTTTTTTCTCTTTTCCTGATGTGAATAATAGTTCGCAGCGCAATCGCGTGTTACTCACCGTAAGATAATTCAACTCGACGACGAGACGTAAAACTGCGAAACCGTTAGCAATGTCGCGAGGCAACAGCCTCGACGGTGTTTGGCCCTAATTAACGGTGGCTCTCTTAAGCATACAGGCCAGATAACTCGTTAAGCTTTGGTCTTTTTCTCTTTTTAGTTTTTGTTAGAGTATCTATTAAAGCGCGTGGAATGCGTACTGCTTTATTTTATAATAGCGGGAATAATTCGTTTTTCCTATAATGACGTGCAATAGCCCATGAGAATTACGCTCGTTGTTGCGTTATTTATGTGACAGAAAGCCATGATCGTCAATAATATTGGAAAAGCAAAATAAAACATTTTTTTTCTGCATTCGTTATCGCAACACTCTCCCAAAATAATTATCTTTGGAGAGTCATTGTTGGAAACAACAAAAAGCCATTCCACGAGCATTTTAACATCCATTATAATCGTCGTAATATTTTTTAAGAGCCAATAAATTCTCGCACGCTTTAATGGGGACAGGACGTTTAACATCGATTGCGAAATTCGCGTGAGCGAAAATAAAGAGCTGCACCGACGCAATAGAAAATTGGAAGCATTGCGTTCTGTTTGTTACGTTCGCCGGTGGCGCAGAATAATAAATAGTCTATTTGTAGGCTTCCGGAGCAGGATACGCGGAAATAATGGAGATATGTTTTATGCAATTCGCCACCCGCGACAGACTTAAAAAAGCTAGATACACTGCAAATGATAATTCCTTGTTATTTGACGAAACTTTATTTTATGCTTCAACTTTACTGATGCGAAGATGCTGACTTGTCTTGCATGTTGCCGTCAAAGATAGTCTTCGTTCGAAAGGTATTCTCAGATTTTCTCAATTCTCATACAATTCATATGAATTACTATGAAATAATAATAATAGAAGATTAAAATGAAATAATCATTTGTTCGAAAAGCTAATTTTCAATTAAAAGTCAAGTAAAAATCAGAAAACTTTTTAGAATTTGAATTGAAACGACTCGCGATAAAAGAAAGTAACGTCGGTTAATAATACGTCAGTTCACTAAAAAACAAAACTTTCTCCCTTTTCATCATTCAAGTCGTAAAAAAAAGGATACTCGTGCGAAAGTGTAAGTCTCGCACGATTCATGATAATTTACCTCATCTTTTTCGCCACATATCTCGCAACTATAATCCTTCGACTGTGAGAAGAAGAAAAAGGATAAGCTAACTTCGAATCTTGTGAATGCTAATCTCATTCAAAGGATACTATAAAAGGAGAAAATGGAAGCAAGGTAGTAAAAAAGCAAACAACCCCCCGAAACACAATAAAGCATCTCTCGCGCACAACAAATTGAGTGTAGTAAAAAAGGAAAGTTGAGAAAAAAGCTCTAGGTTTGAGATAAGCAGCGCGTGCGAATTGGTACGCACTTGAAGCTTGATTAATTGGATGAACCTAATTCTGCCTCCGAGTTCCACGTAATCCCACCGGGCATGCGAGCGAGCAAACCATTATCGACTGGTTGATGCAGCTGAGATATTTTCTCTCTCCCTCTCCCTTTTTACGTGACGGAGGATACCACCATGGGTTGACGGCCCTTTTTTGTAGCTCTTGCTTGCTAAAGATTCGCAAGTATCCTTAAAAGACGTAATGGTGTGTTTAATGTGGGCTTGGATATAACTTTAAGGTTCGCGCGGTGATTTGGTAATGACATTGGCGAAAACTGTTGATGTGGTATTTAGCTGAATGGAAAACACGTTGATTTCTTTCGAAATGTATGTTGGAGCTTACTGATCTTTCGGTAAGATGATTTCGTTATATTTAGTCTTTATGATTTCAAAATCACAAATTTAAACAATTAAAATGATTTGGCTGAATGAAATATTTAAACACGTACTAATTAACTTTTCACACTTCAACTTCAAACTCGTATCTTTGCCATTTATTATCAGTTAACGTGCTCAAAACTTATATGAAAGCGCTTCATTTTCAAAATGATTTACATCGCTCGCTTTTAATTTGTGCCATAAAAATCAAACTTCGCACACGGATCTGTCTTAGTAGTTATCTGTGTTTATAAGATTGGACGATTTTTCGGAGATCTCAGCAATCGTTCTCGTCAGAACTAAAGGGAATAATTCATAAGAGAATATATTTATAAAATCACAACTATTAGTTACAACGTAAGAATAAAGACTTAGTTGGTTACAAAGTAGATAATGACAATTCTTACAAGAATTTTTCATCTCTGCGGTTTTCGCATGTCTACATAATTTTACCAAATGAAAACATAGTCAGATAAATTAAACTTGTAATACAGTAGAAGTTACAATTATTTTTTGGATTTTTCCAGCCACTGAACGCTCCTGTCAGATGTAAGTGCAGCTCTAAGTTATCGGAAAGAGACTATATATATAGTGGAAAAAAGTAGAGGTCTTTATTCTACATAAGTTAAGCTTTTTCACTCATCGACGTTATAACAAATGGATGTAATTTACAAATGTATTCTTTTATGAATTATCGTATTCTGATGAGGGATTCTTAATATATCCAAAAGATCGACAATTTTATGAATAAAGATAACTGCTAAGACGGATCTGTATGTAGATGTTATTTTTTTTACCGGATTCCGCCGCCTTTCTATACGAACAAACAATTCATAGCAATTTAAGAGGACAATTTTCTCGAAAATAAATCCTTTCTACACAGCTCATGAATGAAGGTCTAAACTAATAACGGCTTACTAGATAAAGAACGTTTAATTGATATTTATTCCAATATTGTTCATTTTCCTCGTAAACAAAGTATCAAAACACGTAGACTTTATGCATCATGTTTTTTTCTCCATCCAAATACTTACAGCGATATTTATACGTCCATAAAATTCATAAAAGAACTCGATGACGTGCTTGCGACATAACAATTTTTTCTTCTTTTATTATTTCTAACGAAACACGTGTGTATATTTACAAAAATTACAAGTCAGTATAAATCGAATTATTATTCCAGATATATAATATATGTGATAAATCTTAATCGCAACATATGTATATATCACCAAAAACTCTTCTTTTTTCGATTAAATATCGGTCATTTTTTCATCAATTTGCTTTTTAAATTTTCTATCCCACCTCTTCTTCCTATTCGCTTCGTATCTTTAAATTAGTAGCAGCATATCACTATTAACTTCTTCACTTCTTTTAGAGTCGGAGTTTGGTTTTCTAGCTGGGGTTCACGGTGAGTTAATGTCCAATTCGTGGTTTTTTCGGCCACACTCGTACATCAGCTACGAGGCACTGGAAAAAGAAAAACACGCGAAAACGACTTTTTCAATTAGTTCTGCTACTTCGAGTATACTTAGAGAAATGCCTTTGCTCTACCGGCGAGCTTTTCAAGCCGCCACGAAAAAGTTGTTTGCGTGTCGCGCAATCTGTTGATAAATAAATCGAAATCTTGAGTGAGTGCTTTCGATATTCTTTATAAAAATGAGTTTTTGATTTATGGTCAAAGGACAGAAAATAAAATATGGCTACCAGCATGCGAACATCAAACAAAAATAAAGAAAATATCTTTAACCAACGTATTTCCGACGATATTAAATTAATTTTTTTTCGAATCAAATTCCGAGCTGCTGACCTTATGTCCACTATTCCTACTTATTTGATATTTAGGAGGTAGTAAAAAGCAACTCTTCTCGCAGTACATTTGTCGTTATATAATGTTCATAAAACGATCAAATTGCTATGCTCTACATTGGATACGAACAAGGATGAAAATAAAACTTGATTTTGCGATAGCACAGATTTATTCTGTTTTTTGTTGTTACGGTCGACAAGTTTATCCTACGGCTAACCGCTCAAACAACTTTGTTTGCAAATATAATTAATTAGGAAACTTCTCACGCAAAAGATAAAATCAATTTGAACTTCAAGCTACGGCTCTAAAATGAAGCTCTTCAATTTTCTTACTAGACCGTAATACTTAAGCGGATTGAGATATTAAGTGTATGAAGTCATGGTTTTTTTTATTTCATCTGGTGTTATTTTTGCTCGGATAAACAGTTATATCTTTGACATATAATTATTTTGTAAAGTTATACCAAAAAAACATTCCTTGATAAATAAAAAAATAAAACTATGATACAATTAAAGATTTGAAAATTCCATTAGACGATGCAGTATCGATAGGTTGAACGAAGCATTTTTCATAACTATATTATCAGTCACATTCGATAGCATTTCACGATAATTCAATTTTCGTGGAGTTCCTTTCACATTAAAAAAATAAATACACAAATATAAACATCTAGTCGCAATATACAATGAACCGAATGTAAATTTCAATCAAGTTGGTGTAGTGAGAAGTAAAAAAAGGGAGTTCCGAGTGTGAAAAACCCATTTCCGCCCTACTGGCGGAAACTCCTGCGATGCGCAGTGGCCGAAGGATAACAGATATTTAAATTCTGTGGCTCACAGTGTCATCGCTAGTATCGATACTGCTTTATCTGTCACACATCGGAAATGGAAAGGGTTTTCTCTCTTTTATTTTGTATTTTTTGTCTCTCACTGGTCGATATGCCTATACGTTCTCCTCAATGCATAGAGATTTCGACATAACGCCGAGTGGATTTCGCGCAACTCGATTATGAAGAAAAGTGACCTAGAAATGTCGTATGGTGGAAAATACGATGAGTGAGAGACTTGCAATCGATAAAATGGCTTCGAGTTTGTGATTTGTAGTTTGTTTGATTGCAGTATCCGGTTCGTGCAGCACACGCACTCTAACTTTTTTCGGGTATCCGATTTGCAAATTACGGCGTGAGAACTATTTGGTACTGAACTTGTAGTTTGAAAAATTGTTACCGCATAGAAAAATAGTTATATATAATAGAAAAATAAAACTCATCGGTGTTACAAAACTCAATCAAGAAATCAATTAGCGTACTCTAGATATTTCGGAAAGGTAAACATTTTGCAACAGGTAAGGTTTGCACCATGCAATTTTGTCGCCCCAAATTGTTAGCTGTGCAATGCAAAATAACGTACGAAGCTTGCCAATTATTTGGGCTTTTGTGTCGCTTGGCTGCTTATATCCAGTGACCGTAAACATTTTGGTTAGTTACAGGCTTTATCACAGCATGCCATTGTTTCATTAAAATCCAGATTGCTTGATCTTTTAACTATTAAGAATAATATCGTTGTTTTAACGACGATTATAACTTTCGAATTGGTAACTTGCTTATGCAATTATTACTTTATATATCGAGTATTTACCGAAATTATTCTCATAAAATATTTATATAGCTGTTGCTGATTATATATAATGGTAGATACGTTCAGTAAAAAATATTCATCGTTGATGGATGGAGTTGGATGAGTGGAAAACTGAGTAGAAGTGATTGATCGCAAGCTTTCTCTCTCCCTCTCTGAGCGTAGCTGGATGTAAAAGACTATTCAAATTTATAAATTTTCCATATTATCAAATATAAAAATTCAAATCGAATCATCAAAATAATTCGACATTATTAATATTGACAATGAATAATTGCTTTCGATTAGTTAGCATAGTTACGAAAATTGATATTGTAATTTTCAATTAGAAATAAGTTTTAATTATAAGTCTGTATTGTAAAATTCTTATTATTGTGTACGGAATAAAAAGTAACGATTAAAAAATAAACTGGCATTCACCATGAAATATTAAAGCAATAGAATTTAAATTCTATCCTTGTATCTCGCGCAAAGCATTAAATCAGAGAAATCTCGGCTGATTTCCACGAATCAATGATTCTCACTGGAAAGAGCGGGCATATAATTCAAGTCTGTCGCGCCTAAGTGCAGATAAATCCGTTGAGGTAGTTTCGTGTCGCCTGCTAACACCCGACATTTCTCTCCGTATCAGCCGACAAACAGCAAAGCGGAAGCAATAACGCATGTATACGCCGTAGACTGCCTCTAGTCAGATCCTCCTGCAGTATACTATAATTGCAAATAATGGGATTACACGTCGATAATTGGATCGAGTCACCGCAACCTGTATTGGCGTGAAATATTAAATTTGCTCTATCGTGTCATTGGCTGTCGCGTGTCTTAACTCTGATAGTTCGACGTTTTTTTTTCGTCTTGCCCCTTGATTCGAAACCGCTGTAATGTTTAGTATAGAGTTATCGATAACATGGATCAAGCTCGAACTCCATGTGTTAAGCTTTTAGACCGATTATGTTCTTAAACTGTTCTTTGTGTAGCGTCTTCGTTACGTGAAATTATGTCGATGGTATTATGGCAAATTCGAGGATTTTGTTTTTTGAAACAATATTGAAGATAGTTGGATAACATTGGAATAAAAATGATCGAGTTTCAACAGTAAAGAACGAAATTGACGAAACTCAGCTGCGTGTGCGAAATTATTAATTCATTCGATCGAGTATCGTATCATTTGATACATTTGAAAGTGAATCTGATGATGAAGTATTCATTTGATAAATCGTCTAAAAACGGCAATGAATGGTCCATTCAATATACAATTACGATTACGAAATTATGGATGACTTACCAACAGTTACTCAATAATTGAGCAAGCGATCAGAGTGAAATTTGGAAATCCGAAACGTAATTATCGTTATCGGCTAGTTGCTGCACGTGCCCATGACCACGACTCTTGGAAAATCTAACATAGTACTTGGATCGTAAAAGTTAGTCTTCGATATTCGTTAGTCGGGCTTGCAAAGAGTCAGTGACGAGAGGGTCAGTGGTACGAGCGCACGTACGAACTGTGCGCGCAGAGCAGCCCATATGAGCATTGGTCGGCGAATACTGGTGTAGCGAGTGATACATGGCAACTGATAATCGATAATGAAAGCGCGCGATGTACACGCACGCAGGCGCGTGTGCTGCTGTTTCCGTGTTAAATCCTAATTCCTGTGCCTAAGTCGGTGCTACTGCTGCTGTCTGGCAGGTGCTGAATTATGCGCTTCGCTGGATTTTTAAGCGCCCACTTCCTGCTAGCCGACTACAGTGTTGCTACTGCGATATCGCGACAACTCGCCGTTCTGATTATTCATATGATGCGTGCGCATGAATGTGGTGATAAGGTTGCTGTGCTCCGCTACTATTTCTTCAATTTGGCATTTGGCGATTTACCGGCATTGATTGCTTCTTTTATGTTCGTTTCTCTTGAACTACAGCTGACTGACAATTACCTTCTAACATCTTCTATTGTTGAGCGCGAAGCCATGTGAATATGAAAAGAAATCTGATTGGTCGATGAATATCGTTAGAAGCTAGTTTTGTCAAATGTAAACGTCGGAATATTCAAGACATTTAGCGCGAGTTACTGCGTCGAATCGATTAACTTATCGCATTGCTTAAGAAACACACAGTCGTCATTCCGCGTGCTGCTTATTCAAAGTTTGAGGCTTTTCCTTCTCTCTCCTCCGCTCAACTAAACGAGCGAAACGATAAATCCAACGCTGCGCACGCGAATTAACTTCCTCGAGGCAAGTTTATCCGCGCGCTCGCGATACGAAATCGCAATTCATTCCGCTCAAATGCCCTTATAATGGGAGCCTCGTAAAACTTGGAAATATTAATACGTCGCAGACTTATGTTATTCCAACGATGCGGTATAAGTACAAATTTATGTTTTATCGGTTTAAGCACAAATTTTCATTTTATTTTTTAGAGAGAGTCAAATGGCAGTCTGAATAACGAGGCGCCATATCGTTGGAGCTTCTACTTTACGCGAGCTGCTTTACTCAAGATTTTACTTTACAATGCGGAAGAAATAGTGTAGATAAGCGCGAGGAGAGAGTCGAGAAAATCCGCGGCGAGAATGATTAAGAGACTGGATAAATTTCTCTCCGTTATTATCTCACCTGCTGGATTTATCATTCCCAGTGATTATGTGTCGAGGAAAAATCTACTTTATATCTCGTTTTCTATGCCTACTGGATAATTTTACTTTAAATATTAACTCATTGAGATTTCGTCCGCCATCGTGGGATTATAACACACCTGGATTTTGCCTTGTGGAATTAGCGTTACGCGTTTTTTTCATTCTATTTAATTTCAAGACGAACAAGCTCGTCGACAACTTTTGTCAAAGAGCATTTGGCAATTGAGGATCTAGCGACAAAAATCGAAGACTCCTACTAAATCATAAAAGCAAACATTTCAATAGAACTCGCTATGCCGCTATTTTTAATTTGCTTTCGCGCGAGGGCACAACGATGATCGCGCATGCGCCCTTACTTTCACTACTATTTTTTGTCTTTATCGTACAGGCGGCGGAGATTGCACGCTAAAACCTGCAAACTTTTGGCTGCGAGCTTCTTACATAAGACGGTCTGAAAACTCATCTGGAACTCGGATTAAGTGAAGGTGAAGAGGAAAGAGGGGAAGGAAAAAAGGAGACGCATGCCACGCTTCTATCGACGGAATTAAGCATTTTACGTTACGCTTCTACAGCGAATGCGAAAAATCACCAGATTTGTCATATTTTCTTTGTAAAGTTCTTGTAATACAGATATAAATTTTTTTAGCGCGGAAGAGATGATGAAAACATAAGAAAAAATATTCTGTGGATGCCGGCGCTTTTCCACGGTGAAAGATCGTAAATCTTTCTCTTTTTGAATATTCTATCGTGAAAGCGGCTGTACGAATACTAACAAAGATGTTTATGAATGAAAGTTACGCTTGATTATGATGAATGTCGTGCACACAAAGCAAAACCGCTCGTGTATGAGTTAACAGAAGAAAATAAATAATCGTTCGGTTTTTTTAATCGAAACATTAAGTAGATCGAAAAGTCATTATGGTAATAATACTAGAAAAGGACTATGGAATATTTGATGCGTTATACCTTAGAATTGTCATCTGGAAAAGACGTAGCTGACGGTTAAATGAATAAGCCAGAGATTTAGGACAGAGCTCGAGACTCCGTTCCCGTCATGCACTGCGGCTGGCAGCTCTCCTGTAACATACACATTTACACGTGACAAATGTGAGTTTAGACTTGCGCTGACCATTGTTGCAATCAGCCTCTCTCTACGTGTGATTAGTTAATCAATCACTCGGATGCTATTTTACACTATGATACATGCATTATGAAAATCAATGGAATATTTTGATCAAACTGTAATCGTGTCATGTACGAATATTTCAAGTGGGCTATTAGTTCTGCGTCTTTTCAAAGACAATATATTTCAAAAGGAATATTTCCGTCTTAAGTTTTGCATCTATATTTTGAATAAATAATAAGAGAATGATCACTTAATGGGAATTGAACACACATACAAATAAGAGCAGAAAAATATTATGTGTAAAACCGTATTCTTCTTTTTCAAATACACTCTTGACACGGGTAATATACTCATTAATTGTAAGTTATCAGAAACTATCTCGTCTGATTCAAATAAGAACATAACATTGTAGGCAATAAGCAGGTATGAGAACGAGTCATGTTGTTTTTGGAGAAAGCTTTTCTCAAATTACTTTTAGTGTACTCGTCTCTTTCTTTCCTTTTGTCACAAGTGACAACAAAGGAAAAAGGCTCAACGCCAAAGTGCCATAATAAAAAAGTCTATTAAGACCTAGGCGCTCGCTCACGGTACTAATGGCCATACTTACGAATGGTATGATTGAATTAACGTCAAGGTGACAGATCAAACTCTCGATACGATGTCTAGTGAAGGATCGGCGACCAAGATGTGTGCGCGGGGAAACGAACGAATCAAGTAACAACACGTGCGACTACGATGAGCTGTCAAGCACGTCAAGCGACAATTTGGTATGGCCAGCTAGCCTTCATTAAAAAAAAGGCTCGAAAGCGTTTTCATATAGCGAAGCGGTGCCAAAACGCGCGACTAATATTCTTCAAAAGTATGTCGGCCATGGGTGTAATAGAATAAACAAAAGAAAAGTCAGCGAGAAAATGTAAATTAAAGTATAAATTTTTACGTTACATTCGCGAAAAATTAATTCGAGTGCCTCCCTCGCCGCTTGCCAGGCCTCGCAGCTTGTCCTTTCGTATACGGCGGCAAGGGACTGTTGAGCGAGCGAGAGAGAGAGAGAGAGAGAGAGAGAGAGAGAGAGAGAGAGAGAGAGAGAGAGAGTGAGGAGAGAGGTCCTTAAAGAGAGGGGGCGAACCACCGAAAATTTTTCGCTGCTACCCGTTCATTTTTTTTTATTAAACTTCGGATTATTTCGCTCGTAAGATTTGTAAAATTATGCGTGGAGTTTGCAATTTGCGTACCTCCGTTTGTCAGTAAAAAAGGAGGCCAATTTTGACGTTTAACCATTCCCGCTCTATCTCATTGTTAATAACGAATGTTTTAGCCGTACGTGCATATTTGCGATGAAAAACACTAGCATGCATGCGCACAAGAAGAATAACTTTGCAGTAGTGATGGATCACCATAAAAAAATGTTGGGCTTTTGAACGGTATTAGTCGTTAGCGTTTCGACGATTTGACGTGTCATTAGGCGTTTTCTTTTTTCTTCGCGGCACGAAATAGTGACACTTGTATTTTGAATTTGCGCGTTTAGAAAAATAAAAGATGAAATGACAGCGCGTATTATTTTTGCTTGCTTATGGAAAGCTTTTCTTCTACTTAGTAATGCTGACACCGCCAGGACGTCATCTGATTTCGTCTGATGGTCGAAAAAATGTTTTCCTTTTAAGTATGTTTGAAAACTCGTCGTCAAGTCGTCAAGTTTTCAACGTAAAAGTTGGACGCGCTACGTCCCTCAGAAATTTGAGTAAGTAGAGAAGTGATAGGCCACGAGGTTTTATATTTTCCGAAGTAGACCAAGTCCGCAGGTAAAGTCAGACGTATTTATGTAGATACACTTTTCATGTTATTCAAAGCCAGCTTATACTGCAGTAGCTTAAACTTTTTAACGCTATAGGTCAAAATACTTTATTGTTTTTCTCGCCAAGATTTTCCGTGCAGCTCGGCGCAGTGCTTCGAATCCCTTGGCATAAAAAATACAGAAGTAAAAATATTATCGAGCGTCAAAGATGAAATCTAGGTTCAACGAAATAGGTGTGTGGTCTCGCGTAGCTATTTTTTTTCTCCAGATAACTTAAATTGAGCGTGATATAGCAAACGATCGTCACCCTTTCGTCGGAAACAGCGAAGACATTTTCTCCCTAACTTTTTCTCTTCTTTTGTCGCTATACCAGCCTTTTGCTCTGGCCAAGCTCCAAAAGCGATGTTGAATTTGTCAAATCGCTGGCGTTCCTTCGCTTGTGCGCGAGTTTTCTTTTTCCCGCCTTCGTCTTCTTTTCTCGAAAAAGCTCATATATATATATATATATATACCGCATGTGCCAACGACGCCACCGTCTGACCATTCGCGTGGCTTTATCTCCTGAAAAAGACTTGTCTATTTCCGAAAGCGACTGCTAGTGAGCGCGAGCTTGAGAGAGGTCAAAAAGAGATTCGTTCATCAGGACATGAGTTTTCGTCATTGACGCCAATTTTTTTCCCTGTTTTTCAAATTGAATGCAATCCTGTTTAATTGTTCACCGTGTTATAGAATGAACAAAATTTTTTCTCGTTAAATGTGACATATTAATCTGTCGAAGCTTTGAAATGATTGACGATGACTTTGAAGATCAGATCAATTCATTATTATAGAGTGTTAAGAAATTTTTTTTTCCTTTCGAGGGTTTCTGATCTTCTCGCACTATCCTTCCTATAAAGAAGAAAGCATTTTATTCCACCTTAAGCCAAGAAATGATTTTTCATTTATTTTACACTCGACCACGTGCAAGATATCTGGTCTTTCCTCTCCAGCTAGATTTTTTAATCGTATCACGAAGAAGGGAGCAGCTTCTGTTTTTTAGTCTCTCTTTGGGATTGGGATTAGGATGGCTACAAAAGATATTGGAAGCCTCGGTGGGATTATGATTTGTTTCAGAAAGAGAGATTAGACTACGTTCGAAATAAATTTGGAGTGGGAGAATAGTGCAATTCGAATAAACCGTTGCACGTAGCTTCTTGACATTTATTTTATTTTAGATTATCCGAAATTAGGTTTTCAAAATTATCTTTATGTGATCGTTAATTGATATAAATCAAGTCACGGGGCATCAAAGATGTTCTAAGACATCTAAATAGCATCAGACGCTCACGACTGAAATCCACAACAGGCCACAAAGCTAATATACATAATTAAGTGCCTGCGAGAGATTCACAAGAGAGCTCTTCCCAAGCGGCATCATGGCACACACTAAGGAAGTAGAAGCATAAACTCAAGGTATAATTAGGCAGCGGGAAGTGGCATCAGTTACCACGACAATTTCTCGCTGTAGAAAATAGAGGAAGCTCCCAGGTGTAATTGGCTCGTGAGCGCGGTTTCTCCAGCTTGATTAGCTGGCTTATTTTAATAGCGCTTGTGTGCTGTACAAATCAGAGGAAACCGCAGCTAACACGCAACCACATCCCCACCTATTAGCAGCTTTGCTCAGATTCGATTTGGGCTTCGAGAGTTTTCCCGAGATTCGGAAAGTTTTCCTGAATGTTTAATTTGCGGCTGAATGCAACTTACCTTCTAGTGAGTTGAGTTTTAAATGCTTAGAGTGAACTGTGTGAGAATATATTTGCTAAAGGATGAAGGAAATTTTCATTGATGCGAATTTTTACCGTGAAACCATATAATACTATTTCTTGTAAAAAACTAATTATCTTGTAATGTTGGTGTTTCAAAAAATCTATTGTTGGAAAAGCCATCTGATCGCATTCATTATCCGACAGCGATAATGGACACATAATGTTAGATAGCGAAGTTGTATAAAGTTTATGCATAAAAAAATGTCGAGGTGATAGAAAAATAGAATAAGATTGTTTCAAGAAAAATGTTCTTAATACGCGTTTGATAAATGACAATTGTTTTTTATAGTCATTCCCTTTCACAGGTAAAACCAGTTTATAACAAGCTGTGTAAAATCGCGTAGATACGGTTGCTCGCGTGGCGATTAATGAGTGTATAGGGCATCGCTCTCGTCAAGATAAAACTGGAATAAGTAAAGGATGTCCACCATGCTTAAAGCCTGGAACCAACACTTTAATTAGTGGTCTTCAAGCACGACTGCAAAGAGGGTAAAATTCTTCTCTGCGTTTCGAACATCAACCAAAGGAGTGAAAAATCTGTGGCAGATTAATCGCCTACGCTCTTTTTGTTCGTGATTTCCCCAGCAGTGGAGTTGGGTTATTTGATTGTTAGAAACGATAAGAAACTTTTCCCTTTTTTTGATTTTCTTCGTTTTTATTTGATTTTTTGTTTGTTTTTGTTTTGTTTGTGTCTACCGTTTACTTAAATGGATTAATCGATTAGACGGGATCTGTACTTCTAAATTTGTCGTGGTTAGTCTACTTCTAATCAATTAACTGATCATTCAAACAAAATTTTAAATCACGCGTTCAGGAAATTTTTTATTTGGTTTTCTTCGTTCCAAGGAAAATTAAATTATTGATAACTGTGTTTATCTGAGCCGAGAATCAACTGAATGATAACAGAACTTGAAAAAAATGCCATTATTTTTAAATCTTTTATTTGTTTATATATTTATGATTACATAAAGCGCTACTACCAAATTGTATTTCGGTAGTTATATTTTGTGAAATAACATTATATTTTGCAGGGTAGAAACATCTACTTAGATATGGACACGTATTGTGAAAAGATTTGCGAGAAACAGCTTATAGTTGTGCATTGTTCGATTGAGTGAAATCTCGGGCTTCGCATTGTGGCCATTGATCGAACAAAAGCCTTCTACAGCTTTTGGCTTCTAGTTCAATATTAGAATTTTGTTTACGCAGTGCATGATACATGACAGAATTATATTATGGAACACATTCGTTAGCGATTTGAAATGAAGTAAATATGAATGCGGAATTTTCGGCAGCAACAAATAGTGCAATGACTGGGCAAATGGTGATTGTTCTACTTCAAGTCATCATTGCAAATGAAGTTGACTATTTTTTTAAATACTTCACGTTAAGGCTCATTTAATTAATATTTGAACTCGTCAACAGGATCAGAAATAGAATTTAGTTGAAATCAGAGTAGTCTAGAAATGTTTTATTTGGTTAATATATTAGTTATGCCTCAAAGTTACGCCTTACAAATAAAGCTCAAAAGTGATAGCGTGTAAACATGTCTTTGTTAATTAAATAAAATTGGTATAAAATTGTTGAGTAGCTTATATATATATATATATATATATATGTGTGTGTGTGTGTGTGTGTGTGTGTGTGTGTGTGTGTGTGTGTGTGTGTGTGTGTGTGTATGTTTGCTTGTACGAAGACTGCGTATGCGTCTGGTGCCGTCTGTGACCATTCGTAGCGCGGAATATCAGAGTATTTATCCCTGTGCTCTCGCCGGTTCTACTATACGATATAGGCATGTGTCTCGATAAAGAAACCTCCTCTCTGCTACTTTACAGCCTTTTATTTATTTTACCTAGTCACCGAAATGCCTCTCCGTCAGAAACAAACGCGAAAGCTGACGACAAAATTGATCAATTTGAGAAAAAAAAGAAAAAAGTTGCCCTCAGATGAGCATTTACGAACAATAGTTTCGGTAGCGAGGCATTCGAGCTGCTGTAACGCCATAGCCATTACGCGGTCCTTAATGTGCAGGGCAATTTAAAGCGCGAAAATTCAAAGTAACGCTCGCGTACACTATTAAAAATTTAACACTAACCCGCGTTTCGCAGCTGCTCGCTTTTCTATTTTTTTCCGGCACAATGTAGGAGCCGAGTGTCACATTAGTGCTTTTTTCTGCATCTCTTGTATGCGCGCGGCTGATGCGCGCGAAAAAAAGAAAAATATCAAGGGAGAAAAAAGCGCGCACCAAACGAGAGCGAGATACATTTGAATTTCTAGCGCGAGCGTGTGAAATGTCACGTCCAACAGTGAATGAACGCGTTCGCCAGAAAGGTTTCGTGACGATAGGGCTTTTCTGCCTCCTTCGTCGTCGTCTTTTTTCCTTTTTCACAGCTACTGTTGTTGTATGCCGTGCCCCTATTTTCGCGCGGTATTAGGTCGTTTGAGTAGTTTCTTTCTGCACGCGTTTTGCCTCACGCATATATGAATCAGTTGCACTTCACGAAGAATTATGCGAAATGCGGTTTGTCTCGGTGCGGTATCTCGGTTGAGGTCGACTACATATTGCTGATTGTTCTGCCCTGCGGCCAATTTTCTTATGTTAATATTTTTTCACTCTTTTACATTTTATTCCAGCAATTGTCCTGTACTCTTCTCAACTCATAGTTCAATTCTTCACTAAATCACAAGTTTTTCATAAGAATAACGTAGACTTAGGCAAAGACAAGTAGACATCTTAGCGTGTGAACCCAATAACCCAAATCAAATACTTAAGAGTAAAAGAAAATATTTGAGAATAAAAGAGAACGGCAGAGCTCCTGAAATACACAAATAACTGGAATACGCCTTTAAATCTGCGTTATATGTTGTGCGTCGAAAAATTCAAGTGAAAACAATTATTTCCGCATCTTTTCGTTTATCGTGTCTCGAAAGGATTTGCTAACAGGATTTCAGATATATGGCTGAATTTTCAAGCTCATTGTCAATACAAAGTTAGGCCTGATAGATAGAACCGGAAAAGATGCTTTGGAATGGTATGGAATTCTTTATAAAGCCGATGTATTTATTTAATATTAGAGGGCTTGGAAAGTAAAATATCAAAAGTTTCAAAGAATGCTGGAGTTGACTTCATGTTAAGATTTCAATATTTCCTCATGCTTTTGAAATATGCTGACAGGAAAATCCGAAATGTCGACTATGGTACGACTCTAGAGATCCGAAAATTCAATGAGATTTCTAAAATTAACAAAATTATAAATGAAAATAAAAAAAAAAGACTTTTCATTACTTATTTGTTTATTATTGAATCGAAATTTAAAATAATATCTGCGATATTCATTCGTTTCCAAAGTATGTTAAACATGACATATCACAGGTGATAACCTTTCCAAACTCGCTATAGCATGATCAACTTTGTCAGCATTACCAGGCGTAATCCGCGCAATTGCGAATTGCCTGAGCTTAAAAAAAAAAATCCGTTGCCGTTTTTCCTCTTGAATTTAGCTTGAGCTTATCAAGTGTCGTCTTATATATCTATTCACAGTTATACTTTTAGCCAAAAGTTTTGTTCAAGTACTATCATTCAAACAATTTTTTATGCTTCTTTACCTGAGAGTAAGTTTTCGTATTAAAGAATTGTTTCCGGAGTCAAATTCACTATCTTTATTTTTAATTATGGAGCAAATAATAAAAATATCCTTTGTGCATTATTTTCGTATGGATGATTAGTGAATTATTGAAAAAATATTGCAAATCGCGTTTATGTTTTTATGAAGGATTATATAGTAATGAATAATGCAAATAATCTGAATTTTAATTGAATTTTCAATAACATATTATGTGCAAAGATCTCTATGATCCGGTATATTTTCTCATGTAATATTGAGTATTATATATGTAATATTGAGTGCGTTATTTGTTGGAATGAATGTTCATTTGATTTCTTCAAATATTTGAGCAAATTCGTTTTTCGCTGAGATTATACGTAGATTTATTATTAAAATGATTAATGATATTGATATTTATCGTAAAGAAAAGCTTACTTTGGAAATGAACGAGAACGAATATTGCCGATGTTATTGCACATTTTAATTCGATAACAAACAAGATTATTTTCGTTATTGTTTTGGTTAGTTCCTAAATACCCTATTTAACGCACAAGACAAATATCTAATTAGGAGGAAAACAAGTTCGCATTGGCATCTGTAACAGAGTATACGTAGGCTTGATCGATCGAGCTTTATGTATGTGCGTCATGGGACAAAAGAGTGTCGCGAGCCCCATTTTCATCTCTGCTCAGGCGCTGCGGCGATTTATTGTGCTTTTCCCTCTCTCGCCACGTGAATGTATACTGTTATGAAAAAAAATTGTTTGAAAGGTATCTTACCATTGAGGACGTGTACCGCAACAGTGGCTTTAGCTTTTTCAGGTACAACGCAACTGTAATTACCAGCGTGTCGTGCACTTGCCCTTTCCACTAATAACGTACTGACAATAACTTGAACTTCTCGTCCGTCTAGATTCTCGACAGTTCTATTCTCACTGCAAGCAAAAATGTCGAAACGAATGACTCGCATTCGATGGGCGAGTGGATTGGAAAGGGAGAGTCGTTCTATTACGTCCAGGAAAAGAAGGAACATTTCAATTAATTTTCAAGGCGTTATTTACCTAACGTCCTCGCCGAGGATCTCGTCTCCTCTGGTCCAAATGACAGTTTCATTATAGCGCTTGGGCACGTCTCGTGCCTCGCAGCGCAAACGCAACTCGCTGCCGGCCTTTAGGTGGCGCTCCCCGGACTTTATCCTGCCTGAGTCGTCCATTATTACCAGGATCGGTGCTGCAAATTGAAAAACTTGACTTGTTATTTATCTAAGCTTCACCGATTGAGCTGCCATCGCTGCCCTATCGAGTGCTCTTGTTTCGTCATCTTTTTCATTTTTCAAAAGCCAGTCGAGAACAGCACGGCTGCGCAAGCTTACTGCCTGGCCTTTGTTATTTTCATATTTACGACAGTTTGATCAATGGACTTCTAGATTTCACGTTAGTCATTGAAATCGTCGAGCACTTGATTAGTCTGTTGACGATGTGCTCATTTAGTGCCTAGAAAGTTGTCCCCGAATTGGAAATAATTATTTTGCAAGAGATGAGATTGTGAGAGTCAGATGAGCCAAAATTTAACTGCAAAATATCAATGGCATATTGGCATAAAAAAACACACGAGATGGAAAAAAACCAATATTTTACAAAGGTAGGTATCGCTAAGATAAAAACTAGAAACTCAAGAAAAACGCTGGCGTACGAGAAAGGAAAGTATTGTCGGAGAGAACTTGCCTTTTCAAGGGGGAACCAAAATCTCCAGAAAATAGTAGATTACGTACACAAGCCGACAAAGTATTGGTAAGTCCGTAGCACGTGAGAATTGGCAAGCGAGCTGGCGAAGCCAAGATTGACAAAGACGTGCTATGGGCTTACCGATACTTAGAAATTAGCATGTTACCGTTAAAAATTGCTTGCTTTGTCCAGCGGCCCGAAAGTAGCATTTCCTGGCCACGGCCCCCTCGGTAACATGCCAATTTCGGCTTCGCTGGGCAAAAAAAAAATAGAATAATAGAATACATACCACTGCCGAGATATTCCGGAACATTGGTAAGTCTATAACGCGTGAGATTTAATGTCAATTTTCACCTGCTATGGATTTATTAACACTTTGCCGACCTCGGTACATAATCTACTATTTCGCTGCGCACCGTATCTCGCCGAATTCGCCTGGCCCTCCCTCCTCGTCCTCTGCTCATCGTTCCGGCAACGATCACGCGCAATGCGCTCGTCCACGTGAACGAGTCGAGCAGGGTCTCTGAGAACACCAATCCGGTCTCATTGCGAACTATGAGCACGGTGTTTTTCCTCCACACATTTACTAACATTCGCGGCATTTTACTTTGCATTCAACGGAATACAATCCTTATAATAATATTGGCAACGTCGCATTACAAATTGGGCCAGTTACCATCCATAGGCTCATTTAGTTACTTTATATTTTATAAATCAGCTTTCTCTTTTCTTTTTTTAAGACGCGAATATGTCTATTGAAAATCCCTGTGTCTACGTCAAATTACGCGGCCCGTCCGTTGTTCCCCGTCGCATCTCTCAAGCCGCACAACAAACCAAACATTTTTCTCAATTGCTCCGTGGTCTTTGTTCTGTCGAATCTCCTCAGACCTTGAAGCTCTTTTTGATTTATGATCCTTTACGAGCAACGCCTGCTCGACGACTTGATGATGCGTTTATTTACCCTTGTAATTAATTATAAATAATTGTTAATTACATGTTTATCGATACTATTAGAATTGGTAGTAATTGTTGTTGAAAGTGTAATTTTAATAACTTTTTCTGACCAAAGCGAGAATTGCAAGACGAGTCAAATTGTAATAAAAGCATTGTCGGGGATCGCTCAAGCTCGATACATTATCATCGATTTTCACGAAAACTGTTCATTACACATTCTTCGGAATCTTCGTAGCCACAATAGTCTATTATTTGTGTATTTAAGAAACGACGACTTGCACAATGAAAATTCAAAATGGTTAGTATCTGTAAGAGTGTCGTAACTCTATGCAAATATCATGGATTTTTTTATTGATCTACTAAACCAACGGTTTCCATGCGAAGTGGAAAACTTGCATCTGTTATGCACTCCAACTGCGTTCTCTTAGCTCCTTCACCTGAAGTTTTTATCTCGGTTGCATTTCAACGTAAGCAAGAGAACAAGGGGGGCTAATCAACATCGATTTGGTCATTTGGATTTTTTGAGAAATCTACGCAGCTTCGTATTTTATTTTCCGAAATAACAACGGCTTGATTTTTATCAGGTATCATAATTACTGTGAGACTCATTATCTGCAATATAGGTAAAACTTCAATTCGATTATAATACGTAGATTTTATGTTGCTGTGTGGCAATGTAACTACCAGTAAAGAAATACATTGAAATTTCTAAGTGAAAAACATAAATTGGAAAGAAATATACAGTGAGAAATAGAGGAATTCGTCAATGGAATGTAGGCATGAGGAACGGCGAGTCGCTTACCGCAACCTAATTATCCATTCACGCTCCGTTAAAGTAAAGAAAAACGAAAAACTACTATAAATCAGTTCTGATTTTCCGATGGTTATGGAGCCACTTCAATTGACTGGACAAGTGATTCGTGATGATTGATTCATCAATGAGGAAAGCGACATAATTGACCGATTTGGCTTGTGATTTTTCATGCGATCAACTTGCAATTCTCTTAGCTGTCTTGCGAAATACACGCCTTCATCGGAAGCGAATCCTCGTTGTTCTTGTTATTCACAAGTTCCTTTTGGCCTCAATTGGATTTGAGCTTCGGTTGCCTAGTTAGCTTTCTTTTCAATAACTTATTTATTTTTTCATTCCTTTTCTTGTCAATACAGTTGAACATAGGCGGGCACAAAGTGAAACTGCATTTATTAATATAGCATTAATTAGCTTATTCTGCCTTGGACAAAAAGATTAAAGAAGAACCCTTGAAAGACAATCACTGAAAGGAAACTCGTACTTTATCTTGGTTTATCATCATCGAATCGTTGCGTTGTTCGCCTGATGCTCCGAATCTCTTTTCTATCTTTCTCCTTTTCTCCGTTCGCGGCACGCGGAGAATTTAATAAGCCACGACTGCACTTCGTGGATAAAGAGGATGCGCAAAAGGGAAGCGCCGGTGTGTCGGGTATATATTAGTAATCCTCTTTTGCCATATCGCCCGCTACTACTGCTGCTGCTGCTTTCTTTCTTTCTTTTTTTTTTCTAGTCTCTCTCTCTCTCTCTCTCTCTCTCTCTCTCTCTCTCTCTCTCTCTCGCCTTTGAGACGAATAGCTCCAGAAGAGCTTATATTCTTTAAATAGGATATAGCGAGATACCTACTTAGATTCCCTCTCAGATTTTTTTTCTCCTACTACCAAAAAATAATTTAATTGCACCTCTGGAAAAATATTAGAAAGATTCACTTTTTGCCTCGAGATACTTCATACGTTTATCGTCGCGCTCGCAATGTAATAGCATCATTAATTTTAATTAAGAGCGCTCGCTGAAAATTATAGTTACGTTTATTACTCCGTAATTTAAAACTACGATCGCATTGCCACGCGGAAGAGGAAAAGAGTGTAGTGCTTAGAATTCTTAGCTGATTTATCCTTTTTTTAAGACTTACCGAGCTATTCCAAAAAAATCGTTTACGTTGAGCTTGCACTCTTTAATGAAATCTTTAGAGGTTTACCACCTCGAGCGAAAGATTTAGAGTTGGCACGTTTAAATTTCACGTATACTACATAAGGCATTTTGCTTGGCGCAACATCTTATTACGTTTTTACGAGTGCCAGTCTAATCCAAGCGGCCAGGATCGTAAAGGAGTTCACGTGCACAAAGCTTTACGCAAAATACTAATAAAAATGGCGTGCGGTGTAGTTCTCTCTAGCCGACGGTAATTTTTCACCAATAAATGCTTCGGACAAATGGGGGAGGGGGGGAGGGCAAGATATGAAAACATTGCGCGGGCCGAGAAAAGAAAATTAATCTCGTACCTTGAGCGTTCCGATGAGTGACGATTTCTTTTGTAGCAGAAAATGATACTTGACTGAAATTTACAACACATATCGCATCGAAAGCTCGTGAAAAGTTGCAACGTCAAAGTTTTTTTGTTGAATGATAGCTTGGACGTTCAGTAAGTCGTTCTTCTGATAAATGCCAAGAATGTAACGCAAGCTTTTCTCTCGATAAAGTTTCTCTAAGCTTGCACGTTTGAGCTTTTCACGCTAAAGCTATCATCACCAGGCCAATGCCATCTATTTTTCCGTGTGGCTGAGCAAATCTCCTCCAGGACTCTTGCTATCTCTATTGCGCAGTACGCGGCAGCAAATCAGAGTCTGGGATAAATAGCTATACGTTTGAAGATATATGTATATGTATTAGAATGTCCGGGAAAAACGCGAGACTGGGACTGCGCGAACTGATCGATAAATTAATCGAGAGGAGGACCTAGCGATGCGCACATGTTGATTAATCACAAGGACGACTCGAGGACACTTTTGTTGCTATGTACAGCTGGCGAGAAGAAATAACATTGACGTTGTTCTCATGTATCAGGGGAGAGAAAATGGATGCGGCAATAAATTTCTTGGACAAAGGCAATTGGCAGAATGAAAATTGAATAAACCCTAGCTAATAACGAGTGAAGGCGTAATTATTTCAGCTCGATATTCAATTTCGGAATAATCAAGCAATAAGTCAGTTCCTATGTGTTCTTTGGTATCTAGCGAAGGTGTATCAATAGAAGTCCAGGGTAGAGCTAGGTAGGGTAAGCGCGTACGCGATCGCCATCCGCAACTACTACAATTATCGGCTGATGTCTGTCTTTCTTCAGATCTCTGCCTGGACTCGCGCCTACATATATAAGGTCGAATTTCACTCAAGATTCAAGTGGAAGTATGAACTGCTATATATAGATCGAGAGGGCAAGGATATTGGTGTTACGTGAGTTGGAGATAGAAGACGAATCACGTAGCATTGCGGTTGGCTGTTCTGTTGGTCTGTCTGTCCGCGAGCTGGCTAGCGACTAGTTGCAAACTTGCTCCTTCTCTCTGTCTGTCTGTCTGTCTGTCTTTTGCCATTCAAGATTCGACCTACTTTAAAGCAACGGCACACAAGCTATCATCCGCGCGGATACTGCACTCGGCTATACTCTTCTACTATTTCTTGGCTTCTTTCTATTCTCTCGACATTTCGATGACTTTCAGTTTGTCTTCCAACTCCCATCTGCAGCTAGCTAGCTAGCTCGTACTTTAGCGATTGCTGCCGAGCTTCTTCGTCTATCTACTGTGCGACTTTGAACGCCGAGTTGCGGTGAGAAGAAAGCTCGGAATAAATCGATTGGCTCGCTGACTCATGCTGACGGGCAGGCGGTCCTCGAAACACTGAAGGTCTCCCTAACGACCAGCGGCTTTTCCACGCAGGCTACCATTGGGGCGCTATAGTCGCGTACACACGCATATCCCATGCACACCCACGCTACTACGATGATCAATTAGCGCGATCAATTGGACGCTTCGATTTTATATTGTAGCAATTGGCAATGGGAATTTCTGATTTGTTCAATTTTGAAGGTATCTCTTTGACAAATAAAGCGCTCATTATGCATTACCAATAGCATCGATTTGTCTCGTTATATGACTTTCCAATCGTGAAGATTATATAGATTGCATTGTGCTACTCGTATGATTTGTCGTTGCGTGCTTCATTTGCTCGCTCTTTCAAATTTGCGCGAATAGATCCATAGAATTAGAAGAAAAGACAGGCATCGTTAAAACGGAAATGACGTCTAATAAGTGAGCGCGCGGTTCTGTTTGAAACTTGGAAAAAAGCCACCCGCGCGGAAAGTAGGTCTCGAAACTGCGCGCACCTTGGCCACAAAGCTCACCCTCAACAGTACTCACTCACTCCGCATTTCCGTCCTCTCCAATCACTCCTCGCGTAAAACACAAAACAGTCCTCCAAAAAAAGTACGCTCGAAATCGCACGCACATCCGCGAAAGCTTTTAATCTAGGTCGTAAAGGCAAAGAGAGCTCACGTACTCTCGCTACTGCTGCTGCGCTTATCAATCTTCTTGTGTCGGTCGGCAGATGCGAAAACATCAGTCGACACGTTGCGCCGATTAGCGCATAGAATATCGCGTGCTGTCCATTCTAGCGTCTCACAGCATGATCAAATCTAAGCGAGCTCTCATTCTTCTGTCGAAATGATCAGTGTCGTTTTTAGTTTAACGCACGTTCTGGGCTACCTAGAGCTACCTAGAGTTGCCGTCTTTCAATTATTTTTCCCAACCAATACAACGTTCTCTCCATGGCTTCAATCGCTTCATCGTAAGCCATGGGAGGTCATACGGCTTGGGTTTAACGCAAGGGCTGTCCCGCGGCCGCTCAGCGAGCCGCGCGACAAGACAGAGTTGCCTGATGATGAGCCGGAAAAGCGGGAAAAGGAAACTTATGAGTGAATACGCGCGCACACTTGAACCTATCGGTTAGCTTATATAGTTAAAAATCGAGCTTTAGAGTAAAACTCAAGTGACTTCTCTTGTTCCAACCTGTTCCTGACAAATCTATACAGAGAGTCAAAGGAATAGACTTGCGCTCCGTGTGGCTTTTATACCCACAGCGGCGATGCTTCTGTCTTGCGGATCGAATTACCCAGCCGTGGAACTACGACTCCTTCGCACGCAAAAAGCTAAAAGAAATGCTTTTCTATCCTTTATGGACCTCAACGAGACCCTCGATCGCATATGTATACGTGCAGACTTGAGAAATCGAGATAGGGGTGCACTTAACGCTTTTGAACGAGCTACAGCAGCAGCCAAAAGTATGCCTATCAATTATGAAAGGGCGCTGCTTGTATACCTTGGCTTTTCATTTCCCATTTGTATTTTCTTCATCGCCAACTATTGAGTGATTTCTGAAAATTATTGTTCACATATCCTGTCTCCACTGATCTTAAGAGTGAAATGATCGGTCTTTGGCTCGTCGTTTGACGATTCAGAAATATTGTCCATTATTGTAAAAACTAATCGATACATCAAAAACCAATTTTCTAGGCGCGCAAGTGACCAAAAGTTTGTTAACTGCGTTTTTATACAACTTTTATAACATCGACAATAATAGAACAAACTTCATCTTGTTTCATTGTTGATATGATCAATATAAATCCAGCCAAGTAAATCTAGTCTATTTCTTGCAACCCGACAATAATAGAAATGCTCTCGAGGCAGAGCTGCACAAGATTGGTTTCATTGATACACGTGCAAAATATATTTTTTAAGATAACGGCCAAATCGAATTTCGGATATAAAGGAATCTAGGTGGTTCGCAATGAAATTAAGCGGACGCCAAGGGACAAAGTCTTTTCCGCTAAGACGGGAAATTGGCGAGGTACGATCTCCTGCTACATTTTCTTTACGACAACTTTTCTTTTTGACCCATTGGCAAAATACCAATGTCTTCAATCCGCCTTACAGTTTGTTCTTCTTACTTCGGATGGAATTACGCTTTTATTTTTCTCCATCGATCGTTTCATTTGTTTCAATTTATTGGTAAGGCTCTTAAAATTTTCTATTAAATTTGTATTAGATTCGCTGCTATAAAGTAATTTCTCATAGCAAATCACATTTAAATTATTTCCAATTATCAGTCAACTTCAATATTCACTGTTGGTTCGACTGATTCATTCAGTCATGTGCTGTATATACGAGTATAAGTAGTAGTCATAACGAAAGCGATTTCGAAACCAATAAGGAATGTTACTTAATCATACATATAAGCTCATATAGCTTTTGCACGCCTACTATTAAATCGAAATTTGTTAGATTATTTACAGATGGGAATGGAAATGAACAAGCGGCTGGTAAAGATAGAGTCAGTCAACTTACCGGTTATAAGCAGGTGAATTTTCTTCACCAAAGGTGGATAAGTCGCCACTTGGCACTCATACAATCCGGAATCACGCGGAGTCGCGTATTGGATTCTTAGTCTCCAATTCGTTGGATATCTGGAAAAATGCATTCCCTGAGATCGTCTCGTATCAATTTTTCTCAAGAGTTTCATGTGTCTGCCATTGAAAAAAGTCCAGAGAGTAGATTGAGCATTTTATAACAAGTGCAAGTTTTGAAAAATGATCTTTGATTCAACTTTCGTACAGCAAACTCATGTATTGATGAAACGTCAAAACGAAATACGGTTTTTCTACGTGTATATTTGAAATCAATCAATTGACTTACTTGAAATGCAGACTAATTCTAGCGTCAACGCTGTAGGCATTGCGTCCGACTGTGAGCAGTCGAAATACGTCATTACTGCGGTAGGACCACGTTACCTGGAAAGCAAAGAGTAATGGAAAAATCAGAAATCTAGGCGCAACTTCTCCGCAGATTTCCACCAATATAGACGATTCATGAATACGCTGTCTGGCAGAAAGGTCATTTCGCATTCTCCCGATACATTTGGCATTTTGAAATATTTGTCCCTCGACTGCATCTCGACTTATTACAAATATTTCAAAACCAGCAGCGGCTTGTCGATATTCTGTATTTCAGCAATGTCCATCGAGTGGAAAGTGGTAAGGTATAGCAAGGAATAAATTTTGCCTTAGCGCTATTTTTCAGAATTTTTTCATTGAAAAGTATCCGCGTTAGTAGCTAGAAGTGATCAGAATAGTCGGGATGATTTCGAGCGTCAACTGACGAATTGGGGTATTTTCAAATCATCGAAGGCTTTGTATTTTCGATCTACGAGGGATATCGAATAGTTCAAATCGTTTTTCTTTTTTAATTGTCGAATTGTTCCTCTAGAAAGTGATTGCATTTCAATTTATTCGTCATTTATAAAATCCAATAATTGTATTAGCGCAACCATTTTAATCAGATATAACATTCATTTTAATTGTTGACGACTTGTTTCCGATTCATAATTTTGATATAAATATTTTGGTAGTTACAGAAGATCTTCAATAGAATGAATAGAACAATGGGAATAGACATTAAAGTAAATGCTGATTCTTCCGAGAAGTGGCTATAGCTAATAGTTGTTTGTCGTTGTACGCGGTATAATTGATGGATTTCATGCGTGTCCGAGTTTCGTCTCGCAGGCTTCTTATTATCTCTTTCATTAGCCGTTGTGCGCGTGCGTGCTTCGGTCAGTGAATGACAGAGGGCCAATATCACGCGTCTAAAGAGTATTCTGCGCTGCAGCGAGATACATTGGCTTACATTACTAAGTTTCACATTGCTTCGAGCCACTGTTGTTGAACTCAATTCGATACCAGACAATCATTCAATCATTAGCGTCCATGGGTATCTATGACAAATAGACTCTTCCATATTTTAACTATAGCTGAATTTAATACATCGATATCGTTCTAATAGCAAAATTAAGATAACTCATGGCCGTTCGAGAGCATCTTTCAACCTCAAGCCAAAGTTTCCACACTGTCTTAACAATACGCAGCTCGCGTTTTTCCGCACCATGGAAAATTCGCACGCATTTTGTACCTATAATCATATGCGTGTTTTCGACTGCAATCTCATATTTCATTTATGACAGGCATCTGTTTCTCTCATTGTTTTACTTTCGAACAAACCAATACTATTCGTTCCTTTTGTCAAGGAATAGCCATTGGTCATGGGAAGCTTAATCACGGGATCAAGCTTTTGTCCGCGAGGAAAATACTAATAGCAGTTGGAAACGCATTAGCAGTAAAAACGAGGTAGTTAAGTTTTTTCGAGTGATTCGAACTTTTGAATGTGAAAGTACACTTAGCTGCAATAACCAAGTTTTGCTAACTTCAACATCGTTTTATAATAATGTATCAAATCACATGAAAAATTTCTCTCATTGCTTCTCATTTTCAGTTTTCTTACAAATAACAATTTTTATTTTTCTAAGCAATTATGTGTCAAGTATTTTCATTAATTTTTATGAATTCATTTAAAAATTCTGTAAATCGAATAAAAAGAAAATTGAAAACTCTGTATAAAATTATTTTATTTCTAGCATTTTCCTTACGTGTTTCATTTTATGAAAAACACTCGTCTGTCTGGAAACTGAACTCGAAGTTTATTTCCATCAATTCCAAAACTACCCTACGGAAGTTCTTTTCAATACGTAAAAATGTATTTTTGTTGTTAATTTTAACAAACTCTGAATAAAACATTAGCGCTCTCAAAAGTTTTACAAACACCTAAATAAACTAGAGCTTTTCAAATAATAAAGCAGAAGAAAAGAGAGTGAGGAAGTTTCGCACAAATTTACAGTTGATTTAGACAGCCAGTAAGTCACCGCTGACTTTTGCATGCAAACATCTTCCTCCTAAATTCTACAGTAAAACAAGTGTACATATTCGGGGGGAATGATGGTATATACAAAAATTATTTTTATCCCCAGTCCTGTTGCCTGCATAGGAAATCCGATGCATTATTGATCGATACCCGGCATCTAAAGATACCCAAGCGCGGTATAAGTTCGCTTCTTTCGAATTGGATCCTCGAGTTCTTGTGTCGTACCCGAGAACAATTCCATTCGCCCGCTAGCACAAAAGCGCGCGCTCGTGCTACTACTACTCGACTTCATACCGAGATGGCGCGCGACGATGCTGTGGAAATAAGGTCACGCGATGCAACGGCCCACGCCGCTTTCTCTTGCGAGAGTCGCGCAAACCTCCTGGGTACTTACACTTTTTCGTAAGATTTTTCCAAGGAAGGGATGCATTGAAGGCATCTGCATTGCTCTATCTCTCTTAGCTTTATTGATCGTCGTAGGAAGTGTTATGCCAGCTTATTTTCCGACCTCTTATTGTTAATAATTCTTTTGTGGGAAATTCAGGGTATAACAGGGCTCGAATAAAGAACTTGCATAAAAATAGATTAGTAAGTGGTGTTACGTGACAATTGTCTGAAATTAAAAGCTGCTAAATTTGAAATTTCTCATATGGTTATCCAATAGGCAGTTTTTTCACCGAAATATAAAAAAGCTACGGTCCAGTATCGTTTATAATTGATAAATTGGAAAATTTACGCTTGGATAAACGCATATTCGAGAAGCTACTTGGAAAAACAGATGAAAAACAGGAGACGGTAATCCGTCAGACGTTTGGGACGCTCGTAAACCATGATTTCAATAACCGCTTATTCCGCTGCAGACTATCACGATTGTTATAAACATTCACCGACATTGATGAGTAAAATGTGCATTGATGCTGACTTATATCACGATTGAATGAAAGCGAACTGCCTGAGCTACAACGCGTCAAGAGTTAATATTTCAATTGAAAAAATGATTGTTAGCAATCCAATCTTCGTACTTTATAAGCTGGAATGCTTACTTTTTACTCTCGTAAGAGTTAATGCGAATGAGTCGAGAAAGGTAATATAATATAATTATAAATCGGACAACTTTCAACAATGTAAAAACTTTGCAAAAAAATACAGAGTTGCAATCAGAAATAATTATAAGCAAGTTTCAGTTTACGAAATGTTCAAAGCTATCAAGTGACCAAAGAAATTGGGAAAACTCGTTACATCCAAGTTATGTCAAAGTTATTATCAATTTAGACTTTCCATCAAACAGAGAGATAAATAGGCCACCGTGGCAAAGTCAAGACAGCGTAAAATATTCATTATGCACATCATTCACAAAAGCTTGTATTCTTGTCGGCTGTTCGTTCTCTCAAGTTTCACGCATTGACACGAGCGAGATATACGGCAATGCGATCTCTCGGACTATTCACCCGTGGAGATATTCAAGACAGCAGGATGCGCAAGGTGGAAGTGATCGCATCGCCTACCTCGATAGCATTTTCTATGAGTTTTGTACGCCCGCTTCGCTGTTTCTCGGGAGGGAGAGGGGGGGGGCTGTTTGACTTGTTCAAATTCAATTTTACGAGTTTTCGATATCTTCGTGAAGTTACATATTGTCGGCGGATTGCATTGGTTGTAAAATAGTCGCAAAAAAGGTGTAGATCCGCCTTGCAACTAATTCAGTACACGTTTCTCTTTGCTTGAAATCGAGGCTACTTTTGAATCTTTGTAATACTTAAATTTAACTTTTCGAAAATGCGCAAATGAATGTAGAGTGCTGTAAATGGGGATGTCCATCAGCTCCTTATTTATCGTGCAAGTTGCAAAGCAAGCGAGGCTTAGTCTAACGAAGCGCATGAAATTCACACAGGCACTTTATCTTATCTCAACTATTCCTCAAACTTGAACTACACAACATATCTGGTCACGACAAATTTGACTTTACAAACTCAATTGGCAAGCTGTTGTCCTACGCTGTATCAAGCGTCTGTATGTATGCTGATGTAGGTATAGTGCTCGATGAGGCAGTGTACATCAACGCACACGTATAGAGACGAAGGCACATTAAACTTACCGTCTTATTGCCAAGCATGCCGATCATACAGTCGAGCATGACCGTGCTGCCGATGCGTGCGGTCACGTTAATTTCCTGCTGACCGTCCTCGAAGTACGGCGAATACTTGCCCAGCACCGAGCCAAGTATACCGCCAAAGTATCCCTGATTCTGTAATTCCATTGTACCCTATTACACAAGTCGGTATTGCACATATATGCGGGCATTCAACAGATTCTTTTCACACTTACCAGCTGATTAATTTTATGCGTGACTTTGACCTCTCTCGGGCCGTCAGGAACGAGTTCGTTTTTGGACGACTTTAACGAACTGACACTTTTACCAAGTAGCACAGTCTGCGTGATGGTCGCTACGCTAGTGCTCGTCCGCAGATCATCCGTCAGCCTCCAATTAGAAGCGGGCAAGTCCTCGACTGATCCCTCGGTGTTTTCCTCGTTTTCTTCGAGGGAATTCTCAGCAGCGCCGCTCCTCGAGGTAGTCGTCGTCGTCGTCGTCGTCGTCGTCATCGTCGTCGTCGTCGTCGTCGTCGTCGTCGTCGTGTTGTCAATGATGAGGCCTACGAGTTTCTCTTGTCGCGGTAAGATTGGCGTTGTGGTCGTGAGCTCGGTTGTATTCGATGGCGGCGAATCGCTTGTCCCATTGGCGATCGAGCTGCTCGCTGTTGCTAAAACTGGAAGACACAATCGGCAACGTTCAGCTTCTCGCTCGAGTGATATGGGCTGAACGAATCGTCGGACGTGACGACGCGACGTGGATGAATCGCTTGTTCCTACTCTCGCCTCGAGGAGAGATTGATCGTTTCGCAGGACTTTGTCGCTTCGCGATGATTGTATTTTAGATTAGCTGCGATGTTTGCCTCTTAGTCGCGCTCTCTTTCCAGCTGAAAATCAACTTTCTCTTTCGTTCCATGCCAGCTTCGCGAAGAATTCTCGACGTAGTAAGAAATTTGCCCAACGAAAACTCTGCGCCTGGGCAAAATGTTTAACCCAGAAATTGACCGATTGGTCCAATCAAAGCGAGCCAGCGAGCAAGTCCAACGAAATGTCAAAAGCAAGGCTATAATCAAGTTGTAAGCGCCGATGTATAGAACTGCATGTGTGCGCATCAACACACAGAGCAGAGAGAAGCGGGGTAAACTTGCGACTTACCGGTCGAAGTAGCTATTGTGGTAATCTCCGGATCACTGCTCGAGCGGCTAGCAGCGGCACTAGCGACGTTTCTGCCAGTCGCTTCCGTAGGGATCTCCGTCCTTAGATGAGTCAATGCTAGCGTCGTACTTGTCGTTAGGCTACTACTGCTGCTGCTTGTTGCGGTAATTCCGGCCGTAACTTGCCTCATCGTAGTACTGCCTGTGAACATTCCCAAAGGAATTCGATGATCAGTCTTTGATAGTCAGCGCTTAAGGAGACTTTAGAGTATCGAATGAAATGTCGACGTTAATCGAGCTTTGAAGCACTGATCTGAGACGGTTGCACGTGGGCTCAGTGCCTATGAGCTAATGTGAGCCAAGCTGTTGAGTATTAAATTACATTTTGAAATAGTACATGTAATAATTGAAGGAAGAGATGTGCGCAAGCACATCGATCAGTGCCTTGTGTATGTTTTTACGAAGGTCGGAATAAAAGAAGAAGAGCCCGTGGCACACGGTGCGGCAAAAGTAGACGTCTCATAAATATCGAACTACGCGTATTGCGTGCGCGACTTTTCAGATCAGAATTTCCTAGGGTTGTTCCGTGCAAGTAAGATTGTAGCAAGATGCGAAGAGCTCTTGCGGAAATCGAGGCCCAAAATTTACCCACATTGAGTTTGATTGAACAAGCATTTATCGATTGCAATGACTATTCATACGAGATCGTTGTTAAAATCTTGAATGGAAGTGCGTGAAAAGCGGGTGAGATTGAGCAGAAGTAAAAATGACGTTGAAGAATATGATTTTTATTACGAAGCAAACACGGTACAAAGCTACCATGGGAAGAGCGCTGATGCGGTATTAACCTAACGCAAAGTGACTGGTTGCGAGGAAAATGCGCGGAGGAAAATGGAGCGAGAAGTCCAATCGAGTCAGACGGCAGTCTAAAACAATGCCGATTTTCCAATTTTATCCTCAACTCTCTTTCTTTTTTCCCTCCGCAAGACAGATATTTAATCGCATCTGATTGCAGGCGTCGGATCGATCGAAATCTCGAGAGCAGTACCAATCGTGTAGGTATCGCACGTGCTGCAGGCCCGTTTTGTATAGGGGTTCCTCCGATGCGTCGGCGCCACCTCGCCGTTGTCCGAGCGTATTTATTATTCGGCTGGCTTGGGCGCGCAGCCTCTTTTCTGTCTGGTGCGTCCGCGTGCTTCGCGATTCATCGAGTAAATTATCAATTACATTCTCGGATTGCTGGTCCAAACTCATACCAATACGCATACGTAAACGTGAACGAACATGTTGTAAAGAACGTACGAAGAAAAAATAAATAGGAAAATCTGTCGGTCTCGTGGAAATGCTTGCTGCGTAAATGTGTACAAGCCAAGCTAATCTCACGGCCGACAGAGCCTGAGAAACAATCTCGTTTGAAAATGCAGCTGTACGTGGGCGTGAGAGAAAAGTCATAACTCGAAATCCAGAGCAGCGTAAAGTTCTCTACGTCGCTCTCTCTCTCTTTCTCTCCACCTACAAATAAGTTAATCCCCGAGTCGCGCGCGCTGCATGTAGTAAAATCCCATGCATCTGCGCAGCTGCACCAGTCATATTCCCTCGGCGGTGGCGCCGGTGGCGCGGCGAAACTCCGTCCCGCACCGAGATTCCACTTGCCGCAAACTGATTTGGAAGTGAGCGTGCGTTGCAGCACAGCACGCCGCCGGCAGAATTGAAGGAAATTACGTCTAGACGATGCGCCTCTTACGTTTCCTCTTCTCTTTCTTTATCGTGTCGTGGCAGACGCGCACGTGCTTATCTTCTTATCAAGCCGATTTGCAATTGAGCAGCGAATAGTTTGAGGCTTTTCTGCTTTGCTCATTAACAACAAGTGTACGCTGCTCTGTTGTATCATATGGTATGAGCTTTCCAATTATTTGTTAAGCAACCAAAAAACTACGCTAATAGCGTAACGTAAGTATAGTCAGTCTACACTCTAAACCACAAATGACTACGTCGTTTATATACTCTCCACCTTATAAACATGTGGATCTTAATTGTCTTAATTAACACAGCAGCTACGACGTGAGCCATACAGAAACCATACCCCCTACTTTCTGTCTTTTACTACGTGGCTCATTTCACTATTTGCAATTTCAATCCAAACTTAACGCGATGATAGAGAATTAATACTTTTTCCTCGTGATTTCCTTGGGCATTGCATCTGTGTAACTCTACATATAGGCAATAAACGCTTAAACTGCAATGTTTGCTCTACTAACAATGTAAATTCGGTCACCGAAATTCACGTGTGCAAGTAGTGAAGTAATGTTTTGGACAAATAGTGAATAACGAAAGATACATTTCGTAGAGTGCATTTGAAAAAGAACTTGTAAATTTCGTAAATGACCCATTGTACATAAGAGGATATAATACGGAAGCCCCCCGTTCGTTTCCCAAAGGTTCGCGGCTGCGTCCACGTATTTGAGTAGTCGGATCGATAAAAGTTAAGAGCGAAGGGTTGTGCACATAAGTCGAAGAGTGGAAAGTGGTGTACCGCCCCAAGGCTCTTCTAGATGTGCGATACAGCAAGGAGTAATGCTCACGGCTTCGCACTCATCTTATTTTCGCTTGATTTTTGCGCCAGCGCTACTTATGGACATTGTGTGTGTGTGCGCGTGCGTCTGTGTGCACTACTGAATTTTATTAATTTTATTCACTTGCAAGCATGGGAGCACTGATTCTGCAAACTCCAACTTGCGTTTTGCAGCTTACATCAGTATGGAATCTCCTTAATAACGACATTCAGCAGCAATGACCATGTGCAAAGACTTTTTCTACCAATGGCAAGCGATGCGCAGAGATTGTCAAAATGTTCACTAATGACACTTGATCCAGTGTGATTTTATTGCATGACCATCAATATTGTCCGCTCAAAATCGCACTGCTTAACTCGATCGTTGAATACACGCAGCCGAGTTGAAATACGATTCATCGTCCATAGCCTTTCAGCCGCATTACTCGAGCTGGCTCTTTGCTGGGCTTTTAAGAGTCTTATATAACTTTCACTCGAGTGCGCCGAGAGCGCCGCGCAACCCCTCTACAAATCTCTCGCTTTTATTTCTTTTCCGCGGCCAATCGCGCCGATTACGAGCGGACAGGCTGGACGGGCCGGACGGGCCGGACGGGCCGGACAAGCCGAACGGGCTTTCTCCTTCGATTGTTCCAGCCACCTTCTCTTCTCTTATCTTTTTCTTTTATACGCTTGCTCGCCCGCGCGATTTCCATACAACTCGTTCTAACGCGAGCTCTGTTTAATCAATGCACCCAATTCATTTGTTTTTCCCTTTCTCTTGACTTTTCGCTTTTGAACTTGACCTTTGCGACGCTCAATCGACTACGTACAACTCCAAATAATTCTTTCTCTGGATTTTATTTCGCCCAGCAAATACCTATTTATTGATGACGGAACAATGACTCGAGGAAATAAATCCATCGATTCGTCTAGAAAGGAACGCGCGGGCAGCATTCAACTTGAATAATCTATCTTGGACAATCCAATGAAATGAAACAGCTCGTAGAAACCTAAAAAGATCAATGTCCGAAATAGGAAAACAAGCTTTATAGACCTCAACATCGGGCACCACAAGCAAGAACGCAGCTGCCAAATCTGCCATTTAGAGGCAGCGCAATCCGCAAAAGATGAATCCCCGACAAGGCGCGACAGTCGTCTTTTCGTCTTTTTCAGCTCTCCTCGGCACGTTTCTTCCATCCAACTTAGGATGCTGCCTTTTGCGCTTGTGCGTTCGCAAGCGAGCGACGCTGATCCTATTTCGCGGCTAACACACTCCCTCCGTCTTCATATCTACGATCACGTGCTTCCCTCCCTCCCTCTCGTTGCATTGCATATTCCAGCCATTTTCTCATGTCACGATCCTTCATACTTTGTGCTTCCATTTTTCTCAGCCAGCCTAGCTTTATTTGGTCAACTTTCAACTCTATAACGAAAATGAATTCATCCTTTTTTCTCTTTCCCGCTTACCGCTTTGTTTCCGTACAAATGATTTTAAATTGGAATTCGGCTGTTTGGAAAAACGAGATTGTTTTTTCCTCTGTTGGTGCAAGCCATTGGAATTGCAAATTCTACAAATTTACACGGTGCGCGATCAGATATGTTCATGGCTGGTGGAACGTAAACAATGCTTATATGTGAGAGAGGATCAAACATTTACAAGTTGTAATTGCTTGAAATGGAGTTTTAGAAAAGCATAAAAAATAAATGCGAGAATAACATATCATCTGTCGTTGATCAGACCGAGTGCTTAAAGAGTGTAGCGTACTGCCACGTGTCAAAAATAGTTGAAGTGACCAAGGCTGTTTCCGAAATGACCATTCGCAACAAGTTCTCGTTACACTGCAGTTTGATTATTCGCAAAGTAAGCAGTAAAAATACCAGATGCCAAAGAATAGCCAAGGAAAATGAGCATTGGCGTACCAGTCAGCTGAGCAATTGGTCTCGGCCTCATTTCCGTTGTTCTCGTTAGTAAGCGCTCATGTAAAATGTGATATTTACGGCCGATCCTGTTTGCACAAGTGGATATTGGCGAGCTCGCGCGCTCGCGCGCTCGCACTGACAGCCACCGAGTGGGCGGATGGTCGAATACTGACCCGACGAAAGCAATTCCGCTGCAAACGTGCTACCGCGGCGCATCGATTGCCACCTAGCTTGAGACCGCACACTCCTTTGTTCTTTGCTCGTGTCCGTGTATGGCCATTGCGGCCAATTTCAGCGCGCGATTATAAACAAATTAGACCTTTCATTTGGATGTATCTGAGACGGTTGTGCTTGGAGCTATGATATCTCGGAATTTCTCGTTGAAGCACAGCAGCGCATCGTCAATGTTATTTTGTCGGCGTAAGACTGCCGAGCGCGAACATTTACGAGAGTCGCGTTTCATTGCTCGCGGCTGTTGCTGAAAATGAGAAAAGTAATTGCCCTATAAAAGATAATAACTCGATTCCACGCAGGCATCTTCATTATATTGTACACTGCACGTTGTTCTACATCGAAATTAGAAATTCAAAGTAGACCTCGCATATTCTGCTACGAACAACAACGGCAGTGCCTTCCTTAGACGCAGCAGACAAACCTTTTGACTTGCGGCCAATAGAAATCTAACAGATTGATTCGACAGTAGTAATAGTGAATTGGCATAACTGTAAACCTACGATGAAACTGACCGCGTCGAAATTTGCGTGAAATTGATTCGCAAACGCCCAGCGTACTCGATATAATTGGCACTTGGTCAAAGCTCTAATAATATTGCCGGCAGAGGCAGAGAGAGTCTCAAAGTTTCTAACCTGACGTGGTATTGTCGGCGACTGCGATTGACATTAGGGCAGTAGCAGCAACAGCAACAGCACCTGTAGCAGCAGCAGCAGCAGCAGCAGCAGCAGCAGCAGCGAGCAGCAGCAGCGCGCCCAATTTAAGCGAGCGCGTCGGACTCATTTCCACTTGCTGCTTGGCTATTCGCGCTCAGCTCTTTCAGAACTGGCGTTCAGCCCTCCGTCGTGTCTTTCTTCCCCGTCATTGTCACGTCGTTGGTTTTCATCCTGCAAAATAATTCCAGCCATAAAATTGCTCACTTTAGTGTTTTTCAATTTTTAAAACACGTTTATTCATTCTTTCACAAATTACAATTAATTGCTAGTTAAAGTTTAGCCGGGCTGGTGTTCATTTGGCTCTATTATCGACGATCAAACGATTAGTGATGAACGCGGGAAGAAGTCTTATTTTCAATCAAATCAAAAATATCATCAGCAAAAATCATGAATCAAAGTAGTAACTTTTATCGATTACGTTGTCCATCGATATTGTGCAAATGTCAATATTATCCAACATCGCAATCGATAAAACGCAGCTAACGCCAGTTTCATTTGTTAAAATTCATCATTCAAAGATCACTGCTCATTATAAACGTAGGTCTGTCATTCAATTTTTCATATAAATGCCAAAGAGCCAATGAAACATGGCCATCTGTTGTCCCTTGCACGAATACATTTTGACTACTATGAGCCTGGCATTTGCTCGACAAACAAGCACTCTTCCATACTCTCTGACCCTAAAACGATCGTAAAAGCTACTGCTAGCAGGCGCGTGTGTTTGCGTGTACAAATGTGCGGGGTGTTTGACCGTTAGAAGGTCTAGGCTAATATTGCGTTATGGGCAACAAAGAAAAGTCAAAGTCCGATCCCGTACGATGCCGATTGATAAACACACAAAGCCTGCTTTTATGAAAGAGTGGAAGTAACAAGTGCTTTCAACTTTTCATTTGTTTTTCAATTAAAAAAATTCTGTAAAAACTCCTCTAATCCAAATTTATTACAGAGCGGTACAAGGCTAAACTTTCCAGTTTCAATGAATAAAACCCGGTCATTACTAGAAATGCCAGTGAACATAAGAACGTCACAAAGCATAATAAAACGCAGTCATTAGTTCCGTCTCTTTCACTCTCGAAAAGCCAGTAATGCCATTTATTTCGCATTATAACATTTGCGCTTTGTCTACTCAACGCCACTGCGTCATTTTGCAGTTCAACGCTTTGAGCGTAGATACAGGATACGCGTTGCTCATAAAAGCGTCGCAAGCTACAAAAACCTTAGGATTATTGCCTCCCAGACCAAGTAATAAAGGGCGGAAGGCAAATACACGTTTCCACGGTTCATCGTCCCGTCACACACACACACACACACACACACATACACAAGTGTGTATAAAAAGGCTACTGGCGATCCTCGTGGACACATTTACATAGCTGTTTCGTTCTGTTAATTGACATAAACGAATACCACAAACTTGGTTCTTGAACTTGCTGGTAGGCAGCAGCAGCCAATTGAATTTAAAAGTTTTTGCACAGCCGCGTATTCCAAGATTATGCTTGAAATTGACACAAAGAACTTTTCAAAGGGATTTAATTATCAAGCTTATTACGTGATTAATCCGCACTATAACAAGGGAGCACAAAACTTCAGGCTTAAGCGACAGACCCAGAACATACGCACAGAGAAATGCAGCTGTTCTCGAGAACGGTCAATATATTTGATTTATAACCCGAGTATTAGAAGATAAACGATTTATGTAAACCGCGAGCGATGTATTTTTGATTACGCCAAATGTAAATAACAGCTTGTTAATTTCTCTCTCCCAGCTCGAAGTTCTAGTCCATGGTCGTGCACGAGCGCATTATGACGTTATCGAGACCGTGAAATCTTATTTTAGCTCCAAGGAGTTAAATCCTTGTAAGCTACAGACCTCGCATGGGAGATGATCCTCCTGAATATTGCAGGTCGTACGTGAATGAAACGGGATAGCATATGGCTAACCTTTGGACTACTTGGGTGACAAGTGAGAGAGTGAGCGTGAGTGGGAGAGAGAACAGCAATAATGGAAAACAGGAAAAGGAAAAGCGAAACCGGAGCGGGTGGGCCAAAAATTTGAGGCAGCGGCGGTTAAAAAGAAACCCCGACTTGTCTTGCATCTCAAAAAAAGCTATCAATCCTATTTCTAACGTTAAATTCACAAGTTATCGTTCTTTCATTAGATCTGTACGGTTTTTTCTTCGATTTCACCACGAGGTTTTTTATCCCCTTTTCTGCTTTGCATGGTTTTCAGTTGTTATGATGAGTTGTAATTTATTAGTTATAATTAAAAGAAGTATATACATATATATGTGTGTGCCAAATATTCATTCTGATCTCTACTTACTTAATTCCTTGTATTTGAAAACATTTCACTTCTATAATATCGTACGTCTTGCCTTTCATACAATCGTTTTAGGATAAATAATCCTATTTCTGGAGGTAACTCCTTAAATTGTTGTTACGGTTTGCTGTACTTCTGAACAAGTAAAATAAATGTGGAAGTGTACAAGAGCTTCAATTTATTGGCAACTGTCATATGCTGAAGCTTTGACCGAATCCGTTGAATTTTTTTGGTGAGTTTTAGCTACCCTTGCACCAGTAACCTTAAGACTCTCTATTTATTCCTGTATGGTCCTATGAGTGCTCCTGTAATTAATTTATAATGTATATTTGCATTCCTAAATCTAGCAACTACTTCCGGTGGGGTCCTGTAAGGCACGACGGAATGCCCCATTAGCCAACCATCCGTTCGCTAGTACGGATTTCTGGCCGATTTCATGGCTATTAACGCCGTAGAGAATCGACCGTTACTCGTCGTGATGATTGCAGGGAAAACGTGTAGCACGTTGTTCAATACGGGTAAGTAGGTGACGGTAGTGGGCTACAATATCGCGAAAGACTTTCGGGAGAATTTGGCTGAATCGGCGACCATGGGACATGGTTTCAGGAATACCGCTGCAGATCGCGAGTATACTCAAGCTGACAATAGCGATAGACGATGTGGAGCATACATACAAGAAAGTACTGTAGTACAGTATGATCCTCGGAATGGACTTATTTCGGTATTTGGAATAAGAGCCGACCAAAGGGTTAGGAGCTGATAGGTCAACGGGGAAAAGGATTGGTATATGTTTGCATAAAAGACGCAGACCAGAGATTTTGTCCCGTTCGAACCGGATAAGAAGCTCGTGCATATGGGAGCCGTAGTATCAGGGTTGTCGATTCTGCAGCCATCGCAACGCAAGCAGATTGTCCAATTTGTGAAGCGTGTCGTCCCAAGGGACCTGAAAGGGAAAATAGCTTTGATCTAACACGCCATCGACGTACAGGGTGAACGCCCGGTGTAAACTCGTATGTGCAGATATTCACCGAAAATGCTAGAATTTATTCGGGCAAAATGCGCTGACTGGTATGCGAAAGGCCTTATTCGACCGTCGCAAAGCCACTAGCGCATCTGATTTAGTTAAAGAAGGTGTTATCATGGATCGCGGGCGCAGGTTTAGAGATCAATGTGGAGAAGTACGAATTCGGTTGTTTAGGCGTGACATTCCTTAGCTACCGTTTGGATGCTGAGGAATTGCGCTTGGATTCCGAACGGGTAAAGTCGATACTGGATTATCTTGTGCCACGAAATATTAAGCAGTGAGGCGAATTCTGAGAATGACAGCTAGTACACTTGATTTATAGAGCATGAGAGCGAGATTAAGGTACCGCTGACGAAATTGCTTCATAAGCAGGTGCTTTGTCATATATTTTATAATATTTAAACTCAAAATTAAAGTTCAGATTAGTTAAAAACTATAACAAGTCATCGGAGCTCAATTTTAAAACCCAAATTTTGGGATTTTGCAGATATTTTAACATCGTTCATGGCCACTCAAACACGTTTGCACAGGATATCGTACAGTTATTTTTTTAACTATGCCGTATTAATCATATAGTAGAGCTCAAATGGTTAGTATATTAAATAAAATATGTGAAAAGTAATAAAAGCTCAATCTTTGAAAGACTGAAACTTTGAAAATTATTTTAATTTGAATTTTATTTAAAAATCTTCAGAATTAACAAAATTTCTATGTATTGATAATATATACTGATAAAAATTTCTAATTTTCACAATATTTTTTATAAATATTATTTCTTAATTCATTAGAAGAACATTAATTTCCACAAATTTATAAAAATGTACAAAAATATTTTAAAAGGCTAAACATAAATTCCCTGATCAGAATAGTGTCCACATGCACAGAGGTGGGAGTTGCAGTTCAATATCAGCTGATTTAAATCTCAGTGGACTATTTGGTATAGCGCCTCGGGTACTCCCAGTGTAGCATTGCCCCGCGCTAATGGTATCTAAGCTAATGCAGTAGTTGCCACACTTGCAAACACTTACGGGGCTGTAGTTTCAAATGTGTTAGTATACATCATTGTACATCATCGTATTGAAACGGCCAACACTAATTTTCCCAGGTTACTCCGATTAGATATTAGATTTTCTTATAATCTATCTTTAACTAATTAAGATTTGGAAATAGATTATTTCTTTAGATATTTTAAAGAAAAATTTGTTTATATTTCAGAGAAGAAATAGTTCGTTGTATATGTATGTACGGATAAAATATGGCATTAAATTATTAAGAAAGTGAGAATGTTGATAGATTTCCAAGTTTGTATCTATGAGAGCGCGAGTGGAATTGAAGTAATGGACGGTTAATGGAGTTTAGTACGTCACAGTACATAATTATAGCAGAAGTTACGCTCTGGCACAATGGCTAATATTTTCTAAGACCATGCACTAGGAAGGCTTATAGTCTTCTGTCTCTCTCTCTCTCTCTCTCTCTCTCTTTCTCTTCAAGTTTGTAGTACTGTTTTACATGTAGGCATTCAGTGTAATTAACTAAAGAAACAGAAAAAAATACAAGTGATTGATACAATGATATACAATGATGTATACTAACACATTGGAATAGAATTGTTCAAATTGACACGTAGTTAATGTGGTGAAAGATTTAAAAACTCTTTAAAAATAGTCCAGAGTTTAATCGTTAGAGAATTTTTTGAATCAATTAATTTTAACAAGTTGAAAAACTTTCGCACACTCGTGTGAGGTTTTGTGAGAGTTTGTAATTGCCCTATGTCTGTTACAGCTTCGAAAGTGTATGACTTTTGACGACCGTTTTTGGAATTGCGTAGAGCGAACTTTCTAACTCTTTATAGAATTTTTGACATTTTTGATATATACTCGAGTACTTTATGTGAAACTTATTAATCAACATAGTCTATTGGAAGTACTTGTCGTTATTTTATGTTCTTATTGAGTGGTATTTATTCTAACAGATCGATGCCCAATGAATTGTTATAATTCACATGCTAAACTTTGTGTTCTTTTAAGCGAGTTCTGTTTTCCCTTCGCTTTTTTTTCTCTTACCTTCTTTAACTCCCTTTTACAGCTCTTTATTCTTTCGTTTCTTTTAACTTCTGTACTGTTTCTTTCTTTTTTGTTCATGTGCTCTTTGCTGCTGTATCTATATATGATAAAAGATTCTTTTGACACCTCTTTATCACGATTTACTCGAGATTTCCACAATTTACTGTCAGCTTTTTAACGCTAGTTCAAAGCACAGGTGTCTTGCATAAAACAAGTATTTTATTTGATAAAAAATATTCATCTAACAAAAGGAAGCAAGTATTTTTCACGATTATTAAGTTATTTTCAACGCCTAATATTTGGGCTGCCCTCTTTCCATTCTCTTTGATGATCAAGAGTCAAATAAAGTCAGAAGAATATAATGACAGCAAGGAGGGTGGGTGCATGTCATTGAAGTGGCAAATTGCTTCCACCTCATTAAGTTTAATGAATTTAAAAACTCACTTGGATTTCTTTTGTCCCTAGTTTCACTTAATTAGGTAATGTTTGCAAGTACGCCCATTTCTCTAACATCAGCGCTCAAGGAGCTCAAACGGGTTGACCTACATGACGGAAACCTCACAAAATGGTCCCAGTCATCAAGTCGTCAAGCGTTTGGAAAAAAGTAGAGTTAACAAAATATTCATTGTCAAAGTACACAATTTTTCGGCCAGAAGCGAGCATTTAGTATTTCATTTCGACTACACTACTCGTTTGCCGATATAGCGTCGCGACGAATATACGAAAGATTAAAAAAGTGACGCTGCCGAAAATATAAATACAGAATTCCATTAAACGCAGCACGCACTGTAGAGTAATTGCCATCTCTCTGTCCAGCCTTTTGAAACTTGGCTAATAAAAATCGCGTGAGAACGGTGGATATTAGTGATGTCAGTGTCAGCTCGAATACCACTCGGACAGTTTAGCCGCGTGAGCGTTGAACTTTGTCTAATCGGCTTCAAGATCTGCGGCTGTCTTTCTCGCACGAGCGAAGTACCTTTTCATTTATAAGCGATTGATTACTCTGCATTAATTTCAATTATGATAGTTTACACGAAGAATTGATGTCGATTGTCAATGATGCTGATAAATTTTCTGAATTTTTGAGAGTTGGTCTTGGTTGAAGTTTTAATGAGCTCATAAGTGAAGGTGAAGCAGCAATAGGCACAACGAGCGCTTCGACTGTCTAAGCACATCCCGTACACGCGCGTAATCGTTCGCACCTCTCTCATGCGTCGACTTTGTCACCTCGACGAACGTGTCGCAAATTTTGCACGTAGTCAACGTGGCGACATCGCCGCCGCGCTTAAACTTTGATTCAAAGTGTAAAGCTCTCACAGCAAGTCTCCTGGGAAGAGGCGTGAGGCGTGGCGGTGGTATGTCGATCAAGTGCGCGTATGTGCACGATTATATGTAGTTGAAGGATATGCGCGCTTGAGCAGTTGTCTCGACGAGTAGACGAACGACGTTTCCGCGTAGAGAGAATACGAGTTAGCGAATTGTCCGTGTTTTATGTATTGTCGCGCGAGGAAATGGCTATGTGGCAGGCATTGTTGTGACAGGCGACCGACGGGATGGCTCTCGCAAATTTAATTAATACGCTCTGTGTGACGGGTCAGATACGCGTGACAATTGTTGGCCTGCCCTCGCGAATGCGAGATAACCCTATTGCTATTTCAATTGACGACGAATAGTTCGGGCGCGCTTTCGGTTCAGGTTTTCGCTTCCTTTTTTTCTTTTTTTCACTTCGTGTTTTGCATCGAAATCGACGATCTTTGCATCCTTTTCCAAGCTTTCTATGATAACCCATGACGACTATTCGTTTCAGCTTTAGATTTTCGTTCCATTGGTGGCTTTGGTTCTATTGTTCGATTGATCATTGACGGACTGCAAAAATCTTTGTTCACGCAGCTGCGCAGAAAGAAATAGTGGAAGAGGAGCATATAAAGGATAGATCGCTAAGAATGAAGCCCCTAGAAGTGGGTGTAATAATGCAGGTGCACCCTACAGCGGTCGTTACGTTAACCATGATAAAATGATAAAACAAAGCATGCAAACAACTTTGCTTTTAACAGTTTGCGCGTAGAAAGTAAAATTTAAGGCTGCTCTAAGGTCGAATAACCTCCTTTTCTCTTCTTTCTCTTCTTCCACGGCTAATATGGTATTAATGCTAAAACGGCATTGCACCATTTTTATCAGAGAGCTCGGCTATCCTTTTTCCCTCTTTGCTAAGGCCGTTATGCGCGCCGCTTTGCTGTAATTTCGAGCTTTCGCGCCTTTAATTAATTTACCCGCCAAGGCTTTTTTTTCTTCAACTTTCACCTGCTAATTAGACGTTGTCCTACTTTTTCCAAGCTTTGTCTCGCGCGCACGCGCCAGTTTTCATACGACGCGGGGCAAACTTTCGATAAGCCTCACTGTGGCGCCGCAACTTTCAAATTCAACGAGTTTCTCGTAACGCAGAGCCACAGGCTCTATGAGATTATCAGCTATTCGTAAAATTAAGCTGTGCAATTTGAAACTATCGAGTCGTTTGCTCAAAGTTCTTTCTTTTCTTATAGTCGTGCAAATCGACTGATGGCAACGAGGAAAGTTTTTTCATGATACATTGTCGCGTTATTTTTCAATAATAATATTGCGAACATCAATTTTCAACTATTATTCCGGATTTTCCAGTAAATAATGTAAAAACATAACGACATTTTACTACGCGTAGCAATCCAGTTTCCAACGTCAGAGATAAAAAAACCATCTCGTAGTCATGAATTTCGGATGTAATTGTGAAATACCAATAATGATAAAAGACAAGCGCGAAAAAGAGCAAACACTGATTGGGCCGCGATATTGTTTCAGTGATGTAGCAGCAGCTGGCAGCATCATCATTGCTACACTCCAAGCTGCACGTAGACCGAAGGAAAAGTCAACAAGGTGATTTACGTATGCATCGGCAGCAAATAATCCACTCTGACTCTGACATTCAATTTTCTTGCGTAAGTGTCAGATGCACGTTTTTCATTGCTTCACAAAACTTTCATATGCTTTTTGTAAAAATTAGCCTTCAACATTATGGAAATTCCAAGCGTAATGTTATTATGAATCATTGTGACATCATTATTCGATGACTAATATGAACGTCTTGACCGTTAAATGTAACGCTTCAATCTCAGTCTAATTTATCTTATCGCTCTATACTTTCTGAAATTCAGTAGCACGAAAGTCAGCATATAAGTCAGTGAATGCATAGTTCGAGAGTTAATAGAGTCGCAGTTTTAGCAGGAATGAATTATTACTATTTTCTCTTTTTGATTATTCTGCTGACGAAAGTCACTGACTCCGAGTTAGTAACCGTCTATAAATGGAAACAAGTTAATTATACCCGCGATTCACTGAAAATTTTCGAACACTACAACATGAGCAAAGCAGTGCCATATGACTTTGAGAAAGCTGAAGGTATACAAGGCAACAACATTTTTTATATACTTTGACAACGCTAGATAAATTATATATTTTCCCAACAGATGGCCGTATTTTCCTCACTGTTATCGCAACACCGTATGTTCCTATGAGCCTGACAACAATCACAAATCAGTATGAGGATTACGGCCCTTTACTTGCTCCGTATCCTAACTCGACGTGGTTTTTGGATTCGAACAATTGCAATAATATTACTAATGCTCGTTCTATTACGGTCAGTTGAACATTTAGCATTAAATACAGTTATTTTTATCGACCATGTTTTCAATTTCAGATAGACAGTTGCAATCGTCTCTGGGTATTAGACACTGGACGCATTGATCACACGCAGATCTGTAACGCTAAGCTACTGGTATTTGATCTACGAACTGACCGCTTAATAGAAAAGCATGAAATACCAAAAGATATTTCACAAGATCAAAATGGCATGGGAGTTTTAGTTACGCCGATTGTTCATGTCGATGAACAAACTTGTAAACTCAAAACTGTAAGTAACAATTGAATCATTCTTTATATGCCCGCATACTGGGATAAAATTTAAATCTTTTTAATAGGTATATATGGCGGATTCCGAAGGCTACGCATTAATAATGTTTAATGGCACGAATTTCGTACGTTTAACGGGGCCTGAATTTGAACCAGTTGACAATGAAACGCATTTCAACATTTCCGGCGAAACGTTTACTTTGCACGGCGGAATTGTGCCGATGGACTTGGATCATAATTCAAATTATTTGGTATTTGCTCCCCTAGCGTCACGTAATTTATTTGCTTTCAATGCCACCTTGTTGGCAGAGGTATTTCACGGAAGAGAAAAACCGGAAGTAGAAGCTGCTTACGAAGTATTGCGGAAGCAGCCGACAGCTTTCCGATGGACGATCGATGGAAAAGCTCTGCTGGTTGCGCAAGCAGATAATACAATTAGTTGCTGGAATCATTCGAAATCGCCTGATGTAGGAAATATTGTAAGTATATTTACATTTATTATATCTTACCTTTCTCTCTAATGTTAATGAGATAGTCGACCAATGGTAAGCCTTGGTTTTATTTTTTTCTCTATTATTTATTAAATATTTAAAAGGGTCTTTCAAGTCAATTCACAAATTGAAAATTAATTGAATAGAATACAAATCATCAATCCCGAATTCGAAAATATAGTAACAATTAAATGATTTTTATAAGACAAAACATTTCTCATTTAACCGTAGTTATATTTCCTAATCTTCATTATCCTTAATAAAGATAAGTAATTCAAATCTTTTATAAACACTTTTTCAAGAGCAAATCTATTTGGTAAGTTAGTACTATTCTTAGACTTGTGAATATTTACCTGATTAATACACTGTGGAAACATTTAATTTCTGACTGTAACTGAAACAGAAAGAAATATATTGGTCACTAATTTATTTATGAGTTTTGCAGAGTTCTATTATTATTGATAACAGAAGGCTTCAGTACGTTAGTAGTTTGAAAATTTATCCGGAATCGATAACTAATGGAGAAGAAGAATTATGGGCTCTTTCAATCCGATTACAAAAAGTTATTAATGGATCGCGAAAACTTGATGAAATCAACTTTAGGATGATGAAAGCTTCAATTAGAAATCTACAAAGGGACTCAAACTGTTGGTAAATTATTTAATTTACAGTTCTTCTCATATAAGATTGAAGATTGCAGATATTGTTACTTATTTGTAGTAGAATATTAAAAATAAATATTTATTAATGATTTTACGTTTGAACAGTGTCGATAAATTTTAGTCGAAGTTCAATATACAATGAAAGTAATGGAACGGTACTTAGAACTCTCGGATATTCAAATGATTTTAACGTTTTAATTATTGTCAAACTGACAATAATTTGGACGGTCGAGAAATTCTCATAAAAGGTAGAAAGTGTGAACCATAAACGCAATTCAATTGGAATAAATGGCAATATGTAAATTCCGTAGCTTATTTTCGTCTCGTGGAATTCCCGATAATTCAAATCCATGTAACCATCCACTTATCCAGCACGCAAAATACAAAAGAAAAATAAATAAAAGTAAGTGTCCTAGTAAGTAACTCGTGGAATCTAATAATTAAGTATCATTAACGATCGGTATTTTAGAATATAGCCGAACCGCCAGAGAAATTGTTGTTGGACTATTTGCTTACGCAGGTTCTGTTTTCCCAGTGGGATTTGTGCGCGTGGGCGCTCTCGAATTTCCATTCATCACGCACTCTCGACGAGCTAAATGTGACTAATCGCAAGCGTTAGTGGAGAGAGGGGCAGCTCTGATCCAGCGAATCTGTGGGTTCGCGACACCAATTGCGCGCCTAGCAATTAGTGATTAGCATTATCCTAAATTAATCGTCTGTGCCGTCGCGAAACGACCAACGGGCTGCGGCTCCAAACGTATTCATACGTGCCTGGCTGCTCTCGTTTGTGTACGTAAGTTAAATATACAGGTAGACGAGTGAGTGACAGAACGCGTATAGATTGAACGTCAAGAGAAGCAGAGAGGGGGAGAGAGGGAGAGAGAGAGAGAGAGAGAGAGAGAGAAGATACATTGCTCTACCAGATTTTCCGAACAATAGTAATGACCTGCTCCCATGTCAAATTAGTGACACTTCAGAGGATATTATTAATTGAATTCCCACGCACCCACCTTGCCTTCTCTCACTTTTCAGACTATATGAATATTTCGCAACTCTAGTTCGCCTGATATTCTTGATCCGAGGGCACATCGTTTCTCTCGCCCCATTTACAGAAATTAAATGCAATCGCACACCTAAACAAGTTTTACATTCGGACTTTTAATCGTGTAAAGGTTAACTGTACGACGATATCAACGTTGAACAATTCAGTCCCTCGACGTAATAGCCGGGCATCAAGCATGTATTGAGCCGTACTAAATGCTCTACAGCCAGTCGAAAGTCCGAAGCACACCAAAGGTCGTTTATGAGTTTCATGATAATTCAGTTAGGAACGTAACCTACTTGCCAGTTATATATACGAGTATACTTATACTGGTCATACGCCAACGCGCTGTAATTATGAGTCGTCAAGCTCTCTCTAGTGCATATACGGACTATATCGGTTAAAGTGAATCTGTCAACCGATCAATTGTGGCTCTCCTTATTTATTATGTTTCTTGGTGTTCATTAATATTAAATAATAATATTATCCGAAAATGTTTTTAGCTTATTGCTATGATGCTATTTATGATAGTTATTTTTTGTTGTCTCTCAATATTCCGAATATTCGATGAAACGCTGTATCTATATATATATCAAGGTTACAATATATTGCTGAGACGATATTTTGTTCGTTATGTAAAGATTCAGTAATGATAAGATTGTATAGGATAAGTTTTTCGCAGTGTATGTTAAAATTTTGAAAAGCAATCAATATTATAGCTACTAATAGTTACTAATAGATATGATTTTTGCAATCAGAGTCGTCTAAAACACACATTTTAACATCTGGTCGCGAATTTCGAAATGAATTCTAATACACATTCTATATGATTTTAACGAGAAAATCAATGCCGACGGTAAAGTCTTCGTTTGAAGTAAGGCGCATATAAACTGCACATCTCTCTACGACTGCAGTTGAAGTGAACCTTGCTGTGCTTTATAGCCATTGTAGCTTTACAAGTGCCGACCTCCGCATGACGCGAGTCTTCTTATACTGTAGTGGTCGTATTTTGGATATACAAAGCGCGGCCCACCCAAGCGACGTATGAATATGCACGCACACCTCACAACTCTCTGAAAGGTCAAGCAGCTTGCAGCTGTGCAGCCGAAGATGAAATAACACACGTGTACCCGTTTATTTGAAAATCTTATGATAATCATATATTTGAGTATTATTTGTTTTCAGTGATCGATTGTTACAGAGTGTAATATTAATTTCATTTTTGACATTGATGGTTTTGATATCGAAAGTGGTACACGTGTGATACCCTTAAAATTACATTACAATAATTTGCGGTACTGGTTGTAATTTCAAAATTAGACAAGTCTCATTCGAAAGCCATTGATCATCTGTACAGACGAATCAGCGCAGACCAGAGAGTGAACGCGCGAGTACGGTAAACTGCTTGAAAATCATACGGTCAATTCGCGTGTGTCTCTTGATGTGCGACACGCGGGCACATTAATCGAAGTCCATGAATAATTTGTGGTAGCTTGCGCGCATCGTTGCTGCTGGGGCAAAGCTTATATCCCGTTTGTAGGTAGCATACGAGAGGCGAGCGTATTAATGGACCGAGCATATTTCCCAAGGGATATGCGAATGCGCTGCAAAGTCTTCATTGTTCATAATGAAATGTCAAGATGGGCCCGCGCGTACGGACAGTTTACACTCGGCTTCACGCGGATGCGTTTCGCGTATCTTTGTCGACTATTCGTTATATCGTGGATTTTCACTCGCTGCCAACGTCCACCTCAAATATTCAACGCGACATCTACAAAAGCTACCGACCCTCCCCCCCCCCCTCTCTATCTCTCTCTCTCACTCTCTTCTCTTGCTCGGTCGTGTAATTGTTTTGCACTTCCACTGGGAAATGTGGTCGACACGTTGGCTTACGCTGGAAATACCGTGGCTAAGTGATGAGTGACAACTTTATTGCGGAGTAAATTGTTTCTGGTTCTGATGCGCGTGCATGAAAAATCTCTCCTTTTCTCGCAAGGTATAATTTTTGGTGGTGATTAAAAATCTGTGGTTCTCTTTATCCTTCCATTGTAGGAATACTTATGGTGACTCAGACGCACTGCCTTTGCACTAGCTTTGTCGATACAACCCTTGAGTAATTTGGATGAGAGACCTAGAAATGTCAAGGAGTCACTGACGCTTGAATGGCTGCATCGTCATTGGACATGAGTCCAACACCTTTCACACAGCGCAACGATAGCTGGAGCCAATACTTCGAGGTGATCGACCGTAGTATGTGCGTGAGCCAGAGAGAAGCTAAAGTGCGCCAAGTTTGCGCGCAAGCCGTGTCACTTGCGTTCGAGATGAAGTTAGTGCTTACGTTACCTGTGAGGGAACATTGTCGCTTTGGCTTGGTTGGCGAGAAGCCAGTGGCTGTGTCGTGCAGTTGCGCGTACTTGGCGAGAGAGAATTTCAAACGCACTTTCATGCCTTTCTCTGACTTATATGACTCGGCTTTTCGAAGGTCGAGCGAGTTTCTCATTTTTATGATAGTCGGCACGTGATTGGTTTGTCTCTACTCAGATCGAAACGTTTTTCTTCTCTTGAGGGGGAAAAATTGAGTTGGTTTATTGAAATATTTCATAAAAATTTTTAGCTTTTACAAAGAGCTCGACAAATTTTTTTATTACTTGAAAAATGAAAATAAATAAACGAGATAAAACTGGTTAAGCGTTACAAAAATAAGTGATTAAAGCACAAATCCAAGAGGTGCACCACGGCTTTCGAAGGGCGGTCGAAGAAGAAAATGAGCTGAAGCAAGCCGCTACGTATACTTGCCATAATGCCTGTAAGTGTACTCGTGGTAGGTCTTCAAACTTTGTGCTTTGCCTCTCTCTCTCTCTCTCTCTCTCTCTCTCTCTCTCTCTCTCTCTCTCTATATATATATATATATATATATATATATATATATATATATATACAGACACACACGCGCGACTCGCGCAATTCTTTCAACAAATTAAACAACTTTTAATTGGTCTTTTCTACTTACCGTCGTTGACGCCTGAGCTTTTCTTTTCCAGCTCAAGTTTTGTCCAGCTTTATCGTTGTGTGAAAACATGGTGGTATGGCTTTGATATACTTAGAGTTGATCGAACTGCTTCAAAGATAGAATGAAAAAAGTTTTGATGTTGCATACTTGCACTAATTTAACTATATTGCGTGTGCAATCGGCAAATAAATTCCATCTTTTATAAAAAAAAGTTATTTATTTCAACTAACTTATTTTCAAATGAACGCACTGGTGAATTGGTTATTTACTCGAATAATTTGCGATATTTCATAAAAACGAAAAGTATTTTTCAACTTAATATTTACCAAAGATTTTCATAAATGACAATGCTCTGTTCGCTTCGATATTTTTTGAGTGTGTTTTCTGTCACTTGCAAAGTATACATGACGTAGCAAGTCCAAATGCAAAGACAATATTGACGCAGCGTTGATATTTCAGCATGAAGAATGTCTTGTTAACAGTTATAAGCACAGTAGGAAGAAAAGTAAAAGTAGCATTATTTGGACATAAAAATAGGAAAATACGTTGAAAATCTGTGGGAGTGTCATTGATAATTGGTCATCTGGGTAAAAGAAAAACTAAAGTAAATAGCGGTGCGTTTGCGAGTTTGCTTTCCGACAAAAGCGGTGTATATAAATCTAGGTCACTGGTGGATGGTGACACGAGAGTACAGAGCCGAAACGTAAACCAAGCGAATTCGCAAAGCTCTGTCTCTCTCGCATACTGTATAGCCTAAGAAAACGGAAGTTGCCCGTCTCAAAGGAATACTACCGTGAGTCTAAGTTTCGATGAGGCCATGGTTGCCTGCAAGCTTTAAGCTGTTCGTGTCGTCGCGGTAAGCTTAGAAGGATCACTCTAACGATTGCCTTGCCTTGCCTTACTTGGCAGCCTAGTATTGCTCTTTCTTGAGCACATATTTGCAATCCACGCGCGAATCGCGCTTCCAAATTTTTCCACGAAATGTGAAAAGTTGTACACGACAAGCAAAGCTTTTTAATATGGAATGTTTGAAAATCAGATGAAGAAGTTGAAGAAGGCCAGAAAAATAAGAATTGTTCTACCGTTCGACTGCTCAGCACGCCTCTCAGTCGCCTTGACAAAGCGCGCAGACGCAGCCAGCCAGTTCGCTGTCCTGCTTCGTCTATTCAGCTAAGCTGGTAGCTGTGGCAACAGTGGCATCGCATCGGCGTGAAATTTGCCCGAGGCGCAGTCGCGGGGGAGCACTTAAGCCAAACAAGTTCTTTCGCTCACGCCCGGATATGCTGTGTATTTCCCGCGAGGCTTCTTTCATCGAAGACGAAGCGCTACACATACCTACCTTTAGCTCTCGAATATTTAATTTAGATTGCAGCCCAGAACAAAACGCCATTGTTTCGCCATCGTCCTCGGCTATGCTACTGCTGAGCCGTTCGACTGCACGACAGAGCCAGCCGAAGAGTGCAGCAGAGCCCATTAGCGCTCCATTGAATACCAGCGAACCAGCGGAAGCTTTGCCGAAATTCCCATTTGTTTGATCACCACCGACATTTCCCTCGCCGATTACTTTTTATGCGCTAGGAGTGCGTTTGCGAGACGCAAACGTATCTATTTTAAATAAAAATATGCCTCGATCGAGAATCGCGATGGAGGCATGATTGTTTTGCTATTTCCACGAAAAAGTTTCCAAATCTGCATTTCAATAAAACCGTAGAATTTCCTGTTGGACATCGATATTTCTCACGATCAGTCGCATCAACCGAGTTACAATTGAAAGCTTGTGAAAATTTCATTTTATTTCATCAAAATATCCATTGAAATAAACGACAGTAGGCTGTAATCAAGTAAGAAACTCAAGTTTACAAGAGAGGGAGAAGGAGGATTGCGGTGGAAGGAGAAAAGGAAGGAAGGAAGAAGTTAAAAGTGAACCGAAACGCGCGACAGCTAAAGTTGACGGTGGCGTCGCGTCGGTGCGTCGGTTGCGAGTGTAAAAGGCAACATAATGTAGCACAGGCTGCCTCAACGGGCAAAGTTTAATTGCGAACTGCATGTCGTTCGAACTCTCTCTCTCTCTCTCTCTCTCTCTCTCTCCCTCTCTCTCTCTCTCTGTCTCTCTATCTTCGCGTTTCCGTGTTTATTACAAAAGACGATCGTTAAATTGTACGCTGTTCATTCTGCCAAGTTCGGGCTTTTATCAATTTCCCGAGCCTTAAATTATTCTCTTTGCCTGTATATCTAAATATAATCTCTCGATTTTTAAGTAATGTCCTAAGACTGTAAACGCAAAAGATTCTCTACCGACGTCTATAAGTTTTCTCATTAACTGAATAACTTCGGCTTTCATGCTCTCACTGTATTTATTATAGAAGAGGGTTTGCTTTTATACTAAATTATAATTATATTTAAATTATCAATCTGATTCATTTATTTTTGTATATTTATTTATGTACTGCTGTTTTTTATGCGTGGAAAGAAGATGGAGACATAGATAATAGAGTTCGCTGAAATAACTTGACATGTTTGCCATCAACACCAAACTATATTATCGATGTTTCTTGATACATTTAATATGGTTACGCACATCACTTTCTCTCTCTCAATCACTCCGACATGTACTATTCTTGTTATTCATTGTCTAATTGCAACTAATTAAAATCAACCGCGTATGGAAGACGAACGCTCGACCATTACCCCCAATCATTACAACGGTTGTCTCGAATCTCATCTGAAGACGTTCATTCGCTCGCTCACGAGTTTAAGATACGTGCGCAAATTTCCACACATGAGCAATTCGCATAGAGACTCAACGGATTTAAAATGAGAATGGTAACATCTAGACTTCTCACTCTGAATGACTTTATTTGATAAAAGTCAATAAGGACAAGTTAACGGTATGGCACGCACAAAGTTCCAAATCCAAAACTGGTTCACTGCGAATAAAAATACCTTACGTTACAAATGTATAGACAATCCATTAAGATTTTGCAAATATAGCTAGCAGGCATGTAACTTCTGGGAAAGTGCAAAATTGAATACCAGTCGAATCAGAGTAAGTGTAAGAAAGGATATAAGAAATTGAACGTGAGTGTTGCAATCTCAGTGAAAAGAGAAACTACTACATTTATTTCAGAATATTTTATTAAATATGTATATTTCATAAGAATAAGTAAAAAATTTGATTTAGAAATTTCAATGATAAAAAATTAATTTGCGTTAATTATTTATAATTAAAATTATATGAAAGTCAACTTGGTTTAATTTCGCTGAAAGCTTTTTTTTAACAACAGTTCAAGAGAACTCCCGTATATTATGCAATGAACAGGGTCTTTGTTACAGTTTGTACAGGATGTTAAACGTGAGTCAATTATATATGTGTCTTACATGCAATTCGTCGTTTCAGCGCTTCTTATATATTTTATTACCTGACAGACTCTTTTCATTTTTATAGTTATTGGATATTTATATTTTCTAATTGAAGTCATACGATTAAGCAATTTGGAAATATGAAAATATTTATTTAATACCTTTTATAAATAAAAATTTTCTTGACATTATTTTAGGGTTTTGAAAGTAATTCGTGTTTTCCTACTGCTGGTATATAATATTATATAATATTCTCCACAATTTGTTGGCTATAAAATGGTTAATTGTTTTCTAAATTATTTTGCTCTATGAAATACTCGTAAATTATATAGGGCTATAAAGTGAATGTGATACTGATTTACGATGTCGGAAACTTTACAATTCAGTAGTAAAGCACTCTTGTATAAAGATTAGCAATTTATTACTATATATAAAGTTACACGTTATAAAGTAATCTGAGATTCTGGTTCTTATATAAATATTGTGGTTTATATTAATATTTTACACTAACATTATGAGCAATATGTGTTTGCAACATTCAGAAATATGTCAGTTAACTATATTAGAGCGAAGTAAAAAGTTTACATCAATGGAGTTGTGATAAATTTAATTGACCCTTCAGTAATAGCATTAATTTTAAATTATAAAAATAATATAGACAAACATTGTTATTTAAATGTGTTAACATATTATGAAGCACACTTTTTTTCTTAGACACGTGAATAATTTTTCCCGCTGATGCAGCTTTCATACTCAGATACTAGACAGGTTAGTCATCAATCAGTCTCGCGCATTTGCTACCTAGTGGAGTGAGGTGTTTTAGGTCACGTGTATAAGTCTATTTTGAGCCATTAAATTCGAGGATTCCGTATAATGAAATATATTTTTGGATTTTTTATCTTAATGCAACTAATAGATTGTTTCTTGTAATATTATAATTGTCTATTTGATTGTTTTCGGTGTTCTCAAACAGTGATGATAGCACAGGCCGACAAAAAATTTTACCAAGAACCCGAGTATAGTTTTCCGAAGGTTTTTTGCGCGCTGAATCCGAATCCGAGGTCAGAATTACTCTGGTGGCTCCGGTTTTCGAGATATCCTAACCTTAAAGTGCAAAAAACGCGATTTTTGCCTATATTTGAGGTTATGTAGCAAAGAAAAGAAATTTTTTTTCAAAAAACTGTATACATCAAATTAAAGTATGAGTTTTCTTCTTTCAAATGCCGTTGAGTATGCTAGGATATCTTTTTTTTTCACGAAGTTACACAAATTTGAAATAAAAAGCACTTGGCTAACTTGCTCTACCCAGCGTCATGTGGGTGTGCCTGCTTAGGGGTTGGGAGGGCTGGTTTTAAAGGGTTGAGGAGGTATTTGGGGATGAGGCCTATCTAGATCATATTAGTACGCATACCTGTGATTAGAAAATGAGTTTTTTTATCAAAAAGCAATTAATTAAACTTGCTCTACCCAGGGTTATGTGGGTGAGCTTGTTTAGGGGTTGGCAGGGGTGGTTTCTACCCGTAAGAGAGCATTTTGTAAATAGAAGCTCGATGCTCACAATATTTTTTAGTGTTTTGTCATATTTCCAAGTTTGGTTTAAATTGGTGAGTGGCTCTTTAATATGGTTACTTGTTAGATAGCTTGGGCTGAATGGTGTGGTGCTTTTTAAATTCATAAAATTTGAAATTTTCAAATTTGTGTAACTTCGTGAAAAAAAAAGATATCCGAGCATACTCAACGGCATTTGAAAGAAGAAAACTCATACTTTAATTTGATGTATACAGTTTTTTGAAAAAAAATTTCTTTTCTTTGCTACATAACCTCAAATATAGGCAAAAATCGCGTTTTTTGCACTTTAAGGTTAGGATATCTCGAAAACCGGAGCCACCAGAGTAATTCTGATCTCGGATTCGGATTCAGCGCGCAAAAAACCTTCGGAAAACTATACTCGGGTTCTTGGTAAAATATTTTTGTCAAATTCTGTCGGCCTGTGTAGTTGTTAAGTAGAGTTTGTAGCGTACATCATAAATGGCTAATATGACGAAATTACTTTTTTACTTAAGGTTTTCAAAGTCTATACACATATATACATACCATCTGTATCAAAAATGCTAAGATAAAAAGTAAAACAAATTATTGTACACATGCCTGGAACAAACATAAAGTATTATTAGTTTCGGAATAATTAAAAATTCTACTTTTAAGTTTGTTTTTCATTTACATTTATGATTACATAGATTGAAATCCGAAACTTAAAACAAGACTTATTCTTTTTGAAATTAAAAAAAAAATCTTCCGGAAAAATATGAAGCTTGCTCCTATTTACAAAGAATACGTACATCACGACCTGTTCTTTTCATCCAGGTATTCCGAGCTATTATTATTTATGGATTATCGTATTTCCTTTACTTCAATCTTCACCAAGAGAATTTTAGCTTTCAACTTATCAAATTTCACAATCGTGCAAGCTTTAGATCTGAGTATAAGAATCACAAGGATTTCCGCATAAATTTTCAGAGACATGCGAAGCCTGAATTTTATTTAATAAGATTTTATTATATTTATAAAAGATTATATTTAGTAAATTTAGTTCACATAAATATTTTTAATACAATCGTCAACATTTTATAGAAGTCAATTTTTTTTTAAATAAAGAATATAATTTTGCTTTTCTAATCTCATAATAATAAGCAATGTTTCATATTTAAGTAGATTCTGGTCTATAGTGTGGTATTACACCCGAGCGAAGCGAGACTAGAGTCTACTTTCCCGCACTTGTATCGTAATGTACTATTTCGGTAGTAAAACATTTTTCTAAATATCTAAGATGTTACACTATATAACAGTTGAAACATCAAGCCCCTGTGATTTTTATAAGGGAATCTTTATAACGTTATAGCTTCTCTTGATGGAATTTCAAAGACTTTCTTATATTTTATCGCCAACGAAAATGTAGAAAGACAGCAAGCAAGAAGTGAAAGAGAGAGAGAGAGACTCGAAACTCGAAGTTAATTATTTGGCCACTCGGGCAATCACTAAATGGATTAACAAAGTTTCCAGAGAACATTTTTCTCTCTTTCGCGGCGACATTTAATGAAAATGAAATGTACTGCGGTAAATTTTGCTAAGGGTAGAGAGAAAGAAGCAACGAGCCAACTCGATAACTAGAAGCAAAATTTTTGTCTTTACTTGTTCTTCGAGTAGGTAATTGTATATTTGGCGTTGTTTTGGAAGTAAGTCTGATATCTAAATTCGTTTTGCTGGTTGAATTGTTATTCGATGCAAAGATAAACTTTGATTGTTTAATCAGATTTTTATTCAAACGAGCAAATTTTACTTGTCGTCGTTCAGAATATTCATTACAGTGAGTAATTTGTACATTACACAATACAAATGTTCAATTGGCGGAATATTAGTAGTCTTTGTACGCGAATAAAACTTGTATATATGATTTAATTGTTGTTGTGATGTTATAAAAGCGTAAGATCTCAAATATAATAACTTCACTCAGACCTTCTTGAGAGGTGAAAGTACCTATCTCGTAAAGCTCGTACTTGCGCGTCGAAAGCTTCTTAAGCTTTCACATCATTATGTGCTTAGTGTACTTAGTCAGGTATATACGTTAAAACTCTTACCTACAGTATAAGCAGTGTACAATAAAATGAAAAGCAATAAAAATATAAGTCGCAGAATTATTCTTACAACAGTATATATGAGCAAACCCCCTAAAGTTTGAAAATTTGCTAGTTGAAAAAAAAAAAAATCTTTTTAGTATGCAGCTTTGAAAACCTGTCTTTCTAGTATATCTAGCCTTAAATGGCATCAAGAAATACGGGCTCATGATTTTTTTAAAGCCTTTTTTTGTAAAAGAGCATCATTGACGTGAGTTTATAATTTTCAAATAAAGTCATTTTTAATTGGTTAAGACTGTCAGATATTGAAATAAAAGTGTATCAAATCATTTTTAGCAACAACTGAGTAGTTTTAATTTTTTAATTTTATAAATATCACTAACGAGATCCATTGTCCAGCTAAATTGTAACTGTGCTAATGCTTGATACGATCGCATACCTGATTGCCCGAAAATCAGCAAAACTTCTGACGTTTGTTTACATATTTCAGTACACGTATATTTTCATAGCAAGTTATAACTTAAATTCTTGAAATTCAATAAATGGACGTATCAATAAGTTCATGTAGAAACATAATTGCTGTATTATATTGATATTTGATTTTTGAAGTTTTCGTAATTACCTGTAACTAGTCAATAAAATGAATCTGTAACATAGATATCGTTTAAAACGTTAATAAATAAAGTGTGCAAAAATGATCTTCGGATAAGAAGCCAATCGGAAAGGTATTTTTCGATACTCCGTGCGCAAAGTGCGTCTTTCCCGCACACTCGATAGAAAACGTGCGTTGAAAATCACACTTTCCACACGTCGTATCAAAAAATATGGTACGGCACATGTTCGGGAAAGAGTTTCTCGTCTCGTGTACCTTTCCACCCTCGCCTCGCTCGGGTGTAAACGCCACACGAGACAAGAATCTACTTTCCCGCACTTGTATCGTAATGTACTATAAAAGAATCTTATGGAGTATATTTTTCATCATTTTCAAGACGAAATAAATGGCGATCTATCGGTGTCAGCTAACGGCCGTTAGAAGCAATTGGCTCGTAAAATTTGTCGGTGAAAAGTGTGAGGGCCTTAGTGCAGCACACACACACACACACACACACACACACACAAAGTTAGCTTCGTTTTCTGCGCCGCGAGAAATCGTATCGAGTCGACAGAGAAGCTAGAATCTCTAGAATTTAAATGCCTTTGAGGCGAATTCCGAGTGCTTTATTTACAATCCATCGCTCGGCTTGCGGCTTTTCTCTCGCGCCTTTGATCTGTTCGAATACATATGCACTTGCGGTGAAAGAGCAATGCACTGAGTATCGGTCTTTTTCCAATAGAAACTTCAGGATTGCAGACAGTATGAATCTTTTATTTGGTCTACAAAGATAAAGTAAAGTAGAAAATCCAGTTTGAGTTATTTCTGTTTGTTCTTTTGTCATTCGTGGTTAAACATTTACTTTTACTATTTTCTAAGAATCTAGTACCAATGTAAATGATTGGTTATAAATATAAATCATTTACTTTGTCAGTACATCACGACAAGATACTTAACAAATATAAATTAAATTTTATTTGAATACTATACATACATAACCTTTCATTCGCAAAGCGAAATACCAAATTTAAATCGAATTAAACTTTCTTTATAATTTCAATGAATTTTACAAATAAAAAACTTAAAGTTATATTTTGAAAATGTATTCAACCGATTTTTAAATATTTATAAAAGCTTGGAGGTTTTGTTGTTCTTAAATGACCTTGTTCTCAACTAGAGTAATGTAAAAGTTCCGTTTATAAGGCTATCATTGATTGTAGCGATGTATACATCACAGTTGACAATCAAGAAAACCGCATGAGTTAAAAATGTGACCACCAAATGAATAATCAATAATTGACCAAAACTGATAACGAGGCCAACTGTAACTTGAGAACGTCAATATGCCGCAACCGCACGAGAGGAAATACTAAAATTTTCCAGCTGCGGTAACGCCGTAATCATAAGTTTAGAGGAAGGCTTTGAAAGCTACCGCTGTTGTGTTATCGTTCACTTTGGCATTTAAAGTCGAGTTAGCGAGGACTGATACCGCGCTACCGAGGAAAATGCTGTTTAACTGAGTTTGAAAGTTACCGACAGTATAAGCTACAACTTTATGTGAATAATCGGAATACAATAACCACCTCAAAAGTTATTGCATTAAAATGTTCGTTAGACCATAATTTCTATCAATATGTTCTTAATTTTTCTAGTTTGAGCTATGGTAGTATATGTGTTAGCCTTTGACATCAATTTACAACATTCCGAAATGTGTCTCGTTAAAATTATCCAATCAAAGACAATACTTTCAAGTTTTACCTGGATAACGATGTCAGTAGTTCAATAAGAAGTGTCAATTTAGTCATTGAAAATAGTACTTATCAATTATATGTTACGTTTTGTTCAATGCAATAAAAAAATATTCATTGTAAAAAACAAAAACAGAATAACACCGCCGTTGCCGTATCTCCTCATTCTCTAATAAATGTTGTAGTGAATTTAATTCTATAAGAAACGATCAAAATATTTGGCTTTATACATTTTCAAGTGGCATAGCTAAAACAAGTTACTTTTAGGTTTCACCTGACCACCAAAAAAATTGCATGAGGGTGAATTTTTTTAATGATTTGAAATTAATGTCAAAAGAGGATCGTTGAAGTTACACGATCGCTAACTACATTAATTGTTTAGGAAACTAGCCGTCGAGCATGCAAACCGAATATGAAACGCTTTTCGCGCAGGAGAATAAGTGTCATATCGCGGGGCATTGCAGTTATAGTTTGTCTTCGTTTCATAGTAAATAAAGCTTTACGTGCATTTGCGCTTGCGCAACTTTGACAAGCGGCACGTCGGGCGTCATTTTCGGGTCGGCGCCTCGGGTAATTGGACGAGTTAGCTACCTGAAAAGAATTTCGCTCTTGAGTTAATTACTTAAAGAATTAGAGATACGACCGAAATGTATATCCTACATGTACTAACATATTCTACTCGCTTTTAGTTTTTTAGAGTAGAAAATTAGAGTCTAAATGATGTTCTTTTATCTTTTTGAAGTGCGTACTATGAGAGTCTCTTAGTATACAATGTTTTTTAATAAATGTGCTCTTATTTGATACGAACACATCATTAAAAATGTATTTATTATAACAAGCATATTGTATTTCGATGATTTTGGAATTTGATAATTATTATGAAAAGAAAAGACTTAAAAGTAAACAAAAATATAAAATGTAAAATCAACAATGGTGTGTCAGAGCATTGTAAGACTATGAGGTAAATAAAAACGTAAAAGTAACATTACATTTTTTTTCAAAGAACTAGAGTAATGTTCAAATGAATGCAAAGTGAAATTTCGAAAAAGGTTGCTGTTGCTTTTCCACAAAAATTGAAAAAGCTAGGTAAGAATTCTTGATACCTGATTCGAAAATATCCCATCTGTAATCCCATTGTTGATAAAAGAGCTGATAAAAGGTTTGGTTTCATTTTCAGCAATAAAAACATATTGACTATTGTTAGCGTATATTGAAAACGTTCTGGTTGAAGCTTTGATCCCCAAACAGTTGATTTTCTCATCAAGATAAAAGGAAGCCAATATTTTTTGAAATGAAAGAAGAAAACTACCTCGTGAATGTACAGAGAATGATCGTGCCTTTGCGTGAGATCCAAAAAGAAAGTAATAAAACAATAGTGGAAAAGCCGAAGTAGAAACTCTCACGAAACAAAAGTCCACTTGCCAGGCGAAAAAACCGCACGTATACTCGTCGCGCAGCCCAACTTTGGTAAATTAAACTTCTTCCGGCCTGAAAAACTTGGACGGCCTCCCGAACTTTTAGGGAATCTCAATACTTCGCCCTTGACGTAGCTGCGTTTCGCGACTTCTTCCTTGAGAGCTTTTCTTGTTCGCCTCTGGCTGATGCTCTTGTCTAACGTTGAACCGCCCTTGGCAATCCGTCAGCTTTCTCTCTGCCTCTCTTTTTCTCTTTGCGGTCGACGAGCTTTTCTATCTAATTGAAAATCAAGCGAACTTGCCTGTAAGCCTGTACGTGAAGCTCGATTTAAATGATATGAAGTCATCGCTCGAGTACATTTTACATAATGTTAGTACACACAGGTAGCACGCGTCTCCAGAGTTTTTTAAAAGAAACCATGTAGCATTGGCCCACCCGGTTCCCGCTTCATCTTTTCACAGACTATTCGAGTCACTATACACTGCTAGTTGTCTTGGAAGGGATAATCGTGGATATGATCATGGCTGGGAAATAACTCATTAACGTCCAAGTCGGGAAAAATCTGAGCTTTACCCGTTGAGTCCGTCGTGAATTTTATATTTTATCGAATAGAAACATGAAATTTTCTTCGGAAAGTTGATTAGAAATTTTTCAGTACTTTTCCGGATAAAAGCAGCCATTTCATTTGAACTTGAGCATTTTATAGAGCTACCCCAAAAACATAAGTACATATAGTTATTTTCATGTACGTACATAACGTTTCGACGCTTCATTGAGCATTAATAGGACAATTGTTTTATAAACATGAGGATTATAATTTTTCAGGGCTGAAACGATCATAATTGTTGGCACGTCGTAATACCTCATGCTGCAGTGAAGATAAATTGCGTAGTGACTGGGACGAAAACCAACAGTTCAGCTGCAACGTCAATACTCTAAAAGTGAAAAATATGGCGGTTCGCGAATCGAGAGTACTCTTAGAAATCGGCAGAATCGCAAGCAATATTCCCATTTGTTCGAGTGAAAGTCAAGTGATCGGAGCGGTATTCTTTATTCTGCCTGCAAGAAGACTAGCGAAAAAGTAGGTCGGGCGCACGTCTCTGGCACTTTGGTAAAACATTCGTTCTAGTGGGCTGGGCGAAGGGCATATTTTACTCTCCACGCTGTCACGCCATCTACATGCACAGGCTTGTAAGCGCGCATTCTTCGCCGCTGGGAAAACTGGGCGCTCCTCGTGAACAACAGGATGAAAAAGAGATGGAAACACAAGAACACAAGAGGTAAAGTGATGTACAAAAGCGCCAACGTATACCATGTATACACTATATATTCACGCGCACGCGGTAGGTGATGTTAAAGTTGCCGCCCTCAAACTATAAACTTGCTCCACCAGATACAACTCACCTCCGGCGTTGCGGCGCAAGTGTGCGCAGCTTTCTGAAGGAGAGCAGGTTAACATCTCTTGCCGCGAGCTTTTATTGCAAGAAAACCATATAGACGCACTAGGTGGAACGACCCATCCGTTCGTTGCTCCCCGGCAATAGCATAACGAAGGCAAAGGAGCACGGAAAAAAGGCCACCGTGCATTTTAATGCTCGACGCAAAGGAGGTGTGCTTGCGCATCTCTGCTTAGGAGAGGCTTATTGTTTAATGATCGACACTTGAAAGCTTGAAATATAGTCGAGCGGCTTTCAAAGGATAACAAACCCAGCGATTTTATGGCTTCGTTATATTTTATTATAGAACGCCTGCCCCTTACTTTTCGCTTTTCGTTCATCGTATTATTGAATCGTTAGGTGAATTTACTTCTTATTTTCGGTATATTTTCGATTATCGTTTCATTGTTGTTTTTCTTCATTTTCGTACGACATTTATATAAGTAGTAATGTAGTTGATATTTAGTATGACGTACTTTTTCAATGGAATTAATGGCTTGTTAAATAAATTTAAGGGTTTTTTCATTTGTTTCGCTGTTGCAGGTGGGTCTGAATTAACGTGGGCCTGAACGCCGCAACAGATGTTCAATGTATGCATAATAAACGTCGTAGTTAATCTAAAAATGGGCAAGAAACTGCGGAGTATCATTTCAAAGTGTAGACAAAGAACAAACTCTTCGTGCATTTCAAATATTTTCTTTATTCAGAGATGAATGAAATCGAACTTAATTTAAATTCCGAATAAGTTTTCATCTTGCGTTAATCATAATGATATAGACAAGTAAAAAACTATATAATATATTCGTTTTTTTATAATTTATTCACTACACGAAGTAGTACTGTTTTAGAAAAATGCGATCGACAGTTAAATTATTATTTCATACAGCGTAAAGCTTGATATTTTTAAAGCTTACAAAGTTCATTGTTTCATGGTATTCAACTTTAAATAATGAATGTTTCATTATTTTCACAAGATTAAGTTCATCGCTCAATATCGGATCAAACATTTCTCGTTAAAATTAATTAATCATTAATTATGAAAATTGTACGTGGTTGTGCAAATAAATCTGTTTTACTTCTAAATATTTTTTTCTAAATTCAAGAGCCAACATTGTATTTATTTGTCTGAATATCCATTCGACGTTGGATAAATTGTGATTTAAAGGTAATATCAGTGAACATATCCCGCAGAGCTCGCAGCTTATTACATTATAAACGCACTTATCGATACATAGTTATAGTGGAAGCACGAGCTTTAACTTATCTATTCAGCAAACTCTCGGGGTAATGATAGCTCATTCTCTGCGTCGACACACATATTTTCGATACACCAATAAGCTACCGATAATCAGTTCGTCAAACGGTCTTGCAAGATCTAGTCTTTCGTGCCTGAATTACGTCGTGTCATTTTAGTTCTCTGTAACTTCATAAACGTGAAAATTTTACATATGTCGACTCTTTTCTCCGAGTGTTGACGTAGACTATTGATGCAATTACCGATTCGCATCAATGAAACCTTTACGTTCGCTATACACTTTCGTACTCTGTGCTGGCCAAAGGCCCAACGGCGACGTGATCTACTTTGGCAAAGACCTGCGCGACATTACGTGCCGATATGGCTTTGACTTGCACAGCTTGCTCTGCAGCACAAACTTCAATTTCGAATCGAACTTTCTGAATATATAAGTTAGCCTTGCTCACTTTTTTTACTAAAATGTCAAATATTCTTGGCACTAAATATATACGTTCAAGTATTTTTATAATACTTGATGTACTATATATTACATGGAATATCTCTATTTGAACATTGTCTTATCTGATCGACGTTGATGGAATGGAAAATCAGTGTTCTCAATATAACTTTATTCTTATCACGCGTGCGTTATAATTAACGTCTCCGGAAACGCAATTTATTATTTCTGGCTGATTTTTTAATCGATCAAGTTTGTTTGAGTATGATTCTAATGCTTTCTGCACAGAAAAATATAGGAAAAATTGACAACTAACTGATACAAACAAGTACGTACGTAGAATTTAAAGCTGATGGTATTTCTGTTTCCCGTAAATAATTATCTGCTCTTAAATATGATTGATCAATCTTATTAAAGGAGTATAGTAGCTGATAGTATTGAAAATAAGAATCAGTTAAAAATTGAACGATAGCTTCATTAAAGTGCTCTAACTGCAGGTAAGATTCAAAAGTCGTAACTATATTCACGGAAAAGAACATGTATTTTGTTGATTATAACGACATTGAAAAATGAAAAAAATTCGTGACAAGCAGAACATAATTTTGAATCTATATCTATAAGTATCACTCAGCAACATCTTCAGCAACATCCAAGCATGCTCTAAATTAACTAGTGACGTAACCATCGTATGGTCTCGAGTATGTATCTCTATAGAAATAGCAGACAGCTTTTTGTCAAACACTTTAACTATAACTTCACTAACTTTTACATTCAACGTATTTCACTTAGTACTGACAGATTATTGATCGACCACAGAGTGAGTGTGAACAATCCCATAACATTCATTTTTGTCCGACAAAAGCTCCTTTCTTTTTGATAAATAAAAAAAAGTCTGTTGTTGCACCAATAGTATAAAAGAAGCGGCGTCCGTGAAAACAGTTTTAATTACAGCAAGCTTATGGCTAGCACAACACAAACTGCGTTGACCAAGGTTATACGTGCTATAAGGTTCGTTGCTAGCGCAAGAGTCTCGTATCCATTAATAGAACAACGTGAACGTTCCTCGAAAAAGCTTTTTTTCACTTTCGAGCCGCGCGGGCAAGAGAGCGAGAAGAGAGAGGGTGGTGGGGAGGCTGGAGGAAAGAGAAGGTCGAAGATTCTTTTGGAGAATTTACGATTATAACAGAGAAAAAAAGGGTTAAAAGGTCTTTAGTTCCTGCTCCCCCTGCGCAGTCTTTTAATGGTCTTTTTTATGCACCAACGTTGGCGAAGTATTGTGCGGTTAATTTGAATAGCGCGTGCCCGCACGTTTCAAAGGAATAATTTAAGCTTTTATTTATTTGCTAATTTTTGACCTCTTACAAGTGGAACTGTTTCATATTCACTCGCTGCAATTTGTTGCTCTCTCCTGCATGCTACTATGCGAGTGAGTGAGAGAGAGATTTATGCCTTACCGCAGTGATACTTGCCTATTCATTTTCAGCTCATGCAAATAGGAAATAAAGGATTGTTTTATGAATATTCCTCTGGTTAATTATAAGCCTTTTATCATTTATGATTTTTTTCCTTACTTCGTGCTTACTTCTTCTTTCACGTATCAAATTGCATCGAGATAGTCTTTAATATCTACTCTTTATTTAATAAATTTCTTGATAAATCCGAGAAAACCAAACGTTTCGATGATTTATTATGTACTCGTAAGCGTCCACTTCCGCCTGCTTTCAGTGTGCGTACACACGATATATGCGAGTCAGTTGATAAATTGTGTTGCGCCGTCAGAGTGAGCACGCACAGGATTTTTTTCCATCTGCCCTGCCTTCAAACGGATACCTGGCTAACTTTAATTAATCTTGAGATTTTGTTGCATTTAACACTTCTTTCTTGTTTCTTTGATGTTCCGAGTAAGGCACACGCAACAGTTTTCTTGATGATCGTCCGTGTTATCAGGGAAATGCTGATATTCAGCTCTGATTAAGTGCTATCGCTAATTTGAGTTGGGTTTGCCTCTACAATGCTGTGCTGTATATATTGCTGTATATTCTTCCTAATTGAAACGAGAGCTGAATAAGAAGCAGAAGTGCTTTGTAAAGAGAAAGACGACAATTTAAAGTATGCATATAAGTGCGCACGCGATGAAAAATAATACTTGAAGGCCATTTGAGGGACGCGCTACGAGTTCATTGAATGATACCATTGAGAAGAAGAGAGGAAAAGGCACGTCTACCACGCTCATTCAACGGTAGACTGTCTCGATGCCCAGACACTGCACTTGCGCATAAATGCAGTCATTTGGGAAAAGTGGCTTCTTGCAAAGTGAATTGCAAAGCACTTGTTGGACATCTATAGTGTGAACTCCCGATAAAGATTTAAAAGAAAAATTGATTAATTGGATTTGTTATTAGGTTTGTATATATCACTCATATTGATATGCTTTGCACAAACAATATTAGTATTCTTCGAATGACACTTTCGGAATAATATCATGTTACTACACTCACACATCGCGTCCAGATTATGAAAAAAAAAACAAGTTTATTAAGGGATATTCTAAAGTAAATACAATATTATAAAGTATAAGGGGGTGCTGAAAACGCATGAATAAATAAGTAAAAGTGTCGTGCAGATATATTATCCGAGTATCGATCCGAGCTAGCGCGATCAACGAGTACAAGGTGGATCGGTCTCGTTAGATAAGAAGAACCGGTTGAACATTTTACGAGTTTTCCTATAAAGTGATAACGTAGTTTGGTGGAGAGAGCACTCGGAATAATTCATTTGCAGCCGTGAAGATAGCAAGCAAGGTCGCGTCTCGCTTTTGAGATTTAAAACGTCTCGCGGATTTTCCAACGAAACGTCGCGCAGATGTTACGCTTTGCGCGGATTCTCACAATCAGTAGAAATAATTGGCCATGGGAACGACGCCGAGTAACCTTGCTTCAAACGCAAAAGTCCACTTTTTTCATCGCCTCGGTGATTCACAAGCTGATACGTAATACCGGAATTCGCGAACGGTAAGAAAAGGGGAATGGAACGACTTGGTTACGCCGCCTGGATTTGAAATTACAGTTGCATAGTTGCGCCTGGCGCAGCGGCGAGTGAACAAGTCGTAAAGCCGCAAGGTAAACTAACCTATATAACTTGCACTTGCAAATTATTATTATTATATGAGTTCGTTTGTAAATCTCTACGCGAGTAGTGCTCTCTCGAGGTACTTGTAAAGCTGCGATAATATTGTACTTTGGCAAGCTTGACTTTGTTAAGATTATGTAAACGGCCAAACCACAATCACTTTTTCATTATGTATTATATATTGTGTCACTTTGCATCGTTTCATCCTTTCATTAAGCAAGATGCCAGTCTATTAATGCTGCGTCCTTTCCAGACTTCAAATAAAAAGCTACTTGGAAAAATATGAACATGCATGAGTTACGAATCATTCAATTAGAAAACAAAAACAAATTTCTAGTCGATATTGCAGACTTTTCGGCGCAACGTTAATGGTGTATTATGAAACTCGCATCATCTGATTGCCTACTTTTTCTCAACAATATCGCCAGCATGATTTTTTTATCGTCAAGTCAAGTATAAAATATAACAAGTGTCATAGATCAAAAATCACTGCAATTCGTTCGTCGAATAGTATGATGAAGAAAATGCTTTCTCAACAACGTCATCCAAAATCTAGAAAATCTCTAGAAGAGAGGACGGCCTTTGCAATAGATTATTCATCCGATGGTAGTCTTTTGTGGCTGATACTTCTCTGTCATATCGCGCGAATCTAAGAAAACGAAGCCGACCATCGACGACAATTGATAAATTATTTAACAAATGGCGCTTACATTTTTCTACACCTAAAATTAACGAGAACTTTTATATTTTGCTTTACAATAAGAATCGAAGCCTGTTTTAAAGAAGGTCATTTTTTAGCTTGCACGTACGTTTTATTTGTCAACCCGATCAGAGCAAAACAATCGGCTCTACTACTAATGAGGCCTCCGTATGTTAAAACAAGAAATCGATGAATCGATATTAACTTTCTTGCCCGATGCGTTGTCTCAAACTTTTTCTTTTGTTTCCATGAGATGTTTTTGCAATCGACTGAGATGAAAGTAGAGTTGAAAACTATTTTATAATCGATGATTTACCGGTCAATAGATGTTTCTGAATTATTGAACAATCGTAATCTTCTTGGCGCAAGTAATGAGAAGGCAGTGGACGGCAGAAGCTTGGATGTGATTAATTAATTCAATATTTGCTGCTGAATATTCGCTGTAATTTGCATACTCGTTATAGAGAACAGAAATGACTATATAGAAAGAAGTCTTGCAAATTTTGTAAAATTGAATGAGAAAGTCCATTAATATACGACTATTTTCATGGAATAATTAAAAAAGAGAGATGTAATTAAGTGCACTATTAATAGAAAAATTTGTTAGCACAAATGTGGGAAAATCAGTACACCTGATAACCATAATTTAATGAGATAATCCTTAGCCGCGAAGGCCGTTGAGGCGCTTAATTAAGAGAGCGGGCTTTGATATAAGAAGGCGCGAATTTGAATTTTCAACGAAGGGAGAGGAAGCCGTTGCACAGTGACTGACTCCCTTTTTAATTCCTTGGATTAGTCTCTCGGTTGTCCCCGCAAGCTCAACAATGCAAAGCTCCATTATGCCGAGTTGTGCGTGCGATGTGCATGGAACAAATATTGACCAGCTAAAGACCTTCCTTGGCTTCTGGCCTTTTTGACTGGCTCGACGAGACGGGAAATTTATCATAACGCGATGAACGGAAAGAAACCATTCAGTATATATCGTAGTCGATAAATATGGTATTCTTGGTCGATAAATTTGCTTTTCTTGCAAATAGCTAGCATTTGACGCGAGTGTACTAATATCCAATGGCGTAATCGATGTGTCAACAGGCATCGTCATTCGCAACGCATCTGCTTGAGTGTAAACAATCTGGAAAATGATTTAATTTGATTCGATTGTAATGAATCATTCGTATCTTCAACAATTAGCATAAGGGAAAAAAACAGTCGAAACACTTGATTATTTATATTTATTCAAGAAACGTTGTTATCTATCGCGTACGCACACTAGCTTTTTAATATAAATGATCAGACACAACTGATCGTGCAATAACTCTTCTTACAGAACTTGATTTGGCTATCGCTACTTGGAAAATTGTCAGTAATTTGAATATGATCCGCCACTTTATAACTTTGCTATTTACCACTCTGGCTTTGGTATGTTTGCTTCGAATGACCTTGGTGAGTATTTGTGATTGTTGTGTACAATTATGTATTTCAACGAACAATTTGAATTTCGATTTTAATCTGAGCGGTGATTTGTAGGCTTTTGATTTTGCTGAGTACACCATGGAAAGACTGAAAAATACCATTGAAAAGGTGATAAATAATTGATCATAGATCTTGGGAAGTTTGCTTAATATTTACGTAACGATTTTTAGGAACATATAACGTGTTCCAACTACAAAGAATTTTGCGAAAAGAGTAATGCCGAAATTAAGGCTGACGGCATACTCCAAGACGCTGAAACTATTAAAATGGCCGTCGCATTCTGCAAGGTCTGATAATAATGCTATATTTCAATTTATCTGAGTATTCGAGAGTAATAATTGACTATTTTTATTGCAGAATATTTTGAGAATACACGTATGCGACATCGACCTCGACAAGGAATCGACTTTCGGCGAGAAATAATTGATGCAAACTCAAAGTCGATAAATAAAATATTATGCTTTTGCAAATGTAAATGTTATACTTAATTATATTATAACCTTGTAATTTAAAAAAACTTGTTGCTCGCACTTTTCAACAATCTGGCCGATTTGGAAGTTACGGTATGGCGTAAGTCCCTTCGTTTTTATTTTTGATCAATTAGAAATGAGCAAAGGCGTTACCGCTCGAAAAATTGCTCTCCAGGTCCCTAGAAATTATTCCACTATGCATCATGACTACAATTCTTGTTTGCAAGTCCACTTATATTTTTATAAGCATTGTCTGTTTTATCACTGACAAGAGTGGTGAACTTACTGCTAAATAAAGAGTACTTGTTATATGTATAATTCAATATTAATAATCATCACAAGAAACGTTAACTATATAACTGATTATACATTTCACAGAGTAAACAGTGTTGTGAATATTAATTTGACAAAGATCTGTTTACCTCAGCGTAACATTTCAAAACTACAGATTTTCTTAAAATGTTATATTAAAACGTTTATTTATTATTACAAGCAGAGTAAGCATATTACGCTGAAGTAAATGGATCTTTGTCAAATCAAAAATCACAACACTGTTTATACCATGAAATGTATATCTAGTCATATAGTTAACGTTTTCTGCTGCAATGATGGTTGTTAATAATACATTGTACATATAACAAGTAATCTTTGTTTGTAGCAAGCTTGTTACTCTTGTAAGGAATAGAACAGTCAGTGTTTATAAAAATAGAAGTGGAATTCCGAACAGAAATCAACTGATTGTTATACTTTACTACGAGTACACCTTCATTTGTAACAGCCTATGTCCTTTCCACTTACTTTCTTAACTAATGGAAAATAATTTGTCGAAAAGTTTGTAAACACCCGTGGCAATTACCGTCGAGTTTGCTGCGATAGACTAAAATCAGATTCTCTCGAAGCGTTCAGAGAGCAAATTAGGCTTGGTTCACTTTATATATTTACTTTCCGTTTGTTAAATATAGCTTAAGTTTAATGTTACTACTCTTGGCCGCTGTTCGTTAACATCGAAGCATTAACGCACGGCTCGAGTAATAAAAGAAAACTTTGTTCTTTAATCTAATTAAATATCCACGCGAGTAACAAAGTTACACATGGCAACGCAAGAAAAGGACAGATTTTGGCACTAACTCAACGAGGAAATCCAACGGATTCGGCAATGAGATTCACAGAGAGTTGATAGCGAGGCAATGGGCGAGAAATGAAGGCTGTCCACCGTCCACATTCTGGGGTAAAGCTTTGCTTGCAGCTCGGGGCAAGTGCGACAGTCGCGCAGGAGAATCAAGCTAAAGCTAGTAGACTCCGGCGCTGCATTTCATTTTTCAAGCGGTTTTTACGAGCTTCGCACGGCCGCTAGACCGTAAATTCATCGGGACGAGAGAGAGAGAGAGAGAGAGAGAGAGAGAGAGAGAGAGAGAGAGAGAGCAGCGAAATCCTGGAAAAGGATGATCGCGCGAGACCATACGCGCTTGTAAAAAGGCAATTTTTCAGAAGCTTTTCCAACGGCCAAGCATGCGCGAGCGAGCTATCTTGTAAAAAGCTTTTGAAAAGAGAGTTTGCCGAGCTTATCGTCTGAATGGGGACGAGGACTTTTCCTTTCAAGGCCGATATGAGTGTTGACGCAAGCCTGCGCAGAGTAGACGGAAAAGAGCTTTTCCTTTGCTACTTGATTCAATCGCGTTTCCAGTTACGCTTTCCCCAACTTTCAACGTTCGCGCCACTGCTCCACGAAATATCGCAAGTCTACAGAGCTAATTATACTCGAATGATATGCGCACGTCAGCCAGACAGAAGCTTACGGCCGCGCCGTCGACGCGACGAAGCTCAAGTCGCCGGCGGCGCCTATACGAAGCCTCCAAACAGTTGCGCGATTTTGGGCTCTCGTCACACACGTGCGGAATCTAATTACTTCACGCCGCATCCCACGCCCTGGGCTCAACTCCATTTGCATGTAGCCGTGGTGAGTTTCAGTTTCAATGTGCAGCCTGCTGCTACGTCGTGATATGAATATGCATTTTTCGTCGTTCGACTTGGCACCTTTTTCTCGCTTGCCCTCACTCTGCAGTTTTCGCACATATCTCCGTGAGCTCCTGACTTGTCAGCTGCCAGGTTTCGCGGAGCAGATGGCGCCAAACAAAAAGTAGATTGAGCTTTCGATAAAAGTTTAGATTTTACCTTGAGGAATTATTTTCATGGGGTCAATCGTTAGATAATACGCTATTTCCTCTGAGAACAATGGAGCTGTGCGATCTTGTGCACGCTCGTTATTGCCAGCGTAGGTGCATTTCTATGCCAAGAGCTGCTTCCCACACGAGCTTTTTGCTTTTAGCAGAAAAGGGACGGTTTGTTGAGTGATGCAAGTAGGCAGCTGATGAGCTACGAGCCTGATGAATTTCCAAGGAAGCTAATTAAGGCCGAGACTACACGCAACGCCTCGTAATTATTTTTCACGCGCACTACTCCATCGATTTTTTACAATCCTCTCTCTCGCCTTCGCAGCTTTTTTAATCACACGCTCTAGTTTTTCTATTGATGCTTATACTTGAGAGAGCTTCGCCATACATGCAAGCTAGCTTTATTAACGTGAAAGAAAATTCATCATTTTCAAATCGATGTAGGACTGTCGAAATCAAAAAATTTACTAATAATATTAGTCGAAATACAGAGTGAAACGGCATATTACTCTTGTTCTCCACTTGTTCGAATACTCTCGTCCGACGAATGGGCCTTTCTTATACATCAACAAAACTTTTCAAAGTCAAAATCCATATGTCCGACATGTGTAAGCAGAGATTATTTTAAATATATCATTAAATTACTAATCAATCACTCAAGTTTTCTCTGTTGCTCGAGATTTCCAAGTCGGTTTGGTTTCGCTCGTAGCACTCGAGATAGGTGGGCTCTTCGCAAAATTTCTTTGTCAATGTAATGTTCAAGTCAAGTATCGCATGATCCCTCCCTTTAACGAAGGCTTTTAGCTTCATTGTATTTCTTCTCGCTCTAGTCTCGAGTATAAGTACGAGCTCGAGCTACTCAAAATAGTTTCAGAAGCAGTTGCGTAATGAGAAATGCTAGTTGTGCCAGTTGTCGGAAGGTTTCAGCAGTGAGTCTAAATTTGCGCATAGCTCGTGTCGTTTATCAGGAAATAAGTGTTTCGCGCGACAAAGAAGCGATGCAAGCGACTCGAACGTTCGGCAATATAGCGTATGTAATGCAACGAAAGGCGACAAAACACAGCGAGGAGGAGCACGTGGTATATGACATATATATCGAAGCCAATTGGACGGACTAATGATACGAGTAGGTATGGTCCGTGCGCCGAATGCTCGCGGCGCGTCATAAAGCAATCTGCCCTGCAAAGGCACAAGCGCCTGCATTAGTCAGCGTTGCATTGTCTCTCGCGCGGTGGATGGCGCGCGATCGGATTTGCATGTGACACGCTGCTGCCTTTGCTCGGAGTTTGCTTTTCTTTCGCGTACGCATTGTCTTTTTGTTGTTTTAAGAGCACGCTCGAAGAGCGTTTTCTTTTCTGCGAGTATGCAATATGCAGTTTGCTTCTACGCAACAATAGATCAACAGATTTATATTTAGAGAGCGAGAGAGACGATACTTTCAAGCGTACTTTTACGCTATTTTCTCGAGGCGACGACTGGCCTCAGTTGAAAGGGCATGCCTTGCCCTCTCCGCTTCGCCTTTCAAGGGACATTAATATCAGCGAACAATTAGCGCGCCGCGCAAGAGACAATCTCGTTTACTTAGAGAGAGAGAGAGAGAGAGAGAGAGAGAGAGAGAGAGAGAGAGAGAGAGAGAGAGGCCGACTATTAATTAGTCAGCAGGTAAGCTCCGAAACAAGTACCATTGTACGTATAATATGCAGCAACGTTTTTGTCGTGGCGTTGTGTTCAGTTGGGAACGAATAGCTGCCCATTGTGCATTTGGTATTTTTTAATTTTAGCTCCGATCGATACTTTACCTTCTGCAATAAAAGCGAGTACAGGCAACTGCGCACTTCCGAAGAGTATTAAACACATACCTCATTGCTCTTCACGCGTCAAATCAATCTGCGCTCGGCGTGCTAGCGTTTCGATCTCGGCCGTTAAATCTGTTGAATTAAACTTTATACTCGGCCCAGCATTACCCAGCCCAAACACTGTAGGCCCATTACCACGTGACTTTCCACCTCGCTTAGTTCCTTCCCGCGACGAGTTCGTTTTGCTACCAAGTAATTAGACCTTTGGCTCACGTTATAAACGAGCTGAAAGCTTCTTTTCAAACCAGCGCGGATTTTTCGATTGTCATTTAGTGTCGAAACTTCGTTATTGCATTTCTGTCGGATTTCAATTTCGATTCAGAGCAAATGATTTTGCGCGCTTGACTAAGCCAGCTGCTTGTTAATAATCAAATGATCGACTTCATTTGAAAATATTGAAAGTCGCAGCATTCGGATGGAAAATATCAGCGTTATTGACAAGAACATATTCCAATTGATGAGATGTAAGCTTATCGCGTATTTCATGCTCGTACATTTTCACTGGCAGTTATGACGTTTATACAAGCACCTGCGTGCGTCAGTAAAATTCAAGCGTATCTCAAAAGCTATTCCGCTCATTTACCAGATCAAAGAGTTGTCCAACTGTATTGCCCGCATGATTCGACGAGAGTATTACTATTGCATTCGTTAGCTTTGCGCGATAATAAAACACTCTGGCGGTTCAGACCTGACAGTACTTTAAAAAATTCTTTGACTCTTGCATAACTGATGCAAGAAATTCGCATAAACTCTAATTTTCAGAAAGGCAATTCTGATACAGTGCTATTTGTTTGAACTTGTACGATTGCTATACACCAAGACTCACCTTCCAGTCAAATCAAATAGATCGCGCGCTAACCGTACTTAATTGTCACAAGTTTGGCAAAGCCTGTAATTATCATCGATCCAAGTAGTAGTAATGGGCGAGCCAGCGGCGTGGGCAAGCGATCAATAATCGCTTGTGTGAGCTGACAAAAAGCGCGTGCTCGGTTCGCAAATTGCCCTAAATGTTTTTTTCTTTTTTTCCGGCACATCGATTGGAGCTTCAACCCGGCTACTATTTTCACGAATCACTAGGTTTACCGATATTTTAACACGCTAACAAGGCTGTCTGCAGCACTGCGTCAATTAAAATTTGACCTTCCATGGGAAGAAAGATAAAAGTGTTATTTTATTGACGCAGAGATGAAATCGGGATTTGCAGTTTAATTTGTGCGCCTATGTATGCGACGATAAATGTTATTAAATTGCATCGTTTCCTCTTCAAATAATCATAACCAATTCTGTGTAATAGACGAGGTAACTTCATAGCAAAGAAAACATTGAACAATTGACTACCATTTGGTAGCTTATTGCATGACAAATTCGAAATCGTACAAGTTGCAGTATAGAGCGCAATAATTATAGCGACCAGTGCGGTGGGCGTTCGAACACGTGTGCGCATGTAAGTTATCGCGCTGTACTGATTTAGGCGACCTCGCCGACAAGGTATAACGGCATTATACCCATGATGTATCGCTCGCAGCTATGCGATACTTGTAGATTGTCGTACGCCTCGTAGCAAAAGCATCGTTCAATTGATTCGTTTCGTAGACACTGCAGTGGACGCTGTAGTCAGTCGCAAAATATTCGACTATAATTACGAGTGTTGAAAACCTATGTAACGAGTGTGGTCAACTGGAGGTCCATGTGGCTCCTCAAGACGGGAACTGGGATGCGTTCCGAAAGGAGGAAAGGCTACGTTTCGAGACCGGCTAAGCGCTAATTGCGTTACGGCATGTGGAAGTTAGGGATACCCTACCGCGATCCATGTATCGAATACACGCTACAGTGTTTTCCTTTTGTGACCATAGTTTGGATTAAAGCACGAAAAGGAAAACCAATTGAAGCTACACTCGAAACTCGACGCGTTATGTTAAGTTCCGATTGTCTTAGATTTAAGATGCGACTGTAATGTGGCATAGCAACTTAATTGATCTTGTCCGCTCACCCGGACCTTTTCGTCGCTCTCGCCTCGCGAGGATATGAATGAGCGCATAGCGCGACATCATTGCCAGCAAGACCACCTTTCTGCGTCAGAGTCGACCTCGGGGCATTGAGCGAGTCTTCGAAAAATCTTAAGCGCCCGTCCTGCGTGGCGGAAGACGATTAGTATTCGACTGTCCTCCTACGTAACAAGAGCTCAACATTGCGTCATATCTTGACGTTCGCATTACAAAAAAGACTAATTTTAAATTGTCCCCTCTCATTCCCACTCAACTTCGCCTCTTCAGCAGCGAGAAAAGCTTTTTGTCCACCGAAGCTTCGTACTTATTTTATACCGGATAGAAAGCGAGAATTGGATAGTTGCTATGCACGAGATATATAAAAAGTACTGCCTGTTCGTTGAATTATAATAGTGAAGAGGCGATAATGGCTACGTGCGCATCCGAGATTAACTTTTAACCAGGCATGCAGATGAATTTGTCATTAAGCGAAATCCTATAACTCTGCTTTAAATTTCAAAAGAATATAAGTTTCAATTGGAAATTATTTGATGCTATAAAGATTAGAAAAAACAAAAGCTCGTCAATTTTTGTGAAATATAGATATGTACTAAAAAGAAAATATAATAAACTGACATTATCGAAACAACATAAATGAAATTTTACTCAATGAATTGTTAAAAGCGAGTCTGAAAAAATTGGTCGCCCTCCAAGAAGTACTCATTTATCCAAATTAGTCTCAGTCAGTTACTCGAATTAATTAATGGTTATTGCTCAAAAAGAGGCAATTGTTGAGTTTATTTTCATTCCAATTCGGTAATCGCATACTTAAAAAAAGTAATCGATTGCTTAATTTGCTAAACATGAGAAGCAAATTGCTTCACTTAATGAATTATATGAATTTTTCATCTTTAGTAAGACTGTAAAATAAAAGAAATGATATTCTAGAAGAATTTACCATTTTTTATAATTAAAAGCGTAAACATTAATTGTTAAACTACATAAACTGTGTAAACGCATTTCCAGCTGAGTAAGCGAATTACCGCTTACTTGCTGTTCGAATCTCCGATAACGCGATAACACTAAACAGTCCATAGAATCATTTAATTTGTTGCTATTCAGTATTATAAATAGAAGGTTTTACGAAAGTTGATTTAATATTAATTCTACTCATTAGATTATCTACCATTTTTTCAAATTTAATAAATTTTTAACGTAGTTTATATTTTTTCATTAGTTTTTTTACTTGCAACAAAAGAAATCATAATTTGAATGAAGAAATGTCTTATATTGCAATATGAATCACGTAACTGACAGTAAGAGTATAATCTAAGTTAATAAGAATAACCAATGAAATTTCTTAAGAGTACTATCTATAGAAAGAAAAGGAAGAAAAAACAACGTTTTTTATCTTCTAATAATAAGCAGATAGAAAGATGGATGATAAGAAAAAGAAGAAGAGTTACGTGGTGAGAGGTGACCTCTGATAATTGAGGTAAGAGAGAGAATAGCTTTTGTGCGATACCTTTTTTATTGCCCGAGCTCTCTGAGAAGAATTGCCGTCGTCGCGCGCGAATTGCTCTGTGCCGGAACGGACCTCGTGTCGATAAGAAATCACCGTAGGCGCACTCTTGGATAAGATTGCGCTTGAAAACGCGCTCGCGTTAGTCCTTACCTTTTTCGATTACTTTGAATCGTAACTAATTAATATACTTCTGTACAACACGAGATTATTGTGATTTGAAAGCTCACTTTAAGCGATGTCGTATCTTTTTTCTAGACGAAAGATCGATGTTGGTATTCTTGCAAATGGTAATCATTTCAACTGAGATTCATTTCCATAAAATTAAGAACCTAGCCAAAAGAAGAATTGACGTGAAAAACAAACACAACAGAAAGTTCAGCGCCCTCAAGTCAACATTACAGCAGAAAAGTAATTTATCTCGACTTTTTTCCATAATCAAATCAGCAAAAGAAAACTCGAACGAGCTTGCTCTGACGCTACGTATTTACGGAGTAAATTTAATTAATTACTTTCTCTTTCTCTTGAGTTTTTCTCTGATTCCAGTGCGGCTTTCAGATAAAAAGGAGCGCGCGCTCGGACAAAAAAAATCTTTTACTATCGACGGATATACTTGAAAAGCTCAACTCGGCACGGGCGCGCGGAGATCTCATCGAGCTCTAAAATATTCACTCGGCTTGCTCGTTAATCCCCAGGAATTAGTGATTCCCGAATGCTTCCTGCAATTCAAATAAGCTCGTGTTCTCGCCTCCTCGCATGCACGCATTAGTACACCAGCCGATGTTTCTACGCGCGAGATGCACGACGCTGCATTGACACCGCTGCTGTAAGCTCCGATGACCAAATCGAAATTAAGTGTCTCATGCTATAGCGCACCGACGTATAGTAGATGCTAGCTTCGATTGGCTCATTGTCACGTCCAAGGCTTCGTAATTTTAACGAAGAAGAAAACAGAGAAAAGTAGATAGTTTTGTTACAAGTTTCAAGCTACCTAAGAATTAATGCATATGCTAAGTAAGCAGTTGAAATTTAGATTAGATTAGCGAGATTAAAAGATTATTCAACAGAAATGAGATACTTAGAAAATTCATTTCTAACTCGGTTTTATGACTGAACTTGACGAAACGAGAAGTTCGAATTCCTAGCCGCAACAAATAAAAGTTGAACTCGCCTAGAAATGAAAAGTGAAATCCGTTGAAAAAAAGATTTCTCGTTACCACAGAATTATCAAGCTAAAATATTAAAAAGAAACATGTGGTAGTTTAACCATCGTCCCGAAAAGCGACGGAACGTTATAGCGCATTTTAGCGCATACATGGCTCGACTCAGTCCGCGCGTAATTACTCGGTTGCCGAGTGTAATTGGATCGAGGAGCGTGAATTTCAGGAGTGTATGTATACACAGTATATATACCCATTCGCGGAAGAAGAGCATATATGACGATGTCTCATTAGCAATGCGCAGCAAGAGAAAAAAAACTTGTAATTCGGTGTCTGTCTAGGCCCCGGGTAACGAGTAGAATATTGTGTTTCTCCTCTCCTCCTCTTCTCTCACTCTCTCGCATTATTTTGCGCCATCCGTGAATTCTTTTAGTAAGATATAACTGAACGAAAAACAAGGAAAGGAAGGAGAAACACGAACGTGAGGGAGAAAGAAAAAAGAGCTTGGCTCGATGCTATCTTGATTGGCCTTCGCCTCTGAAAGTCAATGGATCGCTTTCGTATGAATTCACTTTCATGTTTGTTCTATTCAACCCAAGGAAAAATATATAAAATCGTATCTTTTCGCTATTTCTTCCGTATCATTGAATTTTTCGAGAGTTTTCATATCATTTAAATGTAATCCGATAGCAATCAACTTTATTGATACTTCATTTGGTTAAACATAATCGGCGTAAGCAATGTTGACCTGTTTGTGTGAGATGAAACGCATCTACAAACAAAATCACGTCGCAGTATCTTGCAGTGGCAACATATCAAAAAGTAAATATTTGCTGAAGCTGGCAAGCTTAGCGGCAAGCATCTTCAAAGGTAGTAGCTCTGTGTGAAATGGAAATAAATTCATGGCTTCGTAGCTTTTGCTTGCATACATATACACGCAATCCTGGAATTACCACACGCTCGCACACACTTGCTCGAGCGGAAAGGCTTGCACAAGATATTTCAATTTGGACGCGTTGTAATGTCTTTACCCCATTAATAATTTCATTCTCTTCTTCATCTTTTCAAGTATTCCGTATTGGCTTTTTCTGACGTCTTCTGCTTATTTTTTCTTTTTTCGGAGGAATCTGTTATTAAAACAACTTCGACCAGTGTACACGTGATAATCGATGTCGGATATATTGTCACGAACACTACTTTTCATGCCTTTTACCGCTCCATAATGTTCATTATTTAGATTGTCTTTCAGATTATTGCCTGAATAATATTGATTTTTCTAATTAGCATACGAATGTATGGCAATTTTTTGCGATATTTTTTAATTCATTTAATTTTTTTATGATGAAAATAATTTGAGAATTACAAGTGTTTGTTTATTGAATAAAATCATAATAAAGCATATGTCATTTATATGTTTTCAGAAAAATTTTATATATTGGAAATGAAATTGGTGATTGAAAGCTATAAAAATATTTGTTATCTGGTTTCAAACTTGAATATTAGTTGAAAATAAAACTTTCAAAGCTGTATTTTAAAGCTGTCCATTAAAGCCCCGACAACTATTGAAATATTAGCTCATTAGTCGAAATTTGGATAATGACGACTTCAAGAGTTAATACAATCAATTCTACGAATCTGAACATTTCTACTTAATCTCTTCGTTGCCATTGTTTTCTCACGCGACTTATTTCAAGCTTGAAACAAACGACCACCTTGACAATTAAGTTGCTGCCTCCAGGATAGAGAGAACGAGAGAGAGAGAGAGAAGCAGCAAATATTTAGTCTCTCCGCGGTTGATCCAATCGCTTAAGAGGACAATTGATTAGATTTGTGAGGTTGAGAGAAAAAGAGAGAAAGAGAGAGACAACGAGGACCGCCATTATTATTAATCACAATATGTTCCGTTTCGATCGTTTCATTGACAAATTTTCAGAAAAGCCGCCGATTTCCGCTCATGAGAAATATTACGTTTCGACCGACCACCACTTATTATTCTAGCGTAAGACGTATCAACGACCGTTATACATTTATTTCTATATTTAATTTTCTATGTCGCGTCTATATGTATAGATAATATGTGATATTTCTTCTGCGTATGTATCTGTGACGAGCTTCAGACCAAAATTTTGTTAAAATTGATATTGGAAATTTGTATGAAAATTTAAGGAAATATTTAGAAATTGATTGATCTTCCAATAATTTCCATTGAAAATGTAACATATTGGATTAGCTATAATTAATAGTTGTATTTTCAGCTATTTCCAGCCGTAGAGTTGTAATGGTCTGAATTTCACAAAGCAAACGTCTCGTATGTATCCGTGTAAACTGAGGGTGCAATAGTATAGTAAAAGTCTAATTAATCAACGAAGAAAATAGCTTCCCCTCACTTAATTAAACAACCACGTACACGCACCAGCGTCCCATGGGCATTTTCAATTCTCCGAATGCAATAACTAATCTGCCTCTGCTTCGCTTGGCATTAATTTATCGACGATAAAAAGGCCGGTTATCCCGCAGAGCGAGAAGCCAGTCGACTGCCCATTATTTAGCAAATTCGATAAGCTCATTACTGTACTCTGCTTGTGCACCTGCGCGCGTCTAATCGAGCACCCAAAGTGGAATATCCACTCTATACTGACGGCCCGATGCGCTATTGATGGTCTCGATTGTTTGATTAGAGAGAATATTAGCAAATTGAATTGTTAATTGACGTTGGGCTTTATTGTAAAATCTAACTATGATTATGTTTATTTATTCTTGTAAAAACTCAATGTGATATTCATTCAATGATATGACAAGGCGCATAAGCTCTGAACCGCTGATGAGCAGTACAGGTTTGTAAAAGATGTGCCTCAGAAACGGTGCTTCGTAAATTCACTGTCTTGTTTTTCAAGTTAAACTTTTACCTAAAGATTTCTTTCCAACGAGTATAGACCAAGCATTATCGAATGTTAATATGAGAGTTACAATAAAATCGCCTTATACTCATAATGTGTATGAACGGCTAATTTCAAATAAATATCTATTGTAATATTGATTGTTGGCACACAAAGAAAAATTTAATAGAAAAATCAATTTATTTGATTCATTGCAGCAAATTGACCATTCGCAACTATCAGTATGTAATATTGGACTTTGAAAGTTGTGCCTTTGTGAACAGCAGATCGTCTATTTTTCACACGAACGAACGAATACTGAACAATCGCTCAATGGTATAGTCGTACTGAAGAGATAAAGCAATTTATATAATCTAATGTGCCGTAAGTATGTAATTCGCTGACCGTATTTGACAAGAGCTGCATCATCAATAATGCCAACGTAATTTATTGAGCGGAAAATTGAATCTTCCAAGATCATCACTCATTTAAATATCAATCCGCAAATTCTTACGTAGAAATTAATCCACGAATTGAATGTCCAATTGTATCACAATATTAGATAACAATGTTTTTTGTTTAGCTTTAATGACATTATTAAATTATTGTTGACAAGGGAAAAAATCCACTGGAAAAGGCCAATACAATAATAGGCATAACAAAAAACTTTAAACACACACAATTGACAATTTTGAACTCACGTAAATACGGATATGTATCTTCTGCAGTGCTGGACAACTTCGGCTACCCTGCGGCTACTCCTTGCGCGCTTGTAGCCTCTCCATCCCATATCAAGTGTTACCTACACATCGAGGAAATCAATAAGATGTTCCAAGATGCTTGCAACTCCAGTTCAAGAATGAGAAAACTCTTGAAGTCCCAATGTTTCGGCTAATCACGGCCACGTCGACGGCTTTGCGGTAAGGTTGCGGTAAGTTGACCCGCTGATTAAAAGGTGGAGCATGAAAACGAATCTGGTGATCACTGGAGAGACAGCAGCCCACAACTCGACAACGTAATGTCCTCAATGCTACATTATATGAGAAAAACAAGCAATTAAGTGAAAGCTGAAGAGATGCGAAACAATGTTTCAACAACAATTTGCCAGATAAACGAATGACGCGGCAAGGAAACTTTACAATTAGATTAGTCGAAACTAGCTACGCAAAGGTACTTGCGGCTTGGGAGAAGCAAGAGTGCACATATGCGATGTGTCGCAAGCACAACAGCTAGTCTAGGACTTCCCTTAAGGCTTTACTCGCGCGTGGATGTGAAAGGGAAAAGGAGCTTTATATATGAATAATAGAGAAATTACGTGATGAGCCGAGGTGACGCTCGACTCTAGCACAGCACGCGTGCATTGTTTCGCGCATTATTACTCTCCGGTTTCAGGCGCGAGCGCGTGGCTTCGCAAACAAAGCGTTTTATTTATTTGAGCTAGGAAATCTTCCACGTATATTTGGATAGAGGCCTATTATGTACGGCTTGTTGCTACCACAGTACGTAAAATTCCTATCGAAAAAATGAACTCACTCTTAGTCGAGTCGCTAAAAATATTTCAACTAAAAATGTTGAGTTGGTTAGCGTTGAAAGTAAAGCTGCGTTCAATGCCCAGTCTGAAAAATGGTGTAGGATTTAGAGCTGGTTCGCAGTGTGAAGAGCATGAGTCATAAGATGAAATTTAATAAAATGTAGTTCTTTATTGTACGTCCGACAGAGTTATCGAATAGTCAGAGCCATTTGTCAGACTTACTACAGTGTCGTTATAAAGAGAGCTTACGATTGATACAATTTCCGAATTTGGTGTAATTTATGATCATAAAATTACGCGTAAGATCTGTCTGACTTGAACAAATCCGACATTACCAAATACGCTTCTTCGTGCGACCTCTTCTTTCGCCAACTGTTTTGCTAACTGTTTTCCTAAGATCTTACTAGAATATAAGATGTCGCGGGGATTGCAGCACTACCTTACAAATAATTGCATTTTTTAGTAGCATATTTCTATTTACAAAAGGATATTTTCAAATTATCAAAAGCAATAAGACTTTAATCATTATAATTTATAAATTTACATCGAATTAACGCAACAATGAAATTTCGGATTCATTGGTGAAACTAAATAACTAATAAGTACAATAAGATTCTCGGAATGCACTCTCTTTAAAGTATACAGCGACTTAGAGTAAAACAAAATGAAAGACAGAAAAACAGAAGTGAGGTAAATTAGAGAAAAGCTCGTGAGCGTATGCAAGAGCTGCGAGATATATGCGCAAACAAAGATGTAAAATGGTCAAAATAAGTGGCGTTGCATGCGCACACACGCTGTTGTATCATTGAAACGTGCGAAATGTGCAAGCGCGCCGCGGGAGGGGGCGAGGAGGGGCTAGCGAGAGCTTGCATTTGACTTACAAAAGACAGAGTCTACGAGAAAACTCGAAAGCTAACTCTCCATTCCACGTCGTACGTTGCACGTTTTAGCTGCTTCTGAATAGCATTAATGTCTCTCTGTGACGTTTAAATTCATTGAAATGCATGAATTAACTGTTCTGACCCAGCGTGCGAGCTTCTAATGGAAATTCTAACGAGCCAGTCGGAAAAAGATCAGTTTTTCTCGAGCTAGCTTAACAATTTACGTATAGCACATTGCATAATGAAGCGTACATGTGCGCGGGGAAAAGTTTTAGCATTGGACTATACATTAGCCGTGACTTTTAATTTTTTTCTCCCCTTTACCCTTGGAAAACGAAAAAGCTATTCGCAGGAGATGGACAAAAATGGAAAATTAGAATGCTGTAAGGTGTACGTGTGCATGAGCGACGGAAAGACGGAGAGGTAAATTGGCAGTGGAAGTCGGACTTTTCGAAAATGGGAGACGACGACATGTGTGATTGCTATGATAACACTGAGTAAGGTAGAAAAATTTGAAGATCCAAGCGAGTTTAAAAGACGCTGCGTTGTAGCTATTACTTGACATGGCGGTATATACAGAAAAAATTTTCGCTTTTGCAGAGGAAATAAATTTATGACAGGAGAAATTTATAGTCAAGTATGACACGTGTATATTTTCTTGCATACTCCATCTTATCAGCTGTTACTCGTATTTCAGAGCCACCTCCAGTAATTGATATTTACTTTAACGCTCTAGCGACTCGTTATCACGTAAAAGATAAAACACCACAATATCAAGTAATTCGCAATGGTGAACGGCCGTTTGACGAATGAGCAACCAGTTTTTTGCTATTTCATCGGCTTAATTCGTATTCACTGACTGATTTCTTTTTAGCTTTATCCTTAAGCTATTACTGCAGTCATGTTTTCCTGGATACCCTTTAGCCTCCACCTGGCTCTCCGAACTATACCGAGGAATCAGCGAACGTAGGTTGATTTTCAGATGAATTAAGCTTCTGCCGTGTGCTACTGTGGAATTAGAAGCAATCCGATTTCTCCTGCGTAATGCCGCGAAAACAGGAGATTCTGATTTCCAGCAGAGTTCTCCATAAACCGAAGCTATAAATGGTATACTCATAACGTCCGTCTATGCGACCCTTCAAGATTACGAGATTAATTAATTCATTTTTAGGCCACTTCTGTAATTAAACTAGGATATAAACCTACTTTTCAATGTTATTGATTTAACTTTGCTTTATTTAATAAGATCAATATTATTTAATCAACAGTTTTTATTTGGAACGTCTCTAAAAAGATTTAGTTTGAATGGATTCTAAGACTTAGTTTAAAACTTGCTGAAATTTTATACAATTAAGATTCTAAAAATTCGGTGAAAATTTATTATTAGCCGAAATAAGCTTCTAAAGTATCGAAAGCTTAGAATATTTAAAGTTATTTTCGAGTAAAAATCATACATTTCAAATTACCGAAAATTCGGAGGCAGCGACATATATTGAAATTGTTGAAGAGTATTCTCATCAGCCTGCAAGAGAAAAAATCGATATTACAATAATATCAGAGTTTCAAAGCTAGCTGATGCTTAACAAGTATTTTTGCTCCTTTTTTTACCTTCTGGAAGCCACTTTAACTCCAATATGCCTTGACTCATGTATGAAGAAACAAGAATAATTATTGCTTTCATATATTGCTTTGAATGTGTTTTTTTTAGTATGAGCGGTTAAACCCACGTGAGGAAGAACCGGCTCGTTGCAGCTTTTATGTGATACTTTTTTTAAATAGAGTGCAATGTTTCAATTAATCATTTTTGCTCTATGCTGTTAAATCTGTATGATTTTGTTTTCATCGGTTGTTGTCGATTAGAATCTTGGCTTCCACTAAAAAATAGGTAAAATATTTATATGAATTATTTATATTCTAAATTAATTTGCACAATTTTATTTTCGATAACTTTCGGAAAGCCATTCTATAATAGACAAGATTAGTTGAACCGTTAAATTGATTTACAATAACCTGTAATTAATTGGCAAATAGCGATTGATTAATAAATTAATTATTTCTCTTACAAAGTGAATAGTTAACAACTATTATTATACCCAACAAAGCTTCAAATTAGATTTCACTGATAATGAAGGACAGTTCAAAAAGAAACTTATATATAATATCAATGAAATTCAGATCAGCACTAATGAAGATTCAATCTTCATAATTAATGAAGAACACATGGCAATGTAACTTCTATCCAGGCGTGATGGATTGTGTGTGTGTGTGTGTGTGTGTGTGCTATATGTAGTTAGGTATATGATATTAGAATAATATTACAAGCTACTTCGATGTGATAGCGAAATGGGATCGTACCTTATAGCTCTTCAGACGATGTAAGCAGGGTTGGCACTAAGACATTACATATAGTTGTGATATCGAAACAGAGAGAGACACTTGAGAGAATCTCCCTCACGCCGGCGAATTCCGGGCGAGCACCTGATTCTGATGGTTCGCTCGCCAAGTTTGACGTTCTACTCCAAATGACGATCTTCGAACCTATGGACTCTTGATTAAATTGGTCCAATTGAGGAGGTAGGCCATCTCCTTGTGCGGTCTATCAATGTAATTTGCGGGCTACATTGTAGTGATTATTAATAGTTGATAATTGGACCAGCACTGCTGCATGTTATTAGATTCGTATTATTTTTTTGTAATGACAAATGTAAATTTTTTGTTGAGAAAAGCTTATAACAGAAATGATTTTAGGAAATTCAAATTATTTATTATAATCATCACCCTTGAACGTGTACTTTATATGTAACAGCTTATTCTTTGTGATCGCAAAAAGACCATACAGAAATGATTGATATTCGAAAGAAAAAAAAATGCATAAACTACCGCCCGAAATCAACAGAAATATTGGACAAGACTGTATTGAGCATCTTGCTTTTCCGCTTCTGTGCAATAAACAGCATTTGGTCGATAATAGGAAGGAAGAAGATAGAAAGAAAAAAAGCGTAAGCAGAGAGTAGCACTTCTTCACGCTATAGCCTTTTTACGAGCCACAGCCGAGCCAATGGTAAACAAACCCAATTCTTCGCTCGTTATTAGTTTTCAAATAACGGTTGCAGCAGTAACAGTAGACCGATGACTGGAAATTTCCACCTAAAGCGATATTATTGAATTGTTTGTTGTCCACGAGTCCACGGTATCGAGCATTCCGAATCACAGAGATTGTTTTGTTTTACGTCTTAATGCTATTTTCTCCGCTGTACTCGACTCAGACTCAGAATCCTTGGAATTCCTATTATATTATATTATATTTAGAATTGTTATCGGCTTCCTTTAGATATTTGTATTGCAACAGTGAGAAAGTCTGTTTTTAAGGCGGAGAGTTCGAGCACAGTCTGTATACATTTACTTGATAGCATAATTTTTCAAAAATCGTAACTCCTTAGCACGTATTCCTATACAATGAGCCTTCATTTATTACCGTCGTAAATAGCCAGCAAATGAAAGGTGGCGCCTGAATCTTTCGTGTCGGAATTTCGAACAAATCCCTAATCGGATCAGCTAAGGGCCCATATCCAAGTGCATGGAATTTTTTTTAAATTTCATTCATTTTGCATGATCCTAATGCATTAAGTTATGTGTCAAATAACTGTGCGTATCTTGTAGAAACGCTTATGTGAGTTGCGTTATAAGCACGTGAAACATTAGTGATTAATACGCGCATCATACTTAGATTTCAGATTTATGTTGCAATCAGTCAAATATATGTAAATTGAATTTTTCACTACACAAGTATGTTGATTTTACGAAAAGGTTGTCTCTCTCGTAGCTTCTTGTTCGATTTATCGACGTGCACGAGCGCAAAGGCGCTATCGTGTTCGTCGATTCGGATCCTGGTTCTAGGGTTAATATCTTGGAGGTTGTTAGAACTTGCGGCAAGTTGGATTTCTGAGAATACGGAAAAGGAAAAGCTGCAAAGCCGACCTACGTCCCGTGAGGTTGGCGAGCAGAAGAGCGTGGAAGAGGGCAGGAGAAAAAGGAAACGGCTGTGGCAAAATTCGTACGGCGAGTAAAGCCCAATGCGGACAAGTTGTCAACGGCGGCAAGAGTCGAGAAGGGAGAATGTTCACCGTCGTGGCTTAGAGTTCAATTGCTTCTTCGCGTCACTTCTTTTTCGCTCTCGAGGCAGGTGACTTACTTTTGAGAAAGCATTACGTGCTTCTGTCATTTTGCGTTTAGCTTTCACTTAATGTGATTCTCCTTGTGAATTAAATTCCGTTCGGATATTCACCACCCAAGACTACAGTATTCATACCTAAAAATGTAGTCAATTTAGTAATTGTGAATAGTAGTTAATAAACCACAAGTTTATAATTTACTCCGGCATTTTGGAATTATTGGTGCTCGTGATCTCATTCACGAAGTCCTTGTACAGATGACGGGTATCCAATTGCGACTATACAAGTAACCAGACTGTTAACAATAATTTATTTAAAGTTGATATTTGCATGGGAGCAGCTTTAGAAACTTGTATTACATTTGCTGAGTATAAAAATAGTTTGTGTCTTACGTAATATTGCGTTTGATTAAACGCATACGAATACTGCTACACAATGTCGTCAACGATTGTATTAGAACGAATCTTTCTTTTTCTCCAATTTCACAATAACAATATTCGCTTTAAACATGAACAAATAATTGAAAAGCTTTCAAAGTGTTTATACGTCCAATTTACGAAAATTCTAAATCTATACAATAGTTACGAGAGCTCAGTTGGCCTGGGAGTGAAACAGCTCTAAATGGAACAAGTTTATAATAACTCGTTTTTCTCTCTTTCTTGCCTACTCATACTTAGCTACATACTAAGTTGCGGGAATTATAACAACAATTTTCGTTGTTTTTACAGCTGGAGGTATATATATCCTCCGGCTGAGCGTAGCGTGTATCGAAAGTGCGAGAGAGATAAAATCTCAATTATATACAAGGCACGTAAAACAAGATAACCTATCTCCTGCCTTCCGAGATAGAGAATTTGACATCGACTAATGGTGGCTATTACACTTTGCTGCATAAGACAATGCAATGGTTTGCCAGTGTATGCGTGCGGTCTGATTTAATTTTGAGTTCGCACTCTCTCTCTCTCTCTCTCTCTCTCTCTCTCTCTATTTTCCACTGATGTTACCTTGATAAGCATAACTTTTATATGATTTACTTATAATATTTTTAAATAATTATATTGTTAGTGAAAAATTATTATATTTACAACGGCTTTGTTTCGACCATTAATGTGGATTTTATCTAAAATTGATTATCTATTAATTGTGGCTTCAACGCACACTAATTTACTGACAATACATTAAATAAGATATACATATTACTAGAACAGTTTTATCGTGTTTTCAAAACATAAATTGCACTTTTGTCCATGTTTGACCAAATTCTTATATGACTACTGAAAGAATTTTTCACGTAATGATTAGTAGCAAACTGAAACAAATAGTCTATGTGTATTATCGAATTTGGAGCAATACCAAATAATCTACAAGTTACATAAAATACGTCGACAAAGGCCATCAAAGTCGAGAGAAAGGAGAAAAAAAGCATGAGAGAGAGAGAGAGAGAGGTGGAGGTGATTTCTATCAGACCTTAACCCTACGAAGAGAATAAAAAAGAAAAAAAATACCGAGTCCTGGCGGGATTAACTTTACGACTCAAGGCAGTATAGCAGCACTGCAGTGCACTGGACACAAGAAGAACAATAAAAGAAAGTGATGCAAAAAAAAGGAGTGGAGTATCTATCTCTTGTGCAGAGAATACGTCGCGAGCATACACATACCAACACATGTGAAAGTGCAAAGGGTGAGAGAGAGTCATGAGCACGATCGGCTGCAGGCGCGCGTTCGTGTCAACGGCTGGAAAACGTTTCCGGCTCCTTGAATAAGGCTCTCGTACAGACGAATTTCTAGCTAACCAGTGCGCTTGGCAAACTGTCGTTTTTGTTAGTCACGGAGATTAATGGGACGTAAGCAACTATAATGATTTTTTCGTAATCCATGATAACTAGCTGATTTTTGACGAGGATGAAAGTTTCTTTTTCTTTATCGAAAAACTCAACGTATTCCATTGGTTCTGCTCGAGTTAAACGTTCATTTTTTAAGCTGTGAATATGAAACATACTTGGCATATCATCACACGTGAGTTTATGTAAAGTCGTAATATGAAGTTTGATGTTATGTATTTTTTAGCGTCATGCTATTAGCAGTCATAAGTATGTGAATAGCAGTAAAAAACTTTTCATGTCTGTGCATACAAAACGCCGTTATTGTAATCAACATTTCTTTCTCTTGGACTGAAAAGCAATCTATTAAATATACAAATACGGTATAGCAATGTCGAACGACAATAATTTTCATCGAATAAACTTGCGACGATATAATGTTTGAAATGGATCAAAGCAACCAAAACGGCATTAGCGTGTCTCTAACTCGTCCTATCATCTTTGCTTGTTGACAGTAATTGCAGCCGAAGAGGGTCGAAGCGAGAGACGCATTGTAGCGTAATTACAATTCTCAGAGCTAATCTCGATTGATTGTGAATTATCTGGAAAGCCACCGTATGATGTGTGATTAAGTGGCAAGACTAACGATTGATAGCAGTAAAGCCTTCTCGGCAAGCTACTTAATATAGGCAAATGTCTCAATTAATTACTATTACTTATATAGACTTTAAAATCTATAGCGCTCTTCTTAAAATGATGGTTAAAAAACCAAGTTCTGTAAAATAAAATAGCAAATTGAAAAAATTGAAAGAATATTGCTTGAACGACTGTCACGCCAAGTTTACCAATTCATTGTACTCGCAATCAGTTTGTATACATCATTTTTGCAACTGTAAGCGTCACGCGGCGGCTGTAAACGGTCGATGCTTCTGTTGCGAATCGCAAGTAAGCGGCGCGCAACACGTCTGGGGCAGTCGCGCTTCTACTTCCAGTGCCAGCCAGTTCAGTATGCGTCTGCGCAGTGCTACTGGCGTTATGTGCACACGCCTATCTTGTGGCGCTTGTGTTTAGCCCTGCATTTGATTCCAATTCCGATGTGTGCTGTGGTCTGGCACGGCGAACGGAGAGCGAGAGCGGCCGACTCGTAAACTTAACAGCGATGGCACTTTAGGAATTTGCATGGCAGATATATCGTTTTACAAAACGAAAATTTTTTTTAATTTAATTTGTCATCATTGAAATTTCATTCGTTTATCATTTTGAAATGGTTATTATTTTAGTTTTGTCTAAAAATGCAATAATTTACTCGATCAGCTTCGAAAAACTGTTTTCCGACCAAACATGTATCTTTTACTTAAAAAATCATCATATTCGCACATTCCATTTCGTAGAAATTAGATCGTTTACTATATTATACATATAACTACACTAATTATGCTTATGTAATTATACATATACACTAATAATACAAGGAAACGCATTAAATTTCAAAACAATAAAGTAAACGGTATGATTTCCTTACGCAGAGTCTACTCAATAAGCATCGTAACGCAAGTCTATGTATATTTAGCAAACAACAAGTAGTCGCGTGTGGCTAGTTTGAGTATATATCGGCTAGTTTTCTCATCGTTATTAATTATGTCATTGTCTGTTTCATCTGTCAGCACTGCGACAGCTGTGTAATCAGTGTTTGTGGTCGACCGTACGATGCTACCACCGCGGTCACTGCTGCATGCCGTTGTAACGACCATGATATTACAGGGAGTGTTCTAACAGTGCATATCATTTTTCATGAAATGGTAACAAGTAACGACTACTTTAATTACGTAGTATTATTATTCAATAATTATAACAGTGCTATCCATTAATTACAATCCCATCATATATACCACTCTACATTCTTCTACATTACTGCTGCATCAAACAAGTATTAGACAAAAAAACTTGGCTTACACTGTATGTAAGCTTCTTCCGTCGTATTTTTCATCAACTGTTTATTTATCTGACGTTAAGTGTAACATGTTGGTATTGTTTCAAACAAGTTTTCAAAGAGATATGTAGAGTGTTGGTAAAACTGTGCCAAAGCGAAACAGTTTTTTCCTTGTAAATCTTGTTCATGTGTTTCTTTGAAACTAAACTGCAACCAGATTACTCAATGTATGTACATGCGAGATACTGAAACCGTACGACCATTGGGGTTTATATTCGTAATTGTACACAAAACTATGCCAACTATCTGGACCTGGATTTCAATATGAAATCGCTAAGTTCAAGCGATATACATATTTAATTTCATTTAAGCAAGCCCTAACAGCGAGTTACTGAACAACAAGTTTAAAGTTATATCTCGGGCATGGAAGCTAGTTCCCCCCCCCCCCCCCTCTCTCGTTCGCTCCCCGACGTGCGGAGGATAGTAAACTAACTGTGGCAAGAGGGTAGAAATTGAAAGGGGTATACAGGAGATAGAGAGAGAGAGAGAGGGAGGAAGAGAGACACAAGTAGAAAGACCCTAGGGCTTAGCACATGGAAATGTTTACGTAAATTAAACGAGTTCTATATCACTTGCTGGCCAGTCTACGTCTTCAGTTGGATATTCTTGGACTGATTAATTCCTCTATGCTTCGCCGGAGTAGATATATCGATTTGTCGATTAATATCCAAATTATAATTAAAGACTTTCTGCATATTGAAGTTTTTTCGTGTGAGTCATGAAAATTTTAAATGGATTATTCGAGGAATGTGCTTTTTTCTTTGCTGCCTGCAGTATGAAAAACATACTGCATTACGGTCACATATCATTGTAAAATTTTAAGTTTTTTTAATAACCTATATCCTTTGTAAAATGCTACCGAGAAGGAGGATTCAACTTTAATGCTTATTATATAGAATTTGTTTACATCTTTGTATTTGTTTTACAAAGATTATAAAAAAAATCTACTGTTCCGTAAGTTGGATGTAAAATATAAATTATTATAACTAAATGAACGCTTAACTGTTTTGTAAATTATAGTCGAAACTCAAGTTTTGCAGTCTTTGCTTTGCACAACAAAGAAACATAGCAAACGTACCGCAGCGAGAGAAACGTATACATCATCATAAATCATTAGTCTAGGAGAAAGAGAAAGAGAGAGAGAGAAAGAGAGAAGTGTAGCAGGCGATATATAGAGCTTTCCATTTAAATAAAGGCAAAATTACAGCGTTGAAACCCTGCGAGTGACTGGCGCTTATTTACAAATGGAGTGCCTCTTCGTCTAATTACCTGCGGCTGTACGAACGCGCGAATTTGATACACCGTTGCCCGTATCAAGGGTGCACTTACGCTTCTTTGCCTCTCTCTCTCTCTCTCTCTCTCTCTCTCTCTCTCTCTCTCTTGCTCGCTAGCTTTCAAGTAGATACTCTCCAATTGGACTGCCAACTACTATATTGAGTGCGCCAATGATAAGTTCTTGCATTAACTTGGTCGTTGTTGTTGTTGTGGGAAGCTTTTTCTTTCGGTTTTTCATGAAATAATATTAAATTATTTGGTAAAAGATGATATATAAAAATTTGTAGATGACTAGTGTTTTTCATTCAGTGAAGTTTGATTACTTACCTGACGATTACATGTATTATTCGGTTTTCAGCATTATAAAGTATTACTGGAGGCATTTGTAATTCAATATTTTCCGCGAATCTACTGGTAGAAGAAACTTAATTAATAAAATTAAATGAATTATATGAAATTTCTAGAGCATTCAACGAATGTAAAAATAAACTCTATAATATAAAAGTAACTAGGTTGAATTCGTATAGAACATCCTCCTTTTTCTTTAATTGTTTAAAGTTACATTTGTTTTCCATGAAATCTCTAAAAAATTGAAGTCAATTACATTATTCTTCTGTCAGGCATTTCTTAACAAACACACAAATAGTATCGTCTATTTACAACCTTTGAATGCACCAAGGCAAAGCAAATATAGATTATCCCTTTTTCTCCGATATTTTCCATGTATCTAAAACATTAAGTGCTAAGCAGCTCGGCAGCTGAGCAAGATGGGAAATGAGAAGAATATGAGAGGAAACTGAAGGTCCGAAAGAGTAAAAGTAAATGCGACAGAGTAGAGTTGATCATGCGCGTTTACACATGTATTTCGAGGTTAAGTAAAAGTAATATTGCGCAAAACGTCCAATAATGCTAATCAACATTCATCATTAAATTAATGTAAATTATTATTTTGAATCGGTCGGAAACATTGCACTTGATAGTATTTCGTTGTCATCTCTGTCGTCGATGAATAAACTATTGCGAGGATATAAGTGCGATTGACAGCGAGATAAGAAAATGTAGTTTATAAAATAAATAAAAATAAATAATATTCGACAGTGCATTATGCAAATTCATTTCTACTAAAGCGGCCTACGTAAGCGCTTGACTGTGGATGTTACCTCCGTGTGGACGAAAAGTCATGAGGCATCAAAAGCAGAATTAAAAGACGTATTGACTCTAGCATTAGGTCTTTGGTCCTCTTTCATAGACCGAAGGAAAGTAGAGGCCTTAAAAACAAGAAAAACAGCTCCATCATCGGAATTTGAAAGCATGCCCCGGCTCTCATTAAGCTGGAGCGCTACGTGTTAATCAAGCCATCCGTTGGCCAGACGAGCAGATTTAGAGGTAGAAACACAAGGTAGTAACGTAGGGTAGGAGTTTCCGTTAATTTGGCGATTTGGCCATCGATGCGCGCGAGCGCAAGTCCAAGATAACGAGATAATTGGAGAGAAGCGAATTAGCACGATCAGCGCGCGCGCAAGGCAACTAATGAAGAACATCTTGAATTTTTTCCAACGTCCAACAGCAATGCAAGTCCATCTATTAACGGAGCGAAGGAGTAATGAGATTGAAGTGCTCGCGGCAAAGGTAATTAATGTAGTTGCGAATTTCTATGAAGCATTCCATCAGTCTGACGCGCACAGTGAAACTTGGAGGAAGGGAAAGGTAATGAGCGACGCCGACTTGCTCGGAGAATCAGCCCTTCTTTGGTGCTCTTGACTTTAATTATAAAGAAGAAATAAGGGTCTCGACTAGTTATTTAGTTACCTAACAACAATGTTGCTCTTCGACGAGGACGACGATGGTGGTGATGGCGGCGGCGCCGACAGGGATGGAAATATTCATCATATGACTAAGTGTACTGACAACTCTCTACGGGGATCAACTTGAGCAAAATTAATTCGAGCAGTTTCTCGCGAATTAATTTCGAAAATGTGTGTGTAATCACTTAATAAATCGACCGACTCACTTTAATTTACAAAGATTATTAGAATCTCAGTGATCTAGTTGTTTTAATTTTCTCAACGCCTAAAGCATTTCAATCTTGTTATTTGGTCCTATTCAACGAGCTATCCCTTACGAACAAATAGATGCGGGTAGCCAAGTCAGTTGAAGGATAGTCACATAATAGTAGGCTATAATGAGAATATAGGCGTAGCAATAATATAAGAAACGACGACTTGATTGTATCCAAATACACTTTAAAGATGGAATTAAAAAAAATAGCCTGGTTTTATTAAAATCAGTCAAAATATCGGTAAAAAAGCAATAACGAGTGTAAGGAAAAAAAGGAGAACGAATATACTAATAGTGAAGCCACTTGTGCGTCAAAAATTAGCGGAATCTTTTTTTTCTGTCTGTTTGCGCTGAACAGCCACGAGATGAGTTTGGCAAAAAAAAAAGAGTGATTCATCGTAAAGGCCACACGAATAGGCGATAAAAAAGGATAGATAAGAAGAGTGAACTAGGTTAACCATAAAACACGTTTGCGACGGCAAAGCGAAAGGGGTATCGATATGCGTTGCTCGAAAAATCACAAGCATGCACTCGCGCGCACGTCTTTTTTACGAGGCATTATTCATCGCGCTAACGCGAGATTTTAGCTATTATTCGGGAGATATTACTTTGCCTCAACTACAGCAGGTGGCTTTTTTTATAGTTAATGCTTGAATTTTCCACGCAACTTTTATTACTTAAAAGCCAAAAAATTATATAACGTTGTTTTAGGAGTAAAATTGTTCTCCCCGCAATTTTTCAACATGGGACAACATCGTTTTTAATTTTTGACGAAAGAAAACAACCTAGATTGAAAATAAGTAGTTTGGTCGTAATGGCATTCGATAAGTCATTTACATGAACACAATCAGATAAAGCTAAAGCACGAACAAACAAAAGGGTATATAAAAACCTTTTTATTCCGCAATGATCTCACGCACCGGCAGTAAGTCTCGAAGCGTCGCTCGCTCGCTAGGGGCCACTCACACTTTTCCTCTATGCTCGTCCTTTTTCTTTGTTAAGCTCGCTCTTGCTCTCTCTCTCTCTCTCTCTCTCTCTCTCTCTCTCTCTCTCTCTCTCGCTCTCTATCTGCCGACGATCTGGCACAACGGGAATGGAAATTTATTTATGAGATGAAATGCTGGATCGTGTCGCAGTGCATTATTAAACGACGAACCTTCTAATGCAACTTGGCAACAGGCAGCACTGATGTGAAAGTTTCGTTGACTCCGCTACAATAATGTACTATTAAATGATTTTATTCAATGCACTCTTGCATGATTCGACATTTAGAAATGTTTGCTTCGCCAGTGCTTACAACAATGACATCGTTTTAATCCAGTTAATTTAGCGGGAAGATTTATCTGCCTTCGAGCCTTCAAAATAAAACAGAAATCGTGCTTGCCTTAAGCTAGAGTAACACACCAATCGATTTCTGCTCGCAACATATATCGTGAGGATCAATAGATTATAGCCATGAGCACGGATAGATTCTTTGGACAGCTACGAATTGAATAATTATAAATATCGTGCAATTCATCAGGAGTATGACGTTAAGTTTAATAAATAATAGTTAAGATCGACATTTTTTACCAAATGCATTTATCTCTCACTGTCTTTTTAAAGAGCATTTGCAATCGAAATTAACGCGAGTTAAAGGCTTCTGTGCACACGTGCACAGACTCCTTAAACTCGGTTAGCACCAGCGCGAGCGAACGAGTCAATAAAACATTACCAATGTAAATCAATTCTGTTAGCATAGTGAAGTTTGGACTGTAACTTGAGCGCAAAGTCTCCGTTGAGCTTTGCCATACATAAGGGCGCTCGTCTTTAGCTCTTTGTCCGACGGTTTAACTGCACGTTCACGAATGTGTGTGTATATATACTTGTGGAATGTGCTTTGCTTTCCTAACGATAAATACTTTCAACTCTATTTTCATATACGACAACTTCACAGACTTTCTCCAATCCGATTGGGATCGACAAGTTTGTATGCTGAGTACGAGCTGCATTTTTAAATATTGATTATGTTGATGCTGTGAGTGAACTATGCCATAAATTTTAAATCTTCTAGGGATGTTCAATTATTTGTCAAAATAGTGTTATTTAGCGCGCTTCATGCGTTTTTTTTGTTAATTATTACATTATTTGAACCTTTAAATGCCAACTTGGAGATTCAATGGGTACGAATAAGTCATTATGTTTTAAATATGCATGTTTATTATGTTTAAAATTATGTTTAAAATATGACTACATATGTATATAAATAACTTTACAATAATAAACTTTTACTCATTTCAAAATAACTTGTCCAAAAAATTAATTCAACCTACGATCGATAATTGCATACTCAATAGTAGTGATTATGGCACCAATCGTATATTAGTTTGAGTAATACGTTTAACATCGTATGCATTTCGCTGACTCTTTGAAAACACTCTTTGAAACAATATTTTTCAAATTTAACGGGATTAATAGTCTGATAATTAATTTCCGTTGCTCGCATACATCTCAATTTACAATGTACAAAAGATAAAAATATTTTTTCCTATTTTATTTTATTTACTTTCTCCCTTTCAATCAAATTTTAAGACAATATTAATTTGAGTGTCACAGATGTTATAAAATTAACGATTTGTAATGATAATTTCAAAACATAATGTCTTATGTTGTTAAAACGATTTATTAATGGCATATTTCCATTCTTGCAAATTATTATCCATATTAATTATTCATAAATTGAATTTACTACTGAAATATAAATCTTACACTCCTACATATGTGTATATATATATAATACAAATATTTTAAGGTACACGAAAATTGAAAATTTCGCGCTCTCTTTTAACATCAACCAATCACTATGCTGGATGATAGGCTACACATAATTTTTTAAAGGTAGGATGTGTTGACAGTAACCAAATGTACGATGATCAATGTAATATTAGATGGGCTAATCTATATTGAATGTCAACTAGAGCATTTGTCTTTGATCGTTCGAAATATTACCTATACGCTTCGTTCAAAAGTCCTCAGTCTGGTACAGCAATGACTGTGAAAAAGGCAGTATACTGGCAGAAGGCTAGTATTGTAGCACGAAACTCCTTCGAGCCACCCCCCCCCCCCTCTCCCATTCTTATATCAAGTGTGCCAGAATAGCTGTATGTTAAAATATCTGCTGGGACCTGATTGATAGATTCACGCGCTCTCTTCCAAAAAAGTCCATATCAGCGGAGTGTTGATTTAGCACAGTAGCTGTCACTAGTAATGAGATCTGGAGAGACTAGGAAAATTCTCTTAGGCTCTAGAAAAGTGTCTCATTGAAAATTTTATAAAAAATCTATATTTTTCAGGGTAACATCGACTTATTGTTAGGACTTATGAGGTTAGTAAAGTCTGTCAAACAATAACGATTTTCATAACAACGTGTAAAATATTACAGATTACGATATTTTATGATAAACAAAATAAGGTATTGAATGCACATATCAATATTATAAAGCAGTAAATGTCGATGCAGTTCAATACATTGGAAGTAAGTTTCTCGAGAAAAATTGTTATACGTAAGACGGAAGAAGGCATATAACAATGGAGGTGTGTAAAGAAACCTGTTTCATCACGATATAGTCATAAAAAAGGGCGAAGGATAGCTTGAACGAAGCGTGTATTCTGGACTATTGCTATTTCACAAAACGTGCGAGCATAAAATAAAATGCATCGTCTGCGAGAGGTGTGCTTTTAACGTGAGTATAGAGAGAGAGAGAGAGAGAGAGAGAGAGACTCTATCGAGAATCACATCGTTACCATAGACTGGCCGCCCATAATAGCTTGGCATTACTTACCTTAAGACCCACACTGCGATCGAGGTTATAGTGAGACATTTTTTAAATTGAATTTACTTGGCAACGTAATTTTCTCTATTATTTTTACGCCCTTAGCTTTTTCGTTTGCAAAATGTTTCACTACGAAATTTTTCAAAAGTTATCTGTTTTCTCGATTAGTACATAAATAAATCCAAAAGCTAATAAGCAACTGATCGAACTGATTAGTATTTCAACGACACATCACTTGTATGATGTAGAATTACGCAAAATTGTCAGTTAACCAACTGTTAGTGCTTTAGGAACAATCAATCATTGAAAACGTTTCCACTCACTGCAATGAGCCAATGAAACGAAATGCAGTTGTCGTGCTAAAAATTGCAATAAGTCACGAAGGGTGCGGGAGCGCGATAAAAACATGTGGGTCAACAATGGTATAAAAAGCACAGACGTCTCGCAAACAAAACGAAAATCGGACAATCGCGGGGGCACGCGCGTGAATTGAATTCCTAGTATTTACAGTTCGTGGAAATTCGAACATACACACATGAAAGCGAGCAAATGCTATGGCGCGCAAAAGAGTTAACGTTCATTCGTTAACAGGCGGCGCGTTCGTTTGCGTTCTTTTGAGTTTGCAAAAAATAAATGCGAATGTACAGCTGAATGGTTCTCGAGAAACGAAAGCGTTTTAATTACATTCAAGAGAGTCTTTGTGGTACATATTCACTTGTTTACGGGTTTTTGTGTCGTGTTCTTTGATCTGAGAATTTTAACATAAAGAAGAAAAAAATCTATACTCAATTATAATTAGATACAAGACTTGTAAGATAAGTGATTTTCTTTTTCATTGGTGAAAGCCGCAACTGCCTCGTCATTTACTCATTGGCTTCTTATCAGCACGAAAACTGATTGGTGATCGGCTGCGAAATTAAAGATGAGCTATATCATTGAGTGACACGCACGTATTCTTATTTTGAAATTTAATGTTTGTATTTTGGGCAAATTAGCGTTAGGCTCGCGTGAAGATGTATAAAAACTTGAAGCTTTCTGTATATAATTAAAATGGCGGCCTAGGAAAGGAGAAAACTGATTATTTGTATGTTACGTTCGTGCCAACTATACTCTAGGCCTGCGGCATAAATTCTTGTATAAGAGAAACCCAATGATTTTTTATGTGACAAATTAAACTCGGCCCCTGTATCAAAAATCAAATCTACTATACGAAAAAGCCACGAATTAAAGCACGCTAAAACGTATGCACCAACGCGTATAGAAAAATTCTTGTTTATTACTCGTGTTCCCAATCATCGCTGAACCTGCGTCACCAGTATCGCTTGCACACTTCGTTATTCATGTACGTGCACCGTACGCATATAAATAAAAACCTCGACCAAACAAAGAATTGTCCTTTCGAGTTGTCAACGACAAATCTACAACGTTGCAATTTTTTCCATTCACCCTCATCGCGATTCTAGCCAGTCAATACAATCTATATAAATCCAGACACGTGGCAAAATATACAACCGCGTTGGCTTTGTAAAAAAAATATCGGCTAGGGAATTCGGCCAGGCTGAATCAAGAGAGTGGGATATGCGTTTGAACACTGAAATAGAGAAAAGATTAATAGAAGCAATGAAAGCTAAATAATTATTGAATTCTCGGAATGTGGTTACAAAGATAGCTACCTATTCAAATCACTTATTCGAAATTGAATAAACGGATAATTAATTCTAAAATATTTTGGATGTAATACGATGCGTTAAATTAGCGCTAGCGAATTTTCACCATGAAAAAAGAATATCTCAAACAATTAAAATATTTGCCGTATTGGAAACGAAAACATACATTTTAAGTTTTATTGGAATGACTTGTAAGGGTCGTTTACTACGCCGTGAAAACCGTATTATATGCTTGTGGATTTGAAATTTCTCTACGTGAATAGTGAAAGCCATCGTATAGGTGAATTATTAAATCCGTACAAAAGCACTTGGCGTTGAAAGCTTTGGCTCAAATCTTTATGAAAAAAAAGCTGGACGAAAGAGGATTTACTCTACATTTAATATGAAATGGATGAGTGGACTCGATATAGATTTCGAAGATCACGAATGTGTGGACACACGGTACATATTGCGTCGAAACAAAAGATATGAAAATATTGAAAACTCTTTTCTGTTCTGCTTTTTACATTTTACTTTCAACTGCACTCGTGTCAGTTAGAGTGCTGTATTGTCAAAAATGAAAAATAGATGTTTCGTTGGAATGATGTACGATATTTTGTGAATATTGAAATGTTTTGAGTGACGTTTGTTTATGCCCAGAAATAAAAATTTTATTCTATTGCATGTCGCTTTCTTTTCAATAGTTTGAAGCTAGTGCATCAATCTCTGCTGTAAAATGAAAAATTGTAACAAAAGAATTGACAATTTGCAAATGTAGAATAGGAGTCGTAATCTCAGTAGACTTGAGACTTTTTCGCGGCGCAAACTAATTTGTCAGAGAGCGCTAGTGGAATATTATGCACTGCGAATATGAAGCGACCTTGTACGCTAATGACTACAATGTCTTTTGCTTATCTAACTTGGTTAATTTTGAAAAACTGCAGTACGAATGACTTTGGAATAATCCTCATACATAATTGTTGGCGTGAACAAATGAACAAACAAAGCTGAAGAAATGTTGCTCCAGTCGTCAATTGCTTATTCACTGCCTAGCCTTTTCTTTCAGTGCCAGTAATAGCAAGCTGATACAAGTTTATGTTCATTTCGGATGCAGCAAGTACTCTTTCTCTGCCTTCGATCGCCTATCCCCTATTTATTTGCAACTGGCCTGACTCCCTACTGCTGCTACTGCAATGTATTTCATTTATTTTCCCGTTCGGTCTCTTTTAGTCTCCCTCTCCATTGTCGACGTCGGCCAAAAGCACTTTGTCTTGCATTCTGCTGCTACTGGTGCGCGGTGGCTGCACTGGAATACACATGACGCTGTGAGATTTTGGCGTACGACATTTGAAAATCTCCCTCGATTCGCCTAAAACTAAGCACATCCTGTTCACTTTTCGCTTTCACAAAATGCTCCGTCCTTTGCATACAATCAGATCATTCGCCGACTTCGTTTACTTATCGCTGCTCGTTAGCTTAGAAAGCGACGATGCTGTTATCGTTCTACGATGTTACCCAAACAATCGTAATATCATTGCAAGACTATAAAGCATTTGGCTTACTCGGTGCTAAAAATACTAAGCTATTGTGATAAATAAAATAAACTATTTCTGATATTGAATATTAATAACATAACTTCACTTGTTATTAGGAACTAAAGTCTATACGACACGAAGAAACACGATGAACTGATTGCTGATTGGCTCCGGAAACTATTCTTTTCTCTACAAATTCCCGAGCGTGAGAGAGTGCAAACGAGTGAAAAGAATGGAAAGAATGAAAAGGGAAACAAACAAGTACAACCTAACCAGACTTTTAATAAAACTTACACGTATAGTCGAATGCTACTGCCGCACGGAACAACTACGTAGAACCATTTACAGTATGCAACATATCACAAGAGTAATGAAAAACATCTCCTTACTTTTCATAACGTTTTCATGTTAATACGCCAATATCATCCTTTATGCACAGACGACTGGTCTTCAATATTACGACTTTTTACTAAGAACATTTACTCTACACTTCTCGTACCACTCGCAATATAATTATAGAGATTTGTAAAATCAAAAATAACCAACTCATGCTTCAACTTCACATACTTCAACCAAAACTAAAAGACAAAAAAATATGTAAAATACCGTTTACATATTTACACAAGCTCTTCTCGACATTCCAGTTCTCGCTCTCGTCACGAAAGCAAAAGAAAAAAAACAAAACATATGCGTTCGAATGCACGCTCGTGAAAAATCAAAGGCCCTGGTGCACTTCAGAGATGCATTACTTCAGTGTACATAGCCTCGGGGCAATTTCGTAAATTCTCGCAGGGAGCTCAGAAACTAAATTACACGTTTTAAGGAAGAGAAAGAGAGAGAGAGAGAGAGAGGCTCTCGAAAACTTTTCCATCTTAAATAAGAATAAATTCAAATTCTACGTCGCGCACGCTACTTATAGCGTGAGTAACAAGCTTCGCCTTCTCGCGCTCGCGCTCCGCATAAAGAAAGTCAGCAACTGCAGATAAGGGAGCGTGAGGATTTTAGCTATTCGCGCGCTAAGATAATTCTTCGGCGCCAAGTATGCTGCTGTGTTTGATGGTGCTCGTATCAAGTAATTCTTTTTTTCAAGATGCATTCGATTTTACATTTTACATATTTATCTTATCAGACCATTTAACTTTTGTTCTATTAGATATATTTTTTATTCAAATTTGAATGATCCAATGATCTAATGATCTAGTTTTGAAGAAGACTGCGACAATAAGGACTTTCAAATTGTAATCCATGATATTATTAAGCTAAGAATTACATGTTTCCATTCACTTGCAAAGACAAGGCAAACTATTGTAGAAGCTATAAAGTACGATAAGTATTCATGCTATCAAAGCTGTAGATTATTCGGAGGCTGTTACTATTTATGAGTTAGAATTACAGGAAACGTAGTTACATATCCATTTACAACTCATAAACAACTGTCAGCTTTTGTATAACTTGCAAATTTTAGCAGGCATTCACTCTACTGTGCATGATTTGCTTTATTATAAATTTATGAGTTATTGAAGTCTCTTTGAACGATATATTCACAGAATCATCGAGTTTAGCTTGAATTTTCATTAAACAATAAAACACTTTTCCTTTCTGATGTTTTTGCTTAAAACCTTTTTTTTCAAATTTTCTAATAAGGATTGTCCAGGTTTACTTTCAATTTTCTCGGAACATTATTAACACTGGCACCGCAACAACACTAAAAGCACTTGCGTTCAAAAAAAAATTCCGGTGTTAGTGTAGCATTCCACCGAGCGTGTAAGCTTACAAAGTTACTAGCGGCTTCGACATGCTATGTGAACAGCTTCGAAACATATTACGCGAGAGTAAAAGGGACAAAAGCGCAACAAAAATAATTGCAACTGATTAGACCTTCTTCATTGGATTATTAGCATCTGTTCTAGTGGATTATGTATAATATTAATTATGTGTATGTAAGATTCATCGAAACTCGATTGATGGAAGACTGGTTGTTGCGGTTTTTATATTCGCGAAGTGTTGAAGTCCAAACAAAACGAACAGTCACTGATAATCAAGAATTAGCTATTTTTCTCTTTGTGAAAATATGATTATTTGCTATTTCTGATTTGACGATGTCAAGTGGGTCATAGTTTAAATGCTGTAATTTGGCACAGACGAGATGTTAGTAGAACTGGTGCGTTTTCAGTTAGTCATTACAGTGATTATATAACGTTTTAAAATAATTTACATTTTCCTTAAATGATTGACGATGAATATTCTAAATAATTAAGTAGCTGTTTCAACGAAAAAGCATGTTTGTCACTGACAACGAGATAGTATAGTTGTTGATTGTCAGCTGAATTCATGCAGTTTATAAATTCGGCTGAAAATGCTGCATCGATTTCCATCCGAAAAATCTCCGCGTGAATAGCCAGATTTGCATAACTTACAACAATACCGATTCTCATTTTTTCATGAAATAAAGGGCACTATCAATAGAATAATCGATCGTTGGAAAGTTCACGGATTGCATAGCGCGGTTAAACGCTTAATTAGCCGCGATAATCTCGGGTCGTCTATCGCGGAGTCCGAAACGCTTCGCATGGTGGTTCGCTTCGGTCAGAGATGCCTTATCAGGCAGCGGTTGCCCTATCTCTGTCTCTTTCCCAAATCTCGTGCGACAACCGTGCACAGCTGCTGCGCTTTTCTCAACGTCCATCCGTTCGTCCGTCGGCATCGCTGCACTTGATCATACCCCAATTCCCCGGCCTCCATCGTCAGGATATAGCCTTATCGTCACAGCAACACTTTATAACCAGTGAACGGCCTTCGAAAACTTCTATATCTATGTATTCGCTATAGTTGATTGATTGTCTCGTGGGCTTGATAGCTAATGAGTTTCGGATACTTGCCGGGTGCCCAAATAAATACGACTGATGAGCATTTATGCGCGAAGGAAGAGAGGCAGGTTTTCATAGATAGTGGTGGATATTTGCAGTTTTCCGCTGACAAAGCTGAATGTTTGCTTGATTGTTTACTGCAAGTTCGAGCGCGCTAAGCACCAGCGGCAAATCGAGTTCGTAAGTTTCAGCGGACACTTTGACCTGCAACGCAAATCAAAACGAATGACTTTTGCCCGTAACTTTTCTTACGGTATGTGAGCGAAAATATAAGTAATGTACTTGCGTTTCATGCGTAGATATTGAGTAGGAACAATCCTGTAAGCCGATTAATATTTTATTACGCGCACGGCTTTATGTAGGAAGCTTTAACAATGGAAATCAAAGCGATAAAACTGAAAACAGATAATACGCCCAGTATATCTGCGAACTGCTAAGAGTCGTAGGCAGCGAGCTTAAGAAAACTCCTGAAAGTTCGGGATAGTAATTGTTTTCACGAGGTCGCTTTAAAATTGACTCGATAGAAGTTTATCACTGAGAAATATTGTTTGTCGCAGCACCTTAGCCATAATATGTTAGAAAGAATTTTCTAGAACAAATGAGTCACGTTGGACAGTTGTTTATTGTCTCTTTTATTGGTCAAATTGGACTAATAGGATATAGCGAGCATTCAATGGGAAGAATAATGAGGCTGCGTTATAAATGCCATACTGAATATTGTTTATTGAGTTTATTGAGTGGGAGAAGGAGAAAGAGGAAAAGCAGTGACGGAAATGGATCGAATCGACATGCCGCGTTGGCAACACGGGAATCGCGAATCAAAGTGAAGGTTTGAACGCACAGAGCGACTCGCCATTCAGAAATTGCCTTAGCCCCGATATGCGGACTTTAGCCTTGGCCGTAGGTCTCGTTAGGAATGCGATCAACGAGACCACTTGGCCAGTCGAATAAATGGTCCGTAAGCTGTCGCTCTCTTTCGCTCACACATTATGTTTTCCGCCCTCTATACGTCTTCGCGCTTTCCAGATGAACGAGCACTCGGCGACGCGTGCTACTTTACTGACGAGTATACTGCTCTCACTTACTCTCGCTTTCGGCTCATTGTCCACGAGAATCGCGCGCACCGTCATCGTCGCTTCTGACATTATTACCAGAAAGTATATAAACGTCTATACAATGACAGAGCTAAGGCATCTTTAACGGTGTTTAGTTTGTTATCCGCTTTATTTTAAAAGCTTGAAGAACTTGCCCCTAGAAAACCATTTAGTTCTCGGACAGATCTCTCTGATTATGGCTCTCTACTTCATTATAACATTTTAATGAAGCAATTTGATCCTCCGTACAGGGAAGAATTCATTATTCCCAGGACCAATGATCGATACAGTCAAGAAAAGCCAGCGACCAAGTTTCATATAAAAAATGCTCAACCGGAAGTATTGCAATGAAAAAAAAACAATGAGTTGGCAAGTGATCGTCGCGTAGCTTAGTACAAGTGTGCTGCAGTAGGTGCTCAGATAGGCATAACAAATTAGAAAACTTGGCGATCTAAATATAAGCCATTCTCGGAGCTTATCGGCTCTTGGCTTGCGCGAGCTCGCGAAAAGCGCGCCGGTAGTGCGCTCGCTCTCGCGAAACTAGTATACAGACAAGGCGTATACAGAGCGATTACGAAGTTTGGTGAAAGTTTTTAAGCCTCGACGGTACTGCCTAGCTTTGGTGATCGCTCCTCTCTCTCTCTCTCTCTCTCTCTCTCTCTCTCTCTCTCGCTGCCTGAAGAGGAAGGTAAAGGCACCACTTACAAACACAAACAGTGCGCATTATGAGTCCGTTGATGTTACGAGTAATCCGCTTTCAGAGATATCGAAATTAATTATCGGTCTCATTACTATTCGATTGAAACTTGTCGCAAAAGACGGCCTTGCAATATTGTTAGCTTTCTCTTTACAATCGTTTATAAATTATCTTCGTTATATTTGTTGAATGAAATTCAATGAGATGAGCCCTTGAAGCGGTAAATTTGGTGATAACTTTATGTCCGATTTAGTATTTAAACTGCAATTTATTCTCATTAGTATCATAAACTGCTCAAATATTAAATTATAAAAATAAATTTCAAAGTTCCAAACTAGTTCGCAAATGGCTGACGGTAACGGACAGTCTTGCTCTTAAAAATAAAGAATCCGTAAAGTTGAGACTTTCAATCAAGTAATATTTGTCGTACAGTAATGATAAAATTAGCTCGTTTGTCGACATTAAATTTGATCAGTCTTGAGCTTCTCTGCCACGCAAAACTCATTAATGCGAACCCTTGCGCCTGTTTAGGAGTCGAGCTCGACTGACCAGAGAATAGCTTTGCATCGCGTCAAATTCTGGAAAGAGAAAAACCTGGCCGCTGGCAACGGAATACAAAAAGGAAACTGAAGCGCAAGCGGGCAGACAGAAAACTTGAATATTCTTCGTCGCCTTTTCTCGTCGACGCGCAAGGGAGACAGAGCGAGGCACTCGATTATGGTAGCGCCTTGGTGAATCTCAATTGCCTTGGATTTTAAAGCTCGTGACGACGTGTTTTGGAAAAGAAGAGCCGTGTAACTAGAGAGTTGCCGCGCTGGAAATACAAAAAAACACATTTTCCTCGCGAGACTCTAGTACAAGAAAAGCCACATTTCCAAAGCTATTGCTTACGATTTCTTTGAACTTGCCACTTTTGTTCTATGCTTTTTTTCTTCTTCTTAACCAGTTTAGCATTTCTCGCTATCAAGTCAAGTGAATCTCGAATATACTCTTAAAAAGACAAAATGACCAAGTGAAGCGTAACTGCTTCAACAATTGCACGAAAAATTTTACGCTATTCATGACTTGAGTATGTGTATTTTTTTTCTCCAATGACGGCCAATGAACATTCCATTGTTTCAAGCAAAGATTTTATCTTAAACTACTATTATTTCGATAAATCGTAAAATTTGTAGAAGAGAGAGGGAAAGAGAGCGAGAGAGAGAGAGAGAGAAAAAGAGGTTGATAAAATGGAACCATGTCACGTTCAGTTGTCTTCACGGGACGTTACACACGTTGTAAGTTACTGTAACGAATGGACTCGAACTATGTGAAAAAGAGGTACACCTTCATTTGAAATTTGATAAAAGACTAAGAGAACGAATTAAAAGTTGATCACTGGTGTTAAGGAAAAACGAATTAGATTTTTCTTTTTGCGTAATTTTTCACACTTAACAAAATATAAAAAACCCTGTGTCTTTTTTCCGATACGAAACTTATGCTTGAACGTTTCAACAAAACTAAATAAAACTTATGCATTTCAATCTCAGGGCCGTCAGAGAGAAGCTTTTCGGGGTAATATAAAAAAAGGAGACCCCTACTCTAACTTTTCAAATATCCAGCTGACGCGCGTGAGAAAGCATAGTAAAGCTTGCGAGGTGGCAAAATTAAAAAGTTTAGCATTCGTACGTCGACCTCGTTTGCGTCGGAAAACTAATAAACGAGCGCTAGCATACCCAGCTTACACACTTCTTAACTTGAAGCAACATTCTCGGAAAAAAGGTTTCTTTCCAATTTTTCTTCACTTTTTTTATAGCAAAAACAAGTTAAATATTATACAATAGTTTTAAAAGCCTGTATCATCATTGTCTAAGACCCGCACGTTTCAACAACTTTGACACTTGTCTGCTCGGCTGTACCTGCATCAAATAGATAATAATCTTAGTCGTGGAATCTGTGGCAAAAGTGGAAGCGGCGAGAAAGAGAGAGAGAGAGAGAGAGAGAGGGATAGAGAGAGAGAGAGAGAGACAAAGACAGAGAGAGACAGAGAGAGAATGAGTGGTGTGAAGTAGTCGTCCTAACTGGAATGAAGTATATCGCCCGTGGGAAATCTTACAAGACGACTGCACTTGTTTCGAACTTGGATACACACCTCAAAACTTAAATCAAGGCTATATTTTCTTTCCTCGCTTTGCCCGAGTGTATAAAAATCGAATTTGCCATTCTTATGAAACTCAATGAAACAGCTAATTTTCTCGACAAGTTGCTTTTACTATCGAATAAAAAAATTTACATAATTTATTGGATGAATTTGTTGAAATTTCACTGTCTGACTAATTTTGTCATATAGCGAGAATGAGCGAAAACCAATTTGTTTACACGATATTCATAATATTAGCCTACGTAAAGCACTATACTGTAGAATATTAAAGCGCATGCGAGGTATTAACGTAATTTCGTACTAAAATCATTACAGAATCCCTCACAGCATACACTGCTCTGACAAAAATTAAGCATTTAAATCTAATTATCCAGGCAGCTGGGCATTGCAGTGCTTTGAGCTAAAAAGTATAACCATGAGAATGTGTTCACGAGATCGAATCTAAAGCCTTTTTGTAATGTAAAGCGTTGCTAATGACTTGATGTTAAAAAAGGCACGTTCCTCTAGAACCGCCACCACCTGCTGTCTCATTGTTCTCTTGCGCTTCATAAATGAACGAATTAAAGGCCGGGCTAAAAGCCTACCGCTTCATTATTTGATGACTCCAAGTCCCCAAGTGGATCGTACTCGAATCATGACAGAAAAATAAGCTTCTTTTATATGTATATTTAACTAATTTTTTCAATTGTTTGCACTCAAGCGAACCAATCATCGGCGTAGAATCAATTTGACTGGAAGTATCGTGAGTATTGTTGAAAAATTCATTTAAATTTCTGCAATAATGGCAGAGTGAAAGTTTTAACAATAGAGCTTGCAAGGAGAGTTAACAGAAGTTCGAATGGAATAGTGCTTGTTTTGTTCCTAACTTTTTTATACAAGTTAAATCGCTCGTGAACAATTCACACTAGATGATGAAAGTGCACTTGAAAAAACTTCTTTGTTTGGTATACAGACAGATTCATTTTTGCCATCTGATTCGCATGGATAACCCTGCATTTATAACGTTATTATAAATCATGATAGAATTGTATAGGCCATCTTATTTCCGATTATAAAACAACAAGTGCAAATTATGATTCCATAATGCAATGTTATTAATTAATTCTACATTAAGTGAAATAGACAATGTCATTTATGAAAATTATTAATTCTATGATCGTAAATTGTAAATCCGAAGGGTTCTACTTTACATTGTAGATCCAGTCATGATACGTGTAAAACTTTCTGCTCATGTGCTATTTCAAAAAATGGTGGAGGAGAATGGTGGGTCTACTTACTCATAACTATAGGGAACTAAGACTAGTGCCTGCAGGTACCTAATGTATATCTGCAACATTCCACGTGGCTGTAATTCTTGAAGTTACAATAACAATAATCTGGATAGGCTTAAAAAATATTTACCTAAGGCATTGAATATACTGGGCAGAACAGCTTGAATAGAGGATTAACTGTGCAAACGCCTAAAACATAGTCAAACAGCAAGCCATCTCTTTAATCATTGTCCATATTTACCGAGCGACAGTGAAGCTCCCGACGTATAATTAATCCTGCAGCGTGCAAACGCTAATCGATTCTCCGGCAAAAAAGTACAACGTATGTAGCATCCGAAAAAATAGAGAGCGTATGAGAGATATTTAGTTTCTAATTGGATCTTTACGGCAATTAGTTAATATTTGATGAGTTATTCGACTTTGTATGAATCAAAGTGCCAAATGAACTTCATCGCATGCTATCAGTTCAACATCTACAGTAGAATAAGCTGAATGTACTCGTATATGGAGAACGTAGGGGGAAAGATATTGCTACAAATATTATTTTGTTGTGCCGGTGAACACAATTTTTTTTTAAGGTTAGTTTGAAAACGTCAATTAAAGAGTTTAATTTTTATTCACCATACAATTTTGATGGACTTTGAAAAAAACTTTTAAATTTGTATTTTTTCACATATTTGAAAAGTATTTATCTGACTACAACGTAATATTCCTACTTCATAGGATATTGCTGATTCACGAATGTTTCCTCCAATTGGTACTTTAATCAATAAATTATTGTCTGTGAAGATAGTGATGCAGTAATAATTAAGATTATGAGATACCATACAGACTAAATTATCTATTGTAAAATAATTAGTTTATCATTTAAAGGGATCAGTCGATGTTTAATAGTAAAAATTAAATGTTTTCTTCGTTAGCGTATAAAAGTTGTTATAATAAAAATATCATCACGAAACTTAAACTTAACTTTTACCATCTTAAAGGACGCAATATGAGCTTTCATTTTGTTGCTTGTGAGTTCTACAACCTCAATTCGCAGTCTTAGAAAGTTCCTTCAATCCTAACATCTTATTTTTTGAAAAAAATTAACTTTACCACGTATTTCTAAACATTAGAATGAACCGAAATCATTTTGGGAGATCTCGTTGTCTTTAGTAGGTTCTATACTATGAAATGAATGTAACCGATTTTCAAAAAAATTGTTTTTCGTATTTTTTTTGATTGGTTTTTCAATTTTTATTAAGAAAAACAATTCATAATTTTGGAAAAACTGGTTAACAAACATGAAAAAATAATTATTTTGAAAATCGACTCCACTCATTCCGTAGCAGAGATCTTTCCGTAGCAATGACAACGAAATTTTTTATAATAATTTCTGTTGATTCTAACGTTCAAAAGTCATGGAAAAGTCAATTTTTTCCACAATTAAGATGTTACTATCAAGGAAACTTTCTACGATCTCTAAAAAAGATTTTGGTACTGATGAATGAAAAAAATGAAAGTTCTTACCAAATCCTACAAGATAAAAATGTTTTTGTGACGACACATTTATTAAGACGATTTTTATATGCCAACAAAGAAAACTTTCGATATTCACTATTTACCACCGACTGGGTCCCTTAAGGTGAATAATCATTTAAATACGTAGTATGTAGAAGTAGAAATTGAAGAATACACTAATCTAATAAATTAATCTATCTAATTATCATAAGCTTTTCAAAAGCTTTTAAGCATCATTCATCAGTGTTTCAAATACATAAATTATGATCGAAAGAAATGCCATAATACGTACCAATGGTTTATTAAGACGCAATTATCACAATGAAGTAAAAGACTTCGATTGAGATTTTTTACCAGGAAGTATTCTATTTCTGATCAAGCTATTTGCACCAAATCGTTCCTTTTTTTACAATAGCAAGTCTATTTTACTCTTTGCTCTTATTCTATTCGATTTTTCTGGGAGGTTGTTTTAATCGTCTCAATAATTGCTCTCTTTCTCTCAATTCTGCGCGAGTTAAGTAGTTTGAGTGCACTGGAAACTTTTCTCCCGATTTGTTAATCGAGTTTCATGCTTCGTCTCACTTCTTTTTTTCTACATTTCCTCGCGGCTTCTTCATGGGGTTTCAATTCATTTGACAAAGGAAAGAACACGGCATTTCAATGGAATATCCAAGGCGCAACAAGAAGTTAATGCGCTTTTGGCTGGAAAGATTTTTTGAGTGCACGTTATTTCAAGTGTACTTTCATTGACGAGCAGCTCTGAATGTCATCATTTCTTTTATTTTACTCGGACAAACTTTTCTACGCGTTAAACTTTTTTGATACACCTGGCTTCCTCATTTTTTTGTCTTTTACTATAGTCGCCAAGATTTGAAAGCACTTTCAGAACGAACGAAAAGCCTTTTAGATCATTTAATTTAGTCAGAAAATGACGTTTAATCTTTACTTGAATGTTTCATTGCAAGAAATTCCTTTGTAATAAATAAATTTGCTTCTCTACTCATTACTCTCGCATGAAAATTTTAATAATGTTGAAAATATTGTAGTGAATGAAATATGAATTGCATTTAAGAAATAATTCCAATTTCATCTGAATTTCTCATTGTTTGACTCTTTTTGCAACGATTTGTTTCGAAAGCTAAAGTTACTCATCCGTCAATATGAATTTCTCGTAAAATAGAACAGTGAAAATGATTGGAAAAAACAAAAGTATTTTTTTCCCTACTGAAGTGGTCGCTGAAAAAGCTTTGCTGACATATACACAAGCGCAGACGAGTGCGAGCCGCGTGTGTTATCGATTTACAGGGACAACGAGTAGGATATGCTTTAACCCCGTAAATACAATGTAGCACCGATACATATCGACTATAAATACGAATTTTATCTGCCAAGGGATTTGAAATGAAATACAGTCGTCAAGAGCCAAGCATGGCTCACGCGCAGGGATTACTCGGTAAAGAGATTTCTATCCGGCTCTCGCGTGAGCGCATATCCCCTCTTTGTCTCTTCTCTCGTCTCTTGCCGTATTTCGAAATCTAATAAATTCATGATGTACAACGTTCGTCGTCACTATGTCTGATTAATTTTAAACTCTGTTCCATTTCCTCTTTGTAGCCATTGATACGTAAATTATTAAATCGCATCCGTACATCGAAGTGTATTATTATTCAACTTTGTAATCTTCAGTTCTGATGAAGCAGCCCGTCAACAGCTTCTCAAATTAATACATCTAATACCTGAGCTTTCAAGTTGTTCAAAATTGAAAATAAGTTTCAAGATTTTTACTTGTTGTCAATCTTGTCAAGCAGCTCGATCATCTACTGTTTGAAGTTTGAAATCTCCAAAAGTCTGTTCAGACTATTATGTAGAAGAGCTTAAGAATAATGGTTGAAAAGTGATTTATTCGTTGAAGATATTTCTTAAAGAAAAACGTTGTCAATTTCAAGTGAAATTTTTCACACGAGATGCTTACGTTGACCACACAAGTGTCTCACAATTTCTTGAAAAATTCAACCTCTCGCGCAATTCACACTGTAGTCTATTAGAAAAGCCACTAATTTGATGGTACCGTTCTCTTGCGAGGAGCAAACTTTATACTTTGGCATATTTTTTTATAGTACTTTACACTCTTGCTCCTTTACTTTCGAGGCAGCTTCGCACGTCGAGACTGCTGCGAAGCTATTGGCTCTCACCGAGACTCAGGGCGCGGCAGTAACTATAACAGTAACTGTAGAGCCGATCGTTTTATTCTCTCTCTCTCTCTCTCTCTCTCTCTCTCTCTCTCTCTCTCTCTCACACACACACACACACATACACGCACACGTTCTAGTAGCAGATCGGAAAGTCTCAGTATTGCTTATACCTACGTGAACGATCGATCCCGAAGGTATTCTCACGATTCAAGGCCAATTTCTAATCTTAAACTGTGATGACTGCCTTTAAGCTACGCCTGACTATATCCTTAGTTTTCTACTTGGATAAAAGGTTATTTTGAGTTTGCCCCTACTTTTTGAGAGCGCTATTGTCGTGAAATTGATAGTTACGATAAATTTCGAATTTACAATAGATAGGGAAATTTCCACCGATATAATATGTCAAAATGTTTCTTTTGCTTTCATATTTCAAAAAATAGAAACACTGTTTTCGTATTACTGCTGCTAGAAAACATATATCGATATTCAATCTTGGCTAAAAGCTTCTTGATTTTTACCATACCATGTATAATACTCCAAAGATATAATAATAAAAAACTTAACTTTCAGAATGAGAAAAGACAGTCAAAAAGTTTGAAGGAGCGTCTCTTGTGTTAACCGACTCTTTAACAACGTACCCTAGCTACTCGACTTAAGAAACCCAGTTACGTTATTCTGCTAACTACGTTGAAACTATAAAGCGGGCTTTTATATACCGTACGATTTACTACGATTAAAAGAAAAAAAAATATTAATGAAAATGAATTCTTTGAAGCGTGCATATACAGTTTTGATTATCCGTGTTTGCACACTTTTCACATCAGCTCCTCTGTATCGTATAAAAGATTTTTAATCGTATTTTTCTATTTGAACTTCTAACAGTTTTTTCATACTTTTCTATGTCAGCTGAAAGTTTGAATTATGCAGTTACATTTGATGTGATCCACACTGAATTTTAAATTATTCCAAACATTACATGGGCATCGTAATTCGTTAAAATAAGAATGTTTTACCCGAAGCAGTAAGCTATCTGCATTCATTAAATATCTTGTAAACACTCGGATATTGATTGAGTTTCGACCGAAAGCTTTTTTCCGTATCTGATTTAAAAACGGAGATCTCGAGAATTTTTTATGTTCTTGTACAACGGTACACAACTGCTTGTATTGCGGAAACTATAGCGTGTATTATGCAGCGAGCGCCTCGACTATTAAATCCTCTAGCAAGCTTTCCATTGTTTGCCGTCATCTTGTCGGCTCTTCGACTTCTTATCCTCTCTCTCTCTCTCTCTCTCTCTCTCTCTCTCTCTCTCTCTCTCTCTCTCTCTCTCTCTCTCTCTCTCTCCCTCTCTCTCTCTCTCTCTCTCATACAGTTGTATAGTCGTGCTTGCTTCGTCTACTCCTCGATCGTTATGGTCGAGTGGCAAGTACTACGAACTTTCATTGTTAGCGCCTTCGTGAATTAGATACGCGCATGCGTTCTTCTTTTTACTTAACTCAAGAGAAAACACGAGAGAGTAAAAGTTTTTGACAGCTTTTATGGTTGACGTTAGTTGCTTGCAAAGTTTTAATTGAGGTGTGGAAAAAAGTCAAGTCGTTGGTTTGATTGCAAAAGTGTAACGAATTCAAACTGCTCATTCTCTTGTCATTTGAATACCTGTTAGTATAATTGTTTTTAACAAATAATGATTCTAATCGAACTTAAAGTACGCTTTTTAATATTTAAAAATCTTATTTACAAAAGATATGTGTCAGCTTTTTATAGCCAAGTATTTCAAATATATAAACAATTTAAAAATATTGAATAAGCTTCAGACAAAAAAAACTGTTATCACTGCACTATATATGTATTGGAATGTTAACAAGTGTACATTATCAATAATACTAGTAAGTTATTTTCTTGTATTATTAATATTTAGATTAATTTAAATGTTAAACATTTTTTACTTGAGTGTTGCTCAATGGTAAACTCAAAATAGACGGTCCATTTTCACGTAAAAGTCATGAATATTACATAGAATACTATCTACGTAAATGCGAAAAATCAGTGAGTTAAAAACGTAAGAACAGCGATAATTATTAACGAAATTGTCAAATCACTCGCTCTGTGAAAATCCAAAAATAGAACACAAAACAGCGATTATTCTCGGGCTTTAGCTAATCGGGAAATGAAGTTTAAACATCGCTCGAAGAAACATAAATTTCTCGAGTTTTCCTTTTTTAAAAGCAAGAGAAGGGCCTCAGTCAAGAAAGTGTACGCGTTTGCACGTTTAGAAGGAGAGAGAAGCATATCGAAAGCGTTTTCTCTTCTCATATACTAACCGCCATAGCGATTCTTATCCATAAATCCTCTCCTCTTTGGACGTGATGCGGACCGAGTGATCTATTGATTCTTGCTATCTGTTTTTTTTTTTTTTTATTTTTGCGCTGATAATGCGGAACTTATATGTAATATTCTGGAGGATAAACATGTTTGTAAGTTGTCACTACTTTGCTTTATTTTGGGGACTGGATTTTTTGTTATTGCTTATAATTCAGAGGTATAAAAATAGAAAAAAGCCTTGCAAAATCAGAGCATACAACACATAAGCTGAAATACAAGCTGAACACAAACGAAAGCGATAGATAACGGCTACAATACTCGAAAGCTCCTTGTTTATCCTCCGACACATAATGCCGTGTCCAACTAGGCTGATAGATCAACTCATGCCCGTCTTGCACGAGTGCAACTCAATTTGAACCTCGATGCGTGCGCATCAGCCACGACTCCAGATGACTTCAGATGCTTCCTGACCCTTTTCTCTCTCTCTCTCTCTCTCTCTCTCTTGCTGCTCGGTAACCTACGGGACTGAAGGTCAGCCTTGTAGCTGCTTCTTCAATTCTCAGAAACAGAACTTCTCGTGAGGTTTAACAGCCCCTAGGAGCTTACCGTTGGAGCTTACCCCAGGAGCTGACGACTTCACAGCCACGACAACGTCTCTACATTAGTGCACGTTTGTTTGAGCCTTGAACCTCGAGAGAAAGAAGATCAGAGCTCTAAAAATAAAAATAATGCATTATTCACGTAAAGCTATTAAAATAGTAGAATCGCTTATCGCAACGTCAACCTAGGAAGTATCCCGACGCAAAACACCGAGACAGGCGGGCACAAAGAAATAGCAGTGCTCGATTAGGCACGTTAAAACCGCGAGTTGGATTTCTCCGATGGGTTTTCACCTAATAGCAACGGTGACTCGCAGCTATACGAGTTTCCCTCAATTTGTCATGACGGCGCGTCAACACGCATTGAGACTCTCGTAAATCCTACACTCGAACGTGTCCAAACGTTGTTCGGAAAACGAAAACTCGCATCGGTTTATATCGACATTCGGAACACTTTTTATATTGAAGAATATTTTATAGTTTCCGCAATGTCATTTTAAAGTGGATATAGAGAAATGTATCCTAGGAGAGGAGAGTGACTGTCTATAGATTCTGGAAGTAACTCCTAGGACCATCTGTTATTTTGCCAGCTTATTAGATGTCCAGGTAGTTTATATTCTCCTACTTTCCCCTATAAGAGTAATTTATAGAAAGAAATAGGGATTTATTACTGTTTCTAAATATAACTAGAGTTCTGTACCGTTGGATGCAGTATACACAAAGTTTCAAGATATCAGATCCCATTAAGAGATTCAAACATCGATTTTAAAACAAATTAATCTCTATCACAAACTTTTGACAATACCAAAAGAGTAATAACTCGGAAATCTTTCACGTTAAAAGAAAAATAAAGGAGTAGTCGAAAAACAAACGAAAAGTAGGAAAGGCTGTTGCTACATCAGCTCGATTAAACTGTTTTTATTCTCCGCTAGGGAATTTTTTCACTTTTCCATGCACAAAAGCATCGGTTAAGTATTGAGCTGTTATGATCTAGCTTTGCCTTGGCCAACATCCAAAAGTCCGTGGTGGAGCTATCGGTCGGATAACTTGGCTGCCTAAACTCGATGGATTCTGGACGTACCTATCACAGGAATAGGCAATGTGGCAGATAAAGAGCTCCTGTAGCGAGATAACTAAACAAAACATACATTGGGCTAATGGATTGTGTGGCTGAAAGCGAGGCTTAACATCGATTCTAAAAGCTTCTGCCAATGAGTGTGAGATTATACTTGGTTGCATCTTCTTTCGTCTTCTGTTGATAAACAAGTCACAAAGAAGCTCTTTCTTATTTGGACCACTTTAAAAAATACATTTTTATTCCAAATATTAAATAGTTCTTAGCGATTTTTTCAACTTCTCTGAATATGAAAATCGCTACAAAAAATGAGGGAATGAAAAAGTAGACGCTGACAAGTTGAATTGATAGAAATAAAAGGCACATGCAATATAAAAAAACTGAAAAGATCCGAAGTAACGAATTGTAAAATAAAGAAAATGCAAAAAATATAAAATAGCGCTTACCAGGTAATAGTAAATAAATAAAAATAAAGTTTCAACGCCTATAAATTTACTTTTCGTCTTAAGAACAAAGAAACTAGATATTATTTTGATCTTTAAAACCCTCTGCAAAGAAAAAACGATACAATCTTGCAAGACGTAACATTCGCGATTGTCGTTCGATCTCCAACACACAGAATCAGGCATAAACAAAACAAGTAAAAAAGTAAAAACTAGAAGAGAGATTTTGACCAAGCAGCCTGTAAAGATGATTTACAGCACGCAACAAAAGCTGTAAAAGTTCGCAGAAAACACGCGCGCGAAAGACTACATTGTTCGTTGCAGCTTAATCGCGCTGACTGGGCAGAAATATGAGGTTTCACTGGTTATAATTCGTCTTCGCTTGCAAGTCTCTCTCTTTCTTTTTCTCTCTTTAGTGTTTGGATATCGAGATAAAGTACTAGCGCCTGTTATTTATGTCGTTACGCGCTGATTTCTTTCGGTCTTTTTTTTTCGAACTGGGAAATTGGGGTGTGGTCTCTCGACTGGATAATGAATGTGCTCGGCGAGCGCGTTTGCAATCAACGGGATCGAAAATTTTACCCCTATAGTCTTTTGGCCCATAGCGGATAGCAGACAAAAAAAAGTATTACGAACTTTATCGGAAATCGGTTTATCGCGCCCGCACGCACGCACACACACACACACACACACACACACACACGAGCACAGATTATTAAATAAAATCATGACGGCATTTTCTCTCTCGTACTGTTTTATTGATATTAAAATGAAATAAAAACTCCGGTACATACTGATGATCAATAGGATTAGAATTCTCAATAATTACCGGAAACATACATGTAAGTCCTTATTACTTATTATTTGTTGTTTGTTAGGATCGAAAGAAACAAGTGATATTACAAATCCGATTATCTTAAAGCATATTAAAAAGCAAGAAAATCTGTAAGACTGCTTTCATCAGTTTCAGCTGTAAGAATGATTTAACAGTGATAGATTCCAAATTGCGACGAATAAGCAACATCTTTAAAAAGACATTTATTTTTTGACAGAGCATGTACTGAAGATAGACCATGCGAATTACACCCGTAGAACGTAATGAGGCAAGATACGGTTATGAAGATTGTCCTGATCTTGTTGACGACATTATAATGGCAAATACTTTTTGAAACTCGGCGTAGATTCGGTGAGTAACATATGCGAGCCGATAGTCAGCTGGAACCCGAGTGCGAGGTACTTGTCTGCCTCCGCCAGTAACCGACGACAAATCATGGACCATAAGGATTTCAGCAAAATCCAGCCGACGATGATCCGGAGAAGGTGGTGAACGCGTTGTCAGGCAATTAGATGTTCGCCGATGTTGTTACGAGAGAGCTGGCGGATTCGTTGTCAAACAATTCTTCGTTCCGCCCAGTGTAACTTGTTCGCATCTTGAGTAGTTGAACAAGAACTTTTTTTCACTATAATGGATCCCAGACGAAAGCTCCGACAATTAATCGTTGCGACATCACATCACCACGGTCAGTCGTTAGACTAGAGGCGCGAGGCAGAGGTTTTGTTTCGTAAGTCGATACAAATGCTCCGTACGCATTCGCGACATAGGTGAAGTATAAAATATTTTTATGCTGTAAAATAATATTCATTGCACTATCGTTCTTTATAAATAAGTAAATAAATCCAATTTTGAAAGCCGATCTACCGGTCAAAAACCAATTCAATATACCATTATTTCTCAATGACGTACATTTCATTGGACAATTACCAACCTCTTCAGATATTTATTAAACAAATAATTATATATGGTTATAAGAATTTAAACATACAAATTATACAAAAAACGTATACCAAACAGTACAACAATAATTCATTTATCAATACCTAATTGAAAATCACAGACAATAAGTGTTAACATCAATAGAGTCATAAATATTATATACTGGTATAATTGTACTACCTAGAATTGCTATTACATTGTGTCATTCAAATAAAAATATTAATAGACGAGTCAAACGTTTTTATCCCCTATCTCGTAACTAAATCAAACAAAAACTGAACAAAGGTAGAAATAAACTTTTATTCACATCTAACTGATAACTAATCCTTAAACAAAATGTTATTCAAACTTTTATATTGATAACTTAACAGATGTGTACATCTTCTTATTTGTTAAGTGTTTGTTGATGCATATTAATAAAAATCATTTCAAATATTAACCTTTTGTATTAATTAGTTTCCCGATGAAAAATTATTGCATTATCCTAATCAAAAAAATGTGATGGATTATTTTTTAAATCTAGTGAAACAGGCAAAGACTTGTCTTCATCAATGCGTTTTTTCACATTTCTGTTCGTTTGATCCACGAATATCAAAGTACAATTATTGTTACGGATGTATTTTGAAATATGCTCTCAAAGAATTTTTGGACAAAGACATTGCGCTTAGATCATTTCATTACGCCGCGGACTGTTTTGCTAATCGATGCGCGCGTGCGATATCGAACTCGAAATCAAGATCGAGTGACCATGCGTCGCGGCATCGACACTCTCATTTCTGAAAGAATCGCTTATCTGCCGATATTTGTCGGTTGGTCCCTTTGCTGTTAAATTCAATTACAGCGTTAAATTCGAAACTCGAAACTTAAGCAACACTACGAATATTGTTTACTTTAAAATAAGCGTGTGAGAGAAGCGTGCGCCGCATGAAGCTGAGTTACGATTTAGAATCAAATTTTACTATTTAACATTGCTACGATCACTGTCTCCAAACTCGCCAAAATGGATACATCGCTAAAAAAGATGGCAAGTGCATTGTGGCAATCAGACTGGTGAAAGGTTACCTTTCAAAGCTTATTCCCGACGACGGACATTGAGCGTCCGTCACCCCGTTGATTGAGCCGAAAGTCGGCAATATCAAACAACGCAACACGAGCCACCAAAATACGGCACGATCTTTAGCGCGCGAGCCAATCAACCAAAGTAAGGAGCAGTTGATACGTGAATAATGAAACCCCATTGGCAGGAGGTCAAGAAGTTCACGCCTTCGACCTTCGTGCGAGGAAAGGGAATTGAGATAAGAAAAAATTTTTTGCATCGGACTCAGCTGGCACGGTGACGCATTTCATTCTTTCTAGATCCGGCTCTTAAAAAAGGTAAGTCGCTTGTCGTTGAGCGCGCGTGCGTTAATCATACTCTATTAACTATACTTCCGTCAACTATACCTTTGTAATATTTGGAGATACGATTCTTGTGCCGAATTATTTAATCCTTTCTTATTTTTAACTAACTCAGTTTGCGATTGAAATTTCGAACTTTTATAAATGTAATTTGTTTCGTTATTTTTAATTGCAAACTTACTTTGGTTCCGAGCGTTCCGGTTTTTTGTTATATTTAAGCTATTTTCTTGTGAGTTGAATAAATCCGGCGTTCTTATATCAAATGTTTTAAAATTTCCACTCCCAGTCCTTCTCACCCTAACAATTATTTCAATTAAATTTATGTACAATACATGTGTCATTCAATTTTTCAAAAACATCTTTACCAAGCTTAATGGTATTATCAAGCTTATGATTAATTAAAGGCGCACAAGGTATATTATATTTCTTAAGACTAGAATTTAAACTGTTGCGTTTTTGTTCCTATTTTCTTTTGGTATTATTACTAATATAATTGTGCTCAAATCTTTCTTTACGGATGCGACTCGATACACATAAATTAACAAAATTTGGAGCATAATCATTAACAATCAAAATATTTTTCACTGTTCTAATATTGTTATTATGAAAAGAGCGGTAAAAAAGTAACAAAACTCTTTCAATCAAGTTATAAATAATATTGCATTTTTGTTGAGTTATATGATTGGATTGATAATATTAAATTGTACCTGATCAAGTCAGTTTCTGAAACCAATTTTTAATAATTTTATTATCTTTAATATTTTACATAATTATATAAAATATATGAATTTCTAATAATAACAAATCACACACTTCAAAATTAGAGAAATAATTTACAAGGAAAATACGATATACTAAGCAATTTTTAAAAGATAACAGTAATATATTTTTTACTAAGGGGAACATAATGGTGTTCTTAAATATTGAAGATTACCGATCAAAAATAAAAGATTTATTTAACGACAATAATATTTACAAAGTCTTAAGTAAAAATCCTTTAATATCTCTACAATCTAAAGTATAATTCATTCAAATTTCAATGATAAAGGATATTTAGATTTCAAGTACAGAAAAATTTCTTTACTTAAACAAATACCGTCCTTTCAAAAACTTATAGCTTTCCTAAAATACAAAAAATTGATTACCTACTTAGACCGATAATTTCCATTGTTATCTGCTGTTCTTGATAAAGAATTGGAAAAATGCAATTTAAAACCAAATTCACACATTAACCATAGTTTTAAAATAAATGCAAAACTTTATGATATTTTTTATACCGTCTGATTACATTTTAGTCTCGTTAGATGTTAGCTTTCTATTTACTAATATCTTTTGTACTTTAGTTACTAATATTTTGAATAAATACAATTTTGATATATGCTTCATTCTGTTATAAGTGAATAACAGTCTATTTCTATCTTTGTTTAGTTGTTGTTTGATTTACTTACTAGAGAGGGGATAGAAACGTTTGACTTGTATATTGGTATGTTTATTTGATTGACATAATGTATTAGCAGTTCTACTTAGTCGGGTCAAAATGGAAAAAAGGGAAAAAGAAAAATTTGTTGACAAGTTGTATTTCAATTATTGTAACAATATTTAATTGTTTTGTTAACATTGGATTGGCTTTCTAAATTGGATTTATTTATTTATTTTCATATTGTAATTTTTTCGCTTAATTTAACAGTTTTTCTAAAATATTCATCAATTATAATTGGACTTTAAATAAAATACACTTTAAAACGGTGTATTAAAGTAAAAGTCAGTGCGATAAAGAAGTGTAATGAGTTAATTGTCGTGGTGAAAATTGTATAAAGATAACACTATGAATAGGGCAATAAAGTAAGTAGACCGCACAAGAGCCTAGCATGCAAATTAAATGCAAAGCACGTCGTAAACGAGCAAACCACCGCCATAATTGTCGAACAGTTTGGCGCAACAAGACGTAGCAGTGTCAATAAGTCGGGATGTAGTAGGGTACTAACAGAAACTAGAAATGCTCGTCCATATAGATTTGCGAAAGCTCCGTGAGCGTCTTGAGTCTGAACTTATAACGAGAACGTCGTCGATAACGATAGCGATATGGCCCTTAACGGACGGCACAATTGTTTAATTCGACTTATAGTTGCTGTGGTCGTATTCGACAGCTACATCGTTCATAGTTCTAGGCAAGTTTGTAGCTTGTTTTTAACGCGCGCACACACAAATTAATATCGGTATAGAGGTGTGAGGTATGAGTCTTGGACTAAGACTATATGACGGTTGATCGTTACAGCTCTTACACGTACTGCTTCGATTCAATCAATAATTTGTCATGCCATATCCAGATTCGAAAAAAAAACTGGTTAACAAGAAATTTGGCTTTTCAAAATAACAATGATATTTTGCCCAGATTGCGATTAGATTGAAATAAGCAATGCAATGTTTAGTACATGCTTGATTTCAAATTCACTAGTCTGCAACTGTTTGAAAAGTACAGCTCATACGAGAAAAGAAATCTCATTAAAGAGGGAGATCACTCTAGGTCGCGGTCCGCGGTCATTTATAAATGGCATAACGAGAGCAAAACCGACAAGACAGAAAAAAACAAAAGTTGGCAGACCAAATAGAAGACTCGAGGCGCACAATACAGACGTAAATAAAGTTTCGCTTCTTTTTATCATGAGCCTTTAATATGTAAATCCGAGGCAGAGCTCATCCTGGCGCATCAATTACCTCGTATCTGACTGTCGACCGAGCCGACATTTCACTCTATCGCGCGAGCACACGTGTATACCTACGTCGAGGGACCAAAACACAAAGGGATTCGACAAGAGAACAGATCCTCTCCCTGAGAAAAGCGTTATCCAGCTGAATTATTATCAAATCACACTGTATATTCACATTTTCTCCGCCATTCTACGTGGAGAAATTATTGATCAACTTTTGCAATAGAATTTTCCAAGATATTACTACACCGAATATTAGAAAAGTTTGTGAGTGGCACGTATAACGAGGTGGACGCAGAAAGCCTCGTATACTTTCATTCGATTTCTTTCTAAATTAAATATTTCACTCGAATACTTCAAGTCATTCAGATATGTGTAAGTACAAAAAACGACTTTTTAGACAATTCCATTTCGAGTTCAAGTTATTACATTCGATCTTTGCACTAGCATCGCCAATTGCCAATCAACTGCGTCGCCACATGTTACACCCATTGAAAGCATTTGCAGAAAAATACTGGCAGGCATAATATAGAAAAAGAACAAATGAAGAATTCTCGATCGGTGGTTCGAAGGGTTGCCGAGGAAGATGAGGAAAAGTAAAAGCAGTATGTAATCCACAATGGGAAAATTCGTGCGAATAACCTAAACCATTCTATTTACTTTTATGCGGAAAAAGAGAGAAAGACACGCAAGATCATTTATATTGATGCCGCGGGCATCAGGCCTCGTAATCCTTAACGAGCACAAAAATAGAAAGAAAGAGAGAGAGAGAGAGAGAGAGAGAGAGAGAGAGAGAAAGAGGGAAATTCCATGGAATGAGCTACGTCTTTGACGACTATCGGCGCATTCTCTAATCCATTTTTTCCTCTTTCTTGCTGATTATATTTAATGCGAATTGCCACTCCCTATATGGAAGTGGCAATTTATTCATTACCCCAAACTAAATTACAACTAGTTACACGAACGGAATTACAATATTTTTAATATAAGGGGATAACGAAAAGATCTAGTTGATACTGTATTTCGACAAAATGAATGAGTACAATGTGGACTAACCTGTCGCTAGCGCGTCAAAAGGCAGAATGACTGCTCTTTTCGACGCTTGTTTTCTCTTAGCTCGCCCTCAGCAATTTCTACTTCTATGTATTGAATTTATGAGTATTTTCCTTTAGCTTTCGAAAATGCTCGAATCATCCGGCTAGAAAACTCGAAGGTCAAATTGACAATTATAATACAGCTTTCAATAGATGGCAGCCTCCCGACACGGCGCGGAATATACAATTGTGGATTTGATGTCTCCCAATGCTTTCCTCGGAAGATCTAGTATTTTCCTGTCATAGCACGGCTGTGCACGGCCTCAAAGCTGTGTTGAGTACGTGGAAGATGGATGTAAGACTTGGCCGGACCAAAGGCTACTTTATAGTTTGCTAATTATTAAGTAAATAAAAGTAAATTATAATTTTATTTCAGTAACATTTTCATATCGCGCGTAGATAATCTGTCATAGCCAATATATCTGGTGTTAAGTATTACAGCAAACTAAAAATCTATAGATTTATAAGCGAAAGCTCGACGTCTTACAATCTTGTCGCATCTTTTTCGGATATGTCTTTTTAAGCTAAATGAACAATTGTATAATAAACTAATAATAATCTGTATTAAAATAGAAATGATAGTCTCTAATATAATAATAATAAAAATTGCGCATCTTGTAAGCGAAAGTATAGATATAACATAGTAACTTTGCTAATGAAGATAGTCCACTGTTGAACTGGGCGACATTTGTAATGTACAATGATGCTTCGCAACTTCGAATGGATGTGCTTGTGAAACTCGTCCGTTTGAATTATGAAATACTATGGTATTTTGAAACAAGTTTTCCGTCAACTAACATTGAGCTTATTACTTATATCCATTAAGTACAGAGTTGAAATTTTTCTTTTTTCTTTTTGGAACGGTATTTGTCATTCAAAACAGTTTATGTCAACTTGCCTGTCTATAACAAAACTTTGGTAAGTGTTGCAAATTATATATTTTTCAAATAGTAATTTCAAAATTAAATGAAGCATCCAATTCTTATCTTTCCATAATGCTTCACCCTCTGCATTGTCATTCATAATTTTAAAGCTCTCATGAAAAAATCTCATGAAACGTTCGTCATAAAGCAGAACAATTTCATTATTTTTAATAAGCACATTTTATATTCAATTCGAGGATGAATCCATCAGCAATAATTCAAGAGGGTCATTAAAAGCCCAAATGGAGACTCACAATTTTGCGAACATCTTCTTTTGTGCGACAATATTTCCCGTAAAAGCAGTTAGTGAAAATGCTTTTTTGGAAAAACTCTCTCACTACGAAAGCATATGCAACTCTATAAAAATAAACGGGCGATCATCGTAAAGTCGGGACGATGAGAGTAGGGTTGGGTTGTAGAAGACCTTTTTCCGTCAGCGCGCGATTTCTGACCCAAATTACAACGCGAATATGTCCAAAAGCACTCGCCAGCAGTAAAAGCGATTTTTAATGACTGCGATTTTGTTGTGCATTAGCAACGCGTACCTCAACGGTTAGCCTCAATACCCCATCCCCTCGGTAAATTGAAATTTTCATATGCAACTATCAGATCATTGGAATTTCACTTATACAATATTTTAGCATCGGCATTTCTTTATGACCCTTCGTAATCTAACATGTACTCGTACGTTGATGCAGACGAAGCTTTAGATTTAATATTTTGATTATTGACGTATTTAAAAGCATTCGCTGATGCAGCAGTGTAATTCACTTCTGAAATTGAGGTATGTTAATGGAAGGAAGGCTAAAATAATATTTCTACTTGGAATAATGATGTTGCTCAACATTCCTGGCATTTATTTCCTTGTGAGTATGATGGTTTTCGTACGCGTTGCGCGCAAATCTTAAAAACCACTAACAAGTTGCTGTGGAACATATAGCGGGGCCAAAAGCAGTGTGTACGTGTGGTTATAAAACATACGGAATTATGTATTGCCAAGTGGTTAATTGCATAAACATTGATTTTTGTCAGCACGCAGTCAGCCATTGGGTTTGGAATTTCGCCAGATCGCATAACTAAACTGTTTAGAAGCTCCGGGCCAGTCCATGCTCACCGTTGAAATTCCAAACTTGTGCATTGTTATCGTATATATAATAGATATTCCGAAGCATAGTCGAAAGATTATTCTTTTCTGCGATTGCCAGTGGAAATTCAAAAGCACGATGAGCAAGTAAGTACGAAAGCTTTGGTTCTTGAATACAAACTGGCGATTTTCCGACATAAAAAACAAGAAACGTAAAAAAGAGACAAAACGCCGTAAAAATGCGGCTAGGACTTTTACGGCGTTAGGAAAACTTGCGAAAAAAAGAAGAAGATGAAATGGAGAGTAATAGTCAGCTGGAAGGAAACAAGTCGAGCACGGACAATGCCACATACAGAGTTAGCACGCGTAGCGAATACGTGAACTGTCGGATCAATACACGTGTTCGTCGTGACCGAATGTCAAGAGAGTTTTGAAACATGCCTTCGAGGCACGCTCCTATCAAATTTTCGTGTATACTTTGCAAGGTAGTTTTCTGCGAGAAGGAGATGTCACCGACTGAATGAACCAACGACAAAAACAAATTCTACGCTTTACCTTCCAGTAATTTATCCGAATTTCAGTGGTCTTGCTACTTTCGGCAAGTTTCTTGGACTCTAATTTCTTTTTCTCTCCTTCTCGTGAATGCGATAAATGTTGAGGGACCAGCTCTTATGTATTAGTTATCGACTAAATTGAAGGACGGTCGATGAACTTTTGCAATGCAAAGTGCTTCATTTGTAATTAAACCAAACTCACAGGCGACTGAAAAAATAATCTCTCAATTAATAAAATAAATTCGAAATAGATTCCTGAATGCATTCGCCCACAGGCACTCGTCCAATATTGCTAAGAGTATCGATCATTCTTAGCGACCGAAGATAATCAGAGCGGCGAGTGTGCTGGATGGAGACATCTTGTCTGCGGCCGGTAATGAGCCTCCTTGTGCACTACCCGCACACTGAGGTATGAGCTCTCGCACGATCGAGGCAGTGATGCACATGGTGACTTGGAAAATATAGATCTCAAGACAGTACAGTTGAAAGACAAAGGCAAAAACAAAAAAAGGTGAGCAGTGAGCCAAAGGTTGGTATTCCTTGCACTCGATATCTGGTAGTTTGTATAGTTGCAGCTAGCCCGTTAATCATTGGTATCTGACCACGCGTTAGCGTTAGATCTACCGCTTAGTTAGCATCGAATCGGTTGTCTTGTTAGCTTTAAATCTATTTCTTCATCTGCGTTCAATTCAATCTATCGCTTCATTTAGTGTTTGTTAATTAGAGTTCGAATTATTACTTTAATCCGTCGTTTTATTGTTTTAGTTAGAAACATGTCTAGTACGATAACAACGCATTGTGTCTTCGTAACTTATTCGCACTTTAACTCAAGCGAAGAATAAAGTTGGAGAATATAATAGAGGTACTGGAGAAGTAAGTAGCGGGCGTCAATATGAGGAGTATCTCTCTCTCTCTCCCTCCCTCTATTTCCAGCTCGATATTAATATCGCATCGAGCCGCAGGGTAAGTAGAGATTGCAGAACTTTTGAATTTTTAACAATTTGCCCTCTTGTCGTGCGCTAGCTCTGCCTATCTCGGCGTGCACCGAGTATGTGCCAGCGGGATGAAAAATCTGAATGACAGGTCCGGTCGATTACTCTTAATGGTCGTTCACAGCCCTCACTCTTTGTCTTTATCCAACTGCGCGTACGCAGTTCACATGTGATCAACCATTCCCATTTGATTGCCTATTCTCTCTCGGTGTTACTCATGCAGACGTACGTCGCTAAAATAATAAGCAGCCCTCTTTGACAATCACAATTCTCTCTCTCTCTCTCTCTCTCTCTCTCTCTCTCTCTCTCTCTCGTTATCATTTCATTGACGCTAGATGTTGCTGTTGAATGGCATTGTGAGAGCTACAGATCAAAAAGCCTTCAAGCACATTCATTACGGACGGAATGGTCATACTGCGCCGTCGGCTTATCAAGTGGAAAGCAAGTTTGAAAGAACTTTTGCGTAATATCACGGATACTTTGTTGCTCGTCCGAGTAGCTTAATTACGATAGATACGTCGAGTCGTTACAAGATATAACAAGCATTGAGGAGTTTTTTCCATCTCTTGAGAAATGTAAGATTCTTCCGTAGCCTTTCAAAAAATTGCCAATCATAAGTATACTCTCTTTTTTATAAGATCTGCTTGCAAAAAGTATTTTATATTATCTCTATAACAAGCTTTTCCTCGGCCATCTCATTCGGCAAGTTTTCGATTATCTATTTGATTATACTCTATTTCATTTTCTTTTTTATGTTTCAACTTTCTCAAGTTTTGATATGAGTATTATTTATGAATAATGAGTCTTTCATAACTACATATGCATGGCAAGTCGAAAGCACCAATGATAAAACGTACTTCCTAAATAATTTTACATTTATTCATCAATCCTATTAAGGCTATGATGCTTGCAGAGAATTTCGACGAATGATCTGCTGTTTAGCAAGCGATTCAAGAGGAATTACGATAGAAAAACGTGAAAGTGTAAAGTTTACCAAAAAAATCAATTTTATCAAACCGCAGCGTCATCTGACGCAATCACAAACACACGCACAGACAGGAGTAAGTGAGTGAGTGTGAGAGAGAGAGAGAGAGAGAGAGAGAGAGAGAGAGAGGCAAAGTACAGCTCATAAAGTAGCCCTCGAATAATATACGGCAGAGGCAGTGTAAAAAATGATGCGACATAAAATGAAAAGCGCTCGAGAGGCGAAGGGAATAGGAGAGGGTAAGAAGCGCTCGTGCGATAAATCCGACGATGGTAGCGGTAGCAGGGTGCAATGTATGTGTAGAAATAGCCCCTGCAGCGAGTATTTTCACCTCATGCTGCTTCTGCTCGCAAATATATCGACCTCGGTTAATTTCGTAACGCGTGCGCAAGAAGCCGCGATTGGCAAAAATTGCTTCGACTCGTGGAGAATGAAAGAAAACCAAGAGTGAGTTATTGAGAAGCTGTGTGTACTAAAAGGTGTCGCGGGCGAATGAACATGCTTTTCGAATTTACGAGATGTCAAGTTTGAACAGACATTAGATAGTAAATGTTAGCCGTAGCAATCGATTCCTAATTGTTCACAAAGCAATTAATATCAACACAGCTAATTGATGGTGCGTTATATAAAGGCATACACAACTTTCGTAGTATGCACTTGTTTCGAGTGCTTTGATAGAGTAGTGCCATTCATTTCCTCGTTGTACTCGCAACAAGTTTTCAATTTGTTTAGCCTTGTCATGTGAAACTCTTAATCTTGCCTTTTCACAATGAAGACTAAAGCAAACTCGTTGCACAAAGATTCTTCTAATGTTTGATGCAAAAGAAAAAGGACAATGAAAGTGGAAGATTTGAAAGCAAGATGCAGATCAGACACGCTCGCTCTGGTGATGCAATATAGGCATGGTAGAACAACTGACAAAGCTCGCTATACCGTTTCAGTTGAGAAGCACTGTAAATAAAGTGAGTCAGGATATAATTCTGTTTTCCTCAGAGAAAGAGAGAGAGAGAGAGAGAGAGAGAGAGAGAGAGAGAGCTTGAATTATACAGAGGGTTTTATCTCGAGCTTGCGCGCGTGTTTGTCTGCATACTACATGTTTATTTGTAGCACGCCACGCTGCGCTAGCTGAGGAGGACAATTTATGCGCGACAAAAATGACGTACCCCTCATTCTCTCGCGCGTACGCGTGAAAATTAAGCTTCACGATAGAAAATCGTCTAATTTATTTCACCTATTAATATATTTCATCAATTAAATATCCACGGCTGACATGAAAGTGTAAAAAGGAGTATTACTTGAACGAAGCCAAGCGCATTTGTATAAATGTCTGCAGTCGCGGAAATGGTATTGCCGAGGACATTTATTTTGATGTGACCAGGCAGCGCAAGTAGTTTGTCTTGCATCTCAATGGAACTGTGCGAGCGCACGCTCTTTTCTGGCTGTTTGGTTTGTGTATTTTTGACTCGATCGTATTATACGCGCGGTGTTTTTGATAAACTAATTATAGTTTGCATCAGTCAACCAGATTGCAAAGTCCAGGCTAAGTCAAATCTCCGAATCGTACCTCGACGAGAGCACCGTAGGACTGACCGGAGGATTTGATTAAGTAGACATTTGCTGTTGGGCAACTTCCTAGGTTCTCATCAAAGGGAATTACTATCGTACTGTACAGGATGTCATTGGATAAATATTTGTTTACTATGTTGGACATTCTGATGATTCGGGAATTGAGTTGATTATTAACCTCCTTATTTTCTACTGATTTTGTGAACGATTTTATTCAATAATAATAATAATAACACGTATTGGCAACTTTTCCGAGTGTTGATAGTGTACTCGTATTCTACTTTTCGATAGGCATATGATTAAACTTTCAGCAATACCTACTAACTATGTAGTATCGAAGGAATATTCAAAGCCACATTATTCAGCGTTTTTGTAAGATGCTCATGCATATCTTTATAATTACAAAGTGGCTACATAGAAATACTGTGTAATATAGAGTTTAGTATATAACGTATCGTATGAGTTATACTGTAGCCGTTAATATGTATCTAGGTTCATTAAAAATTTACCTCTCTTCACTAATGCTCTAAGCGAAAAAACTAAAGGAAATACAAAAATTGCTTGACAATTTTATTTTAATGAAATGAAAGTCACGGGTAATAATTAAAAAAGCCTCATGATGTGAGCAAATAAACGACACTGAACAACTACTTACACTGCTATATTTAATAACATTTTTTTTGTTTAAAAAAATTTAATTACAATAAAAATGTATTAATAATAACAACATTTTTATGATGCAGATCCTCTAGGCAAACATTCAAATAAATGTAGCTCACGAGTTGTCCATTATCCGACAGATTGCAAAATTTCTTTTGCATATAGTCGACCATTGAAATGCGGTCATGGAACAATTACCCGGATGACTCGCAACAAGAAGTTATAAATTACACGCGATCCACTAATGAGATTTTTATCGGATTATCGGCTAAAGTTTTATGAAAATATCGCGGCGTGCTCGGTAATTTCACGAGAAAAGAAGCTGAAAAAAATGGTCGAGCCGTCGTTCGCAGAGATACGAATGTGTCCAAGTCCAATATCCGTATATATTCAATTGGCAAGCGCGCGCGATACTCTACAATTCTCTATAAATCTTGATGATCGACCAGTCTTCGGAATCTTCTGAATCGTCAGCTGTTGAATCGAGCTTTTTCACCTACGCCAAGATTTATTGCTTTATTTTAAAGTTCTCGTGTGCTCGACGCCACGATTTATTGCCGCTAAAATTAATAAAAAAAAGAATATTTTCTCCAAATATCCAAATGCTTTTTCTATCGATACATTTCTTTTATCTACCGGATAGAATCTCAATTTTAGTCAAAATGTCATTTGGCTTTATTTATGTAGTAAATATGACGAAGTAAATATGAAAAATTTCAAATTCTTTTGTATTGTATTTTAGCATGTCATCAATGTTTAAGCTAATTTCTGAATAACGTCATTGATTGTAATTTATGTTTGCAAAGATATAATAAATACTGTAACTTACTAACACTGGTAATTAGATAATTGAAACGTACAAAATATTCAAATTTTAAAAAACAGAAGAACAGAAGTTTAATTGCACAGAAAAGATTCTCCAAAATTTTTACAGATTTCTTTCAGCCTCATGATCAAAGATTCCCATCAATCTCGAGATTCTCGAACGACAAACGAGAATAAATGAGACTGTAACGACGCGAGCAAGCAAAACGCTGACGGGCCTCTCTATCGTCAAAGCTTGGGCAACTGGCAGCGATAATTAAAGAGGCTATGCCATAGCAACTATATCCCTGGGTCTGGGTCATTCGAGTCTTCAAAGGGCCAAAGCGGGCAAACTAGTGGACCTAGTATGTAGCTACAGCGTGGTGTGGGCGGCTTCTCGACTTTTCAATTCGCACACGGCTTACGGTTACGTTCGCGCATTTGATCTGCACCTCCGGAACGTTAATCATCCATATAGCCAACCCCGGCTTATTGGGCACAGATGTGATTAATCTGATGGAAGAGTTTTCGCTTAATAGATACTTCTAACCTTACCATACAGTTCGAATAATACTGTATTGCAGTTATCGTTATAGACTTGGATTCCGATAATTTTCAAATGCGTTTTATATAAATAACATTATATAAAAAATTTCTTATACGCTGCTATATTATTAAAAAATGATCTTCAATGTAAAACATATTTTTTCATTTGAAAAAAAAAATTATCATTTCCAGAAAACGAAGAAAGTTTCGTTGATTTCAGAAAGTTTTTCTGAGAAATGCAATAACATTTAGAGAACTCTTTTTGTAATGTAGAGTAGGGTGGCGTAATATGCCACCACGTATCTATCTACAAAGTTATTGGTATTGAAAGCGATATATCTGCATATGTAAAGTTAATTTGTTATACATATTCGAATGACACCGAAACCGATGCAGTGCCATCATTTTTTCGATCATTTTTCTTCACAATCTCATTTTTCATTAGGTTTTTAATAAATTAAAAAATGTTTAATTACTAATAGCTTCGGAAAATATAAAAATGAATAAATGTTATAAGCTCAAAATTATATATATTATTAAAATATAATGCTATAATTACAAATCCATTGTAATAATACTCAATAATCCATATTGAGTATTAATAAGTAGCTTTGAAGAATATTATTGCTACAGCTGCTAATGTAAACTTTGACTGGAACATACTAAGCAATTGGCTACTTTCTTGAAAGCGGCAAGTGTTCAATACGTTTTCAGGTTCTGGCAAATGCATACAGTTTATTCTTCTAATTTGAATTTGTACAAATGTCTAGCAAATATAAAAGAAAAAGTGATAGAGCATGTCGAGGAGAAGTACACTTTTCAAAACCTATGGCATTTTATCTACCGGTATGGATGATATGCCACTTTCAAGGTACGAGAAAAAATGTTTGTTATTATTCATAAAATTAATCAAATTCGTACTATTTTTATATATTTTATACATTGTTAGGCCGTGATTGTGTGACAACGTTTTTATTAAATTAAATTAATATTTAGTATTTTTTCACAATCTTCACTTTAGTGTGGTATATTCACCCACCCTAGCCTATTATTTTTTAACATTAGCAAAATTGTTTTTTTCCAGCATCTATTGATCTATCAGATGATTGATGTACTGATGCATTAATCAAAAACTAGAAAAATCGAGGAACAATATCTTAATTTCAAATCAAATGAAGTGTCAATTAATTATTTTATAATTGACTATAAATGTAGAGAAGGGGTGAGACTAAGTGAAAATAATTATCATATTTAAAATGATTACGCGAATTTGCATGATTTTGTTCTTGGTCAACTGAAGCTTATTTCCGAAGTAATTTTTTGCGTAGAATTAAAATCCGAAATTTAAATTTGTCTATTACATCAGGTTTATAATTAGATATCCTAATTGAAAGAATGAAAACTACTGTTTTTTAGTATATTTGAGGTTCCATAACATCGTGGAAAAATATTTTCTTCTATAAACGGAGAGAACTGCCCGAAAAGCCAACTTTAATCCTTTAGAATTCATTGTTCAGATTTAAGATATCTTTTTTTTCAGCTGATCACTAGATGGCCAACCTTGAGAACAGCTCGTTTGGGGACTTAATATTAGTTACAACAGCCGCTATTGCAAGGCGTAGATCGCAAACACGTGTGCGCTGCATCGTGTTTCCTAAAAATGACGTTTACAAGTTTTGTCCGAGTAAAGTATCATTAGCGTATAATGTGACTCGTTGGCCGTTCTACAACGTCTTAAATGTTACTACCACTATAGGCGCGCCGTCTGTTTCCAATAATGTGTCAAATTCTCGCTGTTATAGTTCTCGGGTTCTAATTTTCGCGTAGAGCGACCAAGTTCTGCAAAGTACCCTGAAACTGCATTTGAAATGATAACACAAATAGTTGGATTTAGGAAAAAAGAAAAGCCGACAAGCATTATATAACGCGGCATCGCGTTTTTCGTGAGATAAATGGCATCGTCACTCGTGTTACGAAAATCTCGTGAACATATATATAGGTATACGCCAGACGCGCGCGAAGCGAAATATCGGCTACGGGCAAAACATACACACGCATACCGCTGTATACCAGAACAATGACGAGGCGAAGCGGGCATTAAGCAAATGTGACTGCTATAAATTCGTCGTTCGTCCCATTGTTTCGTGAAATAAACGCTGTGTCGATGCTTTATAAAAAATTCAACGGAAGCTTTCGGCGAATGATCGGCGGATGAGGCCTACCAAGCTTTTTTTGAGTAAATAATCCATTGTGGCTGAAAGATTGATTGGTAAAAGATTTGAAAGATGAATGGTCCGTGCGAGCATCGTTAATTGTTTAATTCATTCCCGGGTGTTCCCCGGCGTGGCCTTTTATTCGCGCGTTTTATTATTCGATCGTCGATACGCTATTGCCGAGAGATCTGAAACAAGGTCAAACAAATATTTCACGAACTTACCCAAAATGCTAAGTGCTGCGAGATTATGGCTCAGCATGCATATTATATTTGATGCACGTTGTGAGCGCATATTATTATTATAACCCAGTATTTTCATTATTATACATTATACTGTTGTCGTGAAGCTAAGCTATGCAATTCTATTATCAACATTATACAAAACTAATTTGATTATGAGATTATGAACTATGCAATTTGCATGATACTGTGTAATTCCATTTCGATTGGAAATTGATGAACTCAACACAACGTCTATTGAACCGAAATTAATAGTGCATGAATCAATTAATATTAATGAAATGCAAAAATTATGGATAGTTTATAGCACTCTAGGCTTTACGAAAGGTACAGTTAAAAAAATGTAAATAATTATTAATTATATGGACTCCTCTGTAAATAACAATCCAAATACACCGTTTTATTTTATTTTTTTAAAAAGTTTACATTACTATTTATTCTAGACTTGTACTGTATGATTCGAGTAAGGAAGAAATGAAAAAGGATTGCCAAAATACGTAAATAAAAAAATATAAATATTTCCGAAGCATTGAAGATACATGAGAGTGGTAGACTATAAGTCTTACTTATATATATACTATAGAATTTTAAGCCAGCAAGATTTATTCTTAAATAAATATTTAGCAAATCTTAGAACTTGATTACGTATTCGATTAAAAAAATTGGCCTTTATAATTATAAATGATTATAGGAAAAACGAAAAAATCGAAATATCTTGAATTCGCTGTAAAGTTGCAATATAAAGTCGTTTATGTAAGGATTTATATAATGATTATAATTGACATTTGGTGTTAATGTTACACAGAATTACTCTCACCCCAATTGCAAACAGAAGTATCCAAGAACCAAAAAAGGGGACCTCGTCACTCGCGCGTATTCACCAAACTCCCTCTCTGTCTCTCACTCAAGCTATTCTCATTCGAGCAAACAGTTGCCTTGGTCACGTCCCGAATCGAAAGCCCTTTCTCTGTTTTTCTCTAGGTGAGCAATTTATACGAGCACTTTACCGCGACAGGCTGCTGGTTGGCATTGCACTTGCCGATGATCTGATTGCCAAGCCCCGAGGAATTGCCTAGTAGTAGTAGCAGTAGTAGTAGTAGTAGTAGTAGTAGTAGTAGCTTGAGGAGTTTAGATTTTCGGTACTCGATCCTTCTTTGAATTCCATTTGGATTCCGATTGGTCTTTCTTTCTTTCTTTCTCCTCCTTTTTTATTTGTATTACTTCTATCCCTTTTTATCGAATTGTAGGCTTGTCTTGCCGCGTGTTATACTTTCGAATACGAGTTTCTTTTTTTCCTTTTCGCTATAGTTTTACGTTCATTAAATTGCTGGCGTATTTTTTTCAACTATGCACAATCACGTTTTCCATTCGATAATTTAAATGGTCTTTCGTCAGTACACTCACGATTACCACTGTAATTGGCAATGATTGAAATGTGAAATGTAGGAGTTATTATTTTATCATTGAAAGTTTGTTGGCTCGAGTACAAGTGTCACGCGGCATGAGCTCGATAACAATCGGTTCTCGCTATGCGTACGCGCCGAGGATCGGGCGGTGACTGAGCGTACTCTCTTTCTCACTTCACCTCATCTCTCGTGGAGTCAAGAGATTCGCTACTGCTGCTGCTGCTACTGCTGCTGGCGTCGCCTCGCGCACCCTATACTGCGCAGCCGGCAAAACTGTGTCGCATGCCATGCTATTCGTCTTCTATTCGCAGCTTTGTGGTAATATGCGATTTCGAGGCTTGCAACCTTCTAAACTTGTCAGATTCAGAAACATTTTTTTAGCTTACAGTTGATTATGATATTCCTGCGATACTTCGGTATACGACAAGTAAGTCAACGATATGATTTTATTTTAATATTTAGTAATCTCTTGGAATACTTTCAGCTTGAGAATATGTATAAAATGAAAGAAACGATACAAAAGAATTAAACCTGATATTATATTTGCGTGTAAATTGCTTTCCTTTATGAAAAGTCTACCTGCCACGAGGCCAAGGTACAATATAAAAGTCAACTGCAAAGAAACAGAAAGCCAGATTCGCTCAATTATTACTTTGCCTTTGTATTTTTAATTTTTCTCGTGATGTAAATATACATTTTTCAATCTTGCCAATTTCATAAATCATCTGAAATTACAAAGTTTCCGTCTAGTACCAAATTACCTAAAGCCCAATTTCTGTATTGCTTTATTCTTTCTTTCTAGTCGTTCTCATTTTTGCTCTTTTCTCATCAACATCGTCTCTAAGTAAAATTACATTATTCCCCAAGCTGCATTCCGCTTCTTTACAATATTTCTTGTCCAATTTGATTTCTGAAGATCAAATATCTGTGACGTTTGAAATATTTTTCTCTTGCATCCTTAAAAGCTTGAGCCTGAAACATTATATTTTCTGGAAAGATAGAGCAATAAAAAAGTTTTACATAGAAAAATTTATCAGTGTATTTGCCGTTTTTACGTTTCTCAAAGAGTATTTCTATTAAAATAAATGTATAAATATAAAAAAAATGATTGACAGTACGACTACGTTCAGTTTCTCTCTCTCTCTCTCTCTCTCTCTCTCTCTCTCTCTCTCTCTCTCTCTCTCTCTCTCTCTCTCTCTCTCTCTCTCTCTCTCTCTCTCTCTCTCTCTCTCTCTCTCTCTCTGTCAGCTAAGCAAAATATTCCTCGACAAGCGCATTCTGTCTTCATCGGGCAAGCAACCAGGCTGTGTATCTCCATGCATATGCGAGGTCTGTCTGGTGTAGAGGCGTGCCACGCCTCCCTACCCATCCTACACGACTTTCCCATGCATCTTCTCTCGTTCTCTCTTGAAAAAGTTGTCGTACCTAAGGTTGACTTTGACTACTTTCCACGCGTCTCCTACTTGTTTTTTTTTTCTTTTGTTTACTGCACTCTTTATTACTCTACACTTACTTTTTCCTGTGCATTAAGTTGGATCGCCGAATAAATAAGTTGGTAAATGGTATGCCAAATAGTTTTTCTTTTGAATACACGAAGAAAGACAAAAACAGGCTACTTGACTTTTTACCTGTGTTAGATTGTGATGGAGGCATCGTGAACGCAAAGTAGAAACAAATTTATACGCTTCCATTCGATGCATGATTGCATAAAAAACTGGTAGTATATTATTATCGGTCAGAATTATTATCTTACATTGCACAAATACAAGTTAAAGAACAAGTTATCAAAATAAAACGACCAAACATAATATTTGAACGAACACGAATTGAACATTATAGTCTTCTTGATTTCTTTGACAATAATGAAGAATAGAATTAATATAACTCTTTAGCCGCTTCAGCTTTCGAAAAACTATGTTTTAAAGCCAACTGTTGAAAGACGATGTTATTATTGTTGTTTCAATATTTATTTATTTTTTTACTTTCGAATTTGGCTTTCAAGGTTTACTTTATAATTGTATTATTTCTAAGCATATTCAAGTATTGAACAGTACTTGTTATTAGGCGCTTTTCAGTGGAATGTTCACATTTAGAAAACTTAATTTGTCTCGTTAGAAGTGGTTCTGTTCAGATGAATCAAAGATTTGATGTATATAATTCCGCTCTAAATATTAAAGGTTTTAAGTCAATCGCAAAGTCGCCGTTAAGTCTAGAAAAGCTTTATTTCAATAAAATTCGCCTGCATTGCAAAAATTCTTCAATGTAAAAGATTCTAAAAGGAAGTTATGAAATATTTGAGTAAGTCCGTTATCAGTACAACTCACTACTTTCCTCATCTCCGCATTCATTACTGATGATAATCAGCGCTATGATTCGCTAGATTCGCATTCTCGTTTTTTGTATTTAAAACAGTAAAATATTGCCTACTTTTCACATATAGTGTCTTTTATTTTCAAGCAACTGCTCTTGCGTACATATGTATGGACAGAAATCAAAATTGATTAAGATTTATGGTTAATAATGTAGAGAATTTCATTCGCTTTTCAATGTTCTAATTGAATCATTGAAAATTGAACGTATTCACGGAAAACGTTATCTTGGATGTACTCGTAGTAAAAAATCTTCCGATCGTACTCTAAAGTCTACTATCGAAACTATTGTACAATCACGAAATATAGTAACTGTAAATGTTAAAACTTGATTTAATTATTATTGGAAAATTGAATGTGTCGTAATCAAGTGCGCGATCGAAGTATAAACAAGCATCGATAATTTAGTCCAGCAAAGTATCGAAACGTTTTTAGCGTTGAAGTTATCGGCTTAGCGCTGGAGCTCGCAAAGAATTCGATAGTTCTCTCCGCGAAAAGGGCGACCGAAATCCTTAGCGCCGGTATTCCGGGCATTTTCAATTTCCTCTAGCGCGCTTCTCGTGCATTTTGCGATCGCGCGCTCTCTTTTTCAAGCACGCTTCTTCGACTTTTGCATTTTCTCGTTCCTTTTATTTTATTCAACCTTGGCCGATCGGCAACCTCTTGCTTACGTGCTGCTATTTTTTAATCGTTTTTTATCCCTTTTTTCGAAAGTTTTGTCTTTCGTTTTCTTACATCGTAACTTGTGAATATTTGAAATGATTGAGTTTTTTCTAGAGCTCGTTGAAAATTAAGTTTTTTTCAGTGGTATGTTGTTTTTATTATTCAGATCAACATTTCCCATCATAAATTTCGTAAATTTTTTCTCATATTGTTGAATACTATTAAAAAAATAATCAGTATACCTTATTACGCCGACTTGTAGATCAAGAAACAGCCAAGCCATAATTATAATTATTAATTTATTAGTTTTTCAATGTGATTTACAGGTACAATAAATGCTTTTTGTTCATTCGTTCAACATTTTAAAGTAGGTACATCCCAAAGCTTTTTCATAAGATAGACTGCAACAAGGTTATTTACGCCATGCAACAATTTGCAATAGTTATTTACCAGTAATCCCTCATCAAGTATCGCGAGTGTGTATATTCTCATCATTCGCATTCCACCGCGCGCTAGCAGTTCCCAAGCAGTAGCCGCGAACTTTTGCATGCGCGCGTCAAGATGCAGGAATCCGCGAAGCGACGTGTAATACCTTGGGGAGGCGCAAGAGGGGAAAGGTGGAACGCGGTGAAAACAATGAGCAATTAATGCGGGTTATTCGCCAACCATCCTCCCCTCAAGACCTGACATTTCTCCCTTGTAGAGCACTACTGGCCCTTCTTCTTCCAGGCAAAGTTCGCGACAAAGGGGACAATGCAGCCGCACTGTTTCCAACGTCAGCTAGAGTCGAAGAAAGAGGAGAAAAGGAGAAACGGAACAATCCGATAAGGCCTCCATGGAGATGCGCAGATTGCGGCGGCGTATTTCAAATTTCACTAGCTTCCCCTTGCCTCCGCTTCCTTTCTCTCTTTATCTATCTATATCTCTATCTCGTTCGCTAGCGCGGCTCCTTTAATTATAAAAGTCCTCGCGTCATTCGAATCTACGCTTTCTCTCGCTTTCCCTCTAAAGTTCAATATCGAAAAGCTTTGTCTGCTCTTTCGCGATCTTTTAAGGCTAATTCTGCGGGTAAAGACTTCGTAATTCTTTGACGAATCGTACGTTATTCTATTTGGTAGGCAATTTTATGGGGTAATTTTTATTTTAATTGCGGGCAAGACTGGTAATCATAAAAAAAGAGGACGAGTACGTGAGTGGAATGAGGTTGAATGTTAATTGAAATTTATTCTAAAACAAATAGGTCAAATAAATAAAAAAAGAAACTTGATACAAATACAAGTGACTTAAAATGATCGGACTATAATAGCATAGCTAGCGGTAGACTCGTAGGCCTGTACAAAGGTGACGAATACGTTTGAGTGCGCGATTGGCCAAATAAGACACTGAACGCAGAGAGCTCTCTTAGCTCGACCGTTACGTAAAGGCCGCTGCGAGTGTTGAAAGGGCACACCACGACAATACCCACGCGAGACGGCCTCGTCGCCTTGCGGGTGTTGAGAGTGAACGTAGATGGCGCGCCAGGACAGCATCCCTTATAGCCGCCGAGGGGCCTAGTCGAGAGCGTGGATACGTAGCACAGCATTCACGCGTACGCGAAGAAGGCACATAACAGTTTTTTTGGTCGGGACAGATACGCGGACTTGATCTTGTCGATGAAGCAGTTACTCGGACGGTGTCCAACGAAAAAGTGACGAGAGCTCCGTTGCCGACAACGCGACTCTTCTCCCTCCTCTCTTGTCGCGAGCGAGTGAGAGGGAGAAATTTTCCGCCGCCTTAGTAAATTGGGCTTAGCTGAATACTCGAGAGCGATCGCTTCGCAAACATTATGTTAACAGCAAAGTAAAACGATGGCTCTGACAGCATTCGTCTCAAATTCAGATAACTCGAATGAATCACCTTAAAGCGCAAGATGTAAGCTTGAAGATAGGTGGGCCCGATACATTTTAATTTCGAATCGGCATTTGCTAATGTAGTACGGCGATGGGACCTTATGTTCTTCCTATTAAGCAATGAAATTTTCATATGTCAATCAAATCATTCAATGTTTCGATATTAGCTTGACCAAATATGCATCACTCCGACTATTCTGATGTATCCAAATAGAAAAGTATAGTGCACCATTCGGTTTGCCATTCCTTTTCTTTCGGAAGCGGACTACTTAGTTCATTTAAGTATACCCATTATGGAGCTATACCAACTAATAATGAATAAGCATTGCAATATTTTTCAACTGTAATTATTTATTTATGTGCTTAATAAAATGGATGATTTACCAATTCAGAAAAAAGCTTATTTATTCCAGTTATCAAAGTAAAAAAATTGATTTTTTTAGTATTCAAAATTAATATTCGTTTCCAATATTTCTAAATCTAATATTATAATATCATACTAATTGGCTTATGGGATGAAAATGCAAGGAATATTTATAAAATAAGTCGTTTTACTACAAAAATTATAGAATATAGATTTTTATTCAACTTCATGCATTTTACCATACATAATCTACATCACGTTAACATACATCAAAGTATCATAAATTATATACCGCGATTTCCTCTTTCCAATCTAATTCACACGTGCTTTATCCGTTATCATTAACTTTGACATAAATTTATATGTTCTGTAACACTTTACAGTTAGATTTAATTTTCCTATATATTTCATTTATTGTTATTTTAGGATTTCACTTCGATTACGGTTGTTCTAAAAGAGTATTGAATATAAAAAAATTGTAAGTACAGATAGTTTGTTACAACAGTACTAAGTATGGAGAAAGAAATAATATTCAACGTAATAATTAGAAAATCAAACGTTTCATTATTAAAAAAAATAACATTAACGGTATAAATCAAACCATTATTTTTTTCAGTTTTCTGTAGCGTCCAGTTGTTTGCAAATAATAAACAAACATTGCAATTCGCCTATTCAAATACTTTGGAATTGTCTACAACGTATGTGCCATTTCAATTTTATATCTTTAAAAGTAAATATATGAACGACGCATTAACAATCTGTACTTTATTGAACAATGCATTTATATTTCTAATTTAAATTTACCTTAGCCATGGAGGAATAAGTTTTTTAGTATAAAATTTTCCAATTTTTAAATATGTACATATATATTCAATTAATTTATTTTCTTTTTTAACTACTTATTTCGAAGAGAAAGACGCTGGTTCTGTATATTTGGATATGCTATTTGCAAAAAGGTTAGATTATTTACAAAGAGATAAATGTAAATTTTGGCACTTTATCGTACTTTTATATAGTACGGGTATTTTTGTTACACTCATTCACTTATTTAAATTTAGGCATACGGGATTATATCGTTTCAAAATATACACGAAAGAAAATTTCGTGATTTCATTATCTAAGTTTAAGCTCGTTATATCGTCATTTTATTTTCAGGTACATTTAAGCAACATTTAAAACGTTCAAGGAAAACTTCCTTTTGCAGTGTCACATTATAATTGTAAATTTAACTTTCTTCCTTGTAACCAAAACATTGATATTCAATAAAAAAATTTAACTTTGTAATGGTATTTGTTAACAAACAATAAGTATAAGTACATCGTAAAGATTTTATTATTATAAATTGCACAGAAAGAAAAATTGAAAGTTTAACGTCACCATAAAAAAATATAAAAATTACATAATTTCGTATCCATAAACATTAATAAATCGGCATGCCAGTAAATCCCTTTCAACGTAAATGTATTCAAGTTGACAGTTGTAATTAAACATAAGCTTATATTATAATTTCATATTTTTTGAAATCAGCTCAAAAGAACAATTTCTTTCCATGCGTTCGCATTAATTGGTAACAATATTTGTAACAATGTTCTTTATTCAATACATGACAGGTGTAATTGGAATACTTTAGTGCAAATAAATATGTGATTATTTCTTTATTCCATCTAACTGTGAGTACTCCTTGACAAAATATATTATTATGAAATTAGATGAAAGGGAATTCACAATCGAACTCTGTGAGACATCACAGATACACTTGATGCATATCATCTTTCAGACTCATACAAATGTACTAATTTATTATGTATTAACTAGTACATAATTTGTGTACGCGAATTCATTGAAAAATGTATCAAATTTGAAAATCTAAGGAAATTGAAGTACAAAGCTGTACTTTATTTGCTTTATTGATATTGATAAAACTTTAATCCGCCAAAATAACTTGATACTCTTTTGAATAAGATTAGGTAAATATAGGTTAAAACAAAATGGCTATGCTCTTTACTTTCCTTTTTTCATATCTTTTTTAAATGGGTTCTCAATAAGATCGAATCATTAACGATAAATTACATGAACGTCTAAATGCAGACAATTATCGCCAGAAAACATAAAGCACTGTTTCATACAGCTTTGCGAGTCAGTCACTGTAGAAATTTGTTTTTTCACATCCATCTTCAACGCAATCATCAATTGAGAGACATTAGTCAAGTGAACAATAATATAAAGGATTGAATCACGTGTGTAATTGCCTCATCGCGTTGAGGAATGATAATCCCTCCGAGCCAACTGAAGGGTGTACCTTCGATCGCGAAGCGCTCGACGTCGCCGCTGACGAAAATCATCTTGTTGCTGCTGTTGACTCTGCTCCTTCTGGCGCAACAGCGGCTTTCTCAGACGTGTCGGCGTGCCAAGCGCGATTATTCTTCTCTTGGCTTCCTCAAAATCAATACCAAAGTCCATCCCTGGACTGGGCTTCTTTAGTCCCTATCAAACCTGCAATTAATATTTATTATTAAAATAGCCAGATAACGACAATAGCTTTTGAACAATAATAGTTTTGCGTCAAAGAAAGTTGCAAATAAAGCAGCACCGACCTTCCAGAGCAGGAGATGATTGGTCGAGTCCTCGCGGCCTGCCTGTAGCTCAGCCGACGCTTGAGGTCCACGGAAGTCTTCGTAACCATCTCCACCAGAGATAACGAGTAATCGTCCACGTTCGACACTATTACCACTACCGTTAGCATTACTTTGCTGTGCTCCTAAGGATTTGCTACCTTTCAGAGAATAACGATTGGCCTTAGGTCGCGGCTCACTCTTTGATGGACTGGCTGTTTCTACGCATGTGAGAAAACGCACGTGACCCGTGTGTCCGTGCGGTATGCCTGGTGGAATTATCAGTGATGTCATTATTATTACTCTGCGCGTTGAATTGAAAGTTTGCGAAAAATGAATAAAGCAAAGCTAATAAAGACAATGTTCTCTTGGACACGATTGAAAAATTTGTATTTGATTTCCACGAAATATAATGAAACCTCGACAAGAATCTATAGACAGTCGTATATTATGTCATGTCTATATCTGTACCGGTAACAAGAGGCACTTGCGACATCCTCTGAGTGGAGGATTTGATGTGTGGTATGGGTACTGTTAGAAGAACGCCTGCGCTTGTGCCAATCCACAGAAGCTCGTTGCATGCCAATAGCGCGGTGACCCGTAGGCACGCGGCCTTATGCTGCCGAATTATGTCATCGCAATCTGCAACGAGAGGAATGTTATTGTTAAAATAAATTTCAGACGAGATTGTTGAAATTATTTGAGAAGTAAGGCTGAGCGCATGGCGCAATGTTGAATCAATTCTTTTGTCTTTTCCGAATACCAGTCAGACGTAGATGTTATTTTCCAAGCATTTTCTACGTGTGATTGTTTAATTGTCAGCTCAACGTCCAAAATACTTTATTAAGCTCGAGTCCCATTGTTGAGAGCTCAAACAATACTGTAAAGCTGGCAGCTCGGAGTCAACACTTACTGGCAAGCATGTTGGTGACTGCAGGCGCGATATTGACGTCAGCAAGGCACTCGAAGCTGCCGGCGTGGAACAGCTTGAGAATAGCGCTGTTGTAAAGTGATATCCAGACGCCGAAACCACCTGAACTCGCCATACACGAGATCGGCCGGTTATTGTCGCTGCTCACACCGAACGTATGCTCGATTACCAGTGAGTACGGATTCAGAATTTTCACGCTATTGTGACTGGCGCACCACAATTTACCCGAGACTGGTAGCATCTTTGTTACGGGCGAGGCAACTGTGCCGACTGATAACGTTGTTGGATCCGATGTATTCCAACCGCCAACTGAAATTATTTCTAGCGCTAGATTTAGCTTGTTCTAAACAAATTGCCATTCAACGAGACAGAACTTGTAGGAAAACTTTTCACTTGAATGATGGAATGTTTATGACATCGAAATTTTACTGTTAAAAGATTTGCTTGGGCTAATAAAATTGGATACGTCTCAGAGACGTAGAAATGAATCGTAAAAATTTCGTCAAAACTGATATTCCTATTTTTGGATTCATAATGTAGTACGTTAGCGTAGTTGACCGACAAAAATCAGACTTACGGTGGTCTCGCGAGTAAACAGTAACGTCGCCGTTCGCTAATGATACAAACACTTTATTGTCCAAATATCTGGAACAAAGATGACAAGTAAATTATGATTATATTGCAATTAACCTTCTACAAGCTTTTGTAATAGAGCTGTCGCAATCAACTCATTTTAACCAGATTAAAGCATTTTAATTATGAATATTTTCAGTTAATCTTGGTGCTGAGTTACTTTTTTTCGAAATGGTTTTTATCCAAAATTATAATTATCTATTACTACTAGGAGAAAGAAACGAAGTTCACTCACATAATGCAATGAACACTGCTGCCGTGTTGCAGCTTGACCTTATTCCTCTTGATTCTGATGTTATCGGTGCAATTGTAGACGTGCACGCAGCCGTCCTCGGTGCCTAGCCACATGGTTGGCTGATTGAAGTCCTCGTCCAAGGCACCACTGTCGAGACTCGAGACATCACCACCCACTAAAGAGACGCTTGCCAAGTCCGCACATGGAATATCATCCGAGTCCGAGTCGTCTGAGCTTGAGCTGCAAATTTTTTCGTGCATTAAATTTTCTTCAATTATTGCCAAGGTAAATCCATTATCTGGTATACTACCAATTCATGTACATATGTCGTTAATTATGACGTAGAAATTTTGATGCACACAAGAATTAGTTTTATTATTGTTGCAAAGGAGATGTATTATTAGAGTTAGTTTGATTTCGTATCTCTTCTAACAAATGAAAAGTGTTAGTTATATTGATCGAGTAGGTATGGGTTTATTTGATATCGGAAGTTTCTATTAGTTAGATTATGGTATCAGTATACAGATGTTTTGTTGATAATGTGCACTCGTCAGTCTTGAATAAATTCCATTACTTTTAAGTACCTGTCAAGTTGAATATTTCCACTACTTGTATCTGTACTTTGAGCCAAAACACCAACAGTAGTTTTACTATTAACAAAGACATTGTTAACTGGTGCACAGGAATTTGACCTATTGAGTGCATGAACAGTAAAAAGTCAATAAGGGGTCCAGTTGATTTCTCATGAAAACTTGTTTTTTATAATTCAAGAAAAAACTAAATTTTAATTTGAAAGAAAATAATGTGGTAAAGAGTACCATTAGATGTATATGGTTTTGCACGTCGTCGTCGAACAAAAATCAATAAATATCCCAAATACTCACACAGACGTGCAGGCAGGAATGCCAGCAACGCAGAGAATTCTTGCGTTGCAGACGCCGTTGCATGACGTGACCTGCGGAGGTTCAGGACTCAAGCTCAATACACATACTTGTCCGACGTAACCGTCACTATTGCACACCCAAACGTCACGAGCTCCTTGGCCATTAGCCAATGTTGGTGCAGCGCACGTGAATTGCAAACCTGCGCGTGTTTTACGGATCGGCAGTGGGCCTACGAATTCCGGTACTGGCCTTCGATCTGTTGAGGCCACTGCATGAAAAATAAAGTTTATTGATTAGTCTGGTTGTTCGACAGGTAATATTAAAGTGTGAGAGCAATTTAAGAAGATCTATCATTTTTTACTCGGTGAACATGATGAGATATTAAACTGTGGATTGAACTGGGAGAACACCCTTACTGTCTGTACTAACAATTTTGATACATTTCTTTGTCCAGGAAAAAATTAAGTAGGCGTTCGTTCCAATAAAAATGTTGAAAAGGTTATTATTTTATTTTCTTCTCCGGAACTTTTAAATTAGCAGCATGCTTTTCTAGCCATGAACTTTTTTATAGAGAAATTTTTAGAAACGACGTACTAAGAATGTTTGCTTCCGAAAAGAGTGATAAAGCAGCTTACGCAAGAAAGATTTTCTTATATCAACTGTTATGAAAATTCTTAATAAATACTAAGTTCGCAAGTCAAAGGTCAAAATGTAGTGTAAATAATCCTTTTTCATGTGCATAAACGCAGAATTTTCCAAACTCGTCGCCTGAAGTGTAATGCAGTATATATAATTCTCGACAAAAGCAGATATGCGTAAGAGAGGAAACTGAAAAGCTCTTTATATAAAGTTTTAAATGCAAAAGTTTGCTAGTAAGAAAGAGAAAGAGAGAGAGAGAGGGGGGGGAGAGAGAGAGAGAGAGTGAGAGAGAGAGGTTTACAAAAAAAGCTCACCTAATTTTTGTTTGGCTTCATTGAAACTTTCTTCCCAGCTTGCTCGCTTGTCTGGCTTTGCAAACATCACAGATATATTCTCCATGCCACCTCTGGAATTTTGGAATTTTCCATGAGTTTATATCTTGATGTACGATAATGCGTAATGCGGAGCGATATAGCACAAGCCTCACAAAACAACAAAACAGCTTCCGTCGCTGAATTTATGCGATGCTGACTTATTTATATTTTTAATCGATGAAATAGTACATAAAATCCCTGTCATTTAATTGCTTGAAATTAATTAAAACAAGTTTATTAGAATCCGCGAAAATTGCACAAACGGAGTAGCTCAATGCCCATTGATGCAAGAGTTAGAGCTGAAGTGTTCAAGAAGAAACTTTTATTGTCGCGGAAAACGCGTAAATTTGTTCACTCTAACCGCAAGAGTCTTTTTCGCGAAAGTAAAAATAAACTCACTGCGTATTAAGAGTGAGCTCAAGACAAGCCAGCTGCGAATGTGCTGCATTACGTTCAGCCAACTGTTTCTGCGTCTGGTTGAGCATGTCCTTGATCAGATCCTCGAGCTGTTGCTTTGCCCCATGCAACGTAACGGTAAGCTCCTGCAGCTGTGCCAGAGTCGCGCAATCTTCTCGTAAGTGGTCGACTTCGCGTGCCATGCGCCTCAGATTTTCATCCTTGGCTGCAATTCATTCGATCGAGATGTTGATTGAGTTTCAGTAATATCGGTCGGTTATAGTCAGACGTAGAGAAATAAAAATTTGTATTCATCCACGCACCTTTTACAACTTCCAAATCATCCACTGGAATCCTCATTAACATTTTGTATTTGTTTGCTTCTAACAAGGCAACTAAACTGTTTGGGCAAGTACTCCTGTAAATAGAGATTCGAATAAAAATAAATGAATATTACCGCATTGTTTCTACGCATCTCGGTAGCTGCAACACTTTGGAAAATTCAAGTGTAAAGCCTAAGATATAACCTGCCTCTTTAGTTGCTAGGAATGGTAGCAGTTTTAGCGAGCGTGATACAGTAAAAAAGAGAGTAAAAATGTTTGTACTAACGTGGAGGGTTTCCTAATGGTGCCACTTCGTCGTTTGATGCTGGTGATAACAAGGAGATCCGAGAAAAGAAAGAGACCTCGTTCCTTACGCGTGCCTTGGTTCGAAGCTATGCTCACAAGATCGTGCCGGATAAACGTCCTGAAGTGATAATAAGTTGGCCTTTAGATATACTCGCGATGATCTTTTTCAATCAATCTTCATCAATTTATTTGACGGCGTGGTCGTTATCATTCGCGACGATTCGTTTAATATTTGATAATATCCTTCATCGTTATGTTCACAACAAACACTCCCGTTGACAAAGCCCTGTTCGCCCTCGATAGAATATTCAGTAGAAGTAATCATTAGTCAAAAAAAAAAGAAAATAGAGGAGAAGACAATGTTGGCCTAGTTTGCTTGGAAACTAATCAATAACACTTGCCTATCATTAGCGACAATCCCGACCAGACCTTCGACAAGAGACTGCACCTCTTTAAGAGTGGTCTGCTGTTGCTCCCACTCGAGTGACTGGCGTTCGGTACAATTGATCTTGACGACGAGCTCATGTACTTCCTTCAATGCTGCTGTCAATAAGTCTTTGTCCGGATGTGAGGCGTCCGTGTGTTTGAGTAAGCGTTGAATCAGCAATTCGTACCTTGGTATCTTTTGTACTGGCTTGATCAGCAATTGATCCAGACCAAGTTTACCTTTGTGCTCGCGTTCCATCGTCTGTGGGTTCAAAGGTTTTCCATTTATACGATGACATAGAGGTTTTTTAGAGAAAGAAATTTCTTATGTTTTTATTGACCGACTGTACAAGCATGACTAAGCGTTAAATGCCGGTCCTCGCTAAACTTTTAAAATTATATGCTGCTTTTAATAGTAAACCGATGAAAATATTAGGATTTTTTATAATCAATGTATTCTTTTGGAACTTGAACTACAATTTTCATTGAAGAAAATTAAAAATGAAGAGTTTGTAAAGTTCTCCATTGTAAAAAGATTAATTTTTTGTATAATAATCGATTGACTGGAAGAATTGAGTCTCTTTTAAGTTCCTTCAGATATATGTCGCTCTCCTCGAAATTCCGCTAGCTACTCAAAAGGGATCGTCGAAAGGGAGAAAAAGGGGAGGAAAACGGAAAAGATCGAAGAAAGAGGGAATTATGTTATGATGCATGAAATGACGGGAAAAGCCTATAGTACGATAGATAGTTAGTTACCTCAAGGAAACGGGCGAAAGCCGGCTTGGCTTGGCATGTCGTCTTGATGGCTTTTTTCGCAGACTTCCAATTGTCGAGGAAAAGAGTGTAGGTCTCGAGCACATCGGGCTTTGTGAACTACAACGAAAAAGTCAAACCACCTTTGTGAGAGACAGAGTATATTACCACGTTGAAAACTTCTACAAAGGAATTGCGCAAAGAGACATGAATTTAATCTTATGGGTAAATAATGAAGAAAAAAGCGCCATTGCGTACCACTTCAAGAAATACGTCGCCGATCGTTTGCCGTACTTCCCAAGTCTCCAGGCGTTTGCGCAACTCCTCCAGAAATACCTCATGGTGACTAAGAATTGCTGGTACCTGCGAGACAGAGAGAAGAAAAGCTTCCTGTTTATTCCAACTGAAGCTCTCATAGTACTTCGATTAACTTTTGACCCATTTATACGTGATTGACACACTTACAAATATAAGTTTTATTCTTTGTTCCCCTTTCACGATTATATACGAATGCTCGATTTTTATGCTCACAATGGAAAAGCTTTGTTGCTTTTTATTATTATTCCTAAGCGAGACGATGCTTCGAAGGTTTATTTTTAGAAAAACGATCGTTGCCGAATTTTTGTGAAAGACTTGTTTCGTTTATCTTTTCTTTATAATTGAAATTATGTAAGAAGACGCAGAATACAAGTGGTTCTTCAATACCGAATGAATTTAAAAATGTAAACCATTTTATAATTATCACTCATATATAAATCTAAAATGAAAATCATTGAAATGCAAAAAAAAGTTGTCAATGTGGAAACGTGATTTTACGTCAGCTAAGTTAATTTTATAGATGTTGAACATTAGATAAAAATCCAATCATGGCTAAATTTAATTGGCTGTAGTTACGCTTTTCCCCAAATAACTCATTTTTGCTATCGTCAAACGTTTTTCTACGATAAACTGAATTCATTACAGAGCTTTTTGTATTTTCAAAAAAATAAGAACAGTCAATCAATAATCTTTCCTTGTTATTGTATTTTCCTTCATAATTTATTATTCGAAGTCAAAAATCATGAAATTCATAAATGATTAAAATACAATACCTGATAGAATATCTCATCGACGATGACAGCATCGACGAGGTGTGCATTCTCGGGGCTCTTAAGGGTCTGTAGATATTTCTGAAACGAGCATATTTTATGGAAAATGAAAAATCAGATGTATACAAAAGTTGACTAACAAGATTAATCTCTAATCTGCGATTCGGTTAAATCATTGGCCACGCGCTCGCGGCTGGTAACATGTCGATGTCAATTTATTTTCATTGCGTCAACGACACTCTACTCTCTACTGGACAAAAGAGACGCGGTTTCAAAGCTTCGTAGAGGGAATCTTTTTCTCTTTCGCATTTTTCATCATCCTTGGAATTATTTTTGATTGTTTCGAAAAGACGCACAATCCTTTCCAAGCGTGTATTTTTCATTTTTTTTTCTATCTTTTTACTTTTTTTCCTCGATAATAATGCAAACTGCCGAAATTTAATCAAACGTGCGATCAGTTTATTTGTGTACGAAAAACGTTGACAACAATTGACTTTTATTTAATAACTGTAAATCTTTCAATGTCATTAAAACGTAGCATTTGAGTAATGACTATTCTCTTGTTTCATTGGCGAGTGAAAAGTTTATTATTATTTTTTCACGAAAGAAGTAATGAAAAATATCCACAAAATGTAAGATAACCTTGCTAGGCAACAGAGAATCTCTGTTATAACAAGTGATTCCAACCAGTGTAGGATACGATATGGGATCTCGAACCAATCACTTTCTATTGCAAAAGCACATGAAATAATTCATCACGCGTGTCATTCGTAAATACAGCAAAAAATCTTTGGAATTGATACAGGTCAATGGAGCTTTCTTTTTCTTATGGGAATTCTCATTGATTTTGGAAGGGAAATGGCGCAGTGAAATTAAAGAACGCTTGGATGCAGTGTATGGGGATGCTTCTCCTTCAATGGCGACCGTTAAAAATTGGTATAACGAGTTTCAACGTGGTCGTACGTTTTGAATGATCCACGCCCAGGTTCTCCGAAAGTACACGATATCGTACTTATCAAATGACCCTCGTAGGATGAAAAAAAAATTGATAACAAAAATTGTTGCTCGTCTCGATGATTTATTGATAAAAATGACTGGCAAAGGCAGCATTAAAAATGTTATCAGGCTGGAAAGCGTCGAGTTTTCGAACGGAAGCGGCATTTCAAACGTAATAAACTATTGAACTTGCTAAAGAGACTTGGTAACCTGCAAAATTTACAGTACATGAATTCTCTCGAGAGTGATACGATTGAAGCTAATGAATGTGCAGAACGCGCTCGTTTCACGGGACTTTCTTAATTCACACGCACTTCACAACCTAATAACTTGTCAACGATTACAATAGACAAGCAGTCGTCGTGTAGTAGAATGGCCTCCACCAACCTTTCATAATACGCATATTATACGTAAAGCGATCGTTCACGTGTGGCGCCGTGGCGCCCTGTTCTACGTACATTATGCGTAGCGCATAACGGCAACGTGACGTAAAAGTCTCATACATTGATTTTCTCACTCTGATCATGAATTCACTCTTTTGAAGATTGATTGATTTCTTTATCACATCTCGCAAAGTTTTCTTTGGTCCGTTTGTTTAAAACTCACTAACTATGCAACCAAAGGCAAATGTATACTTTGATAAAGAAACTTTATTTTTTTGCAAAGTGATAATTGAAGAATAGGGTCGATCCAACTTGATCTTAGCCAGTAACAACAACAACGCAAAGAGTGAGAAAGGAAAGTTTGGTAAAACGCAAACAACAAAACTATCTTGCGTGCCGCGGTGCCGAGGGCAAAGTGCTTTCCGCAGTCGCGCGTAATTCGGTCCAGTTTTCCTTGTTTGTGTATGACCGTGTATGCGTGTGTGCAGCAAGTAAGAAAACTTTTCATCGAGGTCTTGGCCGTCACGCTTAAATCCAGATACTAAGTTTACATTAGATTAAGCTGTCTCTCTCACTCGAGGGCGTACGCTATTCAACCGTTATGCTTTTACGCTTCGAGTCACCTTTTTTGCCCGCTTTAGAAACGTTCATTTTTTAAAAACTTGAAATGTGTGCGCACGCATGACATGGTGTTCTCGGTACTAGCCATCTGTTGATGTCAAACGATGCAAATGCTAACTCAACGACAAAGTAAATACATTTTTAATGAAATTGCACGCTGTCGTCTAACACAGCTACTAATTCCAGTGAAATTATTGGGTCTATATCGTCGCAGCAAACTGCCGATAAAATATCGCTAAAATCTTGTTTACCATGAAAATTTCCTCTTGCACTTAGCCGAGATGTCAAATTGCCATTGCAAGTGTTGACGCATTTCATATCAAATGAGTTCAGTTCAATATCAATATGTTTTTGTTTACTGCCTTTAGTTATTTAAGAGAGTTAACGAGCTTAATTTTCCATAGTGACGTGCTACTTTATAATGTAAATCTTCAGACAACTCATGTAAAATTTTAAGATATATGTATAAGAGCTGTTGCAATTTTAATAAATCTAAGAGGTACTGAGGTCGTCATTCAAAATCAATGTTAATTATTGATAGGCATGGCATTCATCGCGATGGATTTGAATAGGTTGAGTAGTTTTTCGGACAAACGGCTATCGGTTGCAGAAAGAAGAGCTAGAAGCAATTTGACTGAACCAAAATTACTCACTGACGACATTCTTGGAAAGTTTTACATACTTCCTCTCTTTTTTTTTTTTTTTTATTTTATTTATTTATTGTCGCATCCCCCGGAGTGGGTATTAGCGACAGTGATACATAGGTAAAATCGTTACAGGATCTTATATAGTTAACATTTAAGTATACAAAGATATATATTATTGCATGGTTAAATTATATAATGTTCGTTATTTTTGTTCTTTTTAAGAATTTAATTACATTTTGACATTGGTTTACATTATTGAGTAGGGTATCTATGTCACTAGATAACTTATATTTTTGTCTATCATTTTGGTATTCTGGGCAGTGTAGGAGTAAGTGTTCAATATTAAGTCGAGTAAAGCATTTATCGCACATTGGTGGATCTTCTTTGTTCAGAAAATGCTGGTGCGTTAGAGGGGTGTGTCCAATTCTGAGTCTTGTGATAAGGATTTGATTTCTTCTGTTGAACTTGGTGGCCGGGTTGGACTGAAATACATGTTTTTTGATTTTTCGTAGTGAGCAGTGATTCGTTTCTTCTATCCATTGGTTGTTCATTTCTTTATTTATCTCATTTTTCACCATTTTGATACCTATGCTTTGATTTATTTTGCATTCTATGGGATAGTTTAGTTGACAGGCCATTAAAGCTGTATCATGTGTGATCTTATTGCCTTTAGGATCAGCTAGATTTATTTCAACTATCCCTTGGAGGGAAGTTAATTTATTCTGTATGTGTTGGATAATCGTGTTTTGCGGTTGATCCTGTTGCAGTTGGATGATTAAGTCTTCGCAGTATGTGTAAATCGTTGTTCTTCCAGTAAAGGTAGTGTTACATAAAATGTGTAGGATTAATATTTCTTGCGAAGATTGCAGTCCATAATACTTTGGTAGCTTCAAAAGTACTTTTTCTTGTGAAGGAAGGATAGCGGCGGCTCCAATGCTGTTGGCCGACAAACTGATCCTTGTGTATATATGGAGCGGGTTGGAAGAGGAATTGGTTTCTTTACAGACGTTATTTTCACTGTGTTTTATAGTTTCCTCATCTGCTCTTGGTTTAGATGTTTTGTTAGTTGTAGTAGATTCGTAGGTAAGAAAGTCATTGTAACTTATGTTGTAATTGCTGAGATATTTTTTGGCTCGCTGATAAAAAGGTTTTCTTTGTTGTGGTTTGTTTGGATCATAAATGCTGAGATTTTTTGCTAGGAGACAGTGCGCTTGATTATGAGGTGAATGCAAGAGTTTTATAGCGTAGTTCAGAATTAACTTTTTCCGTCTTAAAGCTAGGGGTATCATGTTACTTTCACTGAGAATACTGATTATTGGGCTGGTTCTATAAGCTCCGGTGGCTATTCGCATGCATTCATGTAGTATGACATTTAGTTTGCTCAGTGTGCTTTCACTGGCTGAATCGTATGCTACGCAACCGTAGTCTAATTTTGATTGGATTAGAGCTTTGTATGTGTTAGTTAGTACTTGTTGACTAGCACCCCAATTTTTTGCGGATAAACACTTTAATGTATTCAGTCGACGTATACATTGATTTTTTAGTTCAGTGATGTGCGCTTTCCACGTTAGTCGTTTATCAAAGATGATGCCCAGAATTTTAACTTGGTCGACTACTTGGATGGTTTCTTTGCCGATGGTCAGTTGAGTGTCTTGATTGTTATTGCTGTAATTCTGAAATAATATGGCTTGGCACTTTGTAGACGAAAATTGGAATCCGGTCGTATTGGTGAATTCAACTAATTTATTTAGTACGTTCTGCATGAGCTTGATACTGGTATTAATGTTTTTCCCTTGTAAAAGTAAGGTAATATCATCGGCGAAGGCTGTACATTTAATCGGAGCTTGTATGAGTTGGAAGATATCGTTTAATGCTATAAGAAATAATGTTACGCTAATCACTGACCCTTGTGGGACACCATTTTCGATTGATATCGCTTCTGATAGTATATTAAGTATGCGCACTCTTATAGTTCCGTTGGATAAAAAATTTTTGATGAAATGCAGGATGTGTCCTGTGATTTTGAGTTCAATTAATATTTGTAGAATTCTTCGGCGCCATAGTAAGTCGTAGGCTTTGTTCATGTCCAGACAGACAGCAAGTAGATGTTGTTTAACTGCAAAGGCTTCTCCTATGTTTGACTCAAGTGTGACTAGACAGTCAGTTGTGCTACATTTCTCTCTGAATCCGCTTTGGCAATTGTTCAACATGCGATTGGATTCAAGAACCTGTTTAAGTCTTTTATTAATGATTTTTTCTAGAATTTTGCACATACAACATGTTAGTGCTATTGGTCTGTAACTATTTTTGTCATATTTACTTTTGTTGGGCTTAAGTATTGGTATAACAGTAGCTTGTTGCCATTCGTTGGGAAAAAGATTCCTCGACCATATTAAATTGTAAATATCTAGTAGACATTTAATGCCTTTAGATGGGAGTTGTTTGAGAAATATGTTAGGAATGGAATCTGGCCCTGGGCTCGTATTTTTGCTGTTATTAAGTGCCGATGTTAGTTCATTCATAGAGATTTGCCGGTTTATTGTGTTGCTACTGGTGTCGTTTTGCGGAATTTCTAAAGGGGTTTGAGATTTTTTGTATAGCAGAAATTCTTCTGTGAGATTTTCATCACTTGCGTTATTTGCAAATGATTTTGCTAATTTATTGGATATTGTGTAAGGATCATTTATTACAGTGTTGTTTTCTTTTAAAATTATTGTTTGATGAGAGTTTTTACCTTCGATCGATTTGATTTTGTTCCAGATTTGGTTTATAGGCTTCTGATAATTCATAGATCTTAAAAATTCCAGCCAAGATTCTTTTTTACTGGTTTTTATAGTTCTTTTTGCTATTGTTTTTAATCGTTTGTGTTCAATTTGGTTTTCTAGTGTTCCTTTCCGTTTCCAAGTGTTAAAAGCTCGTTTAGCATTTTTAACAGCAGTTTCACAGTTTTCATTCCACCATGGAGTGTTGTGTTTAGGAGTTTTCTGAGAGCTAATAGGTATGCTTTCATTGGCTGCGTAAATGATTATCTCTTTGAATTTTTCAATGATGCTATTTATGTCGTTATTGTTGCTGTCGGCGAATATGCTAATTAATAGTTCGAGCTCATTGATTTTGGAATTGATGCTTTCTTCGTATTTTCTCCAGTCAGCTTTATAATACTTCCAGCGCTTGATTTTGATATTTGCTTCGTTTATTTCTGTGTTGAATATAGTCGTCACGAGAGGAAAATGATCGCTTCCGTATAAATAGTCGAGGGCTTCCCAGTTGAGTAGTAGGGCCAGGTCATTGCTGCAGATAGTTAGGTCTATCGAACTTAAGTTGCCGGTAGCCGGGCTGCAGTACGTCGGAGCACCATTGTTAAGTAGTTCGATATTGTTATTTTCAAGAAGTTCTCCTATGATTATCCCTCTATCGTCAATTTTGATTGAGCCCCATAGGGAGTTATGGCTGTTAAAATCACCGAGAAGTATAAAAGGTGGAGGGAGTTGGTTGATTATGTTTTGTAGCATTTCCTTGTTGATATTGTATTTATCGCTCAGGTACACATTACAGATCGTGATAAGTTTATTGTTAATAACCGTTTGTGCGGCGACTGCTTCAATTTCTGTATTTAGAACTATTTCTTGGCTGTATAACTTTTCATTAATTAAAATGCATACTCCGCCACTGGCTATTAAACAATCTTGTCTATTTTTGTTATAACAATAGAAGTTTTTAACTTTAGCTTTTTCGTTACCTTTTAAATTTGTTTCTTGTAAGCATACGATATCAGCCTTTTCCTGGGAAATTAGGGACTGCAGGTATTCGAATTGTTGTGCTAAGCTATTTATATTCCATTGCATGATTCTAGCCATTTTTAGTAAGTTTATTCTACATCTGAGTTGTTTGGTGTTGGGTCTGGTGTAAGATTTGTGTTTGGTAGTTCGATGCATTTTACTAGTCTCGTGCAGCGATTTTTGATGCTAGAGTTACGTACGTTTGGTTTAATTTCTTCTTCAATAAATTGTTTAAACTTTTCTAGATCAGGGCTGTATTGTTTGATAATGTCGATGGGTTGTTTGACTCTACAAGTGTTTTCGAGAAGACTTTTAAATTGATTATAGTTTAGAAGTGTTCCATCTGTGTTCAAGTAACCTCTGATGCTGCGAAGTTTAACGTCTAGATCATCTTCGAATTCGTTATTTTGTTGGGACATTTTGACATTTTCATCGCTTTCGTCTTGTTTGTTAGTCATTACAGTGCCTACTGTTGCTTCTTTTGATGTATCGGCGTCTAATTTACTTAGTTTGCGCACTTGTTTGATTTTATTTTCATTAGGACTAATGCTTGTGTTGGTAGTTTGAGTAGGACTAATCTGTGATTCGTTCGAGCTGATTTCAGAATGTAATCTTTTCTGCGCGAGAGTAGTATTATCCGGTGCTTGTGGTATCGTGGGATCGTTCTGGCTTTGCGAGTCAGCTGTTTCGTCTATCTCCATGTGTCCGATGTTTGCTTTTTCTACGTTAGTACAGTCCTTTGCTAGGTGGCCTTCTATGTTGCAAGCAAAACATTTGATAGTGTCTGTGCTCGAGTAAATAAAGTAGCTAACTTCATCATAATTGATTTTGAAGAGAGTGGGAATTTTCTCGATATCTTCCGGTTTGACATATACTTGTTTGCGCCAACTACCTACGTGTTCATATCCTTCTTGTGTGATTGAAGCTTTCAGAGGTATAACAGGGGACCCTCTGTTTACTAATAGTTGGTCGAGAATGTCTTCAAATATGTAGTTTGGTATACTCGGAGAGACATTTGAGAAGATTACTCTCTTGAATTTACTTACTAGTGGTCTGACAGGTACTGCGTGCTCGCCGATTGTGATGGTCTTATGCTTGTCGGTGAAGTCGTCAGCTAGATTTTTGTTTGATAAGTATATACAGATGCGGTTTTTAGATATTCTTGAAGCGAACAGGACATTGATAGGTTTGACGATTTTTCCTATGACACACGTGTAGTCCGTGAGTGTCAGGTCTCCTACACAGTCCATAAGGATGGCTTGGTCACGTTTGGGAGTTTGGTCTTTTTGAGCGATTAAAGCATAGCTGGTGTAGGAATTGTTGATTGTGAACGTTGGGACTTCTTTTGGGGATTGGGTTGGAGATGTAGGTGTCATGGTTATATTCACTGCACAACTTTTACTTGATTGTGAGGAATAGACAGGCTAGGCCCGTACACGCACAACGTAACAATAACACTCGCGAGGAGCGATTATATCACACGTCTAATCGATACGAATGCTACGCGTGAACTATACTTCCTCTCTCTTTCCTTATTTTGTTCAAAGTTAACTAGATTTTAATCTGAACAAGTTTCGAAACGATTAAATATTCTCACTCGCAACTACCGTGGTTATGGATGCAAACTTGTTTGTTATGTTTTTGTACACCACTTCACAAAATATTCAAGGTTTATTCTTCTTTGGAAAGCTAATTTTACATTCACGTAAAAGCGTTAACTAATAATTTCTCCTTGGAAGGCTTCGCTTTTCAAGTAGCTTATGAGATTGATTGGATTCTTTTCTGAAAAATTACCTATTTCTTACGATTCTAAAATGGTGTAAAGCGCCTTTTTACGATGATTCAAAGAAAACGCAACGACAACAATGTTCGATATTTTCTGATCAGCAGTGGAGTGAATAGTACAACGTAATGTTTAGAGAAATTTTTTTATTTTATGACAAGTAACGCAATGCGATTCATGTTGCTCATTTTCAATGGTAACAAGATTTTTTCTTATGTAAAATATCGATTGCATTATTCTTCAAGAGCCCAAGTTGTTGAAACAACATTTTTAACAAATATACTGACGTTGTGTCGTAATAGAGAACCAGAGGAACCGTTTTATCGATTACGTTGTTCATTCAGATTTAAAAAATTCATCGAACTATGCAATCGATGACATTGTTGCTCTAATACATTTCTATAATTTCAAAGTCATTAAAAAAAATGACCCCCGGGATACCATTCCTAATAAAATTTAAGAATGTTTGTTTTCACTGTTATTCTCAATTTTATATTCCATCATCTATCATTTAATAATATACGATACGCGTTACTCAATGTATATTAGAAAAAATATTATTATAATGGATAAAGTACTCACATTGACTAGTATTTGCAAGGCCTCAACGTAGGAACGTTCGGTGTCGTATAGTTCTACGACGACGTGAGTTCGCGTATCCTGAAAACAAAATTACAACTCCTATAGACAAACCATAATTGAAGCTGTATTAATGAAATAAGATCACATTCAAATTATTTTCAAAGCCGCAATGAAGTAAAATAATATTTATACATTCTTTCATTCATCTATCACACGAAAATAATGTTATTATTTGTTTATACACGCAGTATAAAACCATAGCTCACTCTAGAGCAACACAAGTTCTAATAAAATTAGTTTCCATTTAAATGATGCAAATATATAATGAGGAAAAGCTAGTTTGCGTGACTCAATTCAAATTATAGTAAATATTCAAGTAATACTTCTTTCAAATATCTATTTCCAGATTTATTTATTTGTTTGATTGACAATGAACTTATTGAATAAATTAACGTCTTGTTAATCAATTTATAAATCAGAATATAATATAAGAAATATTCATATTACCGTATAATTGTTTTACCGGGGATCAATTCTGAGTTACCTTAACACGCGAAATATCAAATGAAATAAAGAAGTAATTTAATTGAAGCAATGCATATGTTTCTTTTTTTTATTACATTAGCGGGAACGCATTCGAGAATACAATTACATGCGCTGAATATACTAAACACGCGTGGAAGCAATTAAGATCAGATTTACACAAAGACCATGTCGCATCAGTTGTATATGGAAATTCTATTTCGCCGACAAGCATTATCGAAGAATACTACCATGAAAAGTCGTTGTAAACGAGCCAGTGGCTGATCAAAAACATTTCATTGTCATGTAACATGAAGAGGAAGAGCGTAAAACGATTACGCGTGCTATGACGATTAACAAGCTGATAGCCTCACCACCCGTAGTGATGAGGAGTGAATCTCTCTTCCACGAGGCACACGTGCCATATATACTGTAGGCTCGGACGCTTGCGAAAAACGTGAGTGATCCACGTGCGGCTCTGCCGCTGTTACTACTGCTGCTGGACATTGATGAGGGCTACTCGCGTGTGCGCCTTATTCTCTACTTCTTTCGTCCTGAGGCAAGGTGACATTGAATAATAACCAGTTGTATGAATGTGCGCACATATATACATGCTGTTTGGAAACTTCGGACGCGTCAACTACATAAGATTCTGACACGTTACGTGGGGTAACGCTTGCCTTCTTATTTTTTCGGCCATCCTGGTTTGTATTGCAAGCTGATTTTTTATTCATTCAACGACTACGATTCATAAGTACGACAGAGATTATTCTTTTCATCTTGGCTATCGATTGGACTATTGCCAAGTGCTTGTATAGTGCTTACATTGGCCTCTTTCATTGGAGTGCAGCTTGAGGTACATCTCTTTGTGCTCCTTGAGAACTTTATGCATTCAAATGCATTTGTGTTACAGAGATCACATGTGTTTGTTATGGAAGCGATATAAAGAAGGCTATATGGATATATATTTCTGACTAACGTCAGAAGCTGCTCGTTTTTTCGCTATTCAATGATTAAAACACTATCACGTTTTTCAATAAATGCAGGTTGCTAAATCAAAGCTCACATATCATTCATACTCTACATATGTTTACCATACAATAAGGAAATAAAGGTATTCGCACTTATATTAAGGTTGCATAAAACTATCCGCTTAATGATTTAGTTCAGCTCAGTAGGCTAAACAACTGACCCTCGTGTGTGCCATTTCATATTAAATTTATCCGAAAATTAGTAAAATATACTACCATCAGGAGTTTAATACTTGTAAATATGTTTGAAAATATGACATAGCGGTAACAATAATTTCTTAACGTATTCATGTAAATAAGAATATTGCACTTGTGCCGGCCAAACGGATAAAAATATCGCAACCAATTTTACAATAACTCCTTTTAGTTATCTTTGCCTATTACAGTACATGCTTTTATAATGAAATTCTTTGTACAGTAAACAACAAAATAATTTTGAAAAACAATAAAAAAATGTACTTAATTGTAAGGGAACTATTGACAACGATATACATTTTAATAATCACATTGATTAAGTAAAAAATTATCGAAAAATAATAGCGTGCAAAAATAAATCTTCTCCAAATGTATAAATTAAACGAATATTAAAAAAAACATGAATACACAAGAAGGAATACTCATGGATTTGAACAAACGGGCTAATAATTCGACAAGACAAGTGTTACCCACCGAGTCCTTAGTCGACTGCCTGCCATCCTCGCTATCGACGGACAGCTGGCTGAAGAGTCGAGACTCAACGCTCATCATCTTCGGCACGATAATCATTGATTTGACTCCTTTCATACACTCCGCTTAAATACCTTACTTGCACGTTACTCACTACTTCGTCTTGATCACAGACAGTTTCTTTTTTATTATTTCTTAGACGGGCATTGCTGTGCCGCTGTAGAAAGTTTGCATTGCTTTGTTGTGGCTACATCTATCTTAACGTGAATACGTCGCCCATCGATATAAGTGCATAAAATTTGGAATGCATTAATTAATATGCCTTTACGAAGACCCAGAATTCATGTATAAGCTTAGCTCAGTTTCTTTGAAAGACTATAGCGTGTGTGTTGAAGTTTTACGATCAGCTCACACTCTCTCGGCTATCTACAATAATGTTTAGTCTGTGAGATTATTTAGTATGCCACATAGAGCCTATCTAACATTTGTGAACTTTCTTTTATATTTTTAAAATATATTTATTGATGTCTGACCGTACGTATTTTTCTCTACTTGAAATACTCTTTCATGTGCGAATTCTTTAGCTTGCAAAATAAAAAACTTTCTATTTTATTTCAGGTAAATAATCAATAATAGAAATAAATATAGAAAACACAATACCTGAAATTTCTTCTTAACGTGATTAGAATTTATTCGTTAATGTAACTGTCGAAAACCCGAACACACGGTAATTAAAGATGTCTGGCAATAGGCTTAACTGAAGATGCGTCAACCTTCATTAAGTCAACCCCATGAAAGGCATGAGCCGACTGGTACGACCCTCGGTTGCAATTTCGTAATATAAAAGTTTCGCGCGCGCGGCACGCGGAAGCTTGTAGCGCCTGCGCATTGCCGTCCTCCCATCCAAATTCGACTGAAGGACGACTGCAGGGAGAGGCATATAAAATAATACAAGATTCACTATTTTCATTATATTACGAACTTGATTGCGTATTTTCTAAATGTCCTGTTATCAATTAACGAATTCTCCTGTACCACAGGATTTGTTCTCCATGAAAATTTGCTATTAATCGCCCACGACAGTTCAATCCGCTTTCCAGTCGACACATAATGACGTCAACGTTTGACAATCAGTGCAAACAAAACATTCATTATAAATTCAGTACGCAGAAATCAAATTTATCTCGTTGAATTTATACTCAGTAAAATTAATCCCTGCATGTTTTCAGAACTAATTAAAAGGCCCTCATCATTATCACCCAAGATAAAGCAATTACAGTTGTCAAAAACTATAACAATCGCGGTGCACGTGCTTTTCCTTCATAATTTTTTTCATCGTCGCCGACGTCGACCTTGAAGATAACTTAGGGGGTTATCGAGGCTTTCAAGGATGTATTATACGTGTATCGTTGTGTACACGCACGCTCACGCGTCTCATCTCATTATCGCGAGTTTTGCCATCTCGATGAATCTATCATGAATTCTTATTATTATTAATATTATTATTACTATTATTATTATTATTATTATTATTATTATTATTATTATTATTATTATTATTATTATTTGTAGTTTTAGAGTTGTAATAGGTTAATTAAGACATTAATAATTTATTTAATTAGTTTTCTTGCGTTGGAAAGATTTTTATTTTTGTTCAATTTTTGATAAACTAAGGAAGATTGAATCTTTTTTTATTCTTTTCACAAGTGACAAAGTATTTTATATATTTGACTAATTTATCGAAATGGCTTAAAACATAAGAAGTCTTTCATATCAAATGTTGCAATATAATTTTAGCCTATTGAAGTGTGATAATGTCAAAAAACTTCTATTAGACTATAAAAATAGTTATTCACGCGGAGTTAAATAGGATGTACCTATTAATTCCGTAATTCTCTCTGTATGACTAACGTTCTTTACAGCACTTAAAATCAGACTTGATTTTATACAGATTAATATTAGTCTTTAAAACTTTTATGCTTCGAAGCGTAGTTTTATATTATTTATATTTGATTCTTATTGCATATAAAATATTACAATACCCGTTTTCACCATCGTAAGTAGCGTTATAAAAATAAGCAAATCAAAATTGGTCATCGTGTCATGGCTTTATATAGATAGCTATATGCATTTACTCTATATATGAATCAATTATTTTCATCGAATTTTAGATTTAGAGTCTCGATTTTTAAATAAACATAATAGCGTTATTATGATTATGTGTCATTCTAGATTAGTAATGAAAATAAGGGAAGATAATATGATGAGTTTAAGCTGTAGTGTAAGAGAATTGTTTTTATAAAATTCGAATAATAAGATAAATTAATAAATTGGTCGATTGTCAAATAGTATTAGGCATGTGGTCGAACAAAGTAACTTACTGACAATACAAAATCGATTGTGCGAATTGGCTATTGAAAAACAGATATTGAGCGAGAAATAATTATTGAAAGTGAAATGATTAAGAATGCACATTAACAAATTAAAAAGCAATCTGTCAAGTTAGAAAAAAATATCTCCATAGAATTGAAATTACCGGTCTAATTAAAAAGTTGATCTAAACTCCCGGCATTCGTAGCCTAGAATGTAAAAACCGTTAATATGTTTGAAAAATAGAAATGAAATATATAGATATATGTACCTTGCAGTAGTGAATGTAAGCATTGCAGTCCAATAGAAAGCGTGCAGAAAACACACACTTGTCTTGCTCTGGCTCTTTCTCGCAAGCACTAAACGTAATAATGTTGTCAACCTATCGCAGGCACTTGCTCGTGGCAGACTGAAGCGCCGGCAGGTAGCATGCTCCTGTATCCCGGCGGCGCCCGCTCCTCGCTCATCGATCCCCCCTCGCGCGCGCGCCTCTTCATTCGCACGCCCCTGAGACGCCGGCGCGCAATTTAACGCCAAGTCCTTTATGCATACAATGAGAAATGGAACGGATGGATGATTAGAGCGGTTCGTATGAGAATTGAACTTTGTAATTCAAACTATAGGAGCTTTTGTATTTTCAAGAGAGCCTGCGAAATATTTGCATTGGGTTAGCTTCCGTGATTTTTATTGAAAACCAAATGCAGCGCTGTGCATTGAAAGTTGAGGACATTTTCAAAGAAATATTGACAAAACCATCGGGCTTACATGTAATTAATAAATAAAGATACAAATCGATATTTTAATAATAGCCCGTGTCATGTCGTTATGCAGCATTTCTATTTACCAAACTATTTATCAAGCATTAGTTCTACTTGAATGAATTAAGGTCGTTTGCATTGAAATTACGTCGCTAATAAGGTTTACTCGAGCTCACTTGAACGATAACGTTGTGTACGTGTGATAGCTTTGAAATAAATTCATATAGAGAGTGACGTCGAAACAATCGTTACTGAATAAAAGATCAGGAAGTTGTCGTTGAATTTTTCAACGTCAGAGCTACGTTTCAAGAAGCAACGGTCAAGCAATTTCGAAGAAAATATGAAGGCGTTGAAGGTGTTGGACAGATGAGGGTCTATATATATAGAGGTGGGTCAGATGTGTCTTTTATCACGCGATCTAAAACAATATTGAACTTCTGCGGCGTTTGTTAATGACGATGGGCAGATCCTTCGGGAGAGGAAATGTGGATCGCAAATGGGTTTACTCAGGTTCGAATCCACAACTTTCTCCTCTCTCTCTGTCTCTGTCTCTCTCTCTCTCTCTCTCTCTCTCTCTCTCTCTCTCTCTCTCTCTCTCTCGATTCTCGATCTGTCTGTCTGATAAAGCAGTAACAAAGATCAGCAGTGGCAAAGGTGTGTTCTCAAGTGAACAATAAATACTGCTCTAACAATTCGTAAGCAACTTTTTCCGATGATTGATGACAGCTTCACGGTTGCAGTATTGTTTTTTTAACTCGTATTCCCACTCAAAGATATACTTGTGGAGCAACAATCAAAGCAACAGCAGAAAGAATGTCATCGATAGTATTTTATTGTGCAACTAATATAAATGAAGTTTTTCATTGAAAAAAACAGCTGCATATCCCCAGGCTTTCGAGATTAGAGAGCGCGTAAAACTGTCGGCGATCCGAGTAATAAGAGCTTTTCTAATCAGGCAATGTTCTATCGGATCACATTGTTTGCCACTATCTCATTAAATTTTTGTTCGAGAAATGCTCAGTCTTTTTAATTAAAATGAAAAAATAACCAGAGCTATAGAAGAAAAGAGGCAATTACGAGTGATTAACGAATAAAGGTCATGACTGCAATTAAGTTTTCCTTTTAACATTGTTTCCTTCCATTATAATGAGTAACCTTCCTTGGATGTTTTCTAATAAAAATTTATTGAATAACGAGCGAACTAATTGTTAATACGCGTGCAAGAAGCATATTATAGCGAGAGAAGTTGGAGGAGCTGCGAAGGGACAGGATATGGGGATGAGGCGTATCGATTTCATGCAAGTTGAGACTGCGCGAAGGTGTCGGTGACAACACGAAGTACACTTACGCAGTGATATTGCCGGAAACCTTAGTGAGAGTTGTTACTCATCACCGACCTAACGAATTAATAATTTATAACGTAATATGCATTATTTTAGCAACTAGAGCGCAATGTTTCACTTTTCGCATAGATGTGCGTCGGTATTCAATTATTTTTAAAGAGCTTTAGACTAGACGTTCGTTCTGTATCCGTCGATGTATTGATTTATAAATCAGTAGATGACAATCCGGTATCCAATCACTTTCTCATTATTATAGATTTCCGTTAACGTTCCATGTACATATTGAAAATATTATGAAACTATATTTGTAGGTTGATGTTTTCAAAAGATGCATTTTGTCCAAGAATATGTCGGCATGAAGGCTGTCGAAAACAATGTCATATCTGTGGGCGATATTTTTTAAAAAAGGTAATAGGCATATGCATTTGTAATCTTGTATTAAATACGTGCTCGTCATCATTGTTTATTTGTATATTATTGTTATCGTATTTAATTTCAAATATCTTATAAATTATATATTTGTTTGACAACTAGTTTATGTAGAATGAAAATAAAATAAAAGAAAGTAACGATTTATGTGGCCTCGAATATCGCAATTTTGTCAACGGAAGGCAACCGACGGGTGTTCAACTTAGACATTGCTGGTAGGTAGTAATTTTGGAATGTTGAATAATTTTCATTGAAAGTCTAATTTTAATATTCCACTTGCCAAACGTCATCAAATTAATCTTTCTCGGCAATAAAAATTGCAGTGAGTTTAAAAGACAGCTATGAATAAAATCGTTTAAGAATAAAATCAAATGTCATGCATTTTTTTACGATTAACACAAAGAACGATAAAATTTAAAAGAAAAGAGGAGCACACGTGCATATCGAAAAAGAAAAGACATTCTACACGCGACTGGATGAACAGAACACAGATATATAGTCGAGCGAGTTGTCATGACGTCAATGTCGCGACGTCCAGTGACGTCATCGATCTCTCATTCCCGAAGCAGCAGCACGTAACTATTAGGCTTCTGCAATCTCTTTTATATTTCGTTTCTCTTCGCTCTGTTCCCATATCGGAAATTAAAAGACCCGTCATTCTTGTATTTCGACGCCTCCTACTATGCTGACTCTAAAGTCACTGTCTTCACTTACCGTTGGCTTTGATTGGTCGTCGAGATCACTACCCGTTGACTTGTAATGGACATGTGATTGAAGTACAACTTGCAAAGGGACAAACCCTCGTGCAACACAGAGTCCATCAATAATAAGGTGCTTAACTTTGAATGCCACTTACTTGGCAATTCGTTCTCCGTTATTAAATATTAATTTACCATCGCGAAACATTTTTTTGACATTGAATTTAAGGTTCTTATTTCAATGGAGTATTTTCTGAGCGTGTAATAAATACCATTTCTTGGAGGAATAAAGAAAATTTGTTGAAAGGAACTTATGATTTTAGAGAAAGGATCAATCATCGATCTGTATAAAAGCACTCGCTAAGCCCATTCAACGAAGCTTTCGCCAGATAGAGACTCGCGTTGGAGACAGCTTGCCATCGCTATAATTGCGACAGGTAATCAAGTGAAGGAGCAGTGAAACTTATGTACTTGCAATGTTGCAAATGTGAAAATCACGCTCTTGTCTGCAGCGATCAAATGAAAATCTGCCAGTTTTTTTATGAGAAATAGGTCAATGACGTGTAACAGAAAAGTTTTGATTTCTCTTCCGGCACTTTCATGAAGGAATCCATGCTAAAGTCTTTTGGATGCGTCAGCTGTCCTAATATATGTCGTTAATTCCATATCTCTGTCTCTCTGTCTTTGCCGCCTATATTCTGTTTTTGGTGAATAAGGTGAGCCGGTGTCAAATTGAAACGCGGCGCCATTTCTATTTAGAGACGAAGTGAAACAAGTCGAGTGTTTGATCTTCGATGGTGATAAATACGAGTAGAATGCTTAGCTGTTATTATTCTTGATTGTCTTCGATTTATTTCGTTTTTGTAGAATATTTAAAAAAATATATTGGCACAGCAGAGTTGAGCTTCTGGCGTGACAATCTATAAATACTTTGTCTCAATCTAGGGTTCGCTCGCTTGATTCATCAATTTGTATCGAAGAAATGAGTGATCACGTCCAGCATTTACGGATCCCATTCACGTGTACAAAAGAAGTTTGCTAGGCGATTGACCAAGAACGATCTATTGATATGAAAGTCGAGCGATAATCTGCGTGTGAGAAACGGACAAATGGGATAGAAGCTGGCAAGCTTCTTGGCAATTTGCAGAAGTAAAAAATACGTGTCGCTGCGAAAACTCTCGTGACTGGTACTGGCAACTACCGTGAATTGTCCAGTCTGTACGCGAATCAACAAAATCGGAAACTTTGCTTAGCTAGGAGCTTCATCTATTTTCGCTTCCGGTCCAGCTCCCAAATCGGCTCTATTAACCCGTACGCCTTCTCTTTTTCACGCTTCTTGGCTCTATCACTTTTTTCTTCGCTTCTTATTTTCGACTTTCCATTCAGTTGAGCTCTTCGCTCTATTTCTGTTTGCTTTCCTTTCGCACTGCGCACAGCCGTGTCGAGCGAGAGCGCACGACTGCTTGCGGAAAATCTTAGAGGGTATAACTAAGCAACCTTGAATGCCTGCTCGTTTGACCGTGTAATCTCTTGTAAATCTTCTACTTTCGGCTAATTAAAAGTCTCCCTTTTTTAGTTCTCACGGATACACATTCTCCGACACAATTCAACCGACCAACATTTATATTACATAGTCTTTTATTGATTATGGACACAAAGACTTTCACGCTCGGATGGATATTTTTATAATAGGGCTATACTCGAGAAATTCAATTTCAAGCTGTCACAGCAGCAGTACATTGGAAATCAACATGAAAATGAACGCCGCGCGCGTAATAATGCGATTGTTCGTAACGTCACCTTGACACGTTCTCTTGTCAAGACTTAATATCTCTTTCCATTCGCTTTCTTTCTCTCTCACGAAATTTTCATCAACTTTCTGGAACAAATAGTAATATGTACCGAGCGACAACTCATCGCCTTCAGTCATCGATTTATCGAGTAAAATTTTCCTTTATACCGTCGATATTCCAGGTTATAATCATTGACATTCACATAAATCTATTGTAAATATTGAAAATCCATTTTTTGTAATATACGAATTCGGTTTTTTCATTTCCGTAATTGGTCAGTTGATTGGCTTAGCGAATCGTATATTTTTGACGATATTTTTGAACAAGCGGAATTTCATAAACAACAACAGAGTGAATAACGTGTAATTGAGTTCGGTACAAGTCCAACCATGCTGGTATATTAATCTTGCGACAGTCAATCAGTCGACATGAACTATTCACTATTATGAAATGTAAAATATTCTTACACTTTATCAAAATATCATTCAAATATTCCACAGATGCAAAATCTTGATGAGTGTATTTGTTATCAAACAACAGACAATCGTGTAAGCTTAAAACTACAATTAAAACCCAGTTATACGAGTAGAACTTGGTTAGTGATATTGAGCAAAGTGCAAAAAAGCATCCTTTGTTGCCAAACGAGCTGATTTCTTTTTGTCTCACTCCCTTGGTTAGCTATACCTCATCAACGTCATTCTATCGTTCGTTTCCTTCTGTTTCTACACACATACACGCGTGCATGCGCGCACGCACGCACGCACGCACACACAAGCGTAGATGACCAGGTGGCAAAGTCGTTCTAATTTTGGATGTAAGCGAAGCCTGAGCGCCAGTCTCGGTTGAGCTTGATTCTAGCTACTTGGTGCAATTTTCTCACGGAACTTAGTGAATGAAGCTCAGAGTGGGCGTGATTTGTAAATAAACATTTTAGTATTTTTAGAAGCGAACTAAGCTTTCACTCTATGATTTATTTAGTAGTCGTTTTCAATGTTCTACTTAGAGATAACTTACGATGGTTTACAGTTGTGAACAAGTATTTTTTAATCTTCATCGGTCTTTTGATCAGCAATTTTCTTGAGAAAACGCATTGTACAAAAGATTTGTTGAAAGAAAACTCAAGCATCTCTAAGATGATTTTAATACAGTTTTGGCTACGAAGCTAGATGAGCTTATTCGAAAAAACTTGTTATTGTTTTAAAAATTGCAATAGCATACCAAAGCAGAATTAAAACGTGGTGATTCGAAAAATTTTAGCCGTTCAGGTAATGAAAAATAAGATATAATATTTGCAAAAACGGAAATATAATTTCATCAAAATATGTTCATCTGTTACTTCATATTTCATAATTGAAGATATTTTACAAAATGAAAAATACAGAAAATATTCTGTAGATATTGACGATTAGAGAGGATCGATAAGATTCTAGAAACATAGAAAAAAATAAGAAGGTCTAACATAGAGATATTTCACTGTTCAGTAAGTGGTCATACCACTAACAACTTACAACTTCATATCACTGGCCCAAGCAAAGCATAGCTAGTCATCGAACGTTCAGAAGCTATTCTTATCTTAATTTCAATGATCATTCTTCATTGAATATTTTCGTCCAAGAACTTAATAATGAAAAATATTTTTGCCAAGAAGGAAAAGTACAGCAGTGCGTGCGTTAGTTACAAGGTCAGACTGCTTCGTACATGTTTATCGTCGCAACGTCACGACGTTGACGAAGTGGATGAAGAAAGACGCGCGTGTGCGCACGCGGCGGACAGGCTTCTCTCATTCATGAATTTCCGAGCAAAACAGCTCGAATGTAAATGACGTCATCATACCTCTGCCTCCTAAAAGGCGAGTACGCGTGATATAAGGTGTAGTTAATGGCTTAAAAAACAACGCGTTGATTATATATAATAACGTATTATTATGACATGACGATTACTGTGAAAAAAAATACCTAATGATTTTCATAATTTTTAAATTGCACGATTTCTTGACGAATATATGTTTTCTTCTGATTGCATCGACGAAAGCATATGCGTTACGTATTGGTAAACTATAAAATGCTAATTGACCAACAATTATCCCACTTGACAATCTATTATTAATACCATAAATTTACCCCAAGGTAAAGTTAAAAAAAATATGCTATTTCAAGTGCAACTTCGTACCTAGTTATTTTCAGATCTAGGAATAAACCGCAAAGTAACACTCGAAGCAGCACCAGCAGCAGCAGAGGCAACAGCGCTTGCACAGCAAGCTGCATTGTATAAAAGGCAGCTCTGAATAACAATAATGAATGGCCGTCGACGAGACTTCACATGCACATGCCATCGACAGACGTGTAATTGTTCTCACCGAGTGGATCTCATCAGCAAGCCTTACATTTTACCCACTCTTGCAAATAACAATGTTAGTAGGTCGGAGGATTGTTATTCTTAAACTCGTCTATTAATAATTGAACGTTGGCCTGTGTATATATATTCATGTAGGAAGCTTTTCACGTGCGCACTCCGCTCTTTATATCAACGCAACAAGAATAACAATATAATTCACGAAATGTACGTTTTTGAAAAAACTGTCGAAAATGTACAGTGCGTGCGTGTGTGTGAGTGTAGCTGAATACATATATACTGCTTTATTGTGCTTATCATTGTAGCATTTAATCACGCTAAACAAAAGCTTTCTCCACGCAATTTAGTTGTTGATTTTATGCAGGTTGCTCTCATAAGGGAATCGCCAACTATGAAACAAATTGCATAATCTATCAAGTTCGTCATACCGTTACTGGCGCGTCTTATTTCTTAAAAGAATGAATTTAAACAATTGTTGGTCAGCAACGCTATCGATCGCCTCATATATAAACTCTTATGCGTGTAAATCAGAGTGATTTTGTAATATTACATAGCAACATGTTGTTGACGTAAATCTGCATTTGAAGAGTAAAAAAGTTAAAAATCACGTTGGTAAGCTTTGATACCATGATCGACAACTTTTACACAGCGAAATCAAAAGATCATCCTGTGCGTAAAGCAAAGAACAAATACTCACATTAGGATGAGCCGGTGCACAAGCGACTCTCTCGGACGAACCCCGCAAAAGTTCAGCAAGTAATTCAGGACTTGGTCCGGGTAAACCTTCCAGTTTGCTTGGACTGGACGTGGTGCGGTGATGCGTAGGCGGTGTCTCAGCGCTGCTGGTATTGCTACCGCCTGCATTAAATGACAAATTGGCCGAGACTTTACGCCTCTGACGTAAGCCAACGTCGTCTAGATCGGCTGCTCGAGACTGTTGTTTTGCCATCTCAGCCTCTAACATCTGGCCGTAAGGTCCGCGTAATGGACGTTTACTGTACCTTTTACATTAGAAATAAGACAATTCACAATTTCTTCATTCCGATTCTCTGTTTTTCGTGAAAACTTTAATTATTAATGTATAACGCCGATCAACGCAAATTGAGTTTATGATATATAAGAACCGTCTGCTTTTTTTCAGATTATTGCTGAATTCCGGAAGCAACTAGTAAATCATCAGGTTATAATACAGAGTAGTACAATAATTGATGTATTAATGAAAATAAACAGGGTTTCTATGTATAACACTTGCAGAAAATAAAAGATCGTAAGTACTAAAGTATATATGATATTGATGTACTAGTTAATTGAGAGTGAAAAATGTACAAAGCCAAAATCGCACGTGTAGATTTCGAAAGATATTAAGAATGAAGTAAGCTTATGGGACGTTTGAACGCGCAAAATTACATTGCAAATTAATATTTGTTTGTATCGATACCCTGATTAACGTGAATAACACATATAAAGTTGCTTATCAAAGACAACGGGAAAGCAAGACACGTGGCTCAGCGTGAATATGCGAGAGCACGCGTGTTTGCGCGTTTGTATATCCTTGATTTTAAATGCTAGCGTGCCGAGTAAACTTTTCGCGATATCCTGTGGATTCAGTATTAATAGAGTCCACACAATCTAGTGGAAGAAAGGAGACAAGTTTTCAAATGCGAGCGCTTCGCGTGCGCGCACGAGTCAGCCTTTCAAATAAGAGACTTTTTTTACACTTGGGATGTCGATTTGTTCTCCTTTTATACAAACCATCCCATCGCGTGAAAGCTCGCGCGCGTAAGATCGAAAGGTATATTACGTACGTATGTATATGCGTGCGTGCGTAATATATCTTTGAGAATTGAGCTTAAAAAAATGAGAGCTGCGCGAAGAGAAGACAAGTAGCTTACCTCCTGGGCGTCTGTCCTTCGCAATCCGACAGATCACTTGGTGTGGCCGAAGCCGGTGGCTCGTCTCGCTCTTCGCTACTCTGCCCACTGAGCTTTAACCTGGCAATCGCAAGCTCAGCCGAGTCGACAGCTGGCTCGGGCCATTGTGTTATGTAGACACCCTTGCGTCTCTTGCTCGTGTCGCCACGGTAGCGTCGTAATTTGCCACCCGGCGACACTGGCTGTACTGACTCGCTTGTTGCCGTGGTGGCAGTGCTTGCTTCGCTGGGCGCTTCGCTCGCTTCGCTTGCCTGGCTCAAGCGTAAATTCGCCAAATTTCGCAGGTCTACGTCGAGGATTGTGTCCTCCTGCGGTGGTGTTATTATTACCTCGTGTGGCTCGATACGGCTTTCTGAAAAACGGTTTCGTGTATTTTTTCATCATTTTACCAACAATTCATCTTCAACTCCAGTAAAGAATTCATCAAGGCATTTCCTAGATGAATATTCAAAAAATATGACGTCCGTAAATCTTTTCAATTCTATCCTTACTTTTCAAACAAATTTCATATTGATACCTAACTATTGACCATTTTATTCAGTGCAGACAATCAACATTTATCGCTTTAATGCTTTTCCGAAGAAATCGCTCCGTCGATACGACCATCAAGGAGAGATCGTCTGATATGCGATATCGTTTACGTTTAAGTCCTATTCATTAAGTTGCAAGCGAGGGAATAGATGCTAATACAGATCAGCGACATTTGATTTTTGAGTGCCAACTAGTCCATGAAATTTCTATGAGCTTCCATCGCTTAGCTCGCGAAACTTTATAACGAATCTACATTTTTTCATTGAGTTCTTCTTTTTCAACTTTCGTATAGACTGCAGCTAATTGTAAACTCGACTGCTATTAAACGGCATTCTTTCAAGGTGATTGATTACTAACTCGGTAAAAAAAGAAATACCGTTGTTTGAATAAGCTGGTTAAGTAATGAAATTCCAACGCAATTTTGGTTAGATTGTCTTTACCAAGATTACATTGTAGATGGCTTCTTTAAAATCTCCAAACATATTATTCCAAGTTTTTCTCATAAAATTCTATTGGTAATTTTCGTAAAATTGTACGCTACAAGCAACAACAATAACAACAAATGTGAATGCCAGTAAGCAACGAAAACATCGCAAAATCGAGATGACGACTATCAATCGGATTTCCATCCACTCCTTATAAGTCGATCGTTACCACAGACGCCAAGCGTCAGCGCATCGCGATTCAAACAAACAGCGATAAAGACACACACACGCAATGACGCGCGCGCGGCTCTGAGAAAAAGAGCCCGCGTCGTCGTCGCACATCACCCACACACATGTGTCCCGAAAATAGAGGAGATGCCACCTTTTGTGCTTCCCCAAAATAGAAAAGAAGGAAGAGATGCTTCCGTACAAAATTATCCAATGAGCACGTGAGTCCATTGTGCCAACCGGAAATGCTGACTTTTGCTGCATTCTCACGTGTACTTTGTTTACATGTTGAGATGACCATGATGAAAGTGTAGTATCCCCCTCCCCATCTCCAAGAATGGGAGTTAAAGGGTTCATTGAAAAAAAAAAGAAAAACTGACATGCATGGAAAGAATTCGACGACAACACTCAATTTGTCAATGATCTTTTTAGTTGTTACAAGTACATTTTCTAAAAGTTTCGTTTTGAATGCATAAAAGCAGGGATTAATACAATAGACCATCAGTTATGTATTATCTGATTTGTATAAAATGGATTTGCATTGAAAATTATTGTAAAATAAACATACTATGAGAGCGAGAAAAAGAGAATCCCCATCACATATTAATTAGCACCTGAAGCAACTGACCATTCGTAATAAATATAACATTGGTTTCTGAAAAATCATTCTCCGGGTTTATTATTGATGAAAATTTGATTTTTTTAAGATATAATAATTCGTCTTATTCAAGCCTACAAAGATTAGATAAATAAAGTTGCTTTTTGAATCTACACTATAAATAGCTCGCCAAATTTTGATGCCATTTAATTGATTGGCAAAGAGAATGCGCCTAGGGTCGCGCAAGGGAGAATGAACGTATAGAGTAAGCAAATCATTCGGGCGCGCTTTTAAGTGAATTCGAATTCACGCAGAAGCATGAGAACTCAAAGCTTTGTAATGAATTTGACAATGAATTTTTCATAACGTGCCTTAAAATTTCTTATCATTTAATTGACGCTTTCTTTATATTTTGAGATAAATGTGAAGAATAAACAAGAAGAACCTTCACTTGACGCATGACCTTAACATTTGCGGCTCAGAGTTATAAATGAAAATGGAGCAGCGCAAGCGACAAGTTCATGTCAAGTCGTCCGACTGTTTTAATTGATTTTCCTATGAACCGAATAGCCTTTAATAACATTGAATCCTCAAATGACTCGCACGCAAATGAAACGACAATAACGGGCGATGAATATTAGTTAATCGACCAACCTCTTTGCAAGCTCTCCTTGACAACGTGTTCGCTAGGCTTCTCATGTTCGACAGCAGCGACATTGACCCGCGCCGGAGCGCAATCCTCGTCGACATTACTGTTCACAGGCTCCGGGCTTGCAATCGCACTCGACGTAGCCAAACTATCCGATCCATCACTGCATGGTCTGAAGGCAGCTTCGGTAGACGGTAGCGACAAATTATTGTTGATAAGACCTTCGGCCGATGATCCAACAGCGCTGTCTGCTAAACTGGGTGGACTTGGTGTCGGTGAGTCTTCGATCCGGCGGACACGAGGCAACGTGCTTGCGCGTACTTCCGACGCCGCGTATGCTGCTCGTCTTGCATTCGCAATTGCCGATGCCCGGCTCCCGCCACCGTCGACGTTGCCTAACGAGAGAGAAAGAGAACCCAACATCCCGGTTATATTCAACTCTTGCATATGCAGCGATGAGTTTGCAGGCTTTATTTAGTACACCGGGAGGATTGCAGTGAGGGATACCGAATTCTCGCTGCGTATTAGTGCTTGCGTCGGTTATGTGACTGATTTTCAATTTCAAACGAATGCGATCATTATCCAATGAATTTCTAGATATTACAGATTCATTTACTTTTATTATTTTACAATTGTAAAATAGTTTCTTTAAGCGTTGCAATGTGTGTTATCATTGTTTTTTAGATCGATGGATCAAGAGAAACAAAACATTTTCAACAAGCGTTTTCAGTCAGATATTCAAATGCACGCGAAGATTACACGAAAGAAACATTCTATGTAAGTATTTTTAGTAGGCTTTTGATAGAATGTGGAAAATCCAATTGTTCAAAATAAAAGTGATTCGATAAATATAAAGAAAATATTAAGAAAGACATTGTGCGTAATGTATTTCTGTGAACACCGCCTGCATTATTTTTTTAAACAAATGTGCAAAGTTCTTTTAATAAACGTAACACTTTATCGTTTACATTTTAAATAAAAATAGGTTAGAATAGAATTTAATAAATACGAGAATGACAAAACTTTTATATGCTAATCGCACATTCTGAATAATAATTCGGGCTATTTAAAAAAAAATTTTCTAGAAACCATAATACTATCAGCATTCAATAAGCTCGAGCTTAAGCAATGCTATACGAGTACTTGGCTCGAAGCGAGCAATCATTTCGGCTTATTTCGGGTACGTATATGCGAGCAGTAGCAGCGCGAATTATTCGCGGTTGACGTCCATTTACCGGCGGGTAGCATGATTTTGGCAAGCTGCTCTAGTTTTCACAAAAGATTGAGCTAGTGCAAGCTCATGTCTGCACAAACGAACAAGATATTACCTAATACCGTGTTGAATTCCGCCATAGGGCTCAAAATTGAATGCACTTCCTTATGCTTAGCTTTATTTTTGAGTTTTCGATTTCATTTAAGACCAGAGATGCTTCTCTCGATTTCTTAACTGGTTTTACGTGATAATTTTTACATTTTCAATTTTATAATAACGTGTTATTCACGGATTTGTAATGATATTTTCGGTAAGAGATTCGACGTTCTTTCAGTTTCATTCGATCTAATATTTCTGTGCATCTAACATTCGACTTGTCTTATAAGAATGGAATAGTGCCAAAGTAAACTCATACAAGATTTATTTCAAACTATAAATTGCTTTGCCTCCCTTTCAATATAAAAAATGATTTATCCTCGCGTGTAAGCTCAATCATCTCAACCGATCTATTCGAAGAAATTTCTTTTACCATCTCCACACCGTATTGATCTATCAATCATCAGCATATTTGCTATTCAAATTATTTTGCAAAATATTTACTAAGAAGTGGATAGTCAACAATCACCTCAATTAGTATTTTGATATATTGATAATTGAGATGCTCTCACGTAAATTTTTTTCATGCGTGAAATGAAATTTATCACTTACCGTAACTATAATCAGCTTGTCCGAATGATGCACTCCGATAAGGCTGTCCAGTTTTCTGCGTGGGATAAAGCGAAGAAGTTCTAAGCTCCATGAGACCTGGCAAGGCGTCTCTTGCTTCATTTTCGCACAAATTCACGCTTTCACACCTGTCCAATTTCGTTTTGGCACTATTACTCGTATCGCCGACCAACGAATCACTCGACTGTCTGTAATGTCGACTCTTTCCGTTGCTTGCATTATCAACAGCAGCGTCGTTCTCATCAACCTCCGGATCATAATATTCTTCGCTTAGACTCTCGCTTCGAAGTAACTGACGAGGACGTGTTGATGACGACGATGATGGTGGCGGTGATGGTGGTATCGGTGGCAGAGGTGGCGGTGCTGGTGGCGGCGAAGAATTTACACTTGGAACGCGTGGATGATGGCTACCCTCGCTAAAGGTGTAACTGCGACAGGAGACTCGACCAGTGTTTTGATTGACTGTCAACTAAAAAAGAAATTATAAAAAATTTTCTATTTTTCTTTCGTCACTTATAAGTAAATAAAATTTTATGTTTGATTAGATTTAATTTTGACTTCATTATGCATTTAACCCTGTAAGTGTCTTGCTAGTTTTAAGAAAAGTATGGATTCAAGTTGGTACAGCGATTCAAGTAAAATAATTATCTTCCAAAATCATCATATCAACTAATACGATATTGATATTTTCTCTATTGAAGATTCCAGAACCTTCAAGGTTTTCCTCATAACAATGAACAGTATAAATGAAAATTCAACGAAAATATCTCAGAAATTCAAAGAAACAAAGGCGCAAACTCGCTGATATGCATTAAATAGCCAAGCAATGAAACTTCTGAATGAAATAGCCTCCAATTTCCCAGAGCCGACCAGTCTAGCAGAAGCTGCGCCGTAGATTTTCTAATTTAGCTGAAGTAAGAGAGAGAAACAGACCCACACATTCAAGCTCGCGCGAGGTTCGAAAGCACAATAAACCGAATAATGTACGCAGGCGCGTTCCAGAGATTATTTGAATGGCATGCGGACAGGTGTCGTTCAAGGCCACATTACAAAGGGCAATAAACAAGGGTTGCTTTCTAATCAATGAAGGGAGAATGGATGTACCAAATCGTTGCGAAATCTATCAGAAAAGCTTCATGTTCAATTATGCAAGAAATCGTAGATGAATGTAGAACTTACGTGGTAGATGGTATTTTTAACAAGATTAATTGAGCTTTTGCACTACTTTTTGAGTGATTGTTTTTTCAATTGCGTGAAATATAATCTTCATTTGTGAATTTTGGAAGAAAGTATTGAGGAAAGATTTTGTAATGTGTTTTGAGAGAAGATTTTACGTCAGGAAAGTTATATTATCGTATTACACAGAAAAGTAAACCAATAAATTAACGAATGATAGAGTATAGGTTGAATTTCTTTGTGTCAAGTTATAGAGGTAAGAGAACCTAGTATTATATTTAGAAGCGTCGACAATAAAATAAACCATCGCTGATTCGAAATTGTCAAGGTCTTAGTAAATACAAAAATTAATACCTACGTATTCGCGTAAAACATGAGTATAAAGATGAGTGAAAGGAGAAATGAGCTAATCCCTCGGATTATTAGTGGCTTTTACCCTCCACCAATTCGAGAGAAAATTGTTACTAGGAAGCTCGAAATCGCCAAAATGAACAATGAAAATATTTTTAAAAAAGTAAAAGAAAAGTAAAAATCTCTAGAATATCTTGATGGCCATGTTACCGTATGCTTACATTTGTATCAAAATTAATAGAATTATTCAGAAATATTATTTTAATCTAATTAAATCGATTTATAATTTGAATTACTTTTATAGCAAGTTAGATACTAACAGAGGATCGAAATGTGTGGATAATAATTTTTGCGAACCTATTTTCATAGTTTATAATAAATGCAGTAGAACCTGTTTTTTCAACAGCTTCCATACAAAATCAATAGAAAAATATACCTTGTTACAGTATATTTGACTGCCATTGAACTAATGAATAATGACCTCCCGTCAATGGAATAGTAAGGAAATCAAAACTAGTTTCATTGAAATTGTACTTCATGATGAACATGTTATCAATGTTTCAAATATACAAACATATCAAAGAGTAAAAGAGAAAAAGCACTCACATCCGACTGTTGCAAAGCGTAATTGCGCCGTTCGTCAACTGGTGGTGGAGAGGATGTATGAGCACGGGATGGCCGCCTCGGTGGCGGCACTGGAGCCGGGCCCTTTAGCTTTTCTGTAAGCTCGCGCAGCCGTTCGGCCTTGTCGCTGTTGCGCGAGGTTGACGATTTTTTGCCACCGCTGCCACCGCCGCCGTTCCATCGGAATCTTTGCAATCGGTCCACTGCTGTTACGGCTGGCTCCTGTATTTTTAAGTTTATAAAAACGAGCATTATTAATTGAAAGAAAGATGGCGTAAAAAATGTTTACGCGAGCTATTGATTCAAGAAGGAAGAGTTGTGCTTCTTATTTTTCTTTTTCATTGTGCTTGTTGACATTTCTTTCGTAAAAGCTTTTTCAGAATAGCCGTTTGACATTTGAAGGTTGGTAGCCTTGGAATGCTGATAACTTTGAGGATCAAGAGACAGAAATCAAGATGCCGTTCTAAGTTTAATAATTTATCGAAAATATTCTAAATCAAATGGAAAGAAGAAAACAAATTTAATTAATAAATACTCAAATTTTTTAGGGATATGTTATCGTACAAAGACTATGTTGTTTTAAAGATGCCGATATTACCGCCTCATCCCTACATTTTTAGAAATATTTTTGATAGAACTTTCAACATATAACGTCCCCATACACTTCACAAATGAAAGTTATAATTAAAAAAAAAAATTGTAGAATTTGAGTGAAGAAAAAGTAGCGGCGAGTTTTTAATCTTTATATAAGAATAGCTCTAATTAAAAAAAATTGGTTTGAAAGCGCTTATAAGAACTGAAATGAAATTTTGTATAAATGAAACTTGTATAGACTTTTTCGACACGAATCACTGATTTTTCAAAATAATCTCCCTATATTTTCCAAAATTTCACAATAGCTGATGGCACGTTTGTTCGGGAATGTCACATGCACTGTTCAGAAACTTTCCCTAATTAGAATATTTTTCGGGCACTCGTACAAAAGTCGTAACTGTCGAAATATTGACTCGAAACGTGCGTTGGAAACGAAACGGCGGCGAAGAAGAATCCTCTCAAACGAGCAAACACACATCACACGTTTAGCGTCGGCTTTTCTCCTTTTTTCTCCACAGAGGGAAAAGTAAAAATAAACACACACACACACACACACACACACACACACACACACACACACACACACACACAACTCTTTCTCTCCTTGAAATATATTGGTGAAATTGAGCAATATGTATCTCGCATAGAAATGATGTTATGGAGACCAACAAAAATCCACAAAGCTTACGAATAAGTTAGTGACAAACTCCATGGGCAGCGGTTGCCGCCGTCCCTTTAGCATAAACGTATATAACAACAAGAGTTTCTTTTGTCTTGATACCTGTAGCCGGAGGCTTTTGCTCCAAAACGGCTGTCTAAGCAGCAGCGGCTGCTGCCGAGTGACTGGCTGCTGCTGGTGCTTGTGCTGCTGTTGAGACTCGGCCGTCGGCCAACAGGCCCGGCTATTATTAGTCGGTTGCTGCGAGTTTGGCGCAGCACGAGCGCCGCTACTGCTGGTCCAGGACGGCGACGGTATCCGCGAGTTACCGCCACTACCACTGCCGCCGCCACTTAAAGGTAAGAGACGAGCCCGTGCCCCGATGCAACAGCACTCGCCTGCTAGACTTGGCTTTGCGCAGTACGATGGGTTGTCGCTCGATAGGCGCTGATGATCCGCATCCTGCGAGTCGCGGGTTCGACGACGCTCCAGCAATTGCTCTCGGGAATCCGCTGGTGGCAGGCTGTCCTGTAATAATAACGGAACATTGATTTCTACGTAACATTTGCTACTGTCGACGCTGTCACGATAAACGAATGCTTCATGTGAATTCGTCGCTGAGGAAGCTGCAACTCAGTCACGCCAAGCACGTGACTTTCGAGTCTTACGGGCACTAAAAACAGTGTAGGGGAGGCGTCAGCCGTAAATAACAGTAATAAACAGGGGATAGCGAGAGAGAAAGACGTAGCACGAGCTAGCAGAAGGGTTTGCGAGTCGCGCGGAGATCCTATGAGGGCATCGACCCTAGTAAATTGGAAGCGGCTAAGAGGTCTGAGACTCCGTACAATCCATGCAAATGAAACGCATCCCGATAGCAGTTTGGACTTTCTGCTGCAATAGTCAATTCACCTTTCCATTTAACGATCCGCGCCGCCGCTCTTACATTTCTAAAAATGTGCCTTTTTTCCTTCCACTGGGACGTTTTTAACGCCGAATTTTCATCTAAGCCGTTACTGTGTTATTTAGTCTTGCTTCTGTCTTGTTATTAGTGTTCTCATTTATTCTTGTTATCGCTCTGTTATTATTGTGTATAAAACAAGTTGTTAGCCTAAATCAAAACAAAATATTATCTGCTGCTTAATATCTTTCCTCAATCTCGTCCATGCAAATTGATAGTAGTATTTAACGTAGTATTTTCTTCTTATCTCGTCATTTTAATTATATGTTTAAAAAAGTCTAAGAAGCTTGATATTTCGCAAAAAACGTATTCATTGCACGACACGGGGATTTTTGGATTCTACGACTTACAAGCCGAAGGAAAACTTTGGCGTTGTTACTTCCGAAGTCATCAATTTTTTTTAATTTCTAACACAAATTTTAATGCATTCTCAAACTATAACAGAACCACTCAGGAACTTAGAAAATAAATAAGGCGTACCAGCGGTGTCTAGAAGTCTATTTGATATTTATATATATTGATATCAAATTTCAAATTAAGGAAATAGAATAATTTTTCCTAGATTTCTTGTATGTGCTAAAAAAATTCCCTCTCAATATAAACTATGAAACTACAAATTGTATATTTAAGTGATTACTACTTTACCTTCTATAGCATTATTACGTTGGGAATCTAGAACTCACAATAGTATCCTGCGAATATAATTCTTTTTACGTAAATTCGATTGTATATTTTATCCACAGTTGAAACTTTTATATTGAAAAATAAGTAATACTGTTTTTCGCTGACTTTCTCCAAGTTGTTTAAAAAAGTACTGATATTAAACATATATGATTTTCAGAATGGCCAATATTTCAATTTAAAAAATCATATTTGAACTAGAAAAAACTTTCATTTATTATTTGGATTATTTATCACCTTCATTCACCTTAAGTGGACCATCTGCATAAATGGTTATAATACAGATTAAAAATATGCGGACATGATAAATTAACCGTCGTATCATTATATAACAGAAGTTTGTTTTTAGTTAATGATCAAATTAATAATTCTAAAAAATAAAAATTTATAAAATTTGTTAAAGATTGATGCTGATTGTAAGCTGTAGAATGAGTTCTTTTATGCTAAAATTTATTTCACATCCATAAATGTTTTGTATAGTAAATAAAATCTAGTCGCGTAGATTTTTTTTACAAATAATGTTAACATAAATGATTTGTGGAGTTTTGAATATATAATTCGATAGTCGTTAAAATGAATTTCAAGTTATTATAATTATATAATATAAGAATTTCGTATAACGGCTATATTTTTAAATTATTGTAACATATATTTCAAATATCGGCAGTACATAAATAACGAAGCACTTTCGAATTAAAAATTGTCGAAAAATACTTCTCGAATTAAAAATAGCTCCGATATGTGGCATTCTATGCTAAATTTGAAGATGAACAATCATATCGAAATAAATTTGAAGATAAACAGTCATATCGTACGTGCTCGCAAAATTCGTGATCGATACATTTCGGTGTTACTTAGAACACAACTGAAAATAAGGCCTTTGAGCCTAAGAGCTTTGGCGACGCAACCTTATAATGCATTAAAACATTAATTTACATCGAACGCGAAGTAAAACCAGAAATCATTCGTCGAAATACGAATCTGATAAAAAGAAATGTCACATCAGTAGCAGTCCCAAGCGTTCATTGAGCGAGTCAAGGAATGGCAGAAAAAAAACTGAAATTTTCAAACGCAGGGAAAGCCAAGGAAGAGAATCGCGCGCACGTTATACACCCACGAATAGAATCCGCGTGCCAAGAGATACTGTATTGGCAATAGTAGAGGAGGATAAGGTGACTCCGAGTCTTCTCACGAACTCGTTCCAGATAAACTCCTCTCTCACTCGCTCTCGCGCTACTCTGAAATGGATCTTCGCGGAACATAGAGCGCACCGTAGGAAACGCCGACACCGCCAACTCCGTGCATGTAAACTCGTTTCTTCTCTGTCCCTGTACGTGTACCCAAGCTATTAAGAGACAGGTATACGTCACAAGAGAGTAGCGCTAAAAGTATCCAAACAATAATTGACAAAGTCGTTTCTTGGTTTTTCATTTCCATCTTTCGTCAGTTGAATTGCAATGCGCTGCAGCTGACAAGGCTCGTAGAAGAAAGTTTGGTAGTTTGAATTTTATGAATTGCTTTGAAAACATTGTTCATCGTGGTATTCAAAGTTATCGATCGTTTTATTCTTCCAATTTTTTGTTAACGCGTCGCTTAACGTAAATTTCCTGTCATTCTGTCATAGAATCATGAATAACTCATTGAAACAGTCACAATATAAAATAAAAAATCGCATGGAGCATTAAATGAATATAAATGTTACTACTCCTAAAAAGCCTTATCAACAACAGCAACAGTAGATAGACGATTACGCGCATTGAGACAGGCGTAAATCACGGCAAACTTGATATTCGCGATGAAGAGGAAAAAAACTGGTATGAGACAGTAACTTTAAGATACTGAATGTACTGAGATAAAAGAAAAAATTACGTGCAGGCGAGAGTGTGTCAAAAAAAGTTACATCCAAGTGAAAGTAAGCTGTTGAATTTCTGAATAATAAAGTTACATGTAGGCATGCGAATCTGCAATATGAACCGATGAACATTCCATCGTGGCATTTCAAATAAAATTTAAAAATCACTCTATATTAACAAGGCCTAACATTATTATTTGATACTGTTTGTTGTGAAAAATTTGAGATAGGAATTTTTAACTGAATCAAAAAAGATAATAAAACTTTATTCGAGATACAACGTTCTTCACTGGCATCTGCTATTCGCGTACTCATTTGTTCTGCCAAAGTAACTTTAGCTGCTCGATAGTGGTTTAAAAGAAAAGAAGACACGTTTGATAAAGTGAAGACGCAACAATGTCACATAATAAGAATGAACCTCGGCGATAAGGCGCTCGATCACTTACCTCCCGCGGGCTGTGAAAGCAACTTAGATTGTCATGGGATGAGTGCAACGATTTTAGTCTCCAAGCTAAAAGTCTTTTAAGATACTTATACAGTCAGTCCGTTAGAGTAAAACGTTCTACGTATTTTTCATGGAATGTTTTCCAAACTTTATTTGAGCAAATCCAAAAGAAATATGTTGATATATCTCCATGTTGATATATTCCCATGTGCTAAAGACTATGTGATCTGATTATCTCGAAAAAAAATTGCCAGGGATATGCCATTTCCCGTTTGAAAGCTAATTTCTGATGCTTCGAAATAAGCAAAACACTTTTTTCGAAATTGCATACTATGCACGGAGCATCGAAAGCGAAAAGCGAATAGGCACTTTATGGAATAAACCGCAAAAAAACGTATTTTCCTACATTAAAATTATAGTCGTTTATACCTGTGACAATCGTAGGCCATATCTGGTGCCACCAAGGAGGACGTAGCTGGCACCAGAACCGATGGTTACAGGTCTGGCGGCGCCGCAGAGCCAAGCACCGTAACCTTGATCTGGCGTCGACGTCCTCTCCCCGCCTCCGTCTCTTGCGGCTCGGGGCATCCTTCATCCTTCCCTAATGGCGCTGCAATCAAAAAATAAACAACGCTGTACAATCAATTGATATTTTTAATATTATACAATATACAATTTGCTTTTGCGCGTAAGGATTATCAATTTTGCCTGTTGAAGTTGCGTTAAAATATTCATTAGAATTCGAGTCGATAATTTACGAAGTCGTTGCATAAGCTAATCAAATCGAAATCTGATTAAACATCTTCGTTCCCTCAACAACTAAAGGAAAATCCCCTTTCACCGTGACATTATTTTGCCGATCGGTTAAGTAGAAATCAAAACGTAATTCTGACGGTTATATGAAAATTGTCATTGAATCCACGTGGAGTCTACAGTGCGCAGCGAATAAATCAATTTTAAATTTATCTTCCGATTCAGTGAAATAGCGTCGGCGTACTCCGATTTTTTTTTCGTGTAAGCAGGTCAAGGCAATGACGTTTTGCTTTTTTTACTGCTATAAAGTGTTACTTTATATGAAAATTGTTTTAAAAAATCATAAAAATGATCCATTGTAGTGTAAGAAAGAAACAGTGTATCTTTAGAAATAAACAAGCATGTCACTTGAAATATATTCAAGAGTCATTAATACAAAGAGGGCAGAAAATACATGAGAATTTATTTGAATAACGCAAACGATACGTTAAACTCACGTGAGGATATTTATCTCGCAGAACATAATTAAAAGACTTATTAATAAACACACATCCTCACTTACAAAGCATATTACTTTTGATCACAAAGAATACTCGAATTTGCTTATAATTGGCTTTTAAATCAGTCATCTCGAGTTATAAAATAATTTTATTTTGTTTTTGAGTGAAATCTGCACTTCCTGTGTTTGATACACCCTTGACCATAAAGATTTACGCTGATCGAGAGATTGTCATTGTTTAATTACATCTTGTTCGACAAATATAACAATACTCGTATAAAAGAAGTCTTGTTTCGATGAGCAAATATTTAGTTCATGGAGAGAGGGAAAATCCGGATTGACCTCGCTGAAGACTCTGTAATTTATAGCGCTCGTAAAGTACGGCAATTCTGATGATTCTTGAGAATTGAGACGGTACCAAATTGAATTTTTCAACGACATAAGCTTTGTTTAAATCATGTGACAAAAAACTTGGGCGAGAATTTTCAAGCGAGCGCATACTCACTTTAGCCTTGAAAGAGAAAAATTACATTTGCGAGGCCATTTCTTTCAGCTCATTTTGGGCGAATTAATGTCACGAGGCACATGATGTTTCAAAGAGATGCGTGTCACATGTATATTCATATATTGCTTGACAACCTATTAAGCATGGAAATAATAGATTTTTCATCTATTCAACTTTTTTTGATAAAAGGTGATGAGTTGGATTTTCTTATTAACACAGTACAATGCCGCATTCGTAACCAGCGAATGCTGATTAATTAGCGAAATCAGATTCGAATCTCTCGAGGATACTAACACTTACTCGAAGGGATTTTCAGAGTCGTTAATGTTTTACGACACTTATTAACACTCCTCAGTAATATTTGAATTGGAAGTTTTCTCACCTTTGTGACTTGACTTTAAATACAACGAAGATTGTGAAAGTAAACTATTATATTTGCTTACAGTCGCTAACAGAATTTATTGTTAAATGGGCAATAAATCAACAAAGTAGAATATTGTAATAGCGGTTATTATGCCTCATTGATCAACGTGCAATGTTGCTGTAAAAACCTATCTTTAAAATAACTATTGCAAATGCTATTAATGCCACGTTAACATGACACAAACACAATAGTCGCATTTGCACGAAGTGAATTTGCTTAGAAAATGCAAAAATTACAGAAATGTATAAGTCTATAACTCGGCCTAAAGACTCACATCTGTCCACATTTGAGACTTGAACTTGAATTGACTCCAAAAAGTAAAAAGATTGAAGCTCGTGTGATCGAGATGTTAGGCACAACCTGCAGGCGATTTCATCTCGCTGCTCGCAAGCTGCTGCTGTCGACGCGAGTGCCGCGCTAGGGGGCAGCGATGAATCTCCGTGGACGAATTACGCTTGTCGTACATTCCTTGCACTGTGCTTTAGGCAATCGAACTCTCATTCATGCAGTCTGGCGGTTTTTTCTTTCATCGCCTCGCTCGACTATCATTTTGTTCTTTCCGATTTGTTGATGAATCAGTCTGAGCTAGTTCACGAGATTTCGAGTACTTTTATCAGGGTTAAATTTTCCTTGATCACAAGCTTAGGCCTGTTGACCTACTCACACTTGGGTGCACGCATTAATCGACATTGCCATTCAATATCTTTCTGTTCTAAAAACAACGTCTTGTTGAGATTGTTCGACTGAAAAAAGAGCAAGTTCTGGCAGCTCGATAAAGTTTTAAATAGCACGTGAAAATGGCATCAGATCAGAATCTATTGGATATTTGGAAAGTTTGATCGAGGCTGTGCTATCGCTTAATTAATTGGATCTGTAATTATTTTCATTTGGTTTTTATCAACAGAAAAAGTGATTGAACCTTATCGAGTGAAATTGCCAGTAATCTAATGTATTGTCCACCGGGAGAAATGTTTAGTTAGTTCAAATATATTATTGCTTATTTAGCGCTCTACGAGAAAGAAAAGTCGTATTGTTGCAACTTAGAAAATGTTCAACAGGACAACTGTTTTGACACCTTTCGCAAATTATTACGCGCGTCTCCTCTTGAAAAGAAGATCACGCCTGAAAGCGTGCTTACAGATAACAATATAAAAAGTCACATTTAGCTTTATCAACGAACGCAAATATCAAAATATCCACGAATGAAAATGACTGTTAAAATGAATGGCTAAGACTGAAAGTTTTGCACACAGTTAGAAATACAATCCGGGGCTCTACTCGTAGCCTCCTAATACGACAGTCTAGATCTAGTAGCAGAAAGCGTTTTCTCACTTGTTCGAATTCCCTTTGACGTCCGACACGCTGAATAAAAGACAAAGATACATTATACGTAGGATACGTAAGCATCGTTATTCGATCGAAGTAATTGCTCGTTAAAGTTTCACGCCAATGAAAGTGCACTCGAGTCTCTTAACGAAACAGCAATGAGAATAATCAAAGGTGGCTTCTTTCACACTCGCATTCCGTATTCAGTTCTACGAAGCTTTTATATTTATAACGCGCTTGCCATTCTTTTTCAGCCGCGCAGCACTCGAAGCATCTGTTTCCCTTTTATTTTCCGTCGCTAATTTTAAGCCGTCTAATCTTGTTATCTTTCGAGCTCTCTCCACTTATTCTTTGAGGCTTTATTGGCTTTGGGTTATTGGTCGCCGACACGGACCACAGTCCCCTCACCGTCAATACAATTTATTAGTCGCAGATTCAAAATGTCTAACAGATTTGTCAATTTCATAATACGTGCCGACTAAATAGGTTCGTTTGGAAAAGCACTTGAAAACGTGCTCCTAGTCCTAAGACCTATCACTTTTCGAATGTATCCAATTGTACGAATTGATTACATTTTTCAATATCAACCGACGCCCTGCATAAATATTTTGGTTGCAAAGCACTTGACTTCACGATGAACTATCAATGCAGCCCGCAACTTACGCCGCCAGTTACGTAAGCGCTGTGAAAATCGACGCGTGCACTTGCAAAATTGCCAAATTGGAAGAGTGCAGCAAGTCGAGCATCGAGGGAGTTTGTTCGGCAAGGAGCTTCGCAGCAGCAGTGTGGCTCGACAAACACAACACGTTAATCTTCACATGCAATGCGAATAGTATCGATCGGTCGCTGCGCGTCAGCGAACCCGCTAGCTTCGCTGATAATAGTCCCGTATCACTGACCACTGACGCAGCGCGCACAATTACAAGCAAAGCGTTAATACACCTTGAACTGACGAAGCCGACCGAGCACTCGAAACCAGCCTCCCGGAAAGTGTGTGCGTCGAAGCGCAAAGCCGAGCACTGACTGCGTGCGTGCGTGCGTGCGTGCGTGCGTGCGTGCGTGTAGTGAGCTGCTTGGCGAAAGTCCGAGCGAGGGGCCGGTGCCAAGAAAACGGGCCACTCGAGAAATCCAACAGCCGTGAAATATAGAAATAGAAAGAGACGCCTGGAACAGCAAACGCGACAATGGGCCAATAAAGATATCCATATGAATGACAGGTGGCGAGCTGGAAGCTGAGGAAAGAAGAAGATGGCGAGAGCTTGGCCCGATTTAAAGATAGCCTAAGAGAAGCACATGGGAAAAGAGTCTAGCAGGCGCGTGGAGAAAAATGTAGAATCATGTATACTGGGTATACAAGACTGTTTGCCGCTGAGCAAAAACCATAATCCTTCGATATTTTGATGCGATAAGTAAGATGAGGAAAACTGGAGCAGAGATTGATTGTCGTGAAAAAAATGGCAGTCGCGGCGATGTACTCGCTTTGGCGTACCACGCGTATATTTATACGCAGCGTCGAGATTAGAAACGTGGTCGTCGAGCCGCCTGTGCATTTTGTCGTTCGATGCCCGAGGCGACACTGCTGCGCATACATTGCTGCTGTTGATTTAAAACTGAAAACCTTTATGGCCACACTTATGTGCTCGATCAATTATTCATTTTCGTTTCCCTTTTCTGCTTAGGTAACTCAGCAATATTCAGTTGTATATTGCTTAGTTTCCTTATTGAGGGAGAAGCATGTGTTTCTGAAGTCTCAGCGAAAGCATTAACGAGGTCATTAGTTGTGCAATGCTGGACCATTGTTGATTAATTAATCGAGAGTTTCTTGTAAAATCGATACTTCACCATTCAATTCTCAATTGAAAATGAAATCTCGCTAATGTCGAAATAGCTTTGGTTCCGTATCATGTAAACAACGACCGAAGCAATTAAGTGGCATAGCGTAAATAAAGGCGAGTAAGGAGCTAACTGAAGAATGCCGCTGTCGTCAACGAACAATGCAAGGTATACACGACTATCATCGGGCATCAAACATTGCCCGGCGGCCATGCAGTCGCGACGGAATTCCGCTGAATCGTCAAAACCATAAGTCGCACGTGTGCTCGAATGCATTGCATCGCTGTGTGCTTCAAGATACGTTTCTTACATACACGCGCTTGTTTCAAAGTCTATCGTTGCAAGCGTTGCCGCATCGAAATCTCAGCAGAGTGGGGCAGGCTGTCAACGAAACATTGCATTTCAGTCGAGGATATTGAAATTCTCGCTTCATTATACGGACTGTCAGCCATTTCATGCGCGTATCGTAAGCGGAATTGATGCAAACGAGCTAAAAATCGAGTGGATGAGCAGCCCAGCTAAAGCCATCGGTAAACGGAAGGTTATTCGATGACATGCTCGACTACATCTACCTCGTCTACCTATCGAAAGCTACAACATTCTCAAGAGTGACAGGCCAATTGACGCGAATGTCCGTGCCGCGCGTCCACGCGACGATGACGTACATGCGAATGAAAAGAAACGAGAGCACAGCTGACGATCGTCCGGGTAACGCGCTCGCGTGCGGGCTGAATGTCGAGCCAATTAACGATAAAGCAATTGGCCTGGCGTAGCTCGGAGTGCTCGCACTAGAACATCCCTCCGCGAGAGAGCTTGCGAATGAGCCAGCCCCTCTCTCTCTCTCTCTCTCTCTCTCTCTCTCTCTCTCTCTCTCTCTCTCTCTCTCTCTCTCTCTCTCTCTCTCTCTCTCTCTCTCTCTCTCTCTCTCTCTCTCTCTCTCTCTCTCATCCACGGTTACGAGAGAGCAGCCGAGCTTGCTGGCTAAGTGGCGGTGCAACTTTGAAATGCGTTGCCGTGTCATCTTCAGCTTTCTTTCTCTGCATACAAACCTCCGACGGTTGCAACATTAAAACAGGATCTATGCAATGATGCAATCGGCGGTGCGAGTTTTTATTTCTTGAGTCAAGAGGCGGTAGCTCCTTGACGAAGTTGTTAACGAATCCGTACCGTCACTCGTAGACCATGCACAAGCTGGTCCCGCCACGCATGTTTAGCTGGAGGATCATGCTCACATCCATTTTTCACGGGCACTTGCGCTACAAGTCTGACACGGCTCTCAACGTACATCACTCCAGTTGAACGAAAGTTACGAGATTGACTTGATCTTTATACGTTTTGAACTTGAATTAGAGATATTGCTAAAAGTCAATGCTATTGTTGAAAATCAATGCTTTTGTCTACCTATTTACCATTGTAACATTATTCGTGTTAGTCAAGCCACTTAAACGAAACTTGACTTATGCACAAATATGAAGAAAGCCACTTACCGACGAATATCAAGGAGAGATAAGACATTAGGCATCCACGCAGATTCTCTAAGCGAAGAAAAGGAAAAGCGCACGTACATCGCGAATATCTCGCGGAAAGAGATAATCGAGAGTAGCATATCGTCGCATCATCATTCTCGGTATATGTGTCTCATTAAATTCGATTCACAAGAAAGACGTACGCGCGCCCTGAAATATAGAGCAGCGCGTTTGCGTTCCGGTTCGAGGGAGCGCAGTTATGTATCGGCGTATTCGGCCCACTTGTATACGGTACTGCCCGAAAGGAAGTAGCAGCCACGTGCACGGGATACAATATTAATTTTGTCCGTAACTATATACTTCTTTTCTTTCTAGTCTTTCAAGTATCTGCTCAACATTAACGAACACTACGTGTAGCTAGACTATAAGAACCAACGAATCAAATGATAGATATAGGACCTAGTTTTGTATTATAAAATTGCTTATCAAGTTGCTTTTAATGTCATAAAAGGCGGGAGCAATTGCAGAAGTAACTTAGAAGTAATAATTCGAATGATCTAACTATAGTTAGTACGTTTGAGAGGTATTCTTTGATGACCAGTCGCAAGCTCTGTACAATTCAAGTACAAATACTTGAGCGCATTCAAAATCAAAATAAAAATCTACACATATCAGCAGACTAATTAATTAGACACGAGAATTTTTCAAACAGTTAACTTTCGTACAAAAGCTGCAATTCTTCGGCAAGCTCTCAAAGAGAAACAATCCAAAAAGAACTATGCTATGTGTTAAGAATTTCTTCATTTCACAAGTGTCTTCTGTTCTATTTGACGGCAGTGCGGGCTTGCTTGCGAATAACCATTGATCATAAAAGGACTTTCTATGGGGAGCATGTCGTATAAGTCGCTACTGCTGCGCATCACTCGACGCCAAGATCGTACACGAGTGATAAAGCTGCGCCGATCGGCCTTCGTTGGTGCCCTGCGCGGTTTCTCCTCAACCACATGCGCAGCTAATGCACTATCATTTTTCAATTACATGCCCTTCGCTTAACGAGAGCCTGATACCAGCTTCTTTCTAGACCATTACATAAAAAAATTCGGGGACATTGTGTCTGAAATTCAATTCCATCAGTAAATATAAATTCGTTCAAGCATTACTTGACCTAACCGAAAAGTCACACTGTAAACAATCCAAACGAATACCCGCAAAATTTCAATAGCCGCACAAAATATATTTATATTTTAAATGGCATATGCATGCCATTTACAAGTGTACCCGAATTCGTAATGCTTCGTGCATCGACACATCTCCGATTTCTGCGACATACGCACATTTTTTGCGCTTCATTGCATTTACTTGTTTTAAATCAATATCATTCGTCTGTCAACTAGTGAGAGTAATGACTCGCGATGTGTATAGTGAACGTTATTTTTTTAATATCCTTATTAACGATAATTAACAAAATATATGCACATACTTACGGTTAGTATCATTGAAATGCGGTTCCCATAAGTGCATCTAGCAATTCAGTCAATTGGCAATCTGATAGCAGCATATTCCTTTGGCTATTTCAGCAAAACAACAGATCGTCAAGAACAAAACAAAAAAAGTTACTCGCTATCGTTTCTTTATTCACGATCACTCAACTTATCGACAGGAGCCACAAACGTATAGATAGTCGCAGGTCAAAAATTAAATAATGCTCGCCAACCGCTATCGACCAGCACTGATGCAGAAGAGCAGCACACATCACCTTTTCAGATATATATCCTGGTACACAATGATAACCGAAACATCATGGTACCAAATACTTACGTTCCACCCATGAAAGAATGAGAAAGAAAAAAAACGACGCAGCGTCTGTGTCGAATAAGAAAAAGAATTAAAGGAGTCACAACAGCGCGGGCGCGAATAATATAATCTCTGCCGAGTGGAAAAACGAGAATGTGCGGTGGCTGCTGCTGCTGCGTCAGCGCCGCCTGCCTGGGACTTAAGGCCGTGCGGTCAGCCCCGGCACTGACGATGGCCACCTACCACAACTATACCAGCCAGCATGAGAGTTCTCGTTGGTGTGTGTGCTCGCTCGCGCGCACGTTTGCGAGCAAGTAACAGAGAGAGAGAGAGAGAGAGAGAGAGAGAGAGAGAGAGAGAGAGGAGAGAGAGAGAGAGAGGAGTGAAAGGACTGAAAAAATAGCCGCTGCATGCGGGAGTGTATTTATACTGCACGGATTCACTGCTACGTATGTTGTAGGTATACTTATGAGGACGCACGACTACTCTGTACAAAGAATGATCTTAAATTTTTAGACTGCGAAAGAATCGACATATCGACGAGCAGGTAAAGGTGAAAAATAAAGAAGAAGAAAATGTGATTGCTGAAAAGAAGAGATCAAAGAATAATAAAACTGAGTTCAGAACTAAGGTCACGTGAACGAATGAGCAAGATAAAAAAGAGTAGAGCGTGCAATAAAATCGGAGCAGAAGAATATATGGGAAGAACGTGTGTGAGATATCGCGCCAGCGATTTTCAGGAAGTACCGATTAGAAATACAGTGATAGGTGAAGATATTTTCTACGTTCAAGTATTGTCATTTGTAACGTTTCACATCTAACGTTTAACCGGTAGATTTAAATATGTACAATAGTGATTATGTTACTCAAACAAGACCTGTGCTATTTGTACAAACCATGGTAATTGTCTGTCAATATAATGATAGAAAGTTCACGTAAATATAATAATGAATTTTACATATAAGAGAAATAGGAAGCACGTTAAGAAAGTAATACTTTATAAGTACATCAATTTACAAATTAACATTTCAGTGTATAAATATAATAATATAATAAAGTAAATTATTTAAAAAAGTTCCATATAAATACCAAAACTGCTGAATATATTGATTTTTAATAGAATACTTGAAAAAAATTGATATTATACAATCAAAGAACTACTTTTGCTCAATATAACGTAATAATAAAATATTCCTGAAAATTTGTAACAAATTCTTTAACATATTCTTATCAAAGGATTGAAAAAACTCAAGTTCGTCCACAAGTTAAAATGCCTACGTATAACGAAATTCCCGCTTAAGATAATAAGATGCACGGTTAGTAGTCGTGCCGCCGTGCGGCGTGCGAGGGCATAGTATCGGGTCCCTAGACCCACACTAGCAGCACGCAACGCAGCGCCGCTGTCTCGGAGACGGAGAGACGTCGGACTCAGACAACGCCCTACGGTCTACGGTTTACTCTCATAAACAGTCGCGCCTGTTGCCATTTTACGATAGCAGCGTGTGATTCATTGGTCGTTTTTTTTTTATTTCAAACAATCAAAATTCTATGAAAATGAAGCTACCTCAGTCATGTTGGTCTCCAATTATATGGACAAACAGTATTCGAACTGCAACCAAAGCCATTGCGTTTTATACAATTGTGAGTACAGCTTTCAATATTCGTAACCTTAAATTAACTATAATTTTACGTACATCTTAGATAGGTATGTTTTCATTTATTTAAAATCATTTGTATTCTGCGAAATGTTTTTTATAAATTGATTCTATTTATTTCAGGCAATTAGTCTTGTTTTAATTACTTTTATTGCTTATCAAATGAGAGGTGGCGACTCCACGCAGCTATACAATCCACTATTTGAAGCCGATGTCAGATTCTGTACGTATATTTATACACTGCCTGTCACCTACTTTAGGCCCCCGCCGCAAAATTAGTCAAAACTTTAAAGTTCAATGTCTCTGGTAAAAATTAACATACAAAGTCGTACAGGGGGCGCATTTGAAAGGTCATTTTAAGAGCTTTCAAATGGTATAATTCATGGATGCTATCGATTGCTTTTTTATTTTTTGCAAGCAATAATTTAACATTGAAAATTCGGAACATTTTTTGCTAAATTTGAAAATTTGCCAAATCTGGAAAAAAAATCCTACAAAAATTTAAATTAGAGCTTTTTTAGCTTTTATCAAGCTCTATCTGAATCACTGATTAAAAATTATTGTTGTCAAAACCGACGCGCACACGGGCATTTTCCTGGAATACTATTTTTTTTTATTTTTTTGAAAAAATATTTTTGTTGAATTAAAAAAATTTTTTTTTCAAAACTGATATGCCAAAAAAATGAAAAACTACATCAAATTTTTGTTATCACTCATTCAATATTATTTCATAATAAATATCATGAATTTTGCAAAAAAGAGAAACATTTTTCTAAGACCAAAAAAAAAATTCATTTTTTTGCAAAATGCATGACATTTATTATAGAATAATATTGAATGAGTGAAAACAACATTTGATGTAGTTTTTCATCTTTTTGGCGTACTATCTGTGAAAAAAATTTTAAAATCACTAAAAATTTTCTTTTAAAAAACTTAAAAGAAAAGTACAGTATTATTTGCAAAAATAAACATTTTTTCTCTTATACATTTTTTTGCATTTTTATAATTTACGAAGATAAAAAATATTTTAAAAAACTATCCCTTTCCAGAAAAAATGCGCGCGCGTCGGTTTTGACGAATAATTTTTTGATCAGTGATTCCGATAGAGCTTGATACAGCTAAATAATGCTCTAACTTAAATTTTTGTAAAATTTTATTTTCCAGATTTAACAAATTTTCAAAGATAGCAAAAAATTTTCAATATTGCTTGCAAAAAATTAAAAAACAATCAATGGCATCTATAAGTCATACCATTTAAAAATTTTTGGAAAGACCTTTTAAATGCGTCCCCCGGGCGACTCTGTACGATAATTTTTATCAGAGACATTGAACTTTAAAGTTTTGACTAATTTTGCGGCGGGGGGTCTAAAGTAAGTATATTTATCTTCAATTTTCTCTAAAAAAATGTGATTAAATTATTGGTAGTGATTTACGTAATAAATGCATCGCACTAATTAATCTCCGACCATTTATTTTTAAGCTTTCTTGACATTTCGAGATACAGTGATGTGTGAAATAAAATTAATTTATGCAAATAAACAATGACTGAAAAATATGTTGAGATCGTATTGCAACAAGCTAAGCAATTTGATAAATTATTTAATACCATAATAAAATTTTAGTCAAGCTAATCATCATTTTATTCAAATAAAAAATTAATCTTAAGTATCATTTTTATTGAAAATTCTAGTTTAGTGTATATAAACGATAAAATATAAAAACTTCATTGCTTTATTTAGCATTACAAGTAATTGGAGGTTTCTTCATTTACTACCTCCTACAGTTGATTTTCTTTGCTGGTCTGATGATTTATGGACTCAATAGAAATGTACGTGGATGGTTGTTGCCATGGCTGGTAACTTGGTTTATTGTCTGTTTATTTCAATTAATATTTGGATTGTGGCTGGTATACGGTTATTACATTTATGTAAGTAAATCTTTTAATTTTTTGTTATTACTTTTATTTGGTTGCTTTATATCTAATATTTCAGAGTGTTAATTCTTTTTCTAATTGAATAAATTGTAATTATTTGAAACTATACAAGTTTTTTGTTAAGAAAATATCTTTATTGAACATAAGTGAAATGTTTTGATATTGAAGATAAATGAGCAAAAGAAAGTTTCAATAATCTCCAAATCTTTGTTTATTTTACAAATGAATCTATTTTTCATTACTCGCAAATTAATTATGCTAATTTTTTAAAATTTTCAAAAATTGACCTTAATCATTGAATAATATCTGCAGCTCGAAGCGACGTTTGCAGCATTTTTTGATTGGATCTGGATGGGTTATAATGTAAGGATATATTTTCTGCAACTTATATTAATTTTTAATCCTGTTAACTTATGACTTTATAAATTTTGTAGATATACTGTTGGCTTGTTGTTTATGGAGCATACAAAGAATTGCTGGAGCTACAATCACCAAACATAGAACTTCTATGGCCTTGAAGACTACATGAAAATATTCTAAACAAACAAATTTTTTAATGTTATTCTACATAATATTATTCTATTCGAAGAAGACGATAAAAACTGAAACGGTATACATCTAATACATGAGAAGAGTGGAATTGTATTTGTAGAATAACTTTTTATTTTCTTAGAAAATATTAATTGCTATTACTATGCAAAAGTTGCCGTCCAATTCTATGTGAAAATTGTGTGACTGATATACGATTGACGTATTTTCGATCTTAACATTATAGATAAGTACAAACAATACATTTTAGCTTTGATAAATAAAGATGAATATAGAGATAACGAATTTACATTCATAATTTTATATTTATTTTAGTAAGACAAGTCAAATTTGTATACAAAATAAAAATAACAATATAATAATTATATGTATTCAATTTATTTAGATCCTAATATAAATTATAAAGCTGATTTTGTTTTGTTAATGTATTTGACTAGACTAATATAACTTTGTTGTAAGTACATATAAAAAAATGTTTGTTTCGTCGTAAGGAGTTTTATGGGCAACATTTTGAGGTGTATATATTTTTTATTACTTATATTTTAAAGAAATGTTTCTAAATAGGGTACTCAAGAAATTCTGTATAGAAATTTTTTTTTTTCATTCTTCATATACTATTATACTACTTTTATCTGTAAATTTAAGTGTTGTGTAATCTGTTTTTCTATTTATCTCAATAAAATTCATTTTAAATAAAAGAATCACGAACTTTAAAAATGCAGCTGGAAATATTTTTTTTTATATTCTAGGTGTACTTTAGAATAAAACTTTAAAAATAACAAGTTACATGAACGTGACCTTTGTGTAATATGCTATTGTAGGCGTAGCTAAATTATAAGTAACAGTTATTCGCTGATTAGCGAGAATATTATAATTATATTTTCAGATGTAAAAAAAATTTTACCGACTAAAGATAACTTCAATTGTGTATAGAAATTCATTCGTAGATGGCATTCAAATGTATATTCAGTGTACGTTGTATCTCATGGAACCTTTTTAAAATATAATAAAAATGTTATTAGGTTAACATTATTAAACAGTCACATTCATTGGCTAATTTTGAATTGTTCCATGAGATACAATGTACCCTTAGTATACATATATAATATCAATTTTATCGAAAATGTATTTTATATCTTACATCCGGTTTTATTTAAAAAATTGATATTAATATTTGACGCAATTAACTCTGTTAATGTATTTTTTTTTATTTTATACAACTTTATGTAAGTCTAATTATTCATTCTACTTATTTTATATCGTCTTTAACATTACTGCGTTGTCCTTCATTTTGTATTCTCCCACCTTTTCTGGCACTAGTGCACTGGCGTTGTGGCTCTATATACTGTAAAAGTTTTTGTGAATAAAAATAATACTATACTATAGTATCGATTTTGTCGCACGGTGGCAATGTATAATTTTTATATGCCAATAAAAATATCATTTACCGCCCTAGAAATTACTATGCAAATTTTATAGACATTTTGTACATATTGTACATAAAATTTATGACATATTTCCAAATTAAAAATTTAGAATTATATATAAATAATATATTTATATTCTTTATAATATAAATAATATAAATATATTTATACTATTTAACTTACAACTAACAAACTATTAATCACATTAACAGTCTTAACATTAATGAACAGAGATATATAATTAAGAAGTTATAGTTAAAAACGATATCTAATTAGTAGAATCAATAATCAGGCTTACATAAAGTTGTATTAAATTAAGAAAACATACATTAACAGTGTTAATTGCGTCAAATATTAATATTAATTGCTAAAATAAAATCCGATGCAATATATATAAACTAAATTTTCGATAAAATTGATATTATATATATACTCATAAAATATATTTCCGCAAGTAAATTATATGTATACTATTATATCAGAAATTATATGTATACTCAGAGTACATTGTACTCGTGGAAAAATTTAAAATTATATTATTTTATAAATTCTCAATTTATAAAATTTAGAATGAAAATATGTAATTTTTGATATTCCAATTTAGAATATGAAAATTTTTTGTATAATGATTAGGAATAATCAAATAGGATTATCACAAAATTCTTCAACGTATGTAGCAAGTAAAGAATTTGACTAAATTTAGATTTGAACAAAGACTTGTAAGCTTAGAAAGCTAGCTATTTATTAATAAGAATTTATTTTTTACTTAAAGTTATATTTCTGTTTATTTTCGTAATGAATCATTTCAAAACGAATCGAACGTTTTTTAGTGTTTTTCTTATGACTTACGTTGGTGTATACGCTTCGTGATGAAATAATGTATAAATGAAGTCAGAGATTGATAAATGAAATCGATATAAATAGTTGAAGAACTTATAGTCCTATCTGATTACTCCTAATCATTATACGCAAAAAATTTTCATATTCTAAATTTTTACTTTGGAAATATTGTATAAATTTTATGTATAATAAATAAAAAATACGTACAAAATATCAACGAAATATTTATAAAATATATACATAATATGTACATAATACGCGATTCAATTTAGTCGATTGCCAATAAAAACTTACTTGAAGAAATATATTTTGTCTTAACCTCATACTTATAAAGAAATTTTTACTAATAATAACGTATATACTATCAATTTTATAAATCTACATTTTAGCACATTGATATAAATCCTTTTTATAAGAAATTGTTAAAGCGTTTATTGAATTAATTTCTAAGCAGTTACAATTTTAGATATCGAAAATATATTTATTTATTATTCATTATTGCATTAAAAAATTGAATAAAATTAGTCTAAACTCAATTGACATTGTTACAGTACAAAAGATCATGATTCTTTTTAAATGTTAAATACCGTTATAATCTGTAGACCCTTTAAGTTTATTAGAAAAGGGTGAAGAGGATGACGCATCATAGATGCAACATTTACGTACTGAACAATTGAACTATACTCTATCAATTTGTGTTTTTAAAATTCATTGCATGTCATTACATAAAAAATTAAAGGTGAAAGTAAATAAATTCACTGAGCATAAAGGAAAAGGAAGTAATAAAAATTAGTTTAGAATATTAGCAACATACATAGTGAATAAATGAACGACGCCAGGTATATTGAGATCTAGGTTATCTTTATAAAGGAGCTGAGATAAAGAGGATAGGTAGCACTTCCTACTTGTATGAGCACCTTGAAAATCAACAAAAGCCATAGGTGGTTCAGCGGCAACGTGTGCCCACAGCACTACTGCGATAAACGCCCGATAGACCGTTCATATAGGCGTAAGATAAAATTTATGAATGAAGCGTTTCTTTGATTACATTTTTGTGAGCTACCAGAGCTATGAAACGCTTTTAAGCTATCTGCTTCATCAGCTATTCTTTTTCCTTCTTTTATTTGCCGTAAAATTACTCATTTTATGAAGTTTCCTATTTTCTTCACTACCTATTTTATTTCCTATTTTATTTCACGTTGAAGCATTCTTCGCCAACCGAGAGCACATTATGTTTTAGATAAATTGACGCGAACAAAATTTGGTTAATATTTAATAACCGTTTGTTTTTTAAACAAAATATTGTTTGATATGACATTATAATTTATAATCAAAGCAATTGCATGAGCGGATCAATCATTGCACATCGGTCAATCATTTTGATTGATCGATCGTACATTATACATAATGAAGTATAAATTAAAGATACCGCAAGCTGAAGGCCATACTTTTGCGAAACTGCAACTTTGTTAGAAAATCATACTTTTATCGTACTCTGGTCGTACCAGTTTTCACACGTTAAAACGATGGCTAATCTTTGCATTAACCTTATTGATTATCAAGCTTGTTTGAATAAAATATAGAAATGACATAGAATAATGCAGAAATACGGCTTTTAATTACTCGATCGCTAGTATTCTCATTGATAGCTTATACTCGAACCGCGTGACTCATCGTTTCGTAAACACACTTCCATGCTCGTTCAGTGAAAGAAAAGGCCGTCATAATGATCTTGGATTATATACAGCTTGGATCGAAATAACGTGGCTTTTAAAATAATTTTATTGATTAATAAAATGGACTGCTGTATAATTATGCGAATATTGTTAATTTTTGCTTCTCTATCCGAGACATGTCTTTTTACAAATAAAATTGCTACAACTTGATATTGATGAAAAAAAAACAAATTATATAGAAAAACACAAAGGTTATTATAAAATCTTGATCAGTGCATAGAATAAAATTAATTACCAATTATTATGAAATGATTTAATCGGCTTCGAAATCTGATTTAACCGTGTTAACGAAATTGTCACCTACTCAAATTCTAGCAAAGATACACTTGTCAATTTCGGCGAGCGAAATTCAGCGATAGAATTACATGAAAGACTAAAGGCTACCGGAAAAGGCAAACGCGATGAACGAAGACGCGACAACGTCAATGACCTCTTAGCCATACGACGAAAGGTGCCATCAGGTGCACATAAATAAATATGCATACAAGCAAAACGATGGGCTTCCGCCGCCCGCGTAAGCACAGTTGGTTAGTGAGAGCCTTTGACTCTTTATCATGAAGCTAAAGACTTTCCAATGAGCGACGTCGTAAATAAATGGACCTTGATGATCTTATCTGACAGTTGCTTGTTTACTGATTTCGTCTGATGTAAATGGGCGTGCCTTTTAGAAGTATGTACTTTTAAAAATATTCTTATGCATATATTTATAAGAATATATATATTTATATAAATTATAAATTTTGTATGAAAGATTATAAAAATATCTTTGAAAAAGTTTGGCCTGACAACAGGGATATTAATTTCTTCGAGTTTGTTGTAGGTAGCTCATTTCTCAAAGAACAATACAAGTAAAAAATTAAACGCGAGAGTGTAGATTGTTAAGAAGTAGATATTTAAACGCGTGAACGCGTTCATCTTTGTACAGCAAAATCGCAACTTAAAAAAAATAGATGTTATCAATCTTCCACGGTACTATCGCAGATACTCATTTCTATTATTAACTAATATATTTTTGTGGGGATGCTATTCACTGTTTTTGAATTTACTTTATAATCTGACAGAAAATTGTAAATTTAAGAAAGTTAGCAAGCACGTGATTACAAAGACAAAATAAGCATAGGAGTATGTCATAAGTTTTTATTGCGATATAATTCAATAAAAAGAAAATGCTCAGAAAATTATACAGAATAGGTAACTCACAATTTTCTTTATGTTTATCGAGAAAAAATGCAAACGTTTGTCAGCCTTCACCGCCCTTATATATAGACAAAGAGAGCCTCATCTCATGTACCGAGTGTACGAAATTAAAAAAAAAATTTTTCTCTCGTGCCTCGTTGCACACGAAAAAGAGAGCATAAACTGCGGATTGTACTCGCGTGTTCGCTACTAATAACAACGTTCATCTAAAAAAGCGGCCTGATTTACGAGATAACTCGTGCACGATTATAAATCATTGTGCATCGATGTTTCTATTATTCAATAATGAATTTTTCAGTTTTATTTTGCACCGCCTATGTGTGAGTCATTAAAATTACGTCCAATTATAAGCCAAGTCAGTTCGACACTTGGATTTCTCGCGCGTCTATTGCCTTTATCAGTTTTATCAATCAGCTACAAATAACACTATTAGAGTGGTTGAAAAATCAATTGAACTTTGTCAGGAAAAATCGAGCACGATTAATTAGACAAAACGTTTACAATGACAGTCTCGTGCTGTATCGTTCGCTAATCATCGTTGACGTATTGTGAGGCAGAACGTGCGTTCATTGATCTATTCTTTCGCATGCGGGATACCCGTCACGTTTCTTTCAAACGATTCTTATCAAGTGCAGCCGTAAAAATCCAAATTAATTTAAATTCCATCAAGCAAATTTTTCTCCATAATTACTCTTGGCAATATACTGCATGATAATCCTAATAAATCGCCAATAATTCACTATCGCCAAATGAGCATATTTTAAATGCTCATAAAAAGGCGCGAGCGACGATAATAAAATCTCACCATTGCAGCTCGATCAACGCGTACATAAATAATGCGTGAAAAGCCCGTTATTCGTGGATGATTTTTTTCACATAGCATTAACGATCAGAATTGGAAATTTTACGAGGATCATCAAGAGCTGATGGGTCCTTCATACAGGCCGTACGCTTCGTAAATAATACGTATTAGGTGACAACAAATAGCCTCGTAAAGCAATATAGCGCGTGTACATTTATAACGTATTGCGTGTGTATATTTTCGCCAATAACATTATAATTCAGGTGCTCAGATTATTTTCATGTTTTTAGCGATGTGTATATAATTATAAATTTGGAGTGAGAGAAGGAGAGCCCACGCTGCAATTTACATTTGCTTGGGACACGAAAAACAGTTGTTGACATTGTGCCCTTATTCACATTCGGAGAGAGAAAGATCTCTTGCGTGGCAACACTTCCTGCTGTGGTAGAATAACGTTGACGACGATGCAGAATGAAAGCTGAATGATACTGGCGCGCGCGTGTTAGATGATTCATGTGGCATGGGAGACAGAAGTCATCTGTTTGCGTGTAATGGGAGTATGCAAAACTTGAAATTTATAGTTGACTATGTAACGGTATGCGTGTATTTTATGCTGCATGCATAAAACGCTTGCTGCTTCGTGGGATAGTTGTGCGAAAAAGTTTCGATTATTGCCGAAGGCGCCTCAACAATGATTGCTCTGAAGAATTTCATAAAAACTTGATTATATTTAGTCATTCCACATAATTCTATTATATTCAGTAACACCGCTGCAAACTGCTAACGGTTTATCATGCGATAACAAGTCGTAGTAATGCAATTCATAATGCCTCGTTATCGTCACCTAGAAAACGCCACGCGAAACCCATCATTGCGATAATCGTCTTAAATAAGTTGTTTTATCCGTCTGCGTCGAAAGTACGCGTGAAACAGCAGCTTCCGTAAGTCTAATTGCATTGTCTAACCAAAGTCGCACGGGCACGCGTTAATCCTGCGAATTATTTTCAGAGCAGTAGAAGCATTTCGCACGAGTAGGGTAAAAGTAGGCCCCGTAAATTACTCAGAATGTGCATACTGCCACGAACCAATTGGCAATTATGAAACTATACGATGGCAAGTTGTTGACATCCATCCATATTGCGTTTGAAGCTTCGTGCTATGTATGAAATTAGGACGTTTACACGTTTGTTAGAAACGTCTGGTACTTTTAATACTTTTAATTGACGTTAGGTACAAGTGTTTGATCGTGCTCGTGCTTTTACGATAACCGAATATGAGATATCAAATTCAGTTCATTGGCGAATTTGCAAATGTTTAACTGACAAAAATATTAACGGAAACATTGCGGGGCATTCGTAATATTCAGCTGAGCTATCTACAGAGAAATGTACATGTATATTAATTAAGGGACTGGCTATCGGATAATTTTCTGTGAAGAAATATATTAGAAAAACCAAAATAAATCAGACAAACATAATCGTAATAACATTTGACATACCAGCGAGTGATTCCCGCTCAAAATTCTTAGTGCCGTGAAAGATTGGACGCGCCTCGAAACGTCAACTTGGAATTAGCAGTGTGTTGAATTGCGACGATTGCCATCGTTAGGAATATGATTCGGGCATTAAATTAGAATATTATGCGAATAAAAGTGAAGGTCATTATAGTTTTGATGATGGACCGGCTCTCTTGCAAAGCAGCGCCTACGTGTGGTCCTTTCGTTGCGCGTCCGAACCTCCTAATTATGTCGCTTAAAGTTATTCCACTTTCGTACCCACACGCAATTAATATTTTGATTGTATCAGTAAAACAGAATAAATCCTTTGTGTATGCATGATTTCATAGAAAAATCTTTCAATTATTCTCAATTACTTGATTGTTTTTTAGAATAATTAGACAATTTTACCATTAATTCTAAATTCAATTAAAAGGGAATGAGATCATTCAGATGTAAAAACAAGATTACTTCAAAGAAACGTCATATTATAACACGAATAAATTAAAGAGTAAACATTTAGAAACTACATTAAAATTGTTTTCGAATTACATACTGACAAAGTTACTGTACTAAAATTTGCTATAATTGTGTGAAATTTACTACAATACATAGTGATCGTAAAATATAGTCGAGTCATAATAAAATTAATTAAACTTTTATTAATTTTTACTATGGTCATGGTTTATTATAATAAATAATACAAATTATTACGTTATAATTATTATTAAAAAATGTAAACAATTCATACAATAAACATGGCAAAAATTACTGAGCTCAGATTAAAATCCCCAGTGCGTGCCATGTAGCGACTGCAAATTGTGCAGAAGCGAAACTGATCAAACAATAAGTTGCAAAGGCCATATAGAAGAAAATATCAGTCTGAATCATACACGAACTACATGTAATAGGTTAACTTTACCAACTAATAAGTAAATGAAATGCGTAATATACATGATTATAGTTAATAACATTCGAATTAAATATAACATTTTAATTTCGTTTTTCGAGCCAGTAAATATTATTATGTACATAATAGTAACATTTACCTAGCGTAATCTACTGTGTTCTATTTATAATTGTAATTTCTATGGGTTCTGAAAAATTTTACTGTTACATATTTTAGATTTTATTATATTAGATAGCAATTTTTATTAGTGTCAGAGTAGAACCTACTATTATTGTGTAGTAGTAATTTCTACCACGTGTTATTTAAAATTTCATAATATCAATACAGTCTGACAATTGTACTCTAATTGTAGGCACTCTGTCGATGAAAGAGCAACCGTAATAAAATTAAATGGACCATTCAAATTATAGACTCAACCGTGTATTCTTTTCATTATTTCATTTGCATTACAAATCTAAAAAATTAATAAATCGACTTGTACTTCTTTTCTGTTAATCTTTCAACACATTGTTTATAAGTTTTCCCAAAATTTAATAAAATCGCATATTCTGCATTATCTTACCACGCATTCATTCCAGTGACCTTGTACAGTATGGTACACAATTATTCGATATGCGTATGTCGTTTCCAAAGGAGAGTATTATAATCACTCACTCGTGTATCAATAAATAACAATAACTATTTATAAAAATAACTCAAGCGTATTTATTAACTTGTACAAACAGGTTCAGCACAAATATCGTTTTTTCTCAGTCACTAGGCTCAACTCAACTGACTAATAAAAAAAAATCAGCGAAAACAACAATTTACTGAGCAACGTTTATTTTAACACCTAACAATATATATACATACATCTTTCGCATACCACGTGAATTTGTCGTTTCCCGAGTGAAAGCGCGAGTGGAGCACGGTTATGCGTGCGTTGAGTAAAGCACTAAACGTGATTCGTTTGTACGATTGACGATTTTGTTGAAAAGTAGACGCTTTTACATAATGAAATTCTCGCAGTCTTCGCATGCAGAATATACGGTATACACTAAGATTGATTTAGCGTGTGGCATTGCGGTTCCTTTGCTGACCTGCCAGACATTAGCCAAGTAAAGAATATGTAGAACTTAAAACGACAAGACGTTGTCGCACTCTTATTTCCTCTCATTTTTTCTCACTTTTATGTCTTCGAAAGTGTTAACATTTTAAGTAGATCATCACACATTTATCTTATTATGAAGCCTTATTTTATAATTATTTATTCGTGCATATTCATTCATCTAGCGAATCATGCATTCTCCCTATTACTGCGTAATTTTTAATTTATATATTTTAAATATGTATGTAAATCGTCCTATTCCATCCTAACACACTTACTAACTCTCTCTCTCTCTCTCTCTCTCTCTCTCTCTCTCTCTCTCTCTCTCTCTCTCTCTCTCTCTCTGTCGTACTCCTCTGGCGTCTCGATGCTGTGGACCGACACCACGTTCGAGAGAAAGTTCATTGTGGACAACGTGCTAATCGAACAAAATTGATAATGCACGAAATTTGTTGCTGATTCCATGCAATGGAAGTGCTTTACGTTGTTTTCTGCGTGGTGTTTGCCGTATATTTCTCTTTCAAATACTGCGTTCAAAACCTGTTTTTCGTTGAGTGAAGTTTTGTTTATATACAGGTTATAATGAGACAGTTATGTAAATGTTTGATTATTGCGGATTGAAACTAAATTTCTCACAAGATAGTGGAGAGTTTGAGTGTTAGGTAACAAACAATGATTTAAATTCTGTTTCTTTAAAAACCATTAAATCGAGAAATACTTTAAAATCTCGTGTACCTTACTTTTTGTCAATCAAAGGTAAATGCACCGTTATATTCATGTGAAGTAACAGAAATGAAGCCATTGAATAATTGAGAAAAAAAACCCGAACCCGAATGATAAGTCGTTTTAGTCCCGATCGCGTAAATTTCCAATTGCATTTATTTGGCAGAGAGATGCAGTTACAATTCGCGCATGGTAGGCACGCAGACAGATACGATCTCACGCTTTCTTCCTATACGCTTAATTAACTCCATTACAGCGAGGGGCGCGCAAGTACGTACATATGCCACGTATAACAACTCATTCACTCGCGCGGCGATTAAAAAGAAGCACAATTGAGCTGGAACTTTTCTTACTTTTTTAGCAAATTAATATTCTGCATCCAACACAATTAAGACGAGGCAGCTGCATGCTGGTGAACGTGAGCAAAAATTTAATCAGCTGTCTCACACTAATCATATTTTTTGTGGTATTATCGGTGATTTTTCTATTACTTTATACTTTCTTCGCTGTTCTTGCTATGTTGATACTGTGATCAATGATTTTGAGACATATCCGATTCGGTTTCACTATAATCTTTGCTCCGGATACTGCTTGACGACAGTATGAGTTACGCGGTTAACTTCATTTTGATGTGTGGTCAAAGTAAGATATCATCTAGTTTTATAATCAAAAACTTCATCAGAATATCTCGTGTCGCTTTCTCAGAAAGCACGTACTTCAAATTTTGTATTTACGAGATATTGAAGTCTAATTGATACGTTAAAGTGTTGTCAGAGTAAATAGTTTGCTTATCATCAACTGTTCATAAATAATATTCATGAGATATATTAGAAGAAGCTATATTTAGAATGAAAATGACCTTTGCCGAGGTTTTTGTCGTTTTCATAACCTTCAAATAATCATATACAAGTAACTATTCAACGAAATGAGCGTTGGCCGAAAAGTACCAACAGTAATGTCATCAAGCATGCATCGAATAAAGACTTTAATTAAATCTTCATAAAGGAATCTGTCTTCACAGCAAACATACATACTGGTCGGCCTCATAAACAATGCCACCAGTCTTGTATTAATCTTGATATTCAAGGTAAGAGCATAAAAAAATTAACAGGGAATTCAAGCCGTAAAACATACAAATGCTGCAAAGAGCCCAGACAAGTGGCTGATTTTTTGCAAGCGGCGAAAAGCAAAAGATTTCCAATGGCGCCGTTTGCACTATACGCGACCGGCTGAATCATCGTAATAGATGTAAATGAGTGGATAAAAAAAAACCAAGTTTATAGTAGGAGGAACAGATTTTATATGTATTTTATTAGTACAAAAAAACTTGGTGGCTTTCTTCATCATTCATATTTATTTTCTTTTATTTCACACATTACTTCGTGATTTTTCTGCGATTTCATCGTAGACTTTTTTTGGTGCAAAGAATCATCGGATTAGGCTCATATAATCTCAGGTAGGGCATGTCACCAAGCGTTCCGCTTGTATAGTCGCTTAAAACAAAAAAGAATTGGAACATTTCTATTGTATATACTACAACAGATAACAGAAAAACAATTTTTCGATTTATTCAATATTCGGACCAAGTAATCGAATCGATTAAGCGCTAATAGCGAAAAAAAAACAAAAAGAAGAAAAGCAAAATGACTTTCTCGGGATAAAGTTAGAGGAAGAATCAGGCCTTTCACAATTACAACTGTAAACAGAATGGATATTGTCTCGCTGCTTCTCTCTCCTCGCGTTGTGGGCGTGCGATACGTGTCGCGTTGTAGAAATCTAGAGCACGCAGATAATTACGCTTTTGCTGAATCGAAATTACGAGAGGGTCATAAAGCCATTCCGCCTATATATACTCATTGTATGCGTCCGTTCGCGCAAGAAACACCATCCTACCTTAAAAAAATATGTAGCCTATCATCCAGCATTGTAATTGATTTATGCTAAAAAAGAGGGCAAAATTTTACCATATAATAATTAACGTGGATAATAATATGCAAGAATGAAAATATTCCGTTAATAAATCGTTTTGAGAACCTAAAACGTTATGTTTTTAAATTATTATTTCAAATTGTTAATCTTATAAAATCTGTGATACTCAAGTTAATATTGTCTTAAAATTTGAGTGAAAGTAAAAGCGTGAATAAAATAAAATAGAAGAAAAGACATTTTTATCTGGTGTATATTATAAATTAAGAAGTATGCCAGCAACGAAAACTAATTATCGGAATATTGATTCTGTTAAATTTGAAGAATGTTTATGGGTGTTTTCATAGAGTCAACAAAAAGCATACTATACTAAACTTATTACTCAAACTAATGTACGATTGTAGCTATAATCACTACTATTAAGTATGTTAAGTTTAATGCTGTATAACAGTATAATAACTTTTCGATCGTAGGTTGAATTAATCTTTTGTATAATTTATTTTAAAATGAGTAAAAGTTTATAGATTATTGTGAAAAAATGGATAAAAGTTCTATTTTTATTCATTAACAAATATTAATCTACATATATAGTCTATTTTAAACAGCATGACTTATTCGTACCCATTAGAATCTCCAAGTTGTCATGTAAAGGTTTAAATAATGTAATAAATAACAGAAAAACATAAAAGAAAAACCAACAAATAACACTAGTTAAATTAAAATGCATAAGTCTGCTAGCGTTGAGTTTCTGAACATGAGATCCGTCGTGGTTTTCGCTCCTTCCATACATGTACACGCAGAGAAAGAGTTTGAAGTACATGGTCATCAGCCAAAACACACACACACACACACACACACACACACACACACGCAAACACACGTTCAATGAACTCATTGAGAAACGCGCTAACATAGAAAATGCAGGTTTGTAGCTTTGCCGATTTTATGGCTTTTCCGTTTCCGTAATAGGCTGCTTTGTCAGCGCGATCACCCAAAATAGACTCGTCAGCTTGTTGCTATTGCAATAGACGACTATGCGAATTGCGACTAATTTTATTATTTACGACTGTATAAACTGACGTAAAGTACTGACATACTTGGATAAATAAGTATTTCTGTCACTTTTTTCCTTGGAATAAAATTTATTTGAAATATATTTCCATGTAAAAAAGGTTTGTTCTTGGTCAAGATTCAGTCAAATCAACATGGGCAAGTTTAGGTATTAAGTTGAGCGATCAACATTTTCGTATAATTAAGTCAAATCAAAAATATTGAAAAATACTTGGCTAAGTTTAGGTAAAATTTTCCTCAACATTTTTAATTCTGCTTCATTTAGACAAAATTCTGAACGAAAAAAAAACGTTCTTAGTATACGATTAATAAATAAATGTATTTGTAAAATGTTTTAATTTATAATTTTCTTTCGTATAAGTGGAAAATAAATATCAATTATCAAAAAATAAAACCTTATTTTCTATGGTTTAGAACGATTACACTAAATAATTATAAGTTGATTTCACCAGTATATAAGAACATCGCTAATATCTTAGCGTACTGATCTTTTGAAGTAGACGCGTCATTTTTTTAAATTTTACTCTAGTCTGTATTTTCAGTTTGTTTGTATTAAAAATGAAATTTTTAACCAGAATTATATGTTGAGCAAGTAATGACTCAATCTCGATATCACCGAGTTCAATTATCTTTGAATGCCCTAAAAAGTAAACATACTCGTTTTGACCATCTGTTTGACTGCCTTTGTTGGATGTTCGTTTGGTTTCCAAATATTAATTGCATTTAGCATTTTAATTTTAATAGTATTAATAATTTCTGTACCAATTTTATCTGGTTTATGATTAAATAGTTTGAATTATGCATTTCCATCTTGAAATGAAAAGGTTGAGCCCCATTAAATCATAAATCTTGCCTTATGTCTCATTTTGTGAGCACTACGTAGGAACATTTTTGTAAGCCATACAGATTTGAAATTTCATCTACAAACACTTAGTAACATATGTCGGCTATATCAACTTTGTTATAATTTATAATGTGAAGAATCACGCATTTAGTAAGTTATTGTTATTGTTACTTCAATAACTACATTCATGTGGAACACTATACAGATAAATTAGGTAGTCGATAATATATTTTCTTACAAACAATATCCAACGGTCGAAAAAATTTCCACTATTTGCAAGAGGTTACGAAAGAAAGTGCGTGTTAGTTCTTCTTGCCGAAGAAATAAAGTTCCTAATTGAAAGCAAAGGCCCGTTGAGAACGAGTCAACTGGTTGCACTGTTCAGCAAGTTATATATGTATATATATATATATATATATATATATATATATATATATATATATATATATATATATATATATATATATATATATATATATATATATATATATATAACTTTTGTGATATTTTATATTTTTTAAGCATCTGAACTAGGAAATGATCAAGAATAATCGTCAATAAATTTGTGATAAATAATATTTGGGAGAATTGCCAGGGCAGAATAGAATCGTCAAGGTCTCTCCTAATAGCGATATTCAATGACGAGGCATTAAAAACCTGCTCTTTGTTAAGCAAATGATCCAAGGCTTTAAAAGACAATGATACACCTGTCAAGTCTCTGGTTTGTCAAAAAAAGGTGTTGATGCAATTATAGGTAATTTGTTTGTAGCTACTTATTTCTTATTGTTCCTGAAATTTACGTCAAAGTACTGTAAAGAGGATAATTATTTGAAAGTTATTTGAAATTTAAAATAGTTAATCACTATTTATTGTTAATTACATACTTAATTACTTAGGAATGTACTGTATTTATATACTAATAAACCCATAACTTCAGTTCATCGTTCTAGTCTAAATTTGGTATGAAATAAGTAGAATTAAAAATATTAGAAAAAATTTAAATTAAACTTGGCTAAGCAATTACCAATATTTTTAATTCAATTTGATTGGGCTAAAATTTAAATCACTCAATGTCATGCCTAGGGCTTTGCCAACTCGATTTGATCGAAACATGGCCAAGAAAAAACTAGTTTTTTTTAGATGGATTTTTCTCGAAATTATGTCTTTTGTACTGAAACTGAATCGAAAGTCGCACGCGAACATGCGACAGAAATTACTGCTGGAAAAGAAAACAACAGAGTATCATTACACATAATTAGAATGGTCATTACAAATGAAAGTGGTCGTCTCCGAGTATAGTTTTTAAGTGAACAACAAATTGTTGGCCGTCGGCAACATATCATTGCTTTTGCGAGAACAACCTATAAATCCATTATTATTCTTTGGCGTGCATACACACACACGGATAAATTAAGGGCATCGTTCGCCCTTGTTTCTTATTTACTTATTTTATTCAGCGAGCAGCAACGCGAGGAATTAAAAATTAAGCGCATAGCTGCTCTTGCTGTCTCTTTGCTCCCTTTCAACCCCACTAAATTACACGTAAGCGGCTTCCGTTTTGCCACGTAGTAGAGCTATCACGTACAAAACGACCAAGGGTGTGGCTTGCGAGTAGTATTGTTTGTTAATTCAACTTATTCCCGTTCTGTTGCTGCAGATATACTGAACTTTCAATACGACTGCAAGTCACTTTGCTCTGCAGTCCGTATCTTTCTGAAATGCTTGGCTGGATGGTTTTTGTTGCAATCCAAAACCGATTTCCAAATGGAGAATAAAGAAAAGTGATGAGATATATTGATTTTATACTTTCATTGGGAGTTTCTGTGATTAAAACATTTATTTTTTTTGTTTTGAACATACTTGTGTATTAAGACGGCTTAAAGTAGCATACAGCTCATGGTCCATCAATCTCGCTAGTGTAAATACAAAAAATGTTGTTATCCACCTCCCTTCGTGCAAAGTTTGTAATTTTGAAGCTCGACTTTGACAGTGTACTAGTTTCTTGCGAAAACGTGTAATTTGCATTATTTTCGAGGCCTCGTCAAATTGAGAGCATCCACCGTTAGAGATAAAAAATTAAATCACACTGAAGGGTCGTAAATCAGTTTAGGGACATAATGATAGATTTTTCTTTCAAAATTGCTACGCATAAGTAGGTTCATTAAAAGTAGACGATGTTGAACAAAATATTGCGAAAAATTTCTCGTTCAAGTTCGAAAAATAGACGTATTATGAATATTGTTGATACTTGCCATGATTGAATATTTGATATCAGTACTCCTAAAGAGAAGAAAAAAAACGTTACAGAAAATGGTCTTCTTATGTGATGGCTCAAACGAATACTTTTTCCAAGCACAGCGCGCCAATCAACTCCATAAATTGCTTGAAGCTTAAGAGCAGTCATATAAACTGGTCTCGGCTTCGTGGCTTTAATTTGCCGCATTGACTCGCGTGTAATCAATTTTCTTCGTCGAAGGCGCTCACGATTTGCCCGCTATACCTTGCGAATTTATGCGCCATTGGAACTCCATCCTACAGGGACGAATACTTGGAGCCTCGCGATGTCGCGCCGCGCCGCCCTGACGCGGACAGATCCCACAATGACTGTATTTACATCGTTATGCGCTATATATACTATGGCATTTCGCTATATACGGTGCATTTCCTGGTGCGCGTCAGTCAAGCAATTGCTCGTTTATTCCGGGTGATCTTTAAGAGAGCACGATGGTTTCTTAGTTTTATGGGTTTCGTCAATGGAGTGGAGAAGAGATCGATTTGGCTCCCCGCTCTTCTTTTATCTTATATACATCCGCAAACGCTAGAAAATCGCTGTATTTTGTTTTAGATATGATTAGATATTAAACATTCGCAAACATTCGAACGTAATAAAATGATGACGTTTTGATAGTAATATAGGCAGATAAATATCGTTATTATGAGAGAAAATATCATTCGAATACAAGTGTGCCTAATTAGCATAGGTGTTTATCTGCGATGTCTTTTGCAAAAATAAAAAACCGACTTTTCTGTATGTACGATCTTATTAAAAAAGCATTAATAACGGTGACATTCTTATATGTCATTATTGGATCTTAACTAATGTTGACATAGAAGTTTACAATATGCTAGCAATAGCGACGGTGTAACATCATGTCCAAAATTACTAATTGGAATGAAGTTCTAATTGCATATTACAAATTGAACGTCAGCAAAATAAAAGTTGCATCGCCGAACAATGTCTGTTACTTGAATAACTGTTTCGCACGCATAGACATGACAAAGTCAACATGGTCTCCATAGCAACGTCTTGGCAAAGGAAAGTCACCGTTGTTTTTGTCTCTCTGTCGCACGTTTTTAGCGAATTCTCACGTCGGGAATGAAAATCGTTTTCGTGATTTCTCGCTTTTATGGCTCTTGCATTGCACCTTGTCTGTGTGGCGTCTGGCAGTTATGGCTGACTGCGAGAAAGTTGAAAGGAAGCCGAGAGCCGAGATCGAGGAAGGGCTCGCGACGTGAAAATCTTTGATGACTTTTCAAGGTTTAACAGCTGTTGCAACGTTATATTATTGTTATATATTGTTGTCAGCTCGTTTTTTAATGACGGATGCGCGCGACAAAATTACCATTATACGATATGTCATTGAATTTTTGTATCGAATCTCTTTAAAGAAGACTATGGAATATTTAGAATTCGAGGATACGATGTTTTGCATTTATTATGCATCGCCATTCACCAATTCCGTGTACGATGAACGATTTGTTGCTGTGATGTGTGAGCTACGTTATTTGCACACCTACAATATTTACTCGTATATTAAGCTTGACAAATTACTTGAAAACAACAATCATAATTTGACGTCAGGACAAACTCATTATTACTTCGACGGAGACTTGTCTAAAGTAAAAAAAACATGCTCGCACGGACGATCGATCGAAACCGAAAGTCGATATTGCACCGTAATCTTGCATCGGTTGCTCATCGAGATGCGCGCTAGTATATTTGCATAATAAAACCGCGAACGTAGAGTTGCTACTCTGGGAGAAACGATGATTCATCAGCGTGAGTTGTCGAGGTCATCGAACTCGCTTATATCCACATCATACATACATACATACATACATACATACATACGTGGGAACCCGTGCAGGAGATCATCGATGGTTCCGCTCTTCACATATGCGATACATGTAACGCGACAAGCATTGATGTAACTTGTAGGGGCAACACCGTTTAACTCTCCTAATCAGCGCGAGTTCGTAGAACGAAGCGTTTTCAGTTTAGAGAAGCCGAGTGTCAAGTGGCGTAATTGCCATGAAAAGCGAGAACAACGAGACGCAATTTGCTTGTGACCGCCAGTGCCCTCCACGACCCAATTGCTTCGAGCTTCTCTCTCTCCCTCTCTCTCCCTCGCTCTCTTTCTTTGCCTCGACCAGTTGCGTAACAGACAGTTGTAAGCTTCGTCGTTGGCGATTAATGATCTGTGAAGGATTATTTATTGGTATTCCTCAATGATGTTGGGCTATGGCAATGGCGGTTTTAAGCTTTTTTGGCCGTGGCATATGTTGACGAAAGTACTCGGCGACTGCGTGCGTAATTTTTTTACTTGTTTAGCCAAGGATCTCGACTAATCGGTGCAAATAGTGCAATTCTAAAACTTGTTCATAGTTTGTTAGCTGTAAGTTCAATTATTTAAATTAAAATGTAGCAGTAACTTGACTGCAAAGCACCTATACATACTTACGAGTATATAGAGTTAAAGATGAGTTTCTAATATGATGCGGCAATGTCGTCATGGACATAAAGATTTTTTATAATTGTCTTATTTATACAAATGGAAATTCTATGCGAATCGAAAATTAATCATTTTCACGGTCTACATTATTAATAAAATATTAAAAGATGATTAATCAAAATTAATAATGGAAAACAAGTGACGATCGGAAAAACGAACCTCAAGTAAAAGACGAGACGAAGGAAAAGAAAAGTCTAGACTATTTCCATGACCAGTATTTAATGGACTCACGGAAAAATTGTTGGCAGAGTAGGTAGGAACACCGAGAAATTACGCGAAGTTGAGGTATTTACCGAGTTATATTACGGAGAAATGTCACTTAAATTGACGGATCTTTTCATTCTATGACAATGTAAAAGTCGTTTATTAAGCATCCAATATCCAATCCGTTAAAATACGATGATTATGATATTATTAAAAGGCTAGATGGCTGATAATTAACGATACGGAAGAGGAATAATGCCATATTAATTACTCCTCAGCTTAAACATTGTAATAGCAGCATTGGCTGCTAATGTACACAAAGTATCGAATAGTAGATTGACACCTCCACTCTCACGAAGCCAAAAAACTTGTCTCTGGAACGGCAATCGATCGCCACAATAGGTCACATTATCACACACCTTTAGTCCTAGCTCCTGGCTCAATCGCTTAGGCGACGATCACCGATTATGCCAATAACTACGTATATACTGCCTCTCTGCGATCGTTCAAACAACACCACGAGCAAGTGTACAGCGGCAAATGGAATGCACTCACGGATTTTACACATGCAAGACTGGACTTTGCTTCCGGTCTTACCATCCGATGTCACTTGCAGAATGCTACTTATGGTAATGCCAACCTCTTTTAGCAAATAGCTTTTAAATGCATGTGTGTCTTGCTGCGCCCGTTCGCTGCTTGTATGATAAAGAGACACTTTTGCAAATTTGTTTCGATTGTTTTGCATTATTCGGCCGATCTTACAGTTTACTTTTTTACTCTCCTTATTTTACATCGAATTTCATACTCGAATCTTACCTATGGCAGCAATGCCATTTCGGTTCGAACCTTATTGAGATTACACAATTTTCAAATCCTTACTCTGCAATTTATAAATTATAATATATTAAAAAGTTAAACTATTTTTAGCAAATATAACTTTGCCAAAATATAAAATAAAATTTTTGTTAGTTCAAAAGCGATTGACGTATTAAAAAATAGGTAACGAAGCATTTATAAAAACTATTAATAAAAAATATGCTTAAACATGGATGCCTTCGTGACGATGTTCCACTTAATCGCTTCCGTAATTTTTTCTAATCATTATTATGACTTCCAATTTGATACATCCATTTTTAGGACGTTGAAAAACCATGAAGTACTTGAAAAAATTTAATACTTGAAAATTTGTAACACAGCTTTGACGGTTCAATTTACTCATTCCATTATTTTCGAGATTATAATTTTTTATAAATAATAAAAAATATTTATCAGTTTGTAAAAAAATCATTGTATTAATTTACTTACTGTAAAAACGTTGTATTTATTTTTTTTTTCTCTTGCTTGAAATTATTTTTCCTTGAATCGAATTTTTTTAACTTTTCTGGATTGATATTTAACTCTTTGTTTGATCGTTTTCGATTGATTTTTGCAAAGTAAGTGTGGCTGAAAATTTACAGACATAGTATTAGCCGGTACGATTGTTGCCTGATATGATCTATTTTCTGAATTGATCTCTTACCGCATCTACCTACATAGATGTACTGGCAATACTTAGTAATTTTATTGAATTCATCTGTATCACAATGAATAATGGAGGAAAATGTGGGTTAATCTGTTTTTCTGCTGGTTTCACTGCTGATTTCCATTCTGATACAGACGAATTCATTAACAAAGAGTGTGATGTATATGTCATAATATATAACATATAATATAATGTGATAATAAAGAGTGTAATGAAAACAGTTCATTTCAGGTAATAATCGTAGCAGCTGAAAAAACTATTTCAAATTATTTCCGACTACACTTACTTTGCCATACTCATCGAGAAAGATCAATCCAGGTATGACAAACCGAACTGACGGAGAGTTAATTCCAGAAAAGAAATAAATCAATATATGAAATCAGATAATTCCATTTACAATTTCTTTGGAGAATATATATTTGCCAAAAGCTCATGAAATAACAAGCTGCTCATTGATGAGCATGGAAATAGATTATTTAAAAAACCTTCATTTCATCTATATACGTTGTTTCGTCGCGGACCAACTATTTATTCATCTAGATAATGATACTTTCTGATAAAGAAATCCAATTGTCTACAGCATCTGAATCACTGCTATAGAGATAGGTTCACGTGGGAATAGTCTTGCGCACGACCATTGCCACATTGTTAATACAGTTGATGAAATGATTGAGGAAATCTTTCTCTCTCACACTTGTTGTAGGCGCACATATCATATAAGTAACGAGCTTCGGTCCTGACAATTCAGTTGTGGGGATGTGCTTTGCTTATTAGCACACACTTAACACAGCATATATGAGCATGCAAAAACTATTACAAAGTGCTTTTACGTAAGTGTGTAAGGTATTTATATTGATTTGCTTTTATCTTTCAATTACAATTTGCTTACTGAAACTATAAATGACGATGTTGTTTCATCAAAGTATTAGAAAAATCATATTGTTTTTTAGTGCACCAAGCAATCGGAAATTTTACATTGCACTCAGCAATAGGAATTTTTATGTCATAAAACTGGTGTTTAACAGTAGCGACTGACATAACATCAAATACTTAACTCTTATACTTTGTTATATCGCCCATCAAATAATAACAAATATATCGATGGTCTCTCGCGAAAACAGTCGCTGTCCGCCCAAGCAATTCTCTCCTGAATAAAATAAAGGAACGCAAACGATCGACAGAGAAATGCTGCTTAAACGTACCGCTGAAGTTGTCATCGCGACACTATTAATCTTATCGATAAAATCAATGGTATCAATTGCTTGTAAATGCTTTTACGACCAGCTTCTTTACGATCAACACACCAAAGACTTGGCTTATTTATCAACGTCTCTTGGAGACAAGCCTCGTTTTTACCTTTAATACTGTAGAAGTAATTGAAACGCATTATGCGGACCAATGTTTCGCGAACAAAAAATAAGCGACAATGGCTTCTATTGTTTTGCAACGACCAGCTGAAGAATTGTAACTTCGACAATGTGAAAAAGTAAATTATTCATTGATGCTTAGCCCATGAGCAACAAATTATTTTTCACCAAAAAAAAAATAAAATATAAATAACAAAACTTTATTCAAATGCCAAAATCACCCAAAATGTCAAATGCTATTTGATACGTAATAAAACGCAATTTAATCATTCACATACCTTACCAAACAGCGTTTTTATCTTTCTTATTGAAATAGTAGGTACGCTCAGTTGCGCGCGTATTTGAAAATGGCGCAACAGTTATGAATTCGCGCAAATGCATACTAATCAACATACGTGAGCAAGAGCGCGATATTTTACGTCTCCCCTCGATGGTCATTCCGTTGCCGAGATCTTATTTCAAAAAATCGCGGAGCTAACACACTTACAAATAACTAACTTTTGTATGACAATCCAAAAAATTACTTTTTATTCGATTGCAAAACTCATTTGGTCTAAATCTCAAGGGGTGATAACTTCATTTTATGAATCAATGTTAAGTAAATTTTTTTGTCAGGGATTGTTAATTTTAATTTTGATTTGCGATTTTACGCAGCTTTAAGAAATCCTTACGCAAAAATCTAATTGTTTTATAAATTTTGAATGATTTTGAACTTTTCAGATTTTTGTCAGATTACCTTAAATTTGATACTTTTTTAAAGCTTCTACAAAATTCGACAGCTTTCATTAGATTTGATAGGCTTTCATAATTTTTATAGCGGTCAGTGTGTTACATTAATTTTATAAATATATCACCATTACACAAGCCTATTACAACAATTTTTATAATAATTTTAAAGAATTTAATTAGTCGTATCAAACTTGAATAATACTTTCCTTATTCACGTCTTGATTATAACGAATAATGTTTCAGGTTGAGATCGAGTAGTACAATCAAGGGTCGTGGCAGCGACCTGCGCTATGATCATTTATACTTCAGTTTTTATCGAGAAATCTTCAAACATACATAAAAACTATACCAATTCATTAAAATCTGAATAAAATCAGATTTTCTTTGAAGCTCTGTCAGAGTACTAAAAATGATAATAACGTCTGCATCCGTGAAAATAATCTCGTAACCCAAGCCCAACCAAAGCACATGGAATAATCTGATAACCATATAGCTTCCTCGAGTATGAGTCATAGATCAGCGTGAGCGCGCTAGAAAGTTCGCGCGCGTTTTACACGTTCATTTGATACGAGAACACGGAGGCTTCGCGCGTGTGCCACGAACGTCGTTGCACCTACGTAATACAGTGGGCCAGAAGCAGTACATGCATATCACTTTGAAAATATGTGGGTGGGATCACGGCAGTGAGTTATAATCTTGCAGCTACGAAAATCCGGAAATCGCGTATAAGGTTCTGTATGTGTGTACGACTGCATTAGTATACGTATGTAACTAGCTGGCTGCAAGGTGAGACTTTTGAATAAATTTGATGTGTGAGATATCATCTTCGCAAAATGATGGTTTTTCGTTTCTGGATTTAAATCCGTGTGCGATTTGCCAAATTATAGTAATATTTATTCAAAGCGATGACATCTAAGAGTCTAGAACATTTTTTCTTTTCATTGTAAACTAGTACTGTCCATATGTTTTTGTTATCACGAAGAATCTAATAATTGAGTGAACAGTCCGCGTATTCAGTATCATCTCCATAAGTGAACTGAAATAAGTTCTGTTTTCTACAAAAACAGTTATTTAATAGAATGTTGTTGGAATCGACGGAACGGATTGAAAAGGATTTTTTTTTATTTCACTGAAGCAAGTGGTCTATTTCAGCCAGAATCGTTATAGAGTCAGTGCAGAAAAGTGAATTCTCCGAATAAAAATTTGTGCTTAGATTACAGTCAGTTACGTGACTCTCATAGTGGTTTTATGACAAGCAGCAGCGGTAGATTATAATTGAAGAAAATCTCTCTCACATCCTTCCCGCTCGTGCGCGAGAGTAGACGACCTGCGATTCCCGCTGTATCGTCATTACTCGCCGTGCTGGCCCATTAATTCCACGGATAATTGGCTAATCGGTACTGGATCATCGCGCGCTTGCTACGTTTGTATGGTTAATTGCGAAACGCGAGAATCATTCTCGTCATCGTCGTGACGTCGTATTTTTTCAGCGATTACTAATTGTAATAATGCAAGTTCAACAGTAAAACTTTTCATAATAGTTTTCATTGCTTTTCACTGATAGTTTGTATTATTGAAATGACTAATAATAAATAATATTTTGTTCTAAACACACGTGAATATCTAATATATCTAATAAGTAATAATAATAAGTTCAGCATGGACATAAAGCTTTGTCAGATTTATAATTTGTTAACCTAGTGATAGTTTTAACGTCATTATTTTTCTAACTGGGTGCGAGTGCACAGAAACTGTGATTTTAGTTGCTACTAGCTGCTAAACGTCAACTTATTGGTCGAAGAAAAGAAGCATGAGAATTGATGTTAAGTGTGTTGTTCGTTCGAATCTCATTTGATTAAATGTTCATTGATCTAATATTCTGTATATCCCGTTGAATTCTACAAACCTTCATGGAAATAACTTTAAAATTTAACTGTTTTGTTAACTATGAGAAGTAAGCATTTCAGTCGGCGCGTTTGAATGATTCGTTTGCATAGATACTTCACTCGCACGCGCCACATGTGCATTTTCTTCGAATGCTCATTATTCAGCCGCTCCTTTCCACTGTGAATGCTTTTGAATGGCAGAAAGTTGCAACTACTCAATGGAGCTCTCTACTGTATGCGTCTGTTTAATTTTAATATTAGCGTGTATTCTGTTGTGCTGCTAGCCTCATAAATATTACTAAAAAATGAATTTAATGGCATTTTTTTCTACGAACACTTTTCAAGCAATCACGTTACTTTGTTCGCGTCAAGAAATAGCGATTTGAAAAGCTTTCTAGCTAGACATTTTCACAGCGAATGAGTTTATTTTAAATTATTGTTATTCCTGCTACTGTAACGAATGTTTTCTTCGAGCTAAATTAAGAGCTTAATTTCAAACAACACTTAACTTCTTTCTCTAACGGACACTGCAAAGTTAGTTTTATTTGTTCGTATAATAAATCAAATTGCGAAGCATAACTTAAATGCACACTTACAATTAATTCCGAGGCATGCAGTTATAAATCTACTTTTTTTTGCTTCGTATGCCACACGTAATAGAGCAAAGAATCGCGCTTGATGTCTGTATAAATGGCCTGGTAGAGCAAGTCAACTTCCTGAAAAGAAAAAGAGGCTCCAGGCTGATAAGACGTTCGCGTTGGGCAAATATACGAGTGGGAGGCCTGTGAAATGGCGATAACGGAATCGAACTACGAAAAATATTGTATATCTGCTATTTACGTTGCCATATAATGCCTTGCTAATAATATGGCTTCCTCTTGAAACGGCGTCTCATTTTCGTTGCCAGAAATCTTATAGTTTCGTCCTGCATGTCATTTTCTGGTCAGATCAAGTATCAAATCATTTTCAGGTATATTACGAAATGACACACTTAGTGACACTTCATACACAATTAAAAACGCATTGCGCGGCGCATTTCCCTTATTGATAAAAAATAGAACCGTGAGTGTCTTGCACCAAGACCATATCATGTAATATATGCAAAATGTACGAATAACAATGTAAGCATGTCGCGTGACGCAGTAGGGCGTCGTGTGTATGTGTACGAGTATAATATGCGTGCTAGAAAACATGAAAGAATGTTAGTTATTATAGTGTGTCCCTATGCACCTTGTCAATTCCTCCGTTATTCTGTCTCTGAGTCAGTGAGCTCGTTGAGAATGTAATTACATTGTTATGTGAACGCGATTTGCTTTTTCTTTGTTTTTTTCTAAGACAATAACAGGATGCGGAGGATATTTCGATTCTGAGAACGCCAAGGTTTTATTAATGAGACTAATTTGCAATTCAGAATCATTTGAAATTTGTTGAATTTTGAAAATGTTCTTATCGAATGACAATGAACAAATAAGTGAACGGAGATACATTTTATTTAGCGTATATTATCAAACTAAGTTATAAAATAAAAATAAAAATAAAAATAAAAATTTTAATCAATATGTTCCAATGTACTGTAACATAAACAATCCCTTTTAGAGTACTAGAAAAACGAGTTTAAGTTAACGCGAAATACGTACCCTGAACCGGCAGTACAAAACGCAGAATGCATGTCATAATTTCCAGTTGAATCAATTCAATTTAGCTTTGAATTCGATTAACGAACATCTTATTTATTGATACTACAATCCACATCTACATATCTTACGTATCCCTTGAATCAGCCAAGTTGATTTAAAAAAAAATTGTATTCCTCGCAACGTGTAGCGACTTCCTTGACGCCCTGTTTTTCCTCTTCAGGTGTCTATACTGTCGATGCCAAAGGGGGGGAATCATGAATGACCGAATTGAATGAAGCACATAATTGACCATTACTTGCTTTCTTTTGTCACGGCTCTGGAGCGTCTAGTTAATTAAAACCCAAAGTATTTCTAATTGATGAAAGCCCTCGTTGTTATTATCGATCTAAGTATAAGTGCAAACGATCTCTAAATGCCTTTGGTTTATGTAATATAGCGCTTCAACGAATAAAATCATTTAGCCGTTGTCGGATGTTTGTTTTCCTACAGAAAATACTTCCAAGTATTGATGTTATTACTCCTTTCGATAATTCTTGCTGTAAATATGACAGTACGAGTACATCCAATGAACTAAATCAATGGAAATTCTTGAAAATGCCGTTTTCAGCCAGATCCATGCGGCGAACTCTTTAGTTCATAAGTTGAATATTTCTTATTCATACGGTTCAAAAATTTCTGTAGAACAGCGACTTAAAAAACTATTCGTTAATTTAAATAATAATTAAAAACCTTCTAATACATTTTTAAAATATTTACTTGAGAAATCCTTAAAAATTATAGTATAGATTTTCAGAGATGGAGTGAATATTATGAATGAGAGGCAATGGACCACTGCTATCGCAACGCTTCACATCCACTTGAATTTTAATTTTTAATTTTTTTACTCAAGGTTTCGTACGTTATTTTCTGAACATCTGGACTTGGAGGCTCGACTGGCGCGAGATAATTTATGCCACGAAATGTCTATAAAACGATCATCACTACACAATACCCACTTCATTATCTCACCTCAGTCATTGGCTTTACAACGCCTATAACTCGCATCGCCGATAATAGAAATAATACTGGGCTTTCAAAGGCTCGTTTGTCATTTTTAGGCCGAAAACGAGCAAAGCATCGCACTCGAAAATCGACGTGCAGCAGCGCAAACCCCGCAATCCAGCGCGACGTTAACGTCCGCGCTAAATCACACGCCGCAGCAAAGCGGCGAGGCCGCACGCATGCACGACGACGCCATAGAAACTTTTCTCAAGAGGTGATATCCTCCCTCGCTCCTCCTGATTTATGAACTCCAGCTTGTTTATTAAAATTCGCGCGCGCGCATGCCTTTTTAGTGCCTCGAGAACTGAGCTCACGAGGATTTTTATTGGTTTGAGCGATATTACCACGCTCTATCAACGGGGGGGAAACTCCTTGGATTATTACAAATTTTAATTACAACTTCAGTGACAGTGCGTCCCCACTACTATGCAGTATACATCGGGTCAAATTTGCCCACTAGATGTCAGAAGATTACTACTATCTGTTCTCGATCACCCGATTCAGATCTTATCGTTCGGAAAATTTTCTTTTTTTAAGTACTTTCATGATTTTATTTCAGATTTAACGATACACTGAGACTTTACACTAATGCGCAAATAGGACTCACGAATAATCGGCACCATCTCACACCCTATATCTTTAGTTTCAAAGTACACAAGAGAAAGATTCTTTCACTGCGAGTACATAAATTTTACAGCTGAAGAATGCGGATCAACGCGTTTGAAAGTTGCTTCATGGGAAGCATTATTATCTCTCCCCAACTCCTCGCTCTGCTTTTAGGTGATGCACTGTAACTGGCGTCAAAAAATCTTTCGTATATCTTTCAATAGGCCAACAACGGCTCGTTAAAAATACTCCTAATATATAACTTGTAAATGAGTATATCCTTTCATTATGCATTTTGTTTTAACGTTCAGATGGTATATAAGTAATGATTCAACAGAAATCTTCTCTATGTAAATTCATACGAATTTTCAGTATAAATTTACAGTGCACCTTCACTATAATGGATCTAAAATCAAATAAATAATTAGATTCGTGTAAACTCATCTAATCATTCGCGTCATTTTGCTTTTAGACCCATGAGCCTGTTTTTTTTCTCTTCCACAATTTACAACATAAACAAACAAAGGTGCAGCGGATTCTTTATGTATAGCTCCCAGAAAGCCGAAGGCCAAGTAATATTTTTCGAGATAAATTTCACGACAAAAATAGCACAACTTGATGAACTACTGCTTCTGAAGAACTGTAAATCTCATTTCAAAATATAATAATTTGAGCGCCTAAGGTATAATTTTTGCGTTCACTGTGTTACTATATTGACACCAGTGGTCTTGCAGCATTTTATTTTCTTTTTTATGCAGTGGAACTCTAACATATTTTTATTTTCATTGGCTGTACTCATGCAAATGAAATTGTAAAAATAATTATTTACTTTCGTTAAGTTTTTTTATTACATATGAAGTAACATTATTGAAATTATTTAACTATACATTTAGCCTGATTCAAACTATATTCAAATGGCAGCTTCAGGAAATTTAAAAATATTTAGTATCATCAAGACCTCAGATATTCTCTTCCTAATATATATTTATGAAACTAAACTTTATGAAACAATAACAAAAGATTTAATGATAAATTTTTACTGTTTTTCCGAACGATTATAAGATTACTCAAATCCAGGGCTTCGAGAATTATGCATCAAATTCTACGCACTGATTTTCCATATAGATTAAAGATAAAATTGAGGGTTGAGAGTGATGGATGTACAAGATACGGATTAGACAAATGATCTATTGAATATGGCTTTATATCCTTCAAAGATGAATAGTCAGATCATACAAAACTGATCATTTTCACAAAAAAAGAGAAAATGTTTCCGAGAATTAAAAGGTCCCGAGTATATAATTTGAATAAGGAAACACGCGTGGGGGTACCTTCTCTTCTTTCGCGCCTTTGCAAAATCTGCACGAAGGCACGTTTCTGTTATGCTAATATAATACTATTTTCTACGTTGTCTGTTTTATTTAGATTTTCATCTGATAATTTTTTTGGAATACTAGTTAAACTTAAATACATCCCACACCTACTCTTGTACATCACTTAAAATTATTGTTAATATTCTATAACTGTCAATGTAAATAAAAAAATATGGATATTTTTTACTAAATAAATTTGAATTTATCGAACGAATGATACAATACAGACATAAGTGATGACATAAAATCCAACCATGTGTGTCATTTAGAATGTTCAATTTAGAAGTTTAGAATTGAATAATTCAACAGCCCAGAATTATCAATGACACGGCAAGACACGCGCGCATAAGCCCCGGCAATTAATCTGGTGCACATTGGAAAGAGTACGCCTTCAGAGCGGCTTAATATTTTAACGAAAAGTAGATTTCTAATACAAATATTGCAGCAGCTGAGCGTGAATTTGGACGACAGGATCGCGCGATGCTTTCCATTTTCAGTGTCGACTCGTTAATCCAGAGAGCAAACACGATATAATGACGAACAATTTTATTTCATAAAAGGTAGTGCCTTCTGATTTATGTAGCATCAGTATAAAGTTGTATTACGGTTAGTGTCGTTGAATAATAACGCGCGACGCGAAGTGGCTCTCAGATTTAATTATTATCCTTTTTTTTTTCTTGTTCTTGATGATGGGCGAACGTAAGTAAAATGTGCGATTCATATATTCGTTACAAATTGACCTCGCCTATAATTCACGCGCAGCGAGACTAGTCTCTCTCCGAGACGAGCAACAAAAAAAAAACCATATGAGGCACACTACCATGGCTTTCTAATAATCCCATAACAACAGGTCGAGTTAAGCTTTTGTCGGTGATATTTTTCAAAGGCGAATGTTCCAGATTGAGAAATATGGGCTAAGCGCGGTTTACCTGATGGTTGTGATAACGTGTGTTATACTGGTATTCTGCAAAAGCATCTCGATGAAGATACGCTAATTCAACGATATTGGTATAGGAGTTTATACTTTATCAAACATAATAGAAAAAAATAATAAATAAAGCAATCATAAGAAAAGTGCGTTATACGCAACAGCATGAATCGCCGAAAAAAAAAATCGTTTACTGCTTCCGCCACATTACAACACACGAGCGCAACGCAGACGTACTCGTACACTCAATGAATTTCCATTTCTCTATTATAACAACAAATCAAAATAAAAACATCAGTATCTTCTCTTCGCTTCCTATCGAAAGAGAAAACAATCAGTTCTAACGTATTAGAAAAGAGATTAAACTTGGTTACTAGTTGTTCCCAGCAAAGCTATATGCGCTAAAGAAAAGCATTAGAGCATTCCGACGGCGGCAACGCTCTTTTTACCAACGCATCATTGCCCGTGTTTATCTGTTTTCCACGGCTAAACAGGGCGTAATGTGTAAACGCGCTAGTCTTAGCAACAATGCAGTGCTCTTGCGTTTTGCAGTTATATATACTGTTCGTAGCGTTTAGACGTGTCACCGGTGCCATACTTTATTTCCGTTTTTTCTGGTTTTTTGACATGAATTATCGATCACGTCCATACGATTCGAATTGCTTCGTTTACTGTGTGATCGACTGTGGTGCTCGTCTAATCAAACTAATTCATAAACATTCCTAAAAATTAGACGCATTCCCATGCCAGTAACATTTAGACAAACCACCATTTGTTTTGCTATCGAAAAATCCGGCAACAATGTCAATTTTCTCACTGTACATAGCCGTCGACGCACGTTGTATTAGTCTAGCCTTGTTTTCACACGCCTTACTTACGTAATGCACCGTGTGTGCATGTCTAATCATACGCGCACATACGCACACTCGCGGAGAGAGAAGACAAGCACAAATTACAGTTAAAGGCTGTCGGCAAATACAATGCTCGTTATTCTCTCGCTTGGAAAGAAAAATTTCAATTATAAAATTTTCTCTCGCAAAGATCGCGACGCGAGATAAGCGTTTCTTTTTTGTTTAAGCCGATAAACCAACGCTGATAAGCTTAATGCGTGCAGCGGTGAGCCACTCAGTTATGGTGCTTGATTACTCTACGTGGTGCCTTTTGAAAGATCAGGTAGCCGCGACTTGCATATTTTTCAGCGAGCACTTCTGACGTACCTTCATTGCACAAGACGAATTTCCTAATTGAAAGTATCGAGTTACGTGTCTAGAGGCTGTTGTTGCTGTCGCTACGTCGTTTGTAGCAGATTTTCGTCAGCTTCCTGCACGAGATTATGCTTGCAATTTATTCTTTCTGTGGCATATTTAACGTTCAAGCCGGTGCAATGAGCGTCGTTCATTCTAATGGTGGCAATGCAGATTTGCAACCTGTAAATCATTAATAAAATACTTGTCAATTAGCTGTCAACCAAAACTTAAAGAAAGAAAACAGCGACAACTGAAGGTAAAGGACAGTCAGCTGCCACTCCACCTTGTTCCAATAACTTAACGATCTCTTAACGACTACTAAGTCTGTCTCGTTCAATGGCACTCGACGCTACGCTATATTTCTTGCAAAAGTAAAAGTCGCGCGAATCGCGATTGACGAATTCATTAGAACTAACGTGCCTAACGTTCGAAGATCACTGATAAATAGAGTTTCAAGATATAGATAATCAAGGTTGCGACCTCACGTCGCGAGCCAATATATACGTGAGGCATTGTATCGAAAAAAAGAGAGCTCATATGTATGGTTTATGTGTATGTACCTCAAAGCGGTTGTAATCGACGAATTACGTAAAAGCACACCAACTTTATATGCGCATCGTACTGCTCATTTAGCGAATCGTTTTACTTGCTAGTCGGATTATCGTTGCTTTTCACGTGTTTCTTTTCTTCGTTTTCCTATTGAGATTTATGGAAATTAACGAGCCTTTTTTATTAGATTTAACAAGAATTTACTATGAAAATACAGAAGTAAAATAATAAATTCTTAATCATGTGTCTGATGTGGAGTGACGTAGAACATGGCTTGAAAAAATTCATGCATATACGTACTGGCTGATTGATGATAATAACAATTATTTTTGTGCCGTCGAAAAAAAAATAAGCAAACGTAAATTATTCGAGATAAATAACGAACGGCACGTATAAATTAAGAGTAAAAAATCATTTCAAAGTATAATCAGCATAAGTGAAGTAAAGTTTCGGCCGGCAATCCTGCACATTTATTATCGTCCGTGGTGTTGTCAGCGCATGAAGCAAGCCACGTTTTTGCCAATTGCATTTATGAATTTCCATGAATGCAACAGTATCGCGGTCGCGTGCATTATTTTGGACACGCGTACACTTTATACCGCTACAGCTGCAGCTGTTTGCAGTGGAATTCACAGCGTGTCTTTTCATTTTTTCTTTCATTAATGGCGTTGGACGAGATAATACGTGGAAAAGGATAATTATAAGAAAAATCCATTTGTCAATGACTAATAATGAATATCTCTCGAGTGTTATGCGACACGAGTGTCACAAATGTCACCGGAAAATTCGGATACTTCCTTTTCTCGAGCAGGGTTAAATGAAAAGAGCGCTTTGCTCTTATATAGTGTGCGTGCTTTCAATGAAAATGGAACTAGGAAAGGACTTTCTCCGGGGAATCTTCTTCGTTGAACTTTTCGAGACTTGTTACTATATATAAACTGACCAGTACATGCAGTTTCCATTATTATTTTCGATATTTGTCGTTTCATTCTCATTTCTATCTATTTCATTAGATATACATTGAATTCTAGTTTCAATAAAAATTATGTTATTTTAAACAAATGCAGCCGCTACATCCGAGTTTATAAAACTTGATGGACGTATCTACTTTGATTGTGATTAAAATACAAGGTCGAGGTTTCAAGGAATTTGATGACCCACCATAGTTGCAACTTTTTGACAAGTAGAGGATTGGAATGCATATATTTACTTTAAGACTGACTGTCGTTAAGTGTGTGTGTGTGTGTGTGTGTGTGTGTGTGTGTGTGTGTGTGTGTACGCGCGCGCCTCTCAGAGTTTTTTTCCTCCGGATTGGTTGGAATTTAATGTCTGTCGACTTACAAAAGCACAAACATAATCCCTGGTGAAGATGACTTCCCCATGTCGTAACTTTACGAGTCAAATATTTGGCCAATTCAAACTGCGGATGCAATCTGCATTAAACGAACTTTTTCTTTTACGATTTATTTTTAATTACATTTGAAATTATACGAAACTGTAACAATGTTTTTTTAAAACAAGTTACGTATTCTTGTGAAACTTTTCTTGAGAGTATGATAATTAATTTCACATAATGCTACTATCAAGAATTTTATTGGAATTCTTAAAAATGGGTTATTAAATTTTCGGCGTCATATAATTTAGCCCCAAAAAGTGTATGTGTAACGTATACCTCAAATTTGAAATTGCAATTCAAATGCACCGCTAATTCTATAAGAATCCTTCTGAAAGTTAAATAAGCTAATGAAAAAAGAGTGAACTTAATTTGAAAGAAGATGCGTGTGCACGAAAGAAGAGCGCTTGATAAAAAAAATTACTAAGCAAGACCTGTAGAGCCGCACCATTTTCTCACTTTCTCTTTGGGTCTCTTTCCCTTTCGCTCTTTTTGATGCGGTTTTAATGTTCTTTTTACGAGGCAGCAGCGGTGATAGACCCCATGCAGCGAAACTGCTGTGGCTTTTCGGCGTCGTTGTCGCTTTGTCTAAAGTGCAAAAGATTAAAAAGTGCCGAGTTGACGCGGGTTTACTTTTTTTCATTCTGTTTATTTTATTTCCAAGCAGCTTGTACTAATATAAAACCTGATTTTTTCAGCAGGCAAAAATGCACCGCCTTCTCTGCAAAAGAGGATTAATCTCGGGGAATGCGCATGATATTGCCTGTTTTCAAGGCGGTTTGTGTTAATGAGCTGATTATAAAATGCTTTCTTATGAGATTTTTGATAAAATTAATTGCTTTTTTACGCTCGTAAAGTATAAATATATAATTAAATTTAATTTACCGAATATCTTCACAAATTTCTGCGTCATTTATCTAGTTGGCAAATAGGTATATAATAAAAAAATCATTCAGTTGTTCAAATACATTTTACAAAATAGATGAATTAAAAAAATTTTATCTAGTAATATCGAGAACTAATATTATTAACATTTTCGCGTTGCACAATGGTAACAACGTGCAATTTTACAATTACTTTACACAAGACAATGTTTAGCACTACATAATGCCCGATTATGTATACGCTGTTACCAAACAATTGTCCTCATATGGGCATCAGTCGCGCAGTCAATGATATTCCAAGCACGTAGCAAAACCTACGATCGTCTTTAGCATAAAAGAGACCCGGAGCATCATGGCGAGCATCATTCGGCTTTCGCAGTTCGACGGTAGTCCTCTCTTTGCTCCAACAAGCTCACCAAGCAAATCAACCGACATGAAATTCTTCTTTGTAAGTACTTATTTATTCACAATTTCATGAATACAAAATTTATTAGTTTATTATTGGAGAGAATAATAGACAATTTTCATTATATGTAAAATTATTTTAACGTTAAAAAACTATTTAGATCTTTTCAAAAAATACTAATCCTCTGTTTATTTGCTTCCAGGAAATCATCTTTATTGCTTTCGTGGCACTCGCCACCGCCGAAGAGACAGTGAAGAAAATCAAAGTAGAAGCGCTACCAGTCAACGAAGCTGAATCAACAATGAATGTTCGCAACCGACGAAGCCTCCTTTTGAGCGCTCCCTACACTGCTCCCGTTATTGCTGCTCCAGTTGCTGCAGCTCCATTTACTGCTGCTGCTGCTGCTCCAGTTGCCGTCGCTGCACCAGTAGCATATTCCTACAGTGCATCCGTGCCCTACCCTTACGCGGGTTACAGTGCTTATGCTTCCTACTCCCCTGCTGTCTATTTGTAAAGCTAGAGAAAATAATTTTGAGCTGTTAATTATAGATTTATGTACATATGTTCAAATGTTGATATTATCCATTCAATAAAATAAATTTTTTATCCTTACAAATTTTGTGTTTTTTCATTGAGACAACACAAGCTCCAATAGGGCAAAATAGTTTTATAACTAACTTTTGAAGAGTTACTAAGGACTGATAAAACTTCAAAGTCTATATCAGCCACATTCATTTTATAATACATTTACAATAGCTCTTGATTTTTATTAACCTTACCAATTCTACGAAGCTTTCTCGAATTTAACTGAATCACTTTTAACTGAAATATGAATTTCAAGTTATCCATAAAAAAATTATTACTTAAACAAATTAGAGAAATATATTGTGCTTTAAGCAGCAGATATAATATAATTGAGAATATAATCAGATCGGTATCGGCTACTTCTACCGATTATGATGAAATGAGACACTTATTAGTTATAAACATTAAAAATTGCATTCAAAAAAGATTTTTGTTGATATAAATAGACATTCATCAAAAACATACTTTCGGGAAATTAATTGTTTTAAAAAGAAAATTGTTATAAATATGAAGGGATCCTTAAATTTTGCCATAATTTTGTTCATCAAGTATAAATTCAGCATCGTGTTAACACATCGTTACATTTTAATCGCTATCTTTCTTTTCGTAGAACATTTCGATGATATATTTTCCTTAAAATCAGTTAAAAATATTACTCCACTTATAAATAAAAACTTATGACATATAAATAGCCATTAGCGATGAAATCAGCTCAAGCGATAAAAAACGAGGTGTGAAAAGTAGAAATTTAATGTTTTATAAAAGCAAAAAAAAAGTAATTCATAAATGACCTACATATATATACGCATAGGAGCAGCACTGAATTACGAATCCATAGTGTAGCTGAATGCGATAGCTTTTTCTTAATCCTTTAAATAATAGTGGTAAGTTGAATACAACGAGTGAAACGATGGGACAAAAGGAATCATTATGAAATTAGATCATGATTATAATCGCTTGATAAGTTGGAATAAATACATTTACTAAAACATGTATTGAATCTCAATAGAAAATGAATTTTATATTAAATAAACATTACAATAAACTGATCGATCTGGTAAGCCGAAGATTGTGCACATAACTATTTTGGGTGGAAATTGCTGTGCACACTAACATACGTGAAAATTGATACACAAATATACTGTGACATATTATACTGTGCACAATAATTCATGTGTAAAATAGTTATGTGCAAATACATTACAAAGATTGATGAAAGATTTATCCAGGAATGAATTCATGATAATGGTTTTGATGCATTATGATAATCAATATGAATCTTTTCAGAAAATTTCTTTCATTATTTAATATTAACTTGGAGAAAATGATTTAGGAAATCATATCAATTGTCAAACACAAGATACCAAATTTGAACAAATTGAAATTTGTAATAGAATAGTTACTAAATTATAAATATATCACTACAAAAATTGAGGCGCTTAAACGCAGATAAAGACATTTCAGAAAAATTACAGTAAAGTCACCGTCAACGCAGAACGCAATAGAAACTCAAGAAAAAGTAACGGTATTCTAATAACATTGAATTTAATTTGTTTATGAGCGGATATTGATCTCTTAACATTACAGCCTAATAAAAATTATCAGAACATTATAATTTTTCCTAATTTGCTATGGCAAACCAGATTGATGGTGACCGTCACCATAATTTTTCTAGAAGTTTTTTCTCGTTATGAACCTTTAATAATATACATATATATTAGATGGTTTTTTACCGTGATTTTGGTGGTTCTAGTTTAAACTGCAAGTCAAGTCATAATGCGTGTAAAACTTTCTCCTCATATACCATTTTCACAAAATAGGGGAGGAGATAGATCTACATACTCATAACTATAGGTGAACCAAAACTAATGCGTACAGATATTTAGTGTACCTCTGCAGCATTCCACGTGGACGTAATTCTTGAAGTTACAATAACAACCTTCTACGACTATTGAGCATATAGAATTCACATTCCTTATTATTTATTCGACATTTTTTATTGTTAAAAATTATGTTAATTCATTTATATTGGTAGACTGATGAGTAAGACGTTAACTTACTACCAATCGCTTCGCTTATGTTTGCAGTATTACCAAATAACTGGCCTTGCACGATAATCAATCGCGTGTTAAATGGAAAGCACGTAGGAAACCCAACGATTGTTTCGAGTATAAAAGAGACCCAAAGCATCAATGAAAGCAGCACTTTCCTTTCACAGCTCAACAGTAATCCTTCTATAACTTCAACAAATTTACCTAACAAATCAACCATCATGAAATTCTTCTTTGTGAGTATTTTTTTTAGAGAAGAAATTAATTCCTCTGTTATTGGAAGAGATATTTGAATTAGTTTCCCGTTCTAAAATATTTAAATAGACGAAAAAACTTATTCTATAAATTTATTTGCCTCAAGGGAATCGTTTTTTTTGCTTTCGTCACTTTTTCCAATGCTGAAGGAGCGGCAAAAGATATTAAACCAGAAGTGGTGCAATTGAACGAAGCTAAGTTAGCCACAAATGTTCGCCATCGGCGAGGCCTTCTTTTAAGCGCTACTCCAGTTGTCGCAGCTCCTCTCGATGCTGCTCCAATTGCTTCTGTTGCTCCAGTCGCCGTTACTGCTCCAATAGCATATTCTTACAGTGCTTCCGTACCCTATCCTTATGCGGGATACAGTGCTTACGATTCCTACGCTCCAACTGTCTATCTGTAAGACAGGGGGAATAATGTTGAACTGTTACTTATAGATTTATGTATGTACATATGTTCAGACACTAATTTGAATAAAATAAGCTGTTATTTCCTACAAAATTTATTCTTTTTTTATTCCGACTATTGGAAATCTTGTCATCCAGTAAAATCTTGTAGTTTTATAAGTTATTGCATTTATTTTGTGTTGAAACGACAAAAGACAATTTTATAGAACTATTAATGAATTTGCGAAAAATTAAAGTCAATAACGTTGATGAACTTGAAAAATTTACGTTTTTCTTAACGGGCTTAATTATTCTTATATACTTCATAAATTATTCTAGAATTCATGAATAATGCTTAAAAAGCCATAGATAAAATCTGTATTATTCTTATTGTAGACCTCCTTAAGATACCTGCTCCTGTCTAGATAAGTCAAAAAACATGACAAAATATAATTCACTGTAAATAGAACATTAGCTTGATAAATTTGTTTCAAAACGATACATGCAATAACAATTTATCATTTATTATAAACTTTTAAGAACTAATTTTAAAACTATCACCTACATATAAAAAAATTTCTTAACCAGATACACGACTCATGATTCATATATATTTTGCCTACCGAACATGAACTATCGTTAGAACTTCTGCATTGTCTTTCAGTTTTTATGTCTTGAAAACTCTTAGAAAGTATGAGAAATTTAAGAAAAATCTAGTCATTACGGGCGATTTGAAACAAATATAAGAGTTAAGGGTATGAGTGTGTATGTGAAATACTTTTGGCTCATATCATGATAGTATTCCATTCGATTTAAATGTGAAAATAATGAATAGGCTTCAAGAAAAAATACAATTTTTTAAATATCTAGGGATTCTAGTGGACTGTAGACTTAAACCACAATATTATATTAAATATCTTATAAAATATGTATATTGTTTATGTAATGTTGAACTTAGCAAGTTTTCTTATCGCAATTTATTATACGCTATTTCACAGCATAGCCGCGCACTGTGCAATTACTTGCATTGCTTACGGAAGAGCCTATTACTATACTCGTACTTTGAACCGTATCTAAAATATACGGACTAAATTAATCACAACTGTACTCAAAAGTTCTAAGTGGCTTATTATTATTGCTATCTATAAAAGAACATTTCATATTCGAAGTAGTAATTAAGAACTACAACAAACTGACTATAGAATACGAAAAATTCAATAGCAATATGAAAAGTCATAGTACACTTAACAATAACAAACAAATACATACCGTAAAGAAATGGATATTGATCAACAAGAATGTAGTAAAGAATAATGGATTGTTAATATGAAAAAAGCTTTTTTTCTGATGTATTGTTCTATTATTTAATTTTCTATGTTCTTTCAAGTTATGTAAACCGTCTTGAGTACAGGTATCTAACACAAGGGAGTCCCTGATTTCAACTCGACCTCACCGATTTCAATAATCTTTTGATATGTTATAGTTCATAAAATAATGAGATATATGTGTTTTTTTTGGCGGAGAAACATTTGGAGGAGTAAAATTTTAAATAAAAAAAATAAGGGTCCTTATGGTCGAAATTGTATGCACTAGTTTCATATTCACATGAGAAATAATATGAAATGTGTTTCATCTTAAAATATCAATTAGAAACTGAGATACATTGGAAAATCTATTTTTAGGAATGAACTTTGAGGGCAGTTTTTACCGCCTAAAAATGTTTTTCCATCGATAAAAAAAACACGTATGTCCATGATCTATGACATATCAAATTATTATTGAAATCGGTAAGGTTGAGTTGAAGGGAGGGGGGGTAGGTTCCTTGTAAGGATACCTCTGCAAGGTTATTGGATAACAAAATTTGGTTGGTTAATAAATAAAAATATATAAACTCGTTTAGTTGGCACCCAAGCTCAGAATTGTTCCCTTACTGTTTATTTCAATTCCAAATATATCAATATCAAATATAATTAGCAATTCACTATGTTTTATAATGAATTGTTTAATTAGATTAAATTATGAAATTTAATGTATCGAAAGATAACATGGAAAACATATGTCCAGATCTCTACGATCAGTTAAGTTTCGACTAAAATTTCACTCCTTACTCCGATTAATAGATGTTTTAACAGAATATGAAACAAATATATTTATATTAGCAAACTGATAAACAGGATATTGAGTTACGATCGATTGATGCTCTTATGTCTGCATTGCACTGTTACCAAATAATTGGTCTTGCGCGAATGTTCATCGCATACTCAATGGTAATGCAAGCACGTAGGAAAACAGGCCATGGTTCTGAGTATAAAAGAGACTTCATGAATCGTTGAGATTATCAGTTAGCTTTCACAGCTCAACAGCAGTCCTTACAACTACAATAAGTTCATCAATCCAATTATTTAACATGAAATTCTTTTCTGTAAGTATTTAAAAACAATATAATTTATTAATATTTCACCAAAAGGAATTTTTAATTATCGTTACTATTAGTCATGTAATGCTGTACCGTATTATGCAATAAATTTTTGACCTATTATATTAAGTCTTCTTTTCTACCTAAAAGTAAACAATGAATTCTTTGTAGGTAATTCTCCTTGTAACCCTTGTGGCTCTCGCCAAGGCAGAAAAGTCAAAGAAAGAAATTGACCCAGAAAGTGCCATATCAGTGACTGAAGGTGAATCAGAAACAAACACCCGTGATAGGCGTAGCCTATTTTACGGTGCTTACACTGCTCCTATTGTTACCGCTCCCGTTGCCTACGCTACTCGTATTGGTTACCCATACGGTGCCCTGCGCTATGCGGTTTATGGTGCTTACGCTCCCCATGTTCCTGCGATCAGATATTTATAAGGAAGGAATTATTTATCAGTTAATCAGAACTGTAAATTAATTCTAAGTATGTATGTTGATATTAAAAAATTGTGATTTATTTAGACATAGTACATTAAAACAATTGATTTTCAATACGATATTATTAGTTTTTCTTTCATTTTTATTAATAGACTTACATAAGGTGATTGTGAAATAATATACTAATAATTTTATTTTCGTTTGAAGCCGAAATAAAAACTTAAATAGGAAATAGTAAAATAAAAGATATTTAATTAACTCTGTTGGAAGTTTTTTCATCCTTTTTGAAAATGTTGGAATATAGTATATGAAAAAGCATAGAAAATAGAAATCATGATTCGCGTCAAGTTCAAAATTACCATCTTTATAATATATCTTTATAAAATATCTTTTCACGTCATAAAATAGTACATATTTTATTTTGTTCTGCATTAAGAAAATCGAATTGATTATCGAAACGAATACTTAAACATTTTTTATCAACTATCAAAAAATAATAAAATATGGAAAAATAATAAAGAATATGATATGAATAAATAGGAACATTTAGAAATATGATGAGATTGCACGTGTTATTGTTATATGATTTATCTTATAGACGAAATATGAAACTCAAATTGTTAAGATTGAATAAATATATATTTATAAACTATAGTTTGTAAAATATATTTTAATTATGACAGCTAGTTGATGTTTAGACGTAAGTAAAATGTCTACAATGGGATTTTCGTTCTGGTTTGAAATCACTTTTTAATTTGAATTAAATAATAAATAACATCTAATTAGAACTAACTCATGAAAAAATCAATGTTACCTGACTATTATTGCCTCATTTTGTGACCATTATGTATTCGAATAAAGTAATAAAGTCCTTGATCTTGAGACCTACTGTATGGTTAAGAGTAATATTCAGTTTTTACGGCTCAACACTTGTTATGTCCACTAAGTTAAGACATCAATTTTTTCAAAATAAATTTCTGTGGGTAAAATGTATTTCTGTAAGTACGAGTATTTGCTATATTTTCCTTCAAAACAAATAATGAACTATTAGTGTTCATTGAGTATCGTAATGGATACGGAAAGTTTCTTTCAATTTTTCTATAACATAACATTGAAGATTAATATAAACTAATCACAACATTGCATTTATAATTAAATTGAATGATATATTTTAGCTCAATTGAAAACGACAAAACTTGACTAACGATGATCAGGAAACTGTTCGTGCCATCTTCATCGCCATTATTTCTACTAAAGACATAAACAAACCTGGGACTATACCAACATTAATGTCAAATAGTCCTTTCAATGTCAGGGGCAAGTATGGATTCACTTTGCGTACCAATGCTATTACAATAGCTGTTGTTCCAGTTGTTGATACCGCCACCGAAGAAACAACAAAAAAACTAGAATTTGCCCTTTCACGATACCCTATGCCTACTCTACAGAATATTCGTTCCACACTATCATCCTACTTTTATGTATAACATATTATGGGAATAGCATTTTTTATTTCGTATTATAAGAATACCACAGAAAATAAAGCTAATGAAATCAAATACTTAACATAACAACGAGACTTTTCTCAGCGAACTGAAATAGCTTGTTTCCGCTATTCCAATAAGGTATGGCTTTATAATTTAATTAATGCAAGATTTTAGTGCAAAATACATTTTCAACTCTTAAATAACAATATATTGTTCAATTTATTAAACCTTATAGTAATAATTTGCCGATTATTCAATTTAATAATATATTTCTAGTTATAAATAAAATAATATCCATAAAACATTAAGAGTCAAATTTGCAAATATTGAAAAAATGTCTTAAAAAAGTCGATAAGTCTGTCAAATATTTTCCCTATCGAATCTTTTAGTAATTTAGAATTGATGAGGAGATGTGAGATTTACAATGTCTTTTCGAAATTCTTTTAACTTATTAAAGTAATTACGAAGCTTCCAAAACATTTTCTGAGATTGAATTTCATATTGAAATACCCTCCAAACATAAAATTCTCCTAATTCATTATTTATCACCACTCCATAATATTTAAAGTAGACTAATCATATGTAAACAAGATGTAGCCATTTTTCAAGTAAGAAGAAAAAAATTTTGATGAAATACGTAAAAGCATAAACTATTATATCGAAGAAAAATGACAGGATTCTCTTTTCCCCGTTATAAAAAAAGTGATGGATACCATGTTAAAGCATTTTATTTGTGAATTGACTGGCTGAGATATGATCATGTGATATATTACTATATGGCGGCAAATAAGCGTACATGGATGGTTTCGAGTTTTTTTGTTGAATAAAAATTTAATTTATCATAATTGATACGGGTCATTTAAAAAATAATGAAAGTAAATAATAGGCTGCAATGTTATTGTTTTAACTTTAATTTTGTAAAACGATTTAAAAGATGTGAAACATATTCTAAATTGTTAATTAGTAGAAACATGAGGTTATGCTTTGGAATTATTCTGATTATTTTCTATTACTAATCCATAATTTGGTTTTTGAATGTTCGATTGAAATAAATGTTGTAATGTCGAAATATTTATTCAAAGAGTAAAACATACGTTTAACAGTAATTTGATCCGTATAGTTAAGAAGAACTAAAAGATTATTTATTGCAGTTTTGAATCAATTTGAAAACGTGGAAGTATTTTACTATAAGTATTTTTTTACTGTAGTATATTTTTTTTACTGTCGTATATGTAAAAAATTAAAAAATTCACCTTTGAAAAAAAAAAATTTGTGTTAAATATTGTAATCAATATAACAAGAAATGAAAAAGAAGATATGAGCTTACGAAGCACGTCCAGCGTCACTACTTGTAAATATTAAAACACTTTTTTCATTGTAGGAAAAGAATACATAAGTTTAACTTATAGAATTGTGCTATGACATAAGTAATCTGTTAGTGAATGACTTAGCAAGTTTACATACGCTTGTTTATTAAATAAACAATGAAGAGAACTTTTTTTCTATCGCTTATTTAGACAATCATAATCTCATATTAAGGTTATGAATAGTTTGCGCTATAAAAATATTTCTGCATTTTGTAAAAACTTATATGGATAGTTGAAAAAACTATTCAGATTGAACGGGCTGACCGGTAAAATTTAATTTGAATGAAAGCAAAAGAATAAAAACATGACATTTCCTGATGTGGCTAACACTTTTCTATAGAGTACATGATGAATGTCAAGGCATCGATTAAAACGTCTAACGTCGTAGACGCCAAGTTATCATGAAAACAGTTTGACAGTGGCAGATCCGTGACGCGTTCTGCATACCATTAAGTGAAGTTTCGACCATTCTTGGCCGACATCCAAGGCCTCGAATACGATCACGTACAGGAGACGATCGGTTTTACCCAATCCCCCCGTGCTCCTTATAGTCTTACCAAACAACTGTCCTCGCACGAACGCCCGTCGCACGGTCAATGATAATAAATGGACACCAGGAGCTCCCGAACGTTTTCGAGTATAAAAGACACTCCGAGCACTGACTAAGACGTCATTCAGCTCTCACAGCTCAAGCGTACTTCTTCTAGCTCCAGCAAACTAAACCTATCAATACATTCAACATGAAATTCTTCATTGTGAGTACTTTTTTGTATATCTTTTGTGATCGGAATTTCATTATTTTAGTAATAAAAAGAACTCGTTTCAAGTGTACTGTAATTATAGAAGCATAGCTAATCGATTATAAGTATCCATTTACACTTTAATCAAATTGGTATTAAAAAATTAACACTTTTCTACAATACGAAACTTCTAAAGTTATTCTTGCATGCTTTTGTAATCTTTCGTTTTCTTACAATTTTCATGGTTTTTCTTCTAATAGTAGTTTCATAACATCACAGCTTGATACAGCCCACATAAATTACCAAACTCATAAATAATAGATTATGTAACTTAGCTTTTTGTAACTTGTTACATACGCTAGGCAATGCGGTTCGATGCATTCAGAGTATGAAATAAGTATTATGAAATTTGAAGTTTATGATGACTGTAAAAAATACATCATTTATATTCAGAGCGTGATCTCTTGCACCTATTATAGTCAACTTTGAGCAAGCTAACTACAATCTTTATATTTATAAATTTTTATTGCGACAGTTGCCGAATATTTCTATCCATATTAAATCATTCGCTCTGGTTATGTAAGATTATCAACTATTTATACTTTTCAGTTTTGAATGTAAAAAAACAATTAAATATAATTATGAGACGAGAAAACAAAATTGCATTAATTTATTCTTCGACAAATTTTAAATACAATTATTCTTACGTTCAAAAATTGTATACGTAATTTCATGATAAAAAAATACACTGAATGTTAATTTTACACGTAGAATATTTATCTTCAAAGAAATGTACCTCTCGTTATATGTTTTCCAACCGAATAACAGTCAGTAACAAAATAATATCTTAGAATGTTAGTAGTTTTATATTGTTTGCTATTGATTATTCGATAAGATCACGTTATGATATTTAAATTCACAAAAAGTGATCAGTGAATATCGTACTTTTGCAAAAGGCAGCATTCAAACTCAATGATCTCGAAAACTTTTTCATTGAAACCCCTTCATCTTGCTTTCATAGAGTTGAAAATTTGAAAAATGGTTATTTTTACTCCTATTTTTAGAAAATGACGAGTTGACGACATCCAGCGTTGTGATTGATTGATGCGAAAAGAGAATGCGAAATTTTGAATTTTCCTATATTTTAAAATAGCTGCATTACATATCCAAAAGTGTGAGATTTCTATTAAAATTTCTATCAAGATTTCTATTTTATTCAGCAGAAAATTAAATTTATGAATAATTAATATGGATAATAATTTACAGAAATGGAAATATGCCGCCGATAAATCTTTTTAGAAAATAACTAGTTATCTTTTCAAATTACGCTGGAATAATTAATAAGAATCGATAATTTAAGTACTATTTGTCAAATTAATGTTGTTATCTTAAAATGTGATTGAAAGAGAGAATAAGTACCTAGGATCAAACGGAGGGACTGACATTTTTATATTTTACATCGTAAAGTAAGAATTTTTTACATTGTATGTGAGAAACGGAAACTAATCAGAATAAAAAATATTGACGGTGTTTTGAACGAGGCAACAAAGGAACATAGGATATTGAAATTTATTACTAATACTGATATTATACTGAGGCCGTAGAAAACCGCAGCTATTGAATAAATGTACGATTGTACGATACAAATAAGGTAATAAATAACAGAAAAACAAAAAAAGTGCGAGTAAAGCGCGCTAAATAACGCTAGTCAAATAAATAAGTGAACTTACCTAACTATCATTGTAAGCTGAAAATATAATGGAAAATAATAAAAATACTTTTAAAAAACTAAACAAAATAAAAATAATTTTTTATACAGGGAATCCTTCTTGTTGCCCTCGTGGCTCTCGCCAACGCAGCTCCCAGCGCAGAAGAGGCAAAGCAGGAACTGAACCCGGAGAACGTGGTACCAGTGAACGAGGCAACAAGTGGCCGCAACAAACGTGGCTTCGTGTACAGCACCTATACTGCTCCCGTTGCCGCTGCTGCCGTCCCAGTTGCTGCCACCTATACCGCCGCTGCTCCCGTCGCCTACGCTGGTGTCCCATACGCTTATTCGGCTTACAGCGCTTACGCTCCTTACTATTCCGGCGTCCCCGCTGTCTATTACTAAATAACACGAACGCTATCCAATGGTTACGTTGAAGACGAATGTGTTGATAAATTTCTGTAAATATATATCATTAGTTGTTTAACAGTTTAAAGTATTTCACTTGATGCAATAAAATCAGTTTGTTAACTACAAACCATTCTGTCTTTCTTATTATTTTTATCATTTTATTTAGTGAATCAATATTCGTCTGAAATAATGTTTATATTGAAATATGTTGTTGATTTTCTTTAAGCAAGTAACATACAGAAGACTAAATATATTAAGAATTGCAGAACAACTAAGTAGTTTAAGGGATGCTAGGCATTTTAAACATCCTTAACTCTTCATATATGTATCTATATGTATTTTAATACATTATATTCCAAACGAAACTGTTCTTAGAATCAGTAGACAATGAAAATATTAAGCGACTTGTGGCACATTTCAGACTATGACGATCAACTTGTCAGGGGTAGGTTTCAGATTTTCTTGAAACTTGGTTTGCGTATTGTTTATATGGTAGTGTATTTAAGTGTGGATTATTAGATCATTATAATAATTATATCAAAAGTTATAAACAATTGAAAATTTTTGACGAAAAATTTTCAAAAATTTATATCTCCGCAACCATTTAAGTTATTGAAGCGAATGTTTTTCAAATTAAGCATAAAAGGGTGTACTTTGAAAATATTGAGTGAACAATACTTTAATATCAATTTTTCCAAAAATTATTAACATTTTTTTAAACAATTACCCATATCTCAAAAAGTGTTATTTTTATTTTAAAAATGATTTTTTTATTGAATTCCTTGAGATTTTTTTTTAAGATTCCGTTTTAAAATTCATCCAGCGATCATTAGATGCAACATAGTGAACGGTAATAGTGGACGCTGACAGGCCTTACGACGCTTGTCGGCCACGCATCGGCGCTGCTATCAAACTTACCGACTTATCGGCGTCGTAGGGCCTGTGAGCGTTCACTATTATCGCTCACTGTGTCGCATCTAATGATCGCTCGATGAATTTTAAAACGGATTCTTAAAGATAAAATGTCAAGGAGTGCAATAAAAAAAGAATTTTTAAAATAAAAATAACACTTTTTGAGATATGGGCAATTGTTTAAAAAAAATGTTAATAACTTTTGGAAAAATTGATACTAAAGTATTGTTCGCATAATATTGTAACGATCACCAACTCCCGTATAAGAAATAACACGAAATAATTATAAAAAAAGGATGTAACTTTATTTACTACATAACCCTAGCGACACGATTTAAGGCTATCCGACAACTAACTAACTTTACGACAACAACAACAGCTGCTTGGCAACCTTCTGATCTTCTTTTCTTGACGTTCGACGGTCCGACATATAACAATATCATTAAAGTATACCCTTTTATGCGTAATATAAAAAAAAATTCGTTTCGATAACTTTAATGGTTGCGGAGATATAAATTTTTGAAAATTTTTCGTCAAAAATGTTCAATTGTTTATGACTTTTGATATAATTATTATAATGATCGAATAATCCATACTTAAATACACTACCATATAAACAATACGTAGACCAAGTTTCAAGAAAATCTGAAACCTACCCCTGAAAAGTTGATCGTCATAGTCTGGAATGTGCCTTGTTTGCACAATTTTAAAAATGGCTAACAAATGAAAATATTAAATGCAATATTAAAGCATCGCGAGAGAATGGCGAACCGCGGATAAACAGTAGGTACGATTCATCTCACGTATACATCAGTAATGCACGTAAATTGCTGCAAGATCATCCAAAGCATCGATAAATTGCGATTTCCTCAGGGACGTTTTCGTCGAAGAGCGGATGCCAGTGAAAATGAAAAAAATCAATGAGAATTTCCGGCAAGCGCGTATAGAGTTGACCGTCTCTTCTTTGACGAGTCTCGCTCGTGAGACACGCACGCAGAGTCGTGCAACGTGCGAAAGGGCTTATCATCGATGCGGGACTGATGGTTTCTGTTGCGGAGCCATTGTTTACTAGGCAGCACGCGAAAAGGCGCGATAATGAAAGCAATGCGTGGATGCTGTGCCGGCAAGCGTTGATTTACGAGACCCCTATCCGCTTCTACTCTCTCACCATTTACACGTACTGATTCCTCTTTGCCGTCTCGTCCTTTTCTAGTTTGCGCATTTTCCTTACGTTTTCACTTGGCTTTTTTCCGTTCGATCATAAAATTTTATCATTCCATATAGAAATTTATTTTGCCCACACACTTTCAATTTGCTTGAATCAAAAGGTAGGCACATATCGTCTTTTGATAAACGATGCAAGCTCTCGCATCACAATATACATCGCCAGGTAAGTTTTGGACGCGTTTTTGATGTATTTAGCGCCTTTTTTAATATTCGTTCTTTAATTTTTATTTTTTTCATTTCAGGTGTTATATAGCGACGTCTGTACGTGCGTGCGCGTTAATGAGGCTCAAATGGTTTATTTTTGTACTTGTAATGTTAGGGTGTATCTCATAAAAATCTTAGTTATTATGTATGATGATTGGGCGAAATTTCAGGTATACAAGATTAATACGGTGTAGATCGATACTAAAGAATTAAACTTTATGTCCACCATGGCAGCAAGTAGCTTGACTACCATCAATCATTGTTTAGATGAAAAGTTCGGCAGTTGTAATTAAGGTATTATATTTTATTTGATACATTAAATAGTAAGATCAGCTGAAATCTTGATTGTTAAAAAAAATCCGACAAAGTAATCCCTTCTTGAAATAAATGGAAACAGTGTATAGGTGCATGTCTCAGTTGCAACTGGCAATATATCGATAAATAAGATATGAAAGGAAATGTCTCGCACTTAGACGCCGTAGCCGTGGAAACGCGTACATGAATTAATCGCGAGCGAACGATGTCCCGCTATGCAATCCGCATTTATGCAAGATGAAGCCTCTTTTTTCTACTCTCAATGCCGTAGGTAGTAGTAATAGGTAGTATACGCAGCCCTACGAACAGGTTGCTCGTGCGACGCGGTAATTTATCGAAACACACATCGCACACGTGCGCGCAGTTGCAATCGTAATAAATAGCCGCGCAAACGCTATCTTCGGATTTGTCATCCTTTACAGATTAAAGCGAATAGCTCGCGAATCGACGACAGCTATGACATTTTATTCGATAAAGCGTTTATACGCATACGCCTCAGATGGATGCTCTCTGCAGCATGAACAATTGGGTGGAAAAATCGCTTCGGCTACAGGCATGCTTATCTATCATAAACGGTAACGGCTGTCGAGGATTCCTTTCTCGTCGTTTTTCTCTGTCTGCGTGTTGATTTTCATAGCTATAACTGCTAGCTGCTGTCGCGATGATTCGATAAACGGTTGCTCCGCGCGACAAGTTTTAGTCAGCCTCGTATAAGAATGATGCTTACAATGACAGATCACCGTGAATCATGCCATGAGTAAGTTGCTGTCAACAACAAGATGCATTTTATTTCACAATGCCAAGTTTCCGGCATCGGATCTACGGCGCGCCCATCTCACTCTACTAGTGCATCAATGCAACGACCAAGAAAGAGACAGGTTCAACACTCGTACGTATGTATTCTTCTGCCGCCGTGTGTCGCTCGCGCACCTATTAAATCGAGCTGCGGTAGTGCAGCAGCGGCAGCAGTAGCAGCTGTCGCAATTATCACTGTAGGCAATAAAGCGTGATCTAACGGATGTCTGCAAAGCGTCTTGCACTTTCTATAAAGCGTTGACTGTCCCTGCACTATTTTTGTCGATTTTGTCATTCAAGAGGCTTCTCACGTTCTAACACATTCTACGCTTTTTTTCCTTTTTTCGGCCTCGCGCTCGATCGCCGTCAGAGGTGATGATCACTTTGTTATGGGATTTCAATGAAGCGCGAAAAAAGTCGTATACATTGAAGTAACGATAAAAATCAATAAGTTCCAATTCAAAGATATTATTTTGCAATGTTGAGCGAAGTGTACAAATACAAAGTTTAAATGGATCGCGTCACTGTTTTGTAGTTGACTTTTGCGCACGTCAGAGGGACTCATTATCATGCATCAAACATTTTCAATGGCTTATACATACGCACCTTTTAAATATTTTACAATAGTGATATAATTGTGATGCAATAGCACTTACGATTTTATTCTCTAGGTACTCATGTGCTCTGTTGGAAATCGCACAATTACAACGATTCAACCGTTTCATATTTGTACCTTCTACCTTACTACGGTAAAAAAATATAGCTATCTCTTAAAGCCAATATACTTACAACTATATCCTGCATGAAAACTCTAAGCAACTCAAAAATACCCTCTCTCGAAGAAAATCTATCTTCTCCAAATATCCTGTCAATCGTCATCTCCTATGTAAACATACGTCTTCTCATGAGCACACGGGGTAATTTTAGACGCGTGCTCGTGTCGATTTCGGAAAGACCCTGAAGAAGCATTCCTCGTCCTAAGAAAGCATTCAATGCAAAATACTCTCTTACTCGATTTTTCTCAAGATCTTGACTCATCTGCGCGCAACTTGCAGTCGCTGTTCCGTGCTACATAAAAGATTCCTGCTCATTCTGAAGTACGACTATATAAGTATCTAGGGTAATTTACTCGGAGAGGACAGAAGCCGAAAGGAAAGAAGTTCGCCTAAAAAATGATTATCGCATTTGCGTTTAATTTTTAGCTGTACCAGCTACGTCGGCGCCAATTATTTTGGAATGTATGTACCGTGTGTCATTTGTCTTTCTGCACGAATGATTATTCATCATCTGATATATTCAAATGCATTTCTTGTTTTGATCTCAAAAACAACAAATGTATTATTAAATCGATGGAGAAACGTATTATTTTCAAATGAGTTGATAAATCAAACGAGCAAATCAAATGAATTAATTAAAATTTGCGCAGTAGTCGACAACAACACCACAACACGCCTTGGTCGTAAGCGTAAAAATCGCACGTCGGACTTTCCATCAATAATATATTCCAGAGCCACAGCGCTTATCTTCGATCCAGGAACACAGAATGTGGTGGTTGTCATTTGCATGTGGCTCGTGCGTGTCTAGATACAATGGCGCGCGGTTGGGCTTACCTATGCGACACAGTGCTAGAATTGGCGCCGGTGTGGTTGGCAATTAATGATTGGCGCTCGATGTTGTCCCGACACAAGACATTAGAAAACCTAATGAGAGATAGTACTGCTACGGTGTCGTGTCTTGTTTTTTCTCAAGTTTCAAGGCTTCTTTTAGGCTTGGATAAGCGTTTGATTTGATAGCGACGACTCGCTATATATATATGTGTGTGAGTCGCGTATAGGCTTAATCAATCTTGATGACGACATTACATCCAATGAATAGTGCCTTTGCCATTTCTCGGCTACGATACTCGCGCGGTAAGTCGAAATCGTCGAACCCGCAGTTTTAGAACGCTGACGTGTAAAAAAGAAAAACGAATGACGATGCGAATTGAATGACGCGAAAAGTGAACGTGCTACGCTATTCATTGAGAGAAAAGAGTGCAAGCTTTCACGGTCAGGCGTGCGAATGTCTCACAAGAGGGCGAATTTTTTTTTTTTTTCGAAAATTTCAAGAGCTACGCCAGACTTGACGGCATCGCCGCGAATGAAGCTCAGATATGCGGAAGCTGGAAATGCTTGCTTAGGCTAATCCTTATTTGCGTAGAATCTTGAAAGGTGACGTTTACGTGGCTCCATGTTACGTGTATATATTGACGGTTCTCGAGAAGCTCAAGAAAATCATTACCACTGAAATCCACTGATCTTACATAACAATGGCTATACTTTTCGAAATGTATACTATTTTGCGTTGGAACATTGTATTAATTGTAAAGATCGCATGCGATCTTTGCGCAAATATTCAAATGCCATTGGTTCATGCGCATAACGTTATTGTAAATTTTAATTCCATTGGAATAACTGTACAGGTGAAAATCCTTTCCTTACATTACTTCTAGATGTAACTCACCAAATTTCAACTACTCATAAGTTGAGCAAGCTGAATTACCATCTAAGAGATTTTTTAGCGATACAAAAACAACCCACTTCCCAGGCATAGTCTCGACTAAACTGAAACACCTCATTACCACCCGCACAGCCTAGTCTACTTCTCACGATCTTTCTCTTTTAGCTTGTCAAATCGAGCGATTTTCTCTCTTCCCAAAAGGCGAATCTTAGTCCTAGACACACCCCTTGATCGTCGTGAGTCTTGTGTAAAAAGACTCATCTCCTTCATTAGCATATTTCGAAAGCCAAATCAAGCCGGAGGAGTATATACTTGGCATCCTTCCGATATCGAAAGGCGCGTGCATTGGTTACATATGTTGGACTCTGTATGCTTACTTTATGGTCATGCGGAAGTCGACACGAGACTATCGGTCGCGCGCCTTCCAATCCTGCTACACCTATTCATTTCCGATTCGATTGCACGGTCGCGTGTTTTACTTTATTTTCAACATATTTAATAGACTTTTATTTCAATAATAATGTAATAGTTTTGTGATAAATCGTGCGAGAACGTGAAATATTTTGAGAAAAGAAAAAATAATTAAAATATGCTGACACGCAACAAGGTATTGTTAAAATGTTTCCCAAGATTTTTAACTAATTTTTATAAGATTCACTGAATAATTTTATCAACATTTTTCCAGGCAGTTTACACTTAAAGTTTTTTTTACGTTTCTTTAAATTTGCTTTTTCCATAGCCTTGATAATTTTTAGTTCGCCTGTTGTTTGCTCACTTTAAAATAATGTTTATAAGAAATCTCACTTTTTTAAGGAATATTTATCAATCAATGCTGCATGTATGCAAGGTAGACAAACGAATATATTTTAATGTCGGTTTCAGTAAGTCTTCTTTTTCTACATAAAACAGACTGCTGAAACTCTTATGAATCGTTAATACGATCAGTCACCAGTATATAAATGTTGTGCACGTGAGTGGAACAGCTGAAAGGCCGCTTTGCGAGAAGAGAATTGAGTAGCTAGGGAATAAGAAGAGAGTGAACAGCTGTTGCCATCGCCTCGGACATGGAGACGAAGGCAGAGAAGAGAAAAATATACGAAATGGTGTATGAAAAAAAGAAAGAAAGATGTTGGCAGATATTCAGAAGGAAAGAAAAGATACCGTTAGATAGGCAAACGCGCAAACAGAGCAGTAAACATTATCGTGAAATGAGTAGGCTGCTGGTTATTTTGTTTTCTTTCAGCGGACTTAAGGAGATGGGATTCATTATTATTATATTGAACGCGTAAGGATAAAAAATGTATAAATGTATAGTCTTTGGCAAATTATTGACATCGTTGTTGTTGTTACTACTGCAAGAATTACATTTACGTGAAACGCTGTTGATTCCTTATAATCATTAAATGTAGACTTACCTATCCTATCACTTTTGGAATGGTATTTTGCACGCTTTTTAACTGTATGTCCAATCGTGAAGTGAGTGTTTTACACGCATCATGATTGGACCTATATACTTTAGACTGGAATCCGAACCATCGGAATCTCAGGAACAAATATAAGAATTTGACATTTCTGAAAATTTTCATATGCCTAAGATTTGAATATTTTCATATTATTTACGAAAATAAAATTTTTTATATGAAGAAGTATTCTTATATTCTCTTTTTTATCTACAAATTAAACGTTTAAGGTTTGACCAAGTTTTTTAACCAAATGCATCGTAGTATCGTTATTATTTTTTAACTAATTTAATTCGATGTCAGATTGATATGTATGTATGACTTGTGAACTTCATTGGTAGAAGATACTGACTAACAGAGCTGTAAGCGGACGATTGCCACAATAATTGGTTCAAACAATTAAGAAACTCATACTATTCATGCCTAGATTGCTAGATTGGAAATTGTAAACGTAAAGAGTCCATTTCCAATAATTACTAAGAATAATTAAACATTATTCGGAATTATATGTTATTGGTATGAGACAGAACCATTCTTCTTGTAAAGAATTTTTCATTAATTTTTATTAAATCAAGAGCCAAAGAAAAGATTTGCGTGATTTCATCTCTAAAAGTTATACAAATTTAAAATTATATAATTTTTTATACTGATTTTTGCGTTTTGCATATATCGAATGTTGACATAACCTTATTTTATTGTCAGTTCTCTTCAATGCGAAAAAAAACAAGATACATAAAAGATAATATATATTGCGAGTGTCAATTAATTATTACATGTTACTGAATAATATAGTAACAAAACAGCTGAAGAATATGATACGAGTGAAACAACACAGAGTAAAAGTTTTTATAAATATGTTCGTATAAAAAGGCTTCATTATTTTATGGTAAATCGACCAATATCTTGACCGAAAAAATCAAGCTACTCCTTTTCTCCGAGTCTTGTTCAATAACAACATTACGTCCGTGCCAAACACATAAGAAAATATTTGTCGAAAGGGCAAAGAAACTGAAGAAAGAAGTTAGCCGCGTTATCATTGAGTTCTCAGCCGTGTTAAATTGGCGGCAACGGCAAGCTAAAGAGCCAGAGTAAGAGAGAGAGAGAGAGAGAGAGAGAGAGAGAGAGAGAGAGAGAGAGAGAGAGAGAGAGCAACTCACGCACGTATAATATATACACATACGCACACGAGGAGGCTAAAGCAGACACAGCTGCAGCAATGAACACAACCGCCTCGCGCACGGCCAGCTGGCTGACTGGTAGAGTGCGAGCGTTCGCCTCGCGTCAGTAGAGCCTCGGCCGCCGAGCATATCGGACGTGCGGGCGTACTGTTACACGCGAGTGTGTAATACTCGAGAAAGTACATCCGATTTGTTCACTTTACTCCATACGAAAAGTAGATAATGTACGAGTGTTGATTAATTCCTTTGTCGTCAACTGATTTCTGGTTAAAAAGGTCGAAAGTGAATGATGTCGCGAGAAGTGAAGTGTGATGTGATTCTCGTACTCTGAGAGACGAGAAGTGCAGTGTCTGTATCAAGTCGTTGTTTGCAGTGGTATATAAGAGAGCACGTGGTGCAGCCGCGGCGCGGCGGCGGCGGCAGCAGCGGCGGCTGAACGACGTGGAATCTTATCTCTTCGCAAGCGAGCTTCGAGGTAAGGATTTATCTGATTATTTAATTCTTGCGTTCTGCATGTGTGTTGCTCTCGTTACGTAATTTATTTGTTAGGTGTAGGATTTTTACTACTTTTTTCTAGAACTGATCATCGGTGCGATTTAAAGCTGCCTAAAATCTGAAAATAAAGTGATTCTTCATCACGAAACCATTCTGCGCTGTATCAATGATTGTGCAAGAAATTTTATGAAGCCGGCAGGCTAGAAAAGAGTTAGTGTCTAAAAATTCCCACCTGTAGATCGCAAACGAAACCATGACGCACGAACTAACCTATTTTTCTCTCCTTTCGATCTTTTAATTTTTCTAATCTAGACGAACAACTGTCATTCACTTGAAAAGCGCCTGATAAAGAAAAATATTTGCAACCGTCACAGTCCCGATCATTACAATATATTTATGGAAACAAAACACACGTACGCAAGCACCCAGGATTCATAATAGTATGTAACCTCCAAAAAATTGGAATATTCATGATAAACGTACAATGACATATTAATCTAAAGTGATAGTGTGATCTATGTGCTTTATGAGTCATCAAACAATAAGGCGCGCCATCTCACTCCCTCGCGCTCCATTGAAGCCTTTTATTGCCATTTATAAATGCGTTTCCGCGAGGAGCTTTCGCACTACTCTCTCGCATAAACATCTATAACACTTAAGTTCATTAACTCATTGTTTACGATCGTGCAGATTTGAAAAATCTCGTGTGACAACGAGATAACGATCTTTGACAGGTAGGTTATTTTTGTTCCAAATATGGCACCTTTTTTTGTTGCTTTTTCTTGCTATTGCGCTTGGCCGATTAAAACATCGCTAAACCCTATTGGCTAATTATATTTTATTTTTTCAAATATTCTTCAAAATATATTATGAGTAAATAGATAACTTGAAATTATATGGTTTACTGCGCAATTATTCAAAGTGTGTACTTTATCGCTTTCAAATATGCAATACCACACTACAAGCTGTCACATCGAGTTCGTTTGATTTTTTGATTATTATCTGCGCCTTACGACTCTTTTTACGTATTCGCTGGAATCAGTTTTGGCTTTTACCGCTCTGTGATTTCAATAATCTTTACGATAATTTTTTTGCGTGATTCTATTAGAATAGATTTTTTCTTCATCCGTTACGAAATCGAATTATCACATTCTGTTTAATAGTTATCAGTAGATAGAGTGAGCCCAGCCGATTCATTTTTTGGAAGCAAATTATCTGACCTTGTAGTTGACGTTAATGGGGAAATACTTTTACGAGCATGCTAAACTGTAATGTGAGAAGCTGTTACTTTAAGATAACAATATTTTATGAATTATCACTACTGAATAACATTCATATTTACATAGCTTTATGAAGTGGATGTTGCGAAAAGATATATTTTTAATTATTGTTGAATCGTACAATGAAATTTCATGCTGTCATGAGTGCGCTATCTTCCGATTCCTATTGACGCAATAAGCACCACATCATGGATAAACAATGTTATTTCATTCGTAGCATTAGATAACAGTTTTTTTCAATAATTTAACTTATCAAAAACAAACAACTAGATAATTCACTCCGCTGATGAAATTTATTAATGAAAGCACTGCTTGTAAGCACATAAGCGCGTCTAAATAAATGCGAGCGCGTGGCCGTATTCCGCTTTTTCTTATCAGTTTACTCCCATTTTGACTATTCAGTGTGTATATCAGCAGTTGACCAGTTGGTCGGCTGTGATAGTACAGGGAAATAAAATTCCGATTCGCGCTGATACACGAAAAGTGAGACGAGAGGGAATATCCCGTCGATAATATCTTGAGACATTCCTAATACCCTTATTTTTCATTCCTGAATATTATTCGATATCTTAGCATGTTCAACGATCGATTCAGCCGCTTTTTATATTTAGACGTTTAAATTGTTGGTGCGTACGAGGCAAATCTTTTATATTTTGCGTACAGCTAAATGTTTTGGAAGATAGATTGGCTTTATCGCTCGGTTGAATAGGTTCGAAAGTATGCAAAAAGAAATACATGGTTACTTTTTTCTTGACGGATCGGAAACACTGTCGAAAGTTCTTTCAATTTTTGATTGGATTTGAAAAAAATTTAAACGAGAATAATCGACTTCAAGGCTTCAACTAGCCAAGCACAACAGTGAGAACTAACTCTACTTTTTGAGCTAAATCACAGGTGATTTTAATGTCATTAATTCATGATTACGAACATGAGAGTCGGCCTGTATAAACTACTGTAATTTTCTTTTCCACATGAGTTTTACGTAGAAAATTTCGCTCTGTTCCTAATTGTTACAATGTCATTTGCGTACTATCGTTGTAATTACTTTTAATCAGTCAAAGTTAGTTCGTAGAATTTATCTTCAATCGAATGCTTATACGATCTTCATCTACAGCAGATGTTCGGAATTATTTGCTTTTAAAGCGTGATTAAGGCGATTACATTACAATCATTTTTATTCTATTTATGAAACTACTTTCTTGTCTGTTGGTAAATATTTCATTCAAATGAAAATCTCCACAATGAACGTTTGAAGCGTGCCAAAAAAAACGATTCCTGAACAAAAAATAACAATAAAATAAATATGCACGTCCAACGCAACCATGAAAAATGCTTTTCATATAAATCAGGAATCCAGAAAAACTTTGAAGAGAAAAATGTTAACACCCGTACTCCGAAAGTGCACACTTGGTTCAACGTCTGTGCGACCAGATGTTTTATGACTTGATTAGTGTGGCCGAACGCTTCTGTGAAAAAGAGCGAAAGGACTCGGCGTCGGGTCTCGGCGAGCACGGGCAATAAAAGTTTTGCCGGATCGGTATTGGCTCTCTCGAGCAGAGCGTTTCGGCAGAATTTCTTATTTTCTCGTACATATAGACGCTATAACTGATCATTTGCTCGAGTTAATCCATTACGTTTATTGAATTAAATGGACGGTTATATGCGCTGGAGTATCGTCATTTTTCAAGTGATATTTTATTGTCGCCACTCGCTTCTAGTCAAAGTTTTTCTTATGTATTATGTGAGTTTTTATTATCCGAATGAGACGGAAAGGAAAATATGTTATAAACCTTGAAGGCTTCAGGAAACTTTCGGTCCATAAAACTTCATTATGAGCGTGACTCTTTCAAGGTGTTACATGTCATTATTTATCGTTTTTTCAAGTGTATATCCAAAAAATATTCATGAAATTTTTTAAATTCAACGTTTCTTCACATAATTATCTTGAGCAATCGTTTTATTTTTGGTTTTCGGCCTCGAAGAGCTTCCCAATACATTAAATCAATTCTGCAAGCAATTTTTCTAACTCTGAATTAGAAACTTGAATTTGACATATCTGTGCTGTTAAACAAGTCTGTCAGCAAATAAAAAGGAAATTAGAAAACTAATGGCAAACTAGAATCACGTAAATCACATAGTAACGCTCTAAAAAAATTATCTCGGGTAACTGACATGTAAAACACCCTTTCACCAAACGCGATTGACATTTGATTGATCCGTGACGAAGATGATCTCGGCAAAGATATAAAATATTTTTTGCCCGTGTATTCGGTTCGTTTTCTAAAGCATCTCCGCGAGAGATAACACACTAGGGAAATCGACAGACTTTCCTTACGAGTTTGCAATAGATGGACTTAGGCTTCCGTTTTCTCTATATGCCGCGAGCCGGTCTGTGACCGACATCTCTCTCTCTCTCTCTGTCTCTCTCTCTCTCTGTCTCTCTCTCTCTCTCTGTCTCTCTCTCTCTCTCTCTCTCTCTCTCTCTCTCTCTCTCTCTCTCTCTCTCTGTGGTTTATCGCGTATGTATAACTCGCGGTTAATTAATTTGCGTGAGTCCGCGAGGGAAAACTTGTCGATGAGTTGTCAATTTCGCAACTTTTTTGTTGTTGCTGTGGTGGTATAGTGGCTTAGATGAGCTTTCTTTGACCTTTCGGTCAAATCTATCGCGTAAAAAGGAGGAAACAAAAGCGCTAGAGAAATTCCGTGTCGTGTGGTTATTTCTGGAATAATGTACGGCGTAAAAACGGCATAAAATACATTCATTTATTTATTATTATTGTTTTTGTGCTAGTGCTTCAACTGAAAAAAAATATATATAGGGATCTTTCGTTCTAACGTCAGTAGTTCAGCAAGCTCTCATTACAAGCAACTCATCAACAAAGAAAATGAAATTGCGGTTGTGAAGGCGAATATGTGCGGATGTCAGGCATCTGATAGAACGAGAGAGAGAGAAAGAGAGAGAGGGGGGGGGGGGAGGAAAAAAGGTACGTTAGCAAAGGCTTTTGCTCGGCTTAACGTTTTAGAGCTGGCCTCGTCCCATCTGGAGGCTCACACGGCGGAAAGCAATTACGAGCACACGCGGGCAGTTTCGGCGACGGAAAACCTCCACGTCGATTCGCTTCGGCGACTATGTATAACACATGTGACAAACACGTGTACCGACCTATGTGCGCACTTTCCTAACTCCTTTTCTTTTCTTCGAATAATCCATCAATCATCGTCATCGCGTGCGTGATGTGCTTTGTTAATGTTGGCACATTTTGCTCGTTACCACGCCAAATAACTCAACGTGGTTGTCATGTGCGCACTCCAGCACGCAGTTTTTATTATTGTTCATGAACCATATACTATCGGTGAAAGACGCGACAAGAAAGAAAAAAATAAGCATTTCGATTGGAATGCCACGCTGTTTAATTTCGTCGCGTGGCTGTAAATATTGTTTATAGGCCGATCTAACTCTTTTTAGAGGACGCGTGCTGTACGTGTCTTTCTCGAGTGGAATGATTTTTCATGACGCGCCAGTTATTATTTATATGTGACGTACATCCTCGTTGTTTTTTATACTCTCTCACGTGTCGCATTGTTCGCGAAAATGATATACCGCACTGCTTGGTGGCTTATGGCTTTTGTAAAATAAAATATTGTTCTTGAAAAATACGTTGTCGTGATGTGTTGAACGGATGTATACAAGTTGATCCTGCATATGTATTAATTTTACATTGGTTTTCATATTTTGACATTATAAAATGTTATAGGAAATAAAAAGCTTCTTTTCCGGATCATAGTTATACACATGCAGATCTCTGTTAATTAATGAGTTATTCAATTACAAACTCAATGAAGGATAGCTCGTTGACGCCTAAAAAGGAAACCATACTTTAATGAAGACTACCACAACAGTCCAAACGGGACCTAGAAACAATTGGAAATATAAAAAGGCGTCTAGCTTTAACTAGAGAATGTAAGAAATGAAGAATCCGACCTCTTCATCTTCCGCATTGGCGTGCCCCATAAAGTCAACTAAAAAATTTAGGACTTCCTCGCGTATCTATGCTGGTATACCAACTTTGTGTAGTTTACTCGGCATCTCGTGAACGAAGCAATAAGTTTCTTTCCTTGCCGCTGGCAACAGAATTCTTTGATGGCCTTTGCGCTCCCTGCACTTTTTGCATGTACATTGAGAATTTCTTTCCTTTTTCTTTGGCATCAATCACGTGACTTGTATATTAATAATACTTTATCATATCAAATCTTGCGAAAGATAAGAAAAATTATTAATAAAATGCAGGGTTACGAGAATTTACGGTGTTCAAAGGTCAAGTTGATAATGTAGAAGTTGAAAGTTATTTTTCAATCCGTCTGCCTGGAACTTAGAGAATGTTATAAATATTGAAAAATACACGATAAGCACATAGCACGCATTCACGAGTTATCTAACCGATGCATTAGCTAACTCTACAAATTACTTGCTATTCTCGTTGGAAAAATGCCTGAAGTAGCTTTTATTCAAAAACATTCGAGTATTGTTCTTGTTAGAGATATAGAATTAAAAAAAATTTTAATAAATCTTGTAAGTTGCATATAGATGAGTACTTCCAGCAAAGCTGCTTGACAAAGATGCAACGCACTTTGTTATCCGTGTGCAAAGTACGTCTTTCTAGCCCGCTTGGCGAAAAACGAGCGTTGAAAATCGTACTTTCCACACGTCGTATCGAAAAATACGGTACGACACATGTTCGGGAAAAAGTTTCCTCGCTTCGCTCGGGTGTAAACGCCACACGAGACAAGAATCTACTTTGCCGCACTTGTATCGTAATGTACTTTTTCGACACGGAGTATCGAAAAGTCTACAATCGAATATTCCTTGGCCATGTAATTGCTCAACATATTTGAAATGTTAAACATATCTACAAATGAATATCAATCATTTGAAATCTATGAATTACAAAATGTTCGCTTCATTTCGTCATTTTCTATGATAATCGCAATATCCACCTCCGCCTCTCTTTCTCTCTTACTATTTTGCTTTGACGCATATCATCCTCAGGAACGCGGCTGCTGCGTCTGATTTACGAGGCAACGTAAAATCATCATGCAAAATTGTGTGTGTGAGAGAGGAAGGGAGAGAGAGAGAGAGGCGAGGCAGTAGTAGCTTCTAGGCAGTGGCTTCCTATTTCTCTTCCTCTCTGTCTCTGTCTCTGTCTGTCTGTCTGTCTGTCTGTCTGTGTCTGTCTGTCTGTCTCTCTCTCTCTCTCTCTCTCTCTCTCTCTCTCTCTCTCTCTCTATCTCTATCTCTCTCTTTTCTCTCCTTCATACTGTTCAGATACAAGCGCGAACGAAAGGAAAAGAAAGAAACGTTCACTGTACCCTGACGCAACTGTAAGATGTATGTGTGTGAAGGCTGTCTTGCGGTTGAATAGTTTTGTCACGTGGGGAAAGAAATTCGTCTCGGGATGAGGCTCGTCCTTTATGTATGTAAAGCATCTCAAATGCTTTCCGTTATTGACGTAACGATGAGGCTGAATAAAACATATTTCTATCAATGATTGATGTTTCTGTACTTATTTGCATATTGAATGCGCAATGGTTATTCACAGAAGATAATTAATCGTACTATGTTATTGTTTGAGAAGTAATGAGCATAAATACTAAGAGGCTGCCAATTGTCGCGTAATTAGTTGTAGCAGATGGCGTACAATAAATACATTGCATTACGAAAGTAACAAGTAACATCTCTTACCGTTTTATTTGAAAATTCAAACATTTTAAAAGCTAGTTCAACAAACAATATAGATGTAAATCGCTTATTCTAAGACCGAAATATGACGTGTTGTTGTTGTTTTTGAAAGAGAACTTTGAAAGACGCTTAGATGATTTTCTCATTTAAATTTGCATAACAGCTCAAATGTTAAACTTTTCAAACTATTTTTTCAGCTAATTTGGTCCTCTCTAATGTTACGACGAAATACAAGAAAATAATCGTTCGCTGATAATTTATCAGAAGTAGCTATAGTGTGGTTGAATAGTTTTGCGTAATTATGAATAAACGTCATCGACATGGAAAAAAGAGTCGGTGGTGTGACGCAGTGAAATTCGAAATTGGTATATCACGAATAGAAGCTTGTAAATCTATCTGCTGATTGTTTCGCAGCAAAGGAACAAAAGCTTTTGAAATCGACAACGACTTATTAGACGTAGGACGATCGAGAAAAGCCCACGTGCACGTATGTCTGTTGCGTAATACCTTTTCCGCATATCGCGCCTGAGTGCCTATTAGTGCCAAGTGTCGTTTTTTCCCGCGAGTAATTAAAATAACGAGTCAAGTAAACGCACTTTGACTCTGCCTGTGGTACAATCTCGTCTTTTGAAAGATCACTAATCGATTGTTAATGATACACCACTAGCAAGGCTGTAATTGTCATTTCAATCTGATTTGGAACACGCAAACAGCTATAAATATCCATATTTAATAATATTTTTTACTTTTTTCTAGTGCTAGTTACGTAGCAAAACTGGAATACCTGCGACCTATTTAACTTAACGAGTTAATCTAAAACAAAAGACATCTATTAAATATTTAAAAAAAAAAAAGAAACTCGTTCTATTTTCTCTTCTAAAACGTACCTAACCGGATGCTGAGGAATGTTTAAAAAATAAATTGAAATGATGTTAATTATTGTAGGATTCCAAAAATACTCTGAAATATGCCTTCACTGAAGCGTCAAAACAAAAAATACCAGTATTTCATTAGATACGCCTGTGTATTGCTGGCGGATAACGAGCATGCCATCCTAATCAACCAAGTAAAGTATTCACCGGCAAATTGCCAACATGCAAATATTCCTGGACAATTAAAACAAATTATTTCTCGCCAACAGTTGGCAAAAGAAGAAGACTCATTGATTGCAATCGTTTCGTTTTCACACTCTTATATGTATACCGTCTGTCCTCCTCCCTCCTCGAGAGAAAGAGAGACAATCGGCAGCATTAATCTCCTTGGAGAGCATTTGCAGCTAACGCACAAGGCAATACATCACCACCGCTCGCTCGCGCAATAATAATTGTACTTTGCATTACAAATCGACACGCGGTTGAATTGTTTATGTCGGCGAGAGGCTGTTGCCGCTGTTACTGTCACTGTGACGCCGATTATCTGTCTTCTCGTGAGAGAAAAAGACCTTTTCTCGCAACATTTTCCACGCTGTTTTATGTATTTTCCGCGCAGTCGGCGATGTATCTTCTTCGTCTCGGTCTACTTTTATCGCGATAGTGTGCGGGGTTAATGTTACTCGATTCATCTTGCGGAAAGCGTCTTTGATTTACTCAATAAACGCTATTCGTTAACCATCAAATTTTTCATCGCCGTAAGAGACGTAATTACGTCAAGTGCTGCTCTATTTAAGACACTTGTTTTCAACTGCTACATCTTGACCGACGATGCAGCCGAGGCTGCGTTACTCAAATTTCGACGAGTGCCTTCGATAACTGTAGTTCTCATTCGATTGCACGAATAAAACACACGCTCTTTGCAAATCTGTATCACATGGCACGCGTACTTTGTACGAATGAGTTTCGTCTTGGTCGAGTTGAAAAAATAGCTTTGAAAATCAATCATCGACGCAACGCCGTCACTCACGTTTTTCTATCCCTCCGAGGGAGCCAAATTAATCGAGGTGGCAATCAGTTTGTCGCTTTCGCACGCACAATAGCAACAACAAGCCAGCAGCGACGATGGAAGATGGTTAACGGGTATATGTCGTAATAGTTGGCCGGGGCTACCTCTATATAACGCATTCGCCTCGCGCTCGCGTGAACGTTGCGAAAACTCACTCGCGCACTACTATTTCTTCGCGCAGGGCTGTTCGCCTTGATCGACGTGTATTATACGTACAGTGACGCCGCGGCTGTCGGTTAGACTGATGAAGAAATCGTGGAATCCTTTTTTCTGTGCAATTGAAAGATGGATACCTTATTGCAGCTACAAGAATCAGATCAAGTTTTTTTATTCATCATACTTTCGTGAGGATGTAAGAAGCTGAACGTTCTTATTATTCAAATTCATCTTGTAGATAAGCTTCTTCAATCATCACGTTTGAAAAGCATCAAACTTGATTCATCTCACGCTGTTACCCAACAGTCGTATGCACATAAATTTCAATTAGTCAGTGTTTGTCCCCAAAACCCATATCAATAAACGAACGAGGACGTACATCAATTGTTAATTTCAAATAACCGAGTTGGGTCAAATAAACAAGAATACAGATGCACGATGCACCATCGCAGAAGGAACTTCTTAATGGAATTCTCCGATTGTACAACAAGAGGCAGCGGCGCTCGTCATCTATTCTTGGGTCTCGCGCGAGCGGCTCTCGCGTACACCGATAATACGTCGATCATCAGTATAAATTTACATTAATTCTTTGGTCTCTTAACCAAGCTTCTATCTCTCCCTCTTTCTCTCTCTTATAAAAAAGACGTCCATTGTTCAAGCTGCTTCGGCACGCTAAACATTTCTATTCAAGCCCTTTGCGGAAATAAAAAGAAACATAAGAAGAGGAGGAGGATAGGCACACACGGTCATTCGCGAATTCCCCAGTGTAAATTCATGCTGCCACGCACAGCAGATTCTCTTCTTCCTTTGTCGCACTCTTTGTCAGCTCTCGTCTCCCCCCCCCCTCTCTCCATCCCGCGAGGTCGCTATATGTACCTCCCGTGTGTATAACCTGTACGTACAAATATACACACTTTAGCTGAGATGTTCTTATCTGCTAGTGAACGTTTGAGTGTGCGGCTGTATGTCCTGTGAAGTGAATTAACTTAGCCACTAATCCCCTGTATTGTGGCGAAATGATGTGTTCGCTAGATTTGTAACACCGGAAGCCGAGTTGCAGGCAGAAAGAACATGTATAAAATTAACGTAATGCCCTACATAACGTGCGCATATTCATCCATTTCTTCTTAATACTAGAACCAATTAAACACGCTGCGCGCACCCATATTTGGTCTTTTTTCGAAAATATACGTTAATAGTAATACGATTTGAATATATTACCGTAAAATAGCTTTCTCAAGTACGTATGAAATGTATAACATTTTGCATTTTTTAAATCGTTTTAGTATTCTAAATATTACCATCAATTGAATTTATTCTTGAAAAATTTCTTTGTTAACAATGTTTTTAACTTTTCTCGCCTGTCTATCTAAATATATTTTGATTGAATTTCAAGCTCTAACTCTGGACATAGCTACGTAAAGTTGTCCGTGGTTAAATACATCTCTTATTCTAAGACCAATAGCACTTATTTCAAAAGTCTGTTCTTGAGTTTTATTGAAAGACTAGTTTAATTGAAAATTAAACGATTTAAAAAAGGCAATCTTGTTAGTTTTATCATCCGTTAAAATTTTACACTTAATCAAGTGCTTTAATAAATCTATTACTTGCAACCTCGTTCCGTTGCACAAACCTTCGTTGATGCTGTTATTACTAATGAACACTAGAATGTAATTTTTTCGCAAGTGTAATTCATGAGCGGGTAAGCTTCAAGGATTCAAATTATACAAATATTCTAGTAAAATAAGATCATCTAATTCACCATTATTGTTAACTAGAGTATTGATTACAGTATATGTGTGTGTGTGTGTGCGGGTTCTGAATTTTAATAAATGTTGATAAACTCCATAAGTATAACCACTTTTTAATGGTAAATAAAATAAATAGCGCCACAAATCTTAAAATCGAATTAGAAAAAGTTATTAATATGAAATTAAGAAATATTAAATATTAAATGAGAAGGTTTATGTAAGTAATCAGAAGTTGCGTGCAAGACAGCTGAAATAAAAACTACTATAATATAGTGTGTACTTTTGTTTTTGGTAGACATAATCTCACGCTTATAATTTTTTTAATCCCAAACCCATTTTAGCTGATTTAGCATGATGTTTCTGATTTTGAGTGCTATTCTCTCAACTAAAAGTTTACGTAGGATACGTACAGCTCTCCTTAATTCTTGTTCTGACATAGGTGCTTCTTCTTAAAGTGCAGAAATCTGCTCCATATTCATACAGTTATTAGTGTAGGTAATTCTAAATAAAGTGACCATTAGTAATACTGTTTCAAAAGAGATTTATAAAATCATTAAAAAATAAAAGCTTATATATATACCAACAGATTTTATTTCTCCAGTTATTCCACTTTAACTCATTTAGCTATATTAGAATCTTGGAAATAGACTACTTGGATATTTATTTTATAACACTTATCTGTGATTGCACCACTTCCCCAACTAGCTGTTCCTTTAGCATTGGTGATATAAACAATCTCAGTTTTTAAGCAGCCTTGAATCACTCAAAAAAAATCAAAATAAATGATGGTGTGGCCTATCACCGAAATTTTTTATGAAAAAAGAAGAGTATATAAATATATCATCATTAATTGATATATTTTAATCATACTTAAAGACCCAATAAATCCAAGCATTTCCAAGAAATCTAGGCGTGTTAGGGCTTGAGGAACAACATTAACATTTTTTAACCGTAAATTTTAGTCACAGTTCATAGGGTATAAAGCCATCGACTATTTAAAAGCTGAATGATCTGATTTTGAAGCTGTTCGTTCAATGTGAAGAATCTAAAACAAAAATATACCAGTTACATTTCTCATTCTTATGCATAATATGATGTCTGATCTTACCCTATTCTTTTCATTTCTGGTACATATCTATTAATTAGTTTTTGGCCCCAAATGAGTAAAGTTATTTTCATGCTCCCATTGCTTGGAATAACTTTGAATATTTTATACTTATTTTTTCCCTGGCCCATTTTAGTAGAAGTATTCAAAGCTTCTATATATCCAATCACCTCGCTATAAACGTATTTACAATTATATTATAATCATTTTTATATAAAATTACAATAATTGCAATTTGTATAAAAAATGATTATAAAAACAAAAATTCAATCCAGGGTCTTTATTTAAAAGTAATGCTACGTGCAACGTTAATTAAAAGTTATGGGCAGAATAAAAAAAATGAAGATTTAAAATGTTCTTTTTAAAATAATCATGCCTAACAACAAAACCAATATAAGAAACAAAAATATTAAAACACAATGTTGTTAAAGATATTTACGTTGCAATTTAGTTCACGAAACATGTATTGATTGAGAATCGAGACCGAGTGACGCAAATCGAAACTGAGAACCTTGATCGAGTATACCGCATGAAGTTGAAAAAACGTCACACATACATACACAGTGTGCCTCAAGCATGTTTAACGGCGATTAAAATGTCGACAAAAACGGTCTCGCGTGTTCCATTTAACATGTTTTTAAGAGTCAAACCCCCTTAAAATGAAAATCCGATCTACTTCCCTTCTCTTTAAATTAGGAAAATAAGATTACCAAAAAATTATTTCTATCCGAGGATAAACAGTCGATTATAATAATTGGTATTGAATATATTTTAGTAGTGCAATCATAAATATGTGTACCACTCTTAGCTTTTACCCTAGAACTAACCGCGGGGACCTGGTGTTACTTATAATTTCTTATCTTCTGTGATTTGTAAGTCAATAACGTACAGTAAAAAGCGAAAAAATATTTGATTTTTGTATATATTTATTTAATTTGGAAAATTGTAGTTTTTTCTATTGCATCTTTTACATTGAATATGCAGCTACATGTTTCTACGTATCATGGAAATTATATTTATTAACATGCATGAGTAAATTCAACCTAGAATAATACGTGTGCACAATATATTTCTAGAACACGTCTCAGACCAAGGATAGCTTACTTGAAAGTGAATGATATTAGTACAGTATACAACATATGTTTACGTTTCTTGTGCTTACAATGTACTACTTACTGTAGTGTGCACCTGTCTCAGGAAACTGTTATTTATCTGAGTTTAGATTTATTTTTGTAGTATAATGTCTATAAACAGGTGCGATCATGCACAAAATCGAAAGAAGGTATGTGCCTCTTGTGTTTGAATTAAATTGTGTAAACGATATATCTCTTCGTTTTGTTTCGGATCTTAAACTTCTACTAACCATAAATGGATAACAAACTGCTACAGCTAGCCATTCTTGTCCTTATTGCTTTGCATCGCTATCTGATTTTAGACGTAAATCAGACATACAAAATGACAACAGCACTTATTGTTTAAAAACGTACAAAGTTTTAAATAATGATTATCAAAAATTTATCTAGAAGAAAAACAAAAAAAAACAAAAGCAAAAGAACGTAACAGTACAGTTAAGTTAATGCTTCGCTTTATAAGAAAGCTGATGATATTTGCGTTATTGAAAAGTGTATAATTCCTGAATTACAAATTTTACAGAAGTTTGTAAACGATTTGTTTATTAATAGATCGAATAGGATTAGAGAAAGTTGGCTGAAAAAGTTGAATCTTATCGCAAAAAAAGACCATGAACATACTTTCGAAGGAAACGCTTGCAGAATGTTGCTTAAGGAGGCAGATAAAATTTTAGATCTAACGATTTACGAAAATATTGGCCAATTCGCGTTAGTACCATATGTAAATGCTTTCAAAGCCATGAATAAAGTTATTGAAAATTATTTCTCTACTAAGTCAGTAAATCTTGTTGCGTTAAAAACTCAACTTAGTTATTCAAAAAATGTGGTGCTAATTACTGATGTTAGTAAAATTTTGAACCTTCATATTCTACCAAATCATCTCGAAGAAGGCTTGTATTGTGATATTTGTTAAGTAAATAATAAGATAAATATAATTGGTGGGTTCACAAAAAAGATCTTTGTTTAGCAGTCATATGACGTTTATTTCAACAAACATATTTGGTTAATTAATACATTTGTCATACAGAATACGCTCTAAGAAAAAAAAAACTAAGTCTAATGATCGTAAATCTATATATCAAAGTCTCAATTTTCACGAAATCGCATATGATTCGAACTCAAGTTATAAGGCCTCGTGCGATCGGAGAACATTAGTTTTTTTTCTTATTCTCCTAATCTAGAAAATGCTCAGAGCTACTCGCACGCGATAAGTGATACTTAGCTTTATGTCAGGCTTTGGCGACGTGTTGGCTCGTCGTCTGGGTTTTCTTCGGTGGTACTCCTTTCTGTGACAGTACTGAGAGAAGTTTCAGCTTCCAGGCAAATCCGCAGGTATCTCGGCTTGATAGTTGGCTTCAAGGCCAGCTTGAGTGCGAGGAATTCCACGAGGTTGGAGAATGGAGACGAGCGAGTCGAAGCAAAATGTCGAAGGCTCGGCAGACCCCAGGCGAGTGCACTTCGATTGTCTCGTCGCTAGATCGTTGTGACAATTCCCTGATTCGGCGCAATAACCACTTAGATGCTACAGAGCTCGATACTCATACAGAGACCGAAAATTTCACTTAAAAAAATTGTTATTATGATTTTGAAATTATTATTTTGTGTTATATTATTTTATTGACTTATAAATTACAAAAAATAACGAACCATAGCTGCTGCCATGGCCCGTCATTGGTTCTGAAATAAAAGCTTAGAATGGTATACATTTTTACGATTGCACTACTAAAATATATTCAATACCAATTATTATAATCGATTTTTTATCCTCGGATGAAAATAATTTTTTAGTAATCTTATTTTCCTAATTTAAAAAGAAGGGGAGCAGATAGGATTTTAATTTTAACGGAGTTGGACTCTTAAAAACATGTCAAATGGAAGACACGAAATCGTTTTTATCGACATTTTAGTCACCGACGAATGTGCTTGAGGCGTACCGTACATATTCATGTCATTATACTACGTCACCAATTCTCAGCCAATCAAAATGCTGGATGTAGGTAACGATATCCAGTTTATTAGTTTTTTAAGAAATGATACTTTTTTTAAATTTGTGATAATCTATAGAGAGTCGAGTTTAGTGATATTACGAGTACGTATTGAAAAACCTAACCCTGACGTATCTTCAAATAATTAACAAAATATAGTTTTGCGTACGTCCGAGCAGATCACAATTCGATTAGTATGCATTTTGAATAATGTAATTATGCCATTTAACATTAAGCTATTGTTTATGTAGACGCAGTTTTGTGCAAGTTGAAATGCATTAAGGAAAAGTCTCTAAAAAATCCATTGGCCTGCTTTGTGCGACTTCCACCGCGTGATCCGAACAATTCTGACTGTTTACCTTTTCGTCGAGCTATGTTTACGTTGCCATTACCTTGGCAAGCCACCACCAGCACCCGCACAGCAGCATTTCAAAAATGAGAAGCTAGTCAGTTCTGTGATGAATCAGTCACGGGGCAATAACTCGCATGAGAAGATATTGACGCAGATGTGCGCTGCTGCTATTGCTACCTTATAGAACAAGAAATAGAGTTCGACCTACTAAAATCTAAACCAACCGGCCGATATTTTTTTTCATTTTTTGTAGCAGTTATTACTTACAACAATCACAGCTGTACACGTGTCTCTCATTAGAAGCTTTTACCAGTTATCATTCGTGTGGGCAGTATGCCATTGCCGGTGTAACTTTGGGGCACTTGCTTATATGAAATGTATTTTTGTAGCAGGTGCTGATGTGAGCCGACCACTATTTTTACTAACAGATGCTTGTGAGATATTTTTTAGAAACAGCGCGTGACCGTTGTTTGGTTGGCAAATCACGTAACTTTCTCTTTGAATTCTTGATCAGCTGTAACAATTAGCGAGTGTCATCAAACACTGTCATTTTTCATAGCTGCATTCAGTCTTCCGCACACGTTATCAAAATATCTCTCCGCAGATATTTAGACGGTATTTTGGCGAACAACCACATTATACTTCATAAATCATTATTATTGAATTACTGAAATGTGTATCAAACAACTACTGCAACCATTCAAGATCAGTACTTACCATACATTTTCCACAATGAAAAACCAACTTTATAGAGAGCTATTTTTTATATGAAACTTGTGCATAACACACGTGTCGCAGCACGCTTGACAGTTTAAATCTTTGTAAACAATTAACACAAATCATGTTCAAGAATATTTAACTTTTATTTAAATATTCTTTAATTTATTTAATTATCCAAGTATTACGTTACTGCATTCATTGCTATTCTATACTAAAATATTAAAAATTGAAAAATCGTTGTTTTTACACATGATTGATATTCGCCTTGGCGAGAATTTAGTCTCTACGATCAATCGTTTTATGCGTCATTTATAACAAATTGAAACGTAATTATGTATGTATGACAGAAGATTATTATAGCAGTAAAATTAAATTTCTTGCTAAAGAAAAGTGTCTAAACTGTAAAAAAGAAAATGAACTTCAAAATAAGAGTTAAAACTGTAGACGACGAAGTCTAAAGAGACATGGATAAGATATTATCAAAGCCGAGTCTTCTGAGGAGTCTTCATAGTAGCGTGGTTATGCCGAAGGTGTCAGTGCAGCATCCAGCTGTTCACGTCGTTCGAACAACGGTTCCGTGCTTATATTCTTACTAGCTTGACGTCGATATAAACGTGATAGGCAAAGAGGAGTGTATATAGAGGATAGCAGCTAATGCCAATTAGACGAAATCTCTAGGACAGGCGGCGCTCGCGCGGTAACGATCTTCGCGTATACATAAAACAACAACACATATACGCACAAGTGTTGATCGTGAAAAACCTGTTCTTCTGGACACGCTGTGCCGCGGAAATTCTTTGCCGGAGAGAAGATCTCGTGCATAGAGAGCATAGCGTTGCAAGTGGAACGAACTGCTGTTGATCGCTGTGCTGTGACGATATCGTGTATATTAGGCGCTTTATGACAGTATATGTCGACGATTGCTTCGTGACAAAAGAGACCTGCTAATTACTCCCAGCGAATGTTCTTTTTCGCGCTCGAACAAAGAATGTTCGTAGAATCAATTACATACTTCTTCACTCTCCTTTTCCAAAGGTTGCTCGTCGCCCGATAGTTAATAAGCACATTAGCAGCATGCCATCAATAATAAGATGAGTTGTGAGGAAATAGCAATTGATGCGTCATCGTGTGCTGCATTTTATTGTTGAGCTTTGTGATGGTACAAGTCTTTTAGTTCAGCGTGTAACAGCAGCCAATGACGAGACATTTGCACTCTGGTACTTGGAGTGTTAATTGCGTCATGACGTTGATTTTGTACGAGCTATGAAGAACAAAACAATTCAAGGCGATGGACTTTTTTAAAAGATATATCACGTTGGTCTGCTGTGGATTGAAATAATTTACGACTTCGCATGACAAATTGTTTTATTCGGATTCTTTACGAGACAACCTCATTCGCGTTCTCAATGAGGAGAAAATGTGCCTTGGCCATTTCAGATTTCTCCTTCGTGTACAGAAAATGCTCTGTGCTTTTTCCATAATTATGCTTCAATTGATGAAAGTAACAACGATGGACACTTTTGGAGCGTGTGTCCTCCTTATTTAAGAAGAATATACGAAAATGCTCGCTTATGCAGACCTGGTGTTTTAAACAGATTACATCTGCTGGGGCTGCTTAGTGCATAATTAGATTTCGTTTGACCTTGATTGCAGGGAAACGCAATTTCCATAATGGGATCTCTCTCGCAAGAGAACATAAGCTGAGCAATTGCATCTTCGATTGAATTCCCTGGCGATTGTTGAAATTACGTAACGACAGGATTCACGTTACGAGCGTAAGGAATCGATCTGTCAGATATACATGTACGAGGACAGTGCGATTCTCGCGGATATAGGCGCCCTTTTGTATCAAATTTCTGCTTCCGCCATGCTTATAGAGCGATCTGACTAATGCTGCAGAGTGTTAAAGGATACTTAAATATCGCATGTATTGCAGTTATCCTTGGACGTTAGTAATGGTATGAAATCGACTCAATAGATCCTGATCTTTATATACATATAAACTGTAATACAATAATCTTGTTTAAAAAAAGGAAAAAAGCGCAAGTCAAATTCAAAGCACTCGTGTATTTTTATTTCGAACAAAGAGTATCTTCGAATAGAAGCCAATGATATCTTGTCTCTTGTCGCAGCAGCATCTCATACACGAACACATCTTTCCTGCATGGAAAGATTGCGAAAGGTAATTCCATTACACGCTGTAAAAGATGTTGTCACACTATTGAAGCTCATTCTTATCTTGTCGCCTCGACTCCTACTTCGTTAAATAGAGAGTCCAAATAGATAGCCTGTATTTGCATTATCAATCCTTATAACCCCGTACGAAGCCGAAGCAGCACGTATACGGGAGACAACCTTGCAAGGCCTTTTCACTGACACGAATACGTGTATAAAAGCGCGCACGACTGGTCTGCAGAGAGATGCCTTGGGGTGTTTAGCGGGTGTTAAACGGACTCTAAACGACTCGACCCTCGCTCTTCTTCTTCTTCTTCTTCTTCTTCTTCTTCTTCTTTCTGTCTCTTCTTCTCGCCTCTTTCCTATATCGCTCACTCTCTTGCCATGTGCCTTATTCTTTCGATTGGAATCCTCGATTCGGGGAATTCCCAATTCGATTATGTTAAAGGGATAGTCTTCTGAGTTATGAGCCCGAAAGTCATTCGATTTCTATTTTTTCTCTCTCGCTCACTCTCTTATTAAGATATGCATATTCTTCGCTGGGCTCACGCTGAAATATCGTGTCGATTACGAAGCTCTTTTTCTTACCGCCGCCAAAAGGCTTTGATTTGTGACTTCTAGTTTCTTTTATTATTAACGCAGAAAGACACAATGTGTTTACGAGAGTCGTGCGTGTAAGCTTACATAATCTGCTAATATACGCGAGCTGTCACATGAATTGCGTGATTTTTCTACATCGACAACTTTGATTATGACAATTACTTAATATGGAGCAAATGTGCAGCTGTAGCATTAAGCGAAATGCCATGTACTTTCATGGTTTAACATTGTTATTAATTAATTTTGTGAATGGAATTGTGCCACAAATTGTTATATAATTTGACAATTTAATTAAATGATCAGATGATTATTTTACAAGGCGTCGATCCGTTACCTTTCTTGCTCATTTTTCAATAGAATATTTTGATACTTCAAATATCTGTAAGTATCTTTATTAAAAGGATTTTACCGATGTGATATTAAATTATAATATTGTATGCAACATTGAATTATTTGATTTGTCGAAGTAACTGTCATCAATAGACATGTTGAAATTCAGAATGAAAAAAGACGGCGCAAAACATGAGAATAAAGATTTATTTCAACTCGACGTTTTAAATGCATGTTTTACAATATCGGCGGCCGTCAACGCCAACAAGACAAAAAATTACCCTAAGTTTAGCCGCGCATTTTTTTTCCACAAAAACAAGCGTTAATTGGTCGCGTGATTTGACGTGATGATTACGAGGAAGTATGCTCCGCTCTGTTCCCTCCTTTCGCGGATCTTATAATTATATGTCGCACGATGAAAGCGTACACTATAAAAATATCATTACGTGGACGAATATTGTTCCTAGTTTGATTAAGCGATTTTATTGAGTGACGTATACTTGAGGAGAAATAATCGAAATTTCCGGAACAACAAGTTCTATAAGGCTTGATGCAATAATAATGTTAGTCATTGATTTCTCGTTAAAATTATATCAATATAAAAGCTCGACTTTCTATCAGTTGCACAGTATCACGATAAGCTTTGCAATTACTCATTACAATTTATTACCTTATCTGATTTTATATAGTTTTTATTTACCAAAAAAATAGGTTGAGGCAAGGACTATTAATCGAGGTCTCCCATCCACCTATCGCTGTAATGTCTTCAACTCAGTTGGAATGCAAAATTTGATGCAGATCAGTCCTTGCAATTCCTAAAATTTAAACCTGATCTTGGATCTTTCGGTTTTATCTTGATCAACTCACTCTCTCGGTAAAAAATGTTGAGTAATGGCCGAGAATTCTACAGGTCTGGATTTAAAAAAAATCAAAAAAGCACCTCGAATTTTATAGACACACTCCGGATCGTAAAAAGTACTATCCAGCTGTAAAAAATACAATTGATTTGCTTTTCTTCGAATTCTTTCAAAATCTTATTTTCATCGATTTAAAATAAAATATTTACACTATAAGACTATACTAGGTGTTATTATAGATGTAGCATCACGTAGAAATATTTCATCATTCTAGTGAAATATTCGCCTTTAATATGTTCATTAACCAATGTTCTTAGTCGTTGTTATCGCAATATCGAATTTAATGGTAAATCAGTTTTGGTTGGTAAAGCTTTCAAACATTCAGTAGGTAATCAATCGTTACAAATAATCGTCTTCTGTATAGTATACAAAATAAAATAAGGTAGTCGTATATCAAGGAATATTCTGAAAAAAGAACTGCTTTTTAATTGATACGGAATGCTATTAAAAAATGTTATTCACTATTAATAAATAAATGAAGGTGGTGTATATTTGCAAAACAAAAGGATAACGATGTACAATGTCCAACCGCAATAATATCTGTCGGTAAAACGGAGGGCAGAACGGTGCCTGGAAAATAGACGTAGCGTGGGGCTAATTACCACAAGGCAAGGGTATACGTATACTATCGCAGCAGCATTTGTCATTCGTACAAAAGTGCGGCTGTATTTAATTCCAATTAGCTGCTGTCTCAATGTGCGCGCGAGGTGACATGTGCGTGCGCAGTGTGCGCAGGTGAAACCTGTTCCCCTTCTCAAGAGTACAAGGAAGGTGTCGTCGTCGCTCGCTCTACCACTTATCGGCGTCGTGTGTGTGTGCCTGTCATTATTTCTCTACTTATCCAAAAAAATTCTTCCTTTCGTTATTTTGCGTTTTCTCGCCCCGGTAAGAAAGAATCGACCTATTACTGCGTGCTTCGTTCGGCCCATTTCTACGAGTTCTGTCTTTCCTTACATTTTTCACAACGATAAATTGACACTTGGCTGTGTGGTTATAAGATAAGGTTGTTCGCCGCGTCGTCTTGTACTTTCAACTTGTTGCACTTGTGCGAGTGTGTGCCTTGGAGAAGAAAATATCACTCTTATGTATCGCTTCATTCCCGTAATGATCTCATTCGAATGAGTTATCGCTACGGTGATTTTGTGATTTTTCGTGAAAATACTACTATACTTGCTCTCACTCTCACGATGCAATTATGAGTACCACCAACGAAGAATAACTTTGAATGTTTTTTTGGTTTGCAAGCTGCTCCATTTTTATAGCATCAGTAATATATTTATTTTATTTTTACTCCAGACATTTCGTAATTAAAATAATTTATGCCATCGATAACTATATAAGTAGATGATAAAACAAAGTGCCAGTTTGGAAAGATAGTAATTACAATAACAAGAGGGGAAACGTTCACCTTTTTTAACGAAGGAATCTTATCGCTATGTGTTCGACGTTTTATTTGTGTGGTGTATCTCTCTCTCTCTCTCTCTCTCTCTCTCTCTCTCTCTCTCTTCTACTTACACGTATATGAACAAATCCCTAAAACTTTCAAAATTCTAGTTTTTCCATCATAATCTTGCTATAATAAGAACGAATTGCAATTTAAAAACGATATTTTATGATAAAAATGACTACCTAAATTTCCGCTACTTTATTTTGGATTATCAATTTTAGTTATGAAGCTATAAAGTGAAAAACAAAATTTTTTCATATTTTTTAATACCAACTATGAGAAAAATGAAATTTTCAAAATCTAGTAGTATTTTCACTTTGGAGAAAAATTTATTTTTTTAAATAACAAATTTCAAAAGTTTTGGGGATTTGTTCATATACTTTCCAGAAGTGTCTTTTAAAGCACCAACAGAATGCTAACAAGCCAATTGGGCTTATGTGTATTGAGGCTTTTCAATCGGTCGATCGGTTAATAAGTGCTTGTGCAATTTCGATCGCGTACATACGGCGTCTCTTGAAAGACGACTGCATGAGTTGTGAAAACAATAAGCTCTTTGTTTGTCCAATTTTGCCCGTAAAATATTCAACAGGACTCATTATTCAGCAGGATATTAAATATGCAGATTTTATGATTTGTATGCAACAAGAACTTTTTTCGTGATCGCGTAAATAATTTTTTTGACATTGGTTTTTGATGATGTTTCTAAAAATATTCCAAACAGTCCATAATACTAATTTGTACGGTCGACGTTAAAAAAATTAATGTTGATTAAATTTCTAAACCATTCTAATACGTGAATTGCAGGCAAGTTTACGAATAACAACTGACAATAGTATATCTTAGATTTGCAATTTAACAATAGAAACTGCAGAGTGAAGAGTCTTGAAGTGATCAATATTAATTTTCAATTAACCTCAAGTGCATATGGTGTACATTCACCTCGTTCGGTCTTCAACTATCACGAATATACATCCAATGAAACCTTTTCCTTATCTCGCAAATTATACGATTGAATTGCATTTACGAATATATATCGATGAACTTTTCCATCACTAACGAGAATACATGAAATTAACAATAAGCCCGCCAGTTCACAATGGCCGAAGCATGCGTAATAATCAAAAGTCTATACAAAAAGGGATGAGACGACATTGTGCAACGCCTCCGCACGAAAAAGCCGAACCGTTATATCGTGGTCTTTTGTTTTTGCTAACTTTCATAAAAATCGTATGTATAAATGTGTGTGGGACGATTTTCCTACGGCAATTGACGTCTCTCTGCGTTAACGATCCTCGTGAATCAGCTTATGTGATTAGACGTGCACGCATGCATTATATTTCGATCACATTGTTTTATAGGGTATTCGAAGTTGATAGATCGTTTCCTTGAGTGGCACGGCTTTCCTTTTCCTTCGTTTCGCACGTGTGTTAATCGCTTTACGCTCACTATGTATGTACATTTTTATGACACCATAAAACGTTCGGTGCCCTGAAATCAGTTGCGTGTAGCTTACGAGCGCATTCGATGATCTGAAGCTTCTAAAACGATATGATCGTCCGAGTGACAATTCCAAGTGCAACAAAGTTGCATTCGAACGCAAAAAAATGTATGTATCTCTTCAAGCGGAGAGTTGAATGAACATAATTCACTTCTCCTACGGTTTGCTGCATGCAAATTAAAAAAAGCGCGAATATGTATAATGACACATGATGGATGTTCACAGTCACGAAAGACGATGACGCATTGGTCGTAGCAAAAACACGGCACGACGGTAACGGCACGTCCTTGATGGATCCTATGTCTTTCTCTCGCCATGTGTGCAATGAGTTTTGACCCGCGTACGATGATATAAAATGCGGTAGGCGAGTGATGTGTCATACGCCGAGAATGTTGTTACATAGTTTCTCACGTCAAAGAATGTGTTGTATCAATGTACAATTTTATCGAGAAATGTATTTTATTTTTACTACTGACTAGGCCATACAAGATTTTCAAAATAAAATTGTGAATTGAGATAGGTAATGAAAATTGAACGTGTTAACGCTTCAATAACGAAACGCTATCAAGCGCGCATGATACAATGTTTTACAAGCTTTGATACACGTAATTTACACGTTAGAATGATTGACGTTGGTTTATGAAGTTATCTTGAACAAAAGCTTTTATGCTGCAAGCAACTTTAGTATGCATAGGAGAAAGTTGCAATTTTTCTTTTCGCTTTTATGATTTTAACGACAGCTTGTAATTTTATGACATCTTTCTCAGAAACTACCCAAGTCTTAAGAGACTTACTCGTAAAACATGAGAAAATTTTGCGCGAATAAATGATAGTTTAATATCCACGTCTATTTTCTACATCGATAAATCTGCTGGAATAAATATTCCTTACCAACGTGATTTTTTTTCTTTTTTATTTCAGCTAAGATTTTATTAAGACACTGCTGTAAAATTAACTCAAAGGAAAGTTCTACATGCTTATATAAAATGCTATGCTAATTAAAATTCGCTTCTCGGTCATCATTTTCTTGTCGACTCAAAGTCAATTGCTTATGATTTTTTTAACAAAGCTAGAACCTTGAACGGTTTTTTTCGACCTATCATTTATCCTGAGAGACGTGTAGCTTTGATAACATGACTGGCTTATTTTGAACAGACCTTTTTCGTCGAAACACTGCCAACCAAATCAATCAGATTTGGATGTGTAAACACAATCGACCAGAGATAAAAGTAAAATAAAGTTCCTCTAGATAAATATCCACGCCGTGTTGCCTTTGTCATATGGTTGGGAGCGGTGATGAACTGTATATTTTGAAATTAAAAATGTTGATTGATAACTATTCCGGTAGAAAAATCGTTGTCCGATGTAGCTCGAGTTTGCTTTTAAACATTTCAGCAAATAATTTTTTCCGAGCTGCGAATCATAAACCATGCCGGCATTTGCATATAACGAATTTGATCTGTTTTTAGGAGACAAGCATTAAACGAATTAAAATTCAAATCTGCCTTCTGGTGGCGGTGTAAGTGCATTGTTTCAGCGGAAAGAGAGAGAAACAGGTTCTAGGCTCAAGGCGAAATCGTTATTGCCTTGACTCCGACCGTCAACATCCTTCCAGGCCGTGTGCGCGCGGCCGTTAGATTTACGATTCCACCCGGTTTATACTTACGATGCGAAAGTCTGCAACTTCCTCATGCCGCAACAAGCGAATTTCGTATAACCACACAACGCTGTGATAATTACTTCGGCTAACCAAAAAATCTTTTCACCTACGTTTTAGTGTAATTTACGGGGAGGTTAAGGGCACGTTTGCTGATTAGCGGGTGATTAGCGCGGAATTCTAAAATAGCTTTGTCATCACCATATCAGCTCATTCAAGTACTGAACTGATAAGAAGTTGGATGTAATCATTTGTACTTGTCGGCTTGAGCACCCGTGGCACAGTCGAACCAAGATATTTTAAGCAATAATGTTCTTTCATGAATTTCCAGATAGATGTAAATTTCTATTTATCTTTTTATTACAACTGATAGGTCGAACATTTTCAGCTTTCTAATTTTGTCTTTTAAAAACTAAGCGAACAACAAGTAAAGAATCAAATTCACCCAGACAAAACGTAACGTCGTGAAATCATGAAATTTAACAACGCAATCCGCAGGCGCGTCGTGACTCGGAACTGAGTTGGTCGTTAAGGAATACGTTCTTTTTCTCGTGGTGCATCTCGCAAAAATATCCCTAAGCGAAGGAGGAGTTTGCGTCCAAGAGGGAGAGGAAAAAGAAAAAAAAATGAACCACAAAGATGCGCTCGCGCGCGCTTTATCCGCATACTGGAATGGGACTTGTTATTATCCATGTCGGATACTAACGTTTAGGCTATAATGCTACATTTGTTGTCGGCTTTTGTAAATGCTGTGTATCTCAATAGATCTTAATGCTTTTCGTGAAGCTCATTTTATACATTTCATATTTTCTGTCCTTCGCGATAAGTTTTATTTCATTAAATTTTTTTTCTCATTGCAGCTGTATATTTTGAATTCCATGGTAAACAATTTTTTCATATCCTACACATATCGTGGAGTACTTTGACATTTTCTATTCTTTAGATTGAATTACTTTTATTAAAAAGCTGGGATAGTTTTATTAATCTAATCTCATTAAAGTTGTTTTTTCGCCAAAGGGCAAAGTTATTTTCTTAATTATAAAAATACTCCTATTCAAGATAGCGATGTACTATTTCTCCATTTTTTCAATTTATAATCCTAGATTTATTCTACAAGGACTTTATTGACTAGTTGACAAAAGTTCGATAAACATGTAATGAAAATTTAATGTGTATAAGTTGAAAGCTTTTGAAGTGCAAAACTTTTACACTATCTGTTATATTGTTTTGATTACTAAATAACGAGAAATACAAAGATAAAAATGCTATTATTAATATGGGCTTTCGTGGTACAGCTTCGAAGATCATACTATGCGTTACGCTTCAATATCATATTATTTCAACGCCAATTAATTTAACTAAAATTATGTTTTCTTCCAACTCAAAATCAATCACACATTCAGTTCTTCACGAACTAAAATGGTCTCGCGAAGTACATGATGCATTCATTGTACGTACGATCTCAGCAGTAAACAAGCCGCTCGCAGCAGCTGCCCGGGAGGGAGAAGAGACCAAGTTACGTAAGATTAATTGCGGTCGTTCGGTCTAAGCACACGTTTGTGTTGCGGCTTCTTACGATGCTCTTTCTCTGCCTCCCTCTAAGCGATGATCGATCTTGATCTCGGACCGATTGCTTGCGCGTCAATGCGATTCTTCAAGAATGAGACTACTCACGATTGACCTCGTTTTTATTGTTTTACATGTTTTTTTTGTTTTATCTGTATTTATTTCGTTTACTTACAATTTTTATTATTATTTTAACATTGAATTTTATAATTGGTGATAAAGTCCCTCCAATAAATAAATAATACATGCTTGGATAACGTCATGGATAAATAATGACTGCAATCATCAGGAAAATAGTCGTAAATTCTGTGTTCGTGTCAATATAAAACGACATCGTGAAAAAGGAGCATGAAAGAGACGTAATTGTATAAGTGGTAAAAACTCACGAAAGTAACTTTGATGGGAAAATAAGAAAATATGAGAGAACGTAAATTGATTCAGCAAAGCAGATCGAAAGGAAATCTTCAGAGCGTTAAGAGGGAGAAATAAATAGACAACTTAGTGGGTACATAGTGATGGTAGAGTCATCATGAGTAGAGTGCACTGGAAATCAAACTATATGCAGAGCTCCCTTTTCCCCGTACCATAGCTAATGCGCACTTTGCATACGTGATGCCCACGCGCTCTTTATCCTGATTATGCAAAATCGAAAAGGGTGACGTTTCTCTCTCTAAAGCCTTTGGCGCAAACAAACTTACCGTGCGCACTGCCGAGGCAGCGAGATACTATCTTTTCTGCAATTTGCAGAGCGCCACGGATATTATCAACTGTACGGGAGAGTACTACTGTGCAAAATTGATATGTTGCATGATGCTGTCTGCCTGCTCGGGATTATCGTTATTCGTATAATTAAATGATAATATTCACTTGGTGATGATGCTCGTGTGGAATATTTACTGCCAAATTTATATAAATTGGCTCGGAAAGAAATATTGTTAAGGAATTATTTATAAAATGAATTGGCTTATCTTGTAATGAGTTGGACAGTTAATTATCTCGTACGATATGCCACCGAATGAAGCTTATTACGAGAATATATATTTACATTCGCTTATGCAATTTTGTTGAGTTCTATTATCGGTCAGTTCGATCGATTGGGCTCAGTGTAAGAGATATGTAAATATCTCCATTTGTTTTTTCTTTAATTTTCAAATAAAACATTGGGATTAGTTTTGTAAGGATATTTTTGCCACGCTGCCACGTCGGAGGCATGTACATATCGTGCTCCTATATTCATAGACACGAGTTCAAGTTCTTGCGAATTGTTCTTTCTTCATGTTATATTAAGAGTCGAGTCCACTTTGTGTATTCATGGGAGATAAATGTTTTGTTCATGCGAACAAAATGAGCTGAAAAATCATGACAAAACACACTAACATCAAAAAGCAATAATTATATTAAATAATGATTTTGGAGAATAAAATGTAATCAACTGACTTGTTTTTCGCTAAATTGATCGAATAGCGGAATCCATTTTAGTATTTCAGTAAGCATACAATTTTTCATGAAATCTTAACAATTTCATAAAACCGAAAGTCACGTGCGAACAAAGTTAGCTACTATCCAATAAAGCTCTCAGCAACACCTCACAAATTGTCTTGTTTTCCTCGCTCAAAGAATGTCTTTTTTACCTCTACGGTCGCTCGCTTGCAGCTATCTTTTGGTCGTCAATCGTTGCTTGCATAAGTTCAGTTCACGTGTACAATATTAGACGTATAGCTGGAAGAATTCGCGGCTTGAGCGTGCGGTGCTTCATAAATACGTCGATGCTGTTATCGGCACTAACCGCACTACGCGGGGCGTACGTGCAAACTATATGTTTATCATAAAGTAACTTGACTTTTGTTCAGGTATACCTAAGAGGAATTTCTCTTTATTTAAATTTTTTACAATACTTTTTTTTATCTCATTTTATGGCGTATGTGTAAAATGTGAAAATAGTAATATTATTAGATTGTCTCACGAGTCGGTTATAAATTTTATTTGATGTTATAACTAGTTTGTAACGATTATCACTAGTTGGTGTATATTTTTATTTGGTGCAATTTATCGTTTTGTTTATTTATTAAAACTTGAGAAAAATTTATGACATACACTGCCCGTCAAATACCTTTTGCCATGCTTACTTCAAAATTAGGCAAACTTGAAAGTTTTGTATCTCGGTCGGAAATCATCGTATTACAAAAAACCGCAGGGCATTTTAAAGGTAATTGCAAAAGCTTCCATTTAAGACGTGCAGAGACTTAAAAATGAAAATATGTGTTTTTTACAGTAAAAAAACTGATTAAAAAAATTTCAATTTTTTTAACCTCGACTTAAATCAATGCCAATTTAGAACCAGGCGGTGGAGGGCAAATCGACCGGAGGGGTTCGGAGGGTAATATCTTTCCCTTTAAAATTAGCCCCCGCGGGGTTCTATCCGATGTTTTTTAACCGAGTTACGGCGTTTTTTGTAAAAAAATAACCTTTTTTTTCAATCCTCAATTACTTCGACTTACGTACGTTTTGAAAAAAAAATGCCAAGGAGAAAAAAGTTTCATTTTGTGCCCAAGAATACGAAAATAAAGTCTAAATAAAGAAATAGAGAAAAAAATTTTTTTCGGTTTTTTAGCGCATTAAAAAAATTAAGAAATTTAACTTTTTTTTACGCTTCGTTTTAAAATGTCTAGGGACGTAGTAAATCACAAAAAAACTAAAACTAAGCGTAAAAAAAAAAGTTAAATTCCTTTATTTTTTTAATGCGCTAAAAAACCGAAAAAAATTTTTTTCTCTATTTCTTTATTTTGACTTTATTTTCGTATTCTTGGGCACAAAATGAAACTTTTTTCTCCTTGGCAAAAAACGCCGTAACTCGATTAAAAAACATCGGATAGAACCCCGCGGGGGCTAATTTTAAAGGGAAAGATATTACCCTCCGAACCCCTCCGGTCGATTTGCCCTCCACCGCCTGGTTCTAAATTGGCATTGATTTAAGTCGAGGTTAAAAAAATTGAAATTTTTTTAATCAGTTTTTTTACTGTAAAAAACACATATTTTCATTTTTAAGTCTCTGCACGTCTTAAATGGAAGCTTTTGCAATTACCTTTAAAATGCCCTGCGGTTTTTTGTAATACGATGATTTCCGACCGAGATACAAAACTTTCAAGTTTGCCTAATTTTGAAGTAAGCATGGCAAAAGTGATTGACGGGCAGTGTATGTAAAAATATATTGATGAAATTTGAATATATTCATAATTGGTTATGCTAAATCTGTGTCTCATTAATCATGGACTCATCAACTGGTACTGTTATATAAAATAAAAGATTCTTTAAAATGCCACTTGACTAAGAATAATATTGTTTTTTTTTTTCATATACGACCATCAATTATCAAATATACATGAAGATTGTAACGTACATTTTTTACGAATTTTTAAATCCAACGTGTCTTTCGTTTAATTTTATCCTATTTAATATTGAAGATATATCCTTATTTAACTGTAAATTGATTCAAATCGTTCAATTAATCATTTAAATTGCATAAATTGCCAACGAAGCTAGCGATAAGTTTTAAACAAACTAGTTTGCTTTTTTGAAATACCTCGGATATTTATTCGATTATTATTGAGTTTATCTTCTTTTTTCTTACAATGTTCTGCACCAACTTAATAACGACATTTATGACAACTTTCACGCAATCACGGTCTTATTGAGTTTAATTGATGCAAATGTCTTGTATACGTAGTATATTAAAATACCTATGACTATGTGAGATATTAAAATTTGACATAGTCGATTGCATTTTAATTAAAAAGTATCACTCTATGAATGTGGGCCAATAAAAAATTACCTTGTACAGTAATTTGAGTTTTTATAAATCAAGACTAACTTAAACAGTATATGTTTATCGTTTCAGGAGAAACTACCCGGAAATATGCTAAAGATTCGAGGATAAAGTGTAGGAGAAATGGAAGCTATTCGCAACAGTAGCGGTCCGAGGGCAACAAAAGTCATCGGACCAAACGATGGGAACATATCGTCGAACTTTTCTAAAGGCAAAAGTATCAATCCACTAACAATTGTCGAAAGTGGTGATCTCACTGACGGTGTAACTGATGAAAAATCTTGCGATCAAATGGATCCTTACAAAGAGCTCGAGCTTTATATCGCTAAAGTAAACGTAAGTATATTGATTAATTTTGACCGTATTCAACGAGTACGAAATAATATAAAAATAAATTTCATATTTCTGTTGAAAACGATTTTATTACAAAAGCATCAAGTTATTGTTTATCATGCTTAATTAAATTATGGTCCTTCAAATCTTTCAAATTTAAGGGCTTCGAGGATATCTCTTATAGAGCGAATTTCATATTAAAGCAATTTAGATGAGTGATAGGTTTTCTTGGTACTCTAACAACCCGCATCTTCAAATTTACTTACCCATATGCACTGATATTTCAAAGCTTCTTATAGATTCTTCTTAGTACTTGCTGCAATGATAACTGTTTGCATTGTTATTTGTATTTAAAAATTCAAAAGAATTATCTGAACGTAAGGCTTATTCATAATTCTCAATCTGAAGAAATATAAAATATCTTATCACGATGTAATAACATAATAATAACAAAGACGGAAAATATGAGTACATTTGGCAGATTACAAAGTACAATGACAGTTTCTAATAATACGAGTTTAAATTTAGATAGAAAAGTAAAGATTGTTGGACAGCAACGGAGGTGAGGATGAAATTTTCTGGCGTTCGGTAATCTCACGTTTGGAATATTTACGTACTTACAAAATCAATGCATTCGTATTTTATAAGCTTTTTCTAACGAGAGTATTCAATTTTGAAGTTTCTTACAATTAAAATAAAATATCGTTTGAAAAATAACCATAATAAAAATAACCGTAATCGATTTCAGAATCAATGACGTTACTTATATTTGCATGTTTGCTTTTTCACTTTTATAACTTAGAAAGGTTGTATCTATGATGATTAGTCTGATTGCTTTTATACTTATTTTGAATTTATTATTGATATATATCTACTCAGGGAATTGCATTATCAATCATCGATAATTATATAATGATAAACATTAGACACTTTTAGTGATTATGTCTTATCACTTACGTTTGAAACAAAATTAGTATTCAAATGTCGTTTTATATATTTTCAAACAAGACCGTTCAACTCACTCATTCTCAATGATAACTTTGAACTGTCAAATGACGAAAAAGATAAGAAACAATCATCTGACAGCGGCAGTTGCAAAGATTTGCGGGAACTAGAAGAAAAAGAAGTTTATATCGCACGTGTACCTTGAAGGCGTAAATCAACATCAGCAGAGAGCGAGGGAGCGAGGGCCTTCATCAGGGTAACAGCAACAACAGCAGCAGTCGTGCTTTGCTCTTGGAACATAATTTCTCATTACCACTCTCGGCATTGTTGCTTTTTTCTCTCTTGTATCATCGTCTGCTCTCGCTCTTTGCTCTGGCGATGATTCATAGACTTCCTGGGCCGCATTGCAGGGTCACGCGAGTCGCTCGATTAGGTCGATAAGAGTCCACGTGTGCACAATTAGCTTGACGGTCTTTGGTATATTGCAACTGTGTGTGATGTGAGAGTGCAATTGAATATTTTTATATGAACCGATTGTTTTAAATTATCGGTTCACGTTTTCTGTTTTTCTGTTGTCGGCTGTTTTTCGAGTTAGCTAGTGATTAACGCGTGAGTCGATTTGATTTTCAAAGTGCATTGTTATGTAGTAGTGGCTTTAATGAATAGTGTGATTTGCAAAAAATAAAGATAGATACGAGTACGCGCTTCGCTCAGGCGTAAACCTCGTACGAGACAAGATCCACTTTCCCGCACTAGTTAGCTAATGTGCTATTACAGTTGAGTTTTCATCGACTGAGAGTTGAATAATGTTCTGAGAGGGTTATGAATTTCCAATTATTATTAAGCTAAAATACAAGTAAGATTCAATTTAAAAATGCTATTTTACTTACGTATATCACACTGAAAGTTGGTCAATCGGTCACTGGTGGTAGCTTCTATTAGGTTGACTAAAGCATTAACATCAAACTGCCAATTGCATTTTTAGTGGAAAGGAAATTGTAGCTTGTAAAAAGCGTAAATCTGAATAAATTTTGGCAAATCGTCTATGATGAACCGCACGCAGCAGCAGCAGCAGCAGCAGCAGCAGCAGCAGCAGCAGCAGCAGCAGCCCGATATGTTCTCCACGCGTTTCAGATTACGCCAAAGATGAGCGAAATTTCGGCAATGCCGTAATACTTGGTTTACCCTGTGGGCATATCGATCAATTGGTGCGCCGCGCTGCTTGCAGTACGCAAGTGCTATCGATCGCACGAGTAACCAAGCGTAATAACAAATGGAACGCGACTCGACGCGATGCCGCTTCGAGATTCCGAAACATGTTTCGTCCGTCAGTATATTTTCTTCCTCGTGGCTTTTTTGTTCATTTTCGACTGCATCTACCTTGTATCTCCCTTTCTCTCGTGAACCCTTTGACACCTCGATTTTTGTTTATGGTCCTGCGGTAGAGGAGGCACACTGAACGGAGAGTGATTGACAAATTGGACTTTTTCAAATTGTTCGTCTGTCGGGGATACTATACCTCTGTCAGAGCCGAGTAATATCGTAAACATTAAGATTAACAGGAGATGCATTTTTCTGCATGTGCTTGATTATTATTATTCATCAATCATTTACTATTTTTTTTTCTTTTCTTATATTTCTTCAAACTGGATTACTTGAGTTTCATATTTTATCTTGCGATAAGATTTTTATTGTTTGTTGCACTCCAGCGTTGTACTGTACGTTTATCCGATTTTAAGCTTGAAGTGCACTTTGCTCTACTGCCTGTTAAATTCGATTCTGATTTGTTGTGAGCAACAAAAACGGAAGATAATCTCGGGCTTACGCGTATAGCTATTTGTATATACGGGTGTGTGTGGGTGTATATATATATATAATTGGTAAAATCTTGTTTCAATACTTGCCATACTGCATTACGCAACTATATGTAAAATTTACTTCAATTCCAAGCTTGCAAATTTATATATAAATTTTTTTCAAAATTAATAACACATTTGAATAAAATAAAGCGAAAATTTACGCACCAAATTTCTTGTTACCATTTGGCTACCGGGGACGGGTTTTGTATTTGTAACTTAGATGGCACTGTGAAAGTTGATCCTGAAGATAAAGTAGCTCATATCTTAAATTTGTTATCTTCTGGAAAGCAAAGTTATATACTAAAAACCATAGTGCTTCTTCATCTCTGCATACATAACGGTAGTAAGGTACGCTCAATTATTTCAGTTCGCCAGTTATACTAAATACCCATCACCATAAATTTATTCCTACGTCAGTGAGTCCAAAACTAAAGAATTTAAAATATCAGTTATTCGCGTGGAAAAGAACTTCAGTTGGACAGACACACGCTGATACAATTACATAACATTTTATCGTTATTGTAGATCAGATTGTCGCAGAGCAAAAAGCAAGTAAGTCACGCAATGCGTGCCACGCGCCGGTATACTATACAACACGTCTCTTCTAAAAGAGCGAGAGGAGAGAGAGAGAGAGAGAGAGAGAGAGAGAGAGAGAGAGAGAGAGAGAGAAACCAGATTGCATACCGTCCACGGTCGTTCCACTAACTTCGCAGGTTCGCTAAAGCATATATAGGCGGCAACTCTGCTGCTCTCTTGCACTCTCGCGGTACAGGAGCAGCAGCATAGCAGCATTGCACGGCCTGGAATTTTCTTTCTTATGCGCAGAGTAGAAGAGGCTTGCGCGTATAGTTGCACGATCAAACAGCCGTTTTTCTTGATGAGCCGAACAGTCGACTGATCCTCACGATTGTATAAATAGATTTCGTTTGGATTTATTGACAGTACTGGTGGATTAGACTTTACATTTTAAAATAATGCAGATTGCTCTATTTTGTGTCGGTTGAACCTCGTAAAGTTGAATCTATGAACTACTCTTTTAAAATTATGTAAAGTTGCAGAAAAAGTAGATTTATTTGAAAATCAAAAGCATATTTAAAGAATAGTCAATGCTTTCGTAAATTTACAATTTAAAGACACTAAGTTTTCATGTATTATGCTTTTTAAATTTTATTGAGGCTACGTCAAAATAGATCAAATTTCCCGTTAATTTTATTACTGTTAAGCACGTTTTGAATGTGTTCCTCAGTACATTTTATTATTGACTATTACTACTTTAATAATGATAATCCATTTTACACAGAAATTTTAAAGAAGCTTAAGAACATACTAACACATCTACCACCATTAAAATATTCTAATAATCTATATATGCTGATAATTGCTCACGATATTACAATCAAAGCGAATATCAAAGTACTTAAATAGAAATTTTTTCATTCAACTCTTACACTCAACATATCACCAAAAAATAAGAGTACAACTCAGCCCATCAGAAATCCATCCGACAAGCACGAAATAAATACCTAATTAATCATTGAAAAAGTCCGCGAGTTATAATGCTTGCAGCTACATGCAAATGTAGAATAAAAAAAAGTAACCTCGCCAGCTATATATCCGAAGTTCGCTGTCATCTGCATAGTCTCCAGTTCCAACGGCGTGCCGTGCGATTTTAATACGAGTGTAGGTATAGGTATGTGTATGCATGTGTGCATGTGTGCATGTGTGTGCGAACTTGTCTTGTCTCATCTTTGTCATTCCGTGATGTGCGACGCCACCAAGCTTCTCCCACGATGTATATAGTCGACTTCTCCTTTTTTTATAACCATTGCTTATTTGCCTTTTGGCCTGTGTGGTCTTGTCACACTTTATCGATGATGTGAGAATGTTGTACGCGCATTATCCTCTGGTTTTTCGCATACGCGGGTGACATGTAAGAACCAGGCGGGGGCGGGCGGTTGTGAACGATAGTCCTAAAATATTCCATTCAAGTAACTTTGATGTATTTTGACCCGCTGAACACGAATTTCGAGGGTGGCTAATCGAGAAGTGTATCATTAGTTATTCACAAATGAATTGTTTAAATGACATTACAACATTTACTTGTGGTCGCATGTTTTAAAATGTACTGTGCATTCTTAAACTCGCAATAAAGAAGTAGCATTTTTCAAAACAATAAAAATTTCTGCGTAGAACCCAAAATATTGCAATTTATGTAATAAGACGGCGCAAACGGCGTAAACGGCGCAAGCGCAAAAGCATGCGCTAAGCGTGTAATGCAGCTGTCAAATAAAAATATGAATATCTCGAGCTCTATTGAAAATTTTTAAATCTGAAAGAAACCACTTTTATTTCTTATTAAATAAAATTTTCTGGCCATTACCAAAATGTTAATAGATCTGTTAATAACTACTTATAGGCGTTTAAACATTAGATAATTAATAACAAATTTACCATTAACTTTACAACAAGGCACTCTTGAAATTCGTGTTCAACGGGTCAAAATACATAATAGCCACTTGGGTGGAACGCTTTACCTCTATTGGCTACGACATCCCCCTTGTCTCCTATATGAATATTGTGTTTTGAACTCATGATTGATCGGTTACGTTTTATATTTTGTTAGTTCATTATATTTTTATTTTTTCAATATTTGATTTCGCGATACCATAGCTTTCATTGGAATAAAACGATTCCCACTTCTTTATTGTATAGAAGAAATGGTAAATACAAATATTTCTTTTGACAATGAGCGTTTTTTTCAGTAAAGTAATAAAAAGTGAAAATAAGTAGAAAATCAGTGAAATATATCAAATTAAACAGATTATTTGTGTACAAAAGATGTTTGCTAAAATCAAGCAAGTCCAAAAATATGTTTCTTTCCGTACAGTAAATGAAAATGGAAGCAAATAACACAATAAACGTCATCAAATGTATTGACCAAAACAATACGCACTTGCAGTCTCAACAGAGTGATACACGCGTAAACTCACGACTTTGCGTCTGGGCCAAGGTTTTTGTGTTGTTATTAAAATATACTGTGACGGAGCCACAGACATTTTAGATCCACGGAAGTGCAATTACCCAGTTCATCTTCTGCAGCAGACTAGACGGCGAGACAAATAGATTTCAGAAATTTCATTTGCTCTTTCTCTTGCTGTCTCACCATTGTGTTTCGGTCGATTAATACTCCTGTTAAAGAGTACGTGTTGTAGTCCGAGGGCTGTACCTTCTCGTATGTAATAAAAATGCCAACGTATAATTATTTAAACAATGTATGAACAAATCGTTTATTCGATCTATAATATAGTTTTTTAAATAATATGACAAAGTTCATGAAGAAAAGGTCTTTTGGAAAATTTATTTTGAAATACACATTATAAAAATTATAAATTTTCAAAAGTCAGACAATTGACACTATCTTTCAATGTTAATAACTTTTAAATGATTATTATTGCTTCCACCTTCCATACTTTGAAAATAAAATTCACAAAGGCATCAGCGAAACGTAAACATAGATGTAAGAATGTGTCTTTGAATCATTATATACTTAAGTTAACCCTTCCTATGTCATTGATAATATAATTCTTGATAAATTTTCATCTAGATAATATTTGTCAACACTGAAAATAGTATATTTCAGTAGTGTATAGTGCTGTAATAAGTTTCGTCAACAAGTCTTATCGCATCAGTTATAGATAGAATTTTTTTGCATGAGAGTTGAAAATAAGCACCGAAGGTGCGATTTGGAAGTTGAAATGCCGAAAAACCATCTCATTCTTGAATCGTGCTTTACAAATTGATAGAGTCCATTTATAGTCTAGACTTATTGAAAATGCTCTTTTTGAACAATATTATGGCGTTTTAATGGTAGTACAGAATGTATATTGTTATAGTCAAGCTTATCAAGCATTTTTCAAGCCTTGTTTTATTGATTTAACTATAATCTAACTGATAATAAGTTTTTACAATAACCATTGTTTATTATATCTATGGATAATGTCAAAAGATATACATAAAATGCACCGAGATGAACATAAGTATGCATGGTATGGACAATGCACGCATTGTACAAGTATAAAAAAGCCTTTTTGTTTATCTTTTCTAGTTCAAGGAATAAGATTAATTAACGTTGATGTCAGTCTATATTACGAAAAAAAAATTGTATATAAAAATTAGAAACGAAAGATTTTTTTCGCGATCACACGGGGCTGATTACTTTATTCATCACATCGTTCTAAAAAAAATATATTGAAATTCGCGCAAAGTCTCATTTTCTCCTTCTCTAGCTGCTACCTCGCTATCTATAGTTCCACTATTAATCGCTCGTCGTCGTCGTCGTCGTTTCACAAGTAAAAGTGGAACTAGGGATAGTTGGACATTAATGGAGTTGTACTGTCTTCGTCCCTTATCTCGCGATGCGCGCTTGTCTGAGAGCAAGTAACGAACGATTAAGACCTGCAGAGCTTCCTTATTTGGTATATTAGCTTTTGCTATACAGTAGAACAATATATGTATATATTTTGTAAAGGGCTTTAAAATTGCACGAAACAAGTCATTAAAAAGAAATTTTCACCGGTCGATTCTAGAGCATCCGTTGTTTTGTTTTTCTATGGCGTACACTGAATTCGTCACCATGCGATTAATAAAGATGGAATAACTGCAAGTTGCTACAACAGCGCACGCTACTTTTCATCTATTAAAAATAAGAATTAAAATATTTCTGGCCGTTAAATCGGGTCTTGTGCACGCTAATATATTTATATATAAACCGAAAAATATTACCAAACGCTACGTCGAAGGAGATTGCAATCGCGTGCTCGACTTTCCGCAGAGAAGGAGGAGACGTTTCATTTCTTTGCAGCAGTATCTTTATAACCATCGGTTCCCTTCTCCCTTCCTTTTCTCAATTTCAGAACTCTCTTGAATACGGACACTGCAAAAAAGCCCATCGTGCGACATCGTTGATTACATGCATGAGGTTGTCGCCCCTTGCCCTTGCACGTCAATAATTGCGTCATAAATATCGGCATGAGGGATTGCGTGAATGAAGCAATATATTATTTTTGTTGTTCGCCTCGGAAGAATCTCGAAAGCAGCTCATTATTTGTCAGCATACGATGTTTTTTTTGAATTTTTAAAATATAATTATTGTTGTATGTAAAGTTCATAAAAAATTATGATAATCCGTTGTCAACCAATTTTTTATTAATATTCGTGCAACGTGTATTGACTGCTGTATATGTCAATACGTTATTTTTAATCGTCATTACGGTAATTGCAAATGGAATTTCAGATTTTGCACGAGAATAAATTAACCAAGCTCGTAAAATGCTCCATTAGAATAGAATGGAGTTTTGTCATTTCTTGACCAACAGAAGCATCGCAATGATGCAAAACCATTAGTAACACGATCAAAGGAAAATAGATAACTTTTTTAATTTGAGAATATTTTGCACGAACTTGAGAACTTCTTTTTGTTGTAGAAATGAACAAAGGCTTGAATGATCACTCATCAAACTAAGAAAAGTTGCTCTTAACATTGAGCAAACGTGTATATAACGTTTAGATTTTTTGTACACAGCATTAATGTTTTCGCAAGAACCGTAAGGAAATAATCTTTCTTTTGAGCGATTTCGTCTAGAAGATCTTATGGTTCGCTTGCCGTTAGCCGCAAGTATATAGACTAGATCGAGTATATAGCTTGGAGATACCGATCTTACCGAAGAACATGAACCGTTTGTTTTCGGATATGGAGCAGCATTGCTAGTCGCTGTACGCGCGCGGCAAATGTCGAAATACAGCAGCAGCAGCAGCAATGCAGGTGCAACCACTACTTCAGAAGTCCAATGTCAGAGAACGTTCGATTTAGCTGCCAACGACTTTCTCCGTCTCTTTGCTTCGGGTCTCGTTCATACGTCAGTCGCGATTCGTTATTTTGATCGAGTGCACCGTTTATTCAATGTCTCTCTTACTCTCTCTGCTTTCCTTTCTCCAATATCGCATCAGCAGGTGATTCGTTAGAGCTTATTTTCATTGAGTGCTTCATAATATTTACAATGGCACATGGACAGTGAACGTGATAGTACGAAATTGTAAATAATGGTGGACAGTAAAAAGAATACTGCAGCTAATTCATATTTAACAGATAGTGTTTGTTTTGGCGATTTTATTGCAATTTATTTTCATTATAATGTACTCACTTGTTTTACACGTTATATTTTCATAAAGAAGGAAGAAAGATTAGCGGAATGCTTCTTTGAAAATCATAAAGAATCATTAGGACGATTCTATATACGTTTTTCTCAACAAGTTTTTGAAAACGAAAATAACTGTTTTATTTTCTAAATTACTAATGATTAACCAGAGTTTCACATAAATTTCGCAGCCTTAAAAAAATATATGTCAATATACACTTGATTTGACGAGTTTGAACAAAAACGCTTCTCACTGGAGTCAGTAGAATCCCAGCGGTAATGATAACATGGATGACTGATCCAGGGTACTCGGCGATAAGGCAAATAGAAAATCATATTTTTGATGCTAGTTTGTACGCTAGTTCGACGGACAGCAGACTGAAGGCTGATGATATTAGGAGTAGTCTCGGCTAGAGAGATGTTGCTCAATAGAATCAAACAGCAAAAATGTTAACCATTCGAATGCGAAAATCTCGCCATCCGACAATACGGTGTCGCTACAAATCTACTTTAGTGCATGATACGCGAATAAAATCATCGAAATAACCGACGCACTTTTAGTATCATTAAAACATACAAAAAATATATTAGTTGAATATATCTAAAGAGCCCACAAGATATTCGAGCGGCCGGAAAGTTTATGAATGTAACTTTACTAGCTGAATTAATTTAGAACATGGTTTCCCAATGAGAAAGAACACATTTTCAATGGCTCCATCTAGAGCGCGATCAGAACTATGCTATCAACTGCATTAGTAGATTACTTTTTTGCGTTTTTTATTATTTTTTTTAATGAAGCGTCCAATAAGCAACATTAAGTACTTTTGATGGCGATGATGATATTATCAAATAAAGACTTATAAGCGCGACAAATGAAAAGATGGAATAGATTCATTGACCCGTTTATTTATCATCAACTTAAAAGTGAGTTAGAAATAAAATGTTATAATCTTTATTGAAGTTCTCCCGCAAATCACATTTGGTTTATTTACTCACACACGTACTTGTGCGAACAAGTTGCTTCTTTTCTACCGGGAGACTAAATCTTAACATTCGCTTCCGCGAATGAATAATAATTGTTTGCTGAAAATAATTTACAAGTAGATGAAGGCACAGTGGCTGTTGTCCTATCTACTTCTTGGCACCCTTGATAGTAATATCTGCTGTTCCTCAATGCCGTTCGCCGCTGCTGCCACCGCCGCCGTTCTAATCCCTTCTTAGGAGATATCTGCGCTAGATCAAAAAGATTCTTCGGTATATATTTTATACATGGGATGGGTGGGAAAACTAATCTTCGTATACGTGAATTGTTTCGTACTGTAATTTGATTTTTTTCATGAATGATGTTAATTTTTTACGATCGAATAAGGGATTACTAATAATAATAAAATTTAATGTATTTATGAACGTTTTGCATTTAAAAGTCAACTTACAACGAATTCTTTATGCTTTTGATAATTGCCAATTTTATGTAAAGTAAATCTGACCTGTACATTCTATTGGATAAGTTTATTTGAATGCATAGTCGAATGTAATTATTTACAATCACTAACTGAGGACTCTAAGAAACTTAAAACATTGAATTCCATCAGTCGATCTAATTAATTTTTTTAAAAGTTACAAGCACAGGAAAACTGATAGAAAACAATGAGAACGCTTTTGATCGTCAAGCAAAGATTTATGATTGGCATCTAAAGCAACCTGAAATAAAACTATCAGATGGGCAATTATAGGCGTTTAAGAATACTGCGAGAACCCAGGAAATCTCAAATAAATTTCATAGCAGCCAAAAAAATATGAGCTACTAATCACCATACGCTAATAGCTAGCTACTACATGCATATGAAGCTTGTGCATACCCTCGAGCTGGCGTCACTCAAACTTTGCTTGTGTATGACTTTCTTCGAAAGCGAAACTCGCGTAGTGATTCGCGGTCAATGCGCGCACTTGAAGATATTATATGCACACACTGTGCCGCTGTTGAGCCTCCAGGTCACATACATATATGTGTACCCGTGATTATCAGAGCGGAACTAGCTTCTGAGACTATGAACTCGATGTAGCTTACAAGTCAATTGGCGTGTTATTAGATTAAACGTAAGATTGAGAATAGTATTGCAATTAAGTAAGCTCGAGTGATAAGGAACTGATGTTTAATTTTTCGTTTCCATTCGTGTTTCGATGATCTCAGTATACGTTTCTAAGTAGCGTTTGAAATGCAATACACATGCATGATGATCATAACAATAAAATACTCAGATCCAAATTGAAATCAAATTCCATTAATCCTCCATTCTCTCATTACATATTCATTCATGCGCGAGCGAGACATCAAAGTACACACACACACACACACACACACACACACAATCAGTAGAAAAGGGTAAAGCTGCTCCCTATAAACACAATGCCTTATATTCTGCAGTTGCAGCAGCGCCAGCATTCCGAACGCAGCCGGATGTCATTCGGTATTCCCATGTGGCGCATTTCCAAGCTGATTTTATCGTCAAAAAACAGAGGGAGTAGGAAGAGCGGCACCAGCGGCACCACCAGCAGTAGCAACGGCTGAACAATACGGGAGAAAACTACGTCAGCTGATTTATTCCACGCCCCCTCTATATATACACTCACCTGTTGCGTGTTGCTGCTGTTGCTCCTGTGATAGGCACGTGTGCATGAGTACCCCCGGGTCATTTCGCTAACGCGCGTGCACCTACTCTATTTCTGGGAGCATGCCAAGATGATTTTATCTCGTTACTTTCGAAATTGGGTTTAAACTTTTTTTGGTCAAGTTAAACGTCGCTCAAATATGTTGGTAGACAGACGTGTTTTTTATTTCTTTTGCTGGCGTGTTTTGGACGTATCAGACATATGGATCGGGATTGATAATTAGAATTCGCTTATCTTTGATTTCCTTGTCGTATAGTTTGGCCTCTTCTTTCAATAAAGAAGTTAAAGTAAATTTTCTAATAATTATGAATGAATGTCAATAAATATTCAAGTGCCAGATACAACTTTTAAATTATGCACATACCTATTTACTCGAAAATGTCGTAAAAAAAGATTTGCTTCTTGTAAACGTATATCCAGCACTAAATGCCGCAATAAAACTGCTCGACTAAATACATTAATCAACTCGTTAGCATAGAATAAAGATAAAATGATTAACGAGTCATTCACAACAGATTTAGTTATGTATTTACAATATGATAAGCCTTCCGTTAACTCGAACGAACATACCGCAAATATAAGCATTTTCTGCCATATCAAAGTCGAAATGACGAATAATTATAATGCTCATTACCTAAGACGCAATCTACTTCTGTTTATCCAATAAAGGTAACTTGTATTACTAGTTGCACTTTATTAACAGAAAAAAGAATCGTTTTCTAGCGGTTTTTATTATATCACCACGAGGGAAAAATAAAAGAGCCGCAGAAGTTGTTGAATGCTCGTATCTTCAATGAAACTACTCAAGTCTTATATGATGCCGCGCGTCACGTACGCAGTCGTCATTGTCGTCGTCGTCATTCTTATCGAGGCATGAGAGATACGCGTGCCCGATAAAACTTGGCGTTATTCAAATTCTCTTCTGTCAAGGTGTATGCCGTTTGTTCTATGCCGACGGCGTACGCCGGAAGAAAAAAAAATACAATCTGTATGCAGATGATTCTCAAGGTACGCTTTGAATTTGAGAATGTACGATATGTATGCATGAGAGAATTTTATTCCTGTTGTTCATTGATTTTTTTTCTTGTTCAATATTAACTTGAATGACAAATGGATACGTGGAGATTCATTCTTGGGAACTATACGAATCAATAGTTTAGTCTAGTTTTCAGATCTCGCAAATCAACTGCCACTTATTTTTCATCAATATTGTTATATGAAAAACAATTACCTTAATGAAATAATCTTTCGTCAAGCGCATTAAGGCCAACAATCTTGACACGTGATTCACATATAGCTAAAGCATTACGATGCACTTATACCATCACGACCTTGACCACGTACATATATGAAGCTTCAATGGATACCCGAGCTGTGGAATGGACGCATCGGTTTTCGCAGCGTAAACGAATTGATTCCTCCATGTCATTCAGCTTGCAGAAATGTATATCTGAACAAGTCGTGAGTTGAACAACCGAATTATTCGAATCAACACGTGTCCACAGGATGCTTTGCTGCTTGAGAAATTTATTCATGAGTACGCGAGCTTCGCATTACACTGCAGTATTTGAATCCAAATTCAATTAGATATGTACTTGAGGAGCTTACTTTTCTTCCACTGATGCAAGCTAAACAATTTTGAATTATACAAGCAAATAGAAAGAATGTTTTCATCTTTATTTTGAGATTTCGATTTTTTCGAAGTAACTCAGTTCATATTATTAGATTCGTCGTTATTAAATTCAACTTCATCGTCGATAATACATCTTTTGACTGATCCAAATAATCCCAAATTAATACCACACTTAAACCTAAAAGTTATAATAAAGTCGCCAAAGCTGTCATCAATTTTTTAACACGCAATATCTATACATGAAACCCTCTCATATATTACAAGATAACAACAGTTTATTCATTTTGAAAATTCAAAAAGCCTAAAGCATTCATCAAAAATTTCCCGATTATATTGTGCCTTTGGATCCTCGGAGAATAGAAAATCCCTGACCGTCACCCTCTTTATTTCCGCGAACAGCTGTTCCAAAGCTCTTGTGTGGGTGGCCATAACGCACTTACTCACTTTGGTTCTCTCTCCATCCGGTTGGGTGTGCCGAATACACCTTTGTTGCAGAAAGAGAGAGAGAGAGAGAGAGAGAGAGAGAGAGAGAGATGCTTCGCAGGATAAAAATTATGACGTTTTGCCTGTGTGGATTTGTGGGGGTGCTATCGTGTGTTGGCTGTCTCCCAAACCGTTGTGTTTTTGTATGTGTCGTGTTAAGGACATTATTTATCGTTCGTCTTATTGAATTTTTTTAGGTGTGATTTTTTAGTTATTACTTGGCGATAGATCGTTTTTTTTTTATGAGCTTTGAATTATAGCTACTGAATCGAATGATTCTTGATTTCTTTGCTACTTATTCTGAAGGAATATTCATTACAGTCGATTTTCTTATGATTTAACTAACTTTTTACTCGATCATCTCATTAGCATCTATGAGCAGACACAAATTTACCTTTTTCGGCAAATTGATCCCTAATATATCTTCTTATTTTTATAGCACTTTTTTCATTACAACAAAACACATTATTTCTAAATCAACATCTAAATTTTAGTTTCGTAATTCAATTCAATTAAATAACTCGTACCTAATTCCAAAAAAACTACGCCTATTGAAAACAATGAAAAAGCTAAAGTAAAGTTGCTCTTTCCATCGACATACTCACATTATCAGACAACATTTCGTGACAAATGACAATTGCATAGTTAATAAGAAGAAAAAACTCGAAGCATCTGCGTAACTCAAACTCGAGGCCGCAGAAGTGTATAGAGGTTCGCGCACTCCGTGTCGCGTCAGCAAGAGAGAAACGATTACAACGTCGGCGGACTTACAAATCCAGCCAAGAATACCATTACATCAGCATTGCAAATTGAAATCGAAAAGGTAAAAAGAAAAAAACGAAAACAAATTCAACAGGAGAGTTCACGGGCGGTGGCACTTAGCTGTTGTCCGCTCGGTTATCTCTCATGCGCATACATGCATTGAGGCCGTTTGCGTGTTCAAGTTAATTTTCAACTGGTACTTCCGTTGTTTAGCTTAGCTATTAAAATGAAGCTGGGAATGTAAACTAATGTGGAACTTGATAGCTGTTTTCATGTTTATTTTCATTTGTAAATATAATGATTAGCAGTCAAGACATTGCATGAAATAAACGAAATTCATCAAGTTTTTAGCAACAAAAGTACTCGTAATACATTCTGAAATAAATACCGTAGAATAAATCAAAATCAAAGGCATGATTCAAAGCTCGAAAATCTAAAATCGATGGCAACAATTTATAATCACGAGAGACGATAAAACATAAGCTCTATTATATCTCATTCCCAAAGCTGTAAATGATCGTGAAACCCCCGTATCGAAATTTTACACATTTTACGGCGCCGAGAATCTCCACAGGAAACCACACGAGCGTATACACGCGCCAGCTGTCTGCGTCTACACTTTGCTATCACCTCCCCGCAAAGAAAGACGGTGTCAGCCGGCAGATGCGCCACATTCAAAGTATCCGGTAGGGCTTTTTTCATCGAAAAGAAAACACTCGAAAATTGCTTGTGTACACACTGTTGGCTGATCGTTAGTCAGTCCGCGAGTCTTAAGAGCAAAAGTCCCATATGTTGATTAAATTTGTGGTTTGGTGAGAAAATTAGATAGAAAGTAATCGCCTCATATGCAGGTATCCGATATATGATTGATACGTATATTTTTATACTATTGAAGAAAGTGATTTAATTTTTCCAATTTTCAACAATTCGTTGGGCCATATATTTTTTCTCTTTTCTCTAGCTTTATATTATTTATTTTTATTTTTGTTTATTTTTTTTACTTTAAAGAAACTTATGAGTCGCGTCCAGCGTTATGGTTGTGATTGGTTGATGAAAAAAAGAGCGCGAAATTTTGAATTTTTCTTTACCTTGAAATGGCTGTATTATGTATCTAGAAGTGTGAGATTTATATTTCAGCAGTGAAATCAATTTATGAATAATTAATATGTATAATAATCTACAAAAATGAAAATATCCCGTTAATGAATCGTTTTAAAAAAAGGGAATTATTTTCAAATTATGCTGGAATAATTAGTACGAATCGATAATTTCATTACCATTTGTAAAATGAATAGTGTTATTTTAAAATGTGATTTAAAGAGAGAAAAAGTGAATAAAATAAAATGTAGAAAATTTAATTTTTCTTTTTTACATCGTAACGTGAGAGGTGTATGAGAATCGGAAATCAAAATATTCTTTCAAAAAATATCAACATATTAATTAAATTTAAAGATTGTTCAGGGTTGTTTTCAACGGGGCAACAAAAAAACATACAATGCTGAAAAGTTTTGCTAATACTAAGGTCGTAAAAAATCGCTGCTATTTTTAGTAAATTTAATATTGTATAATATAAATTATATAATAAATAACAGATCACCAAATAATATCAAATAACACTAGTTTCAGAAATGTATAATTGTGAATTAATTTATTCGAATTTTGAACGGAATGATAATACGAACCTTGATATATAGTTCACGTAAGCACAGAATAACGTATCTTAAAATCTTGTTTGCATCTTGTCTCAATTTGCAACAGCTAAATCAGTCGCCTCCAGCATTTTCAAAAAAATACGCCGAAAATCCATCTGGTTTTCTTCAATGTAGGCATCGAGGCTTGATTACAGAAATAGCCATGCAATTAGCTTCTCTTATAAACCTGGATGAAACAGCATCTTTTCAGGATTATTGGAAAGAGCATGTTTGGCGTGTATAATCAATCGTAATTTCAGTTTTAACTGTGACCGCGTCGTCCGTTGTACAAGAGCCGATGTAAAATGCTCAAGTAGCATGATCTTATCGCGCTTATAAGTATTTCCTAGCGTGTATGTTATAGAGTGCATAAACCACAACGAGTCGTAACTGTAAAGCAATGTTTTATCTGGCATTTGACAACGGAGCTTTGCAGCACTTTTCACTCGGACAATAAATAACAAAAGAAAGTTACGGAAAACGAGAATACGTTCTGAAGAGTCTCTGTGAGCGTAAACTCTTGGGCAAAACGTAACAAACGACATCCTGTGCAAAGTTCGAGAGTATATACCCTCATTACAAGACACTTACGGCGCTGCCGCTGAGCGCTAAAAACGAAATGCCAGAAGCGCGCCCGCGCAGTTACATTCACGTAATCACTATCCCGGCGATGAATTTTATTTCCGTCGTTCGATTCTTGCGCGTATATACATACTCGTTAACATTTACATCCATGTAGCGGTTACTCTTGTTCTTCGCGTGTGTCTGCGGTTGTCTGTCTTGCGACGCCGGTGATGACGGGGATAATTGACTGTACGTGCAACGCACATTTTTTTTAATTTCTACTTCGACGGCCAAGTTGTACCAATACTTTACGATCAGAGACATTCTTTTTGGCCATGTGTTCTTTTGCTAATAATTGATAACAATGATTTTTGAATCTGATAATAGAGGGCAACGTGTACTTTGTCTTTAACATGCTACTTTTACAGTCTTATACCTTTAAAAGTTGCTGCCAATAACAACCTAATCATATTATGCTTGTTAAGTTTACATATTGTTTTTATTTTTTCGATTTAAATGCCAATCTCATAAATAAATAATCTCGATAGCTATTGTTATTAATAATTTTCAAAAATTAGTTGACAACAGAGATTTGTTAACTATCAATAAAAACCACTAAAACCGATCAAAAGTAAAATACGCCATATGTACGTAGACGAAGCAGTTGTTTATTTTGATAATAGAGGATAGCGTGTACGTGGCTCTTATCATGCTGGTAAGTTTTCCTAGGTGCTTTCATTAAAAGACTTTGTCTCGACTTCGTACAGCTAGACAGATGGAGGTAGCGACAATTATTGCAACAACTGAAAGTGATAGCGATTACTTGCGCTGTCTTTAAGTCGCAACGTTAAACTCTGAACGGCCAATAAACCAAAATACACAGTTACTGGCCAATTGGAATCGGCTCGCTTAACAACATGAATATGTTTTCGTTTAAATTCGATTAAAAGTTGACAAAAGAAAAAGAAACGTCACACAAGAATGTTTGCTCCAATAATTCATAAAAAACAATAGCGTATCGCATGACCTACTCTTGAGCCACGTGATATAATAAGCGCAGAGCCAACAGAAAGCCTCGAAATTTCAGTTACTTTGTTGATCAATTGATCCAGTGTAAAGCACGCATACACATCAGTTTGCTCAACGTATTGTTTGCCTATTCAAATACGCTCTCCGCACCTCTGAGACAAGCACATGCATGCACATGATTAATGCAACATACGCGCTCCGCAAGAGAGATGGGAAAGGCAATAATTGCGAATATATTGCGAATATATTGCGAATTGCCCACTGTCATCGGCCGCGACAAAAGCCTCGCGCGCTCATGTGTGCTGTGCCGACTAAGTGCGGTAGTAACGTTATGTCATCACCCGCGCTTGTATACCGTTACGGACTCGCAGAAAACTGTGAATTATTCGCGTTGCGAGGTACACCCTGCGAGAGTAATGAGCAACCAGATGTTATATCCCGCAACGGCAATGCTTGTGCATTTTCTGACGATTATGTGCCAAGAAAAAGAGGTATATATGCCTTGGGGCAAAACTTACCTAACTAGCTGATATTTATCACATCTCGATGCCGAGCTATCTCTTTTTACGAGTTTTCTATATCGCGCGCTTTCTTTCTACATTTCATTTTCGCGATGATTTCTTCCATGCCATACCTATCGCTAGATTGAAAAACGCATTCATCAATCGAATAATATTCTGTTTTACGAGTTCACGTGAGTATCTATCTTGACTATACTGTTCAAAAGCAATCAGTAGCCCGCACGTAAGTGTTCTTCATTCTTCTTAACGGTTATCGCCTGACAGCGACAACAAGCACTCGAAACCTAAATATAAATACATTGCTCACTTATTTTCTATATTTAACAGTAAACTCGACGTCATTTTTGATAATTTCACCGAAAACCTTTAGAATTCATCAGCCCAAGCGAAATAGTAAAGCCGTGCGTTGTGTCAAGTCTTCGAGTGTCATTTCACGAGAGAGAGGGAGAGAGAGAGAGAGAGAGAGAGACAGACAGACAGACATGACGACGACGAGTGGTGTGCCAAATGACGCGTAGAAGCTACCTTCTTCCTGTCACTTGTATGCCGCCGCGAAACGCAAGACTTGCTTGCCGCTACTGTTTGCTGTCGTTTCGTATACACGCGCACGCAGTTGACAAATTGTCTTTTAACTTTTCGCGGTGCAATTAATTATGTCAGTTATAAAAGTTTAAATTAGTTGTTACGGATTGATTAGCATATTTTCTCTTGCAATAAAATATGAAACTATTTTCGCAAATTGCAACATTCACAAAGTAAACATAGAAGCCAATAATTATAAAAAAAGGGTCACATAAAATTGGCGATCAGCTGTAAATTGCAGTCAAGCCAATTTCCAAAAATCGTAATATAGCACGTCTTATAACGAAGCTGTGCCAATCCACGTATGATTTTGCGTCAAGTTTATGTCAGCATCGTAAAAAATCTCAATTGGTCTCGTAAAAATATCATACGAGGAATTAGCTAATACATCCCATTCGACGCAATAATCAGCATCGTCGTAGTCATAAACAAATCCAAAATTGTTGCGGATGCCTCGGTATCGTTCGCCGCTGATTTCGTACACTAATCGAAAGATTGGTTTGTGTCCAAGCACTTGCGCGTAAGCTCGTAAATCTCACGTGTTTTCTGGGAGTAATTTGGGCTTGTCGCTTATATCGTTCTCGGTGTCTCAATTGCCTACATCCGCAGCTATCACTCGTCTGTGTATGGAATTGATATTGAGCCAAGCAGAAAAATAAAGATCGTTACTCTTCTCAATTGTTCATTCCTCTCATTTTTATTTGCAGCAGTTCATTTAGAGCCAATTTGCATTACAAATCTGCTTCGTTCTATCTCCCTGCCGGCTGCAATTTGTTCTGCGGCGTATGACATACTGCTTTTTTTCTTTTATGTGCTTTATGGGATGCCTTGCATGTATACACGCGTGCTAATTGGTTTTTATTTATTCGTTCAAATTGCTCGCTAAAAGTATGATCGAACAATTTGATGCAATCTTCGGGACGATGCGCACACGACCTCACCGTCTTTTATCGCTTGACAATCTCATTAGTTCAAAGTGGACAGGTACTCGAGTCAAGATTTGCCATTGGTTTCCGAGCCAATCATTCAGTCGATAAAAATACTGATTTTTAAAAGGCGTGACTTTCTACGAAAAGTCATTTTATTCGAAATAATTTCTATACTGCTCAATAAATCTTCGACAAGCACATATCTGTCGTTATTTACCGTAAGAATTTATACAGATTCTAAATAGACGAGAGCTGCTTGTCACCTCAATGCGGATTTTACGCGCCAATCTCAATCTGTCGGAAAGGTAACATCGTTTCCCGATCTTCAAGGAGTTGCAAGGCGTAGGCGATTAAAAAAAACCGCAGAGTCCTCTTGAAAGGCTTGGATGGTGTGGGTTTATACGTGTAAGATAGGCGTGTGTTTTTGCTTTACGTGGAATTTGCCGCTTGGGCGTTGACGGCACACTATCGTGCTTAGGATTTATCGCTGATTTATGTGAAAACGATGGATATCCGCGATCTTCGCGAAAGAAAGTGTCGTCGTGCCCAATAACTTGTTGCTCTCAACCGTCTATCGGTCTTAAACCGAAAGATTAGTCGAATTAAAATATTGCACCCGTTACTTTTGATAAAGATGATGCTGAGAAAGAAATTGGAGCTCATTATTGTGTTTAGTTGAGACTATTCTTGGGTTTCTTGCGGAGAGCTAAAAAAATGTTCATTGAAAGTTGCAAATCAATCACAGTCGGCCATTTCTGCATTTCTTTCAGCTACAGACTTAAATACGTATATTATTTTCAGAAAAATTATTGCGAGAGAAATCATTCTTTGCAGGCATAAGATAAACGCGTTAAATTTTGTTGAAAATATTTTTTGTCCTGCACCATCCGTATCAACGAGGAAAGATTCAACAAGTCAATAACTCACGACAACGGACAATCGCAAGCATCCAGCGAGGATTTCTCAAAGCATATCTTTCCAAAAAGCACCACCAAAAAATGAACTCCTAGCCAGCGCCGCATAAATCTCTCAACCAATAGTAGTAGATTAATGCAGCGTTAAAACAGTGCATCCCTCTCTGTCTACGAATAAAAACAATGGTTTATCGAATCGTATATTGAAGCGTCTTTGGTGCGCGATGTGTATACCCACGCACCAAGGAAACCTGCAGTCGTTCCGACTTTGCACAGCTCTCGTATCTATCTGCTGGCAGAGTGAGAGCAGTGGACTATTTATATATACGCACTGCCCACCTGCACCACTCTTATATATATCTATCCCGTGTAAACGAACACCCACTGTTTCTCTCGTCGCGTTGAGCAGCCGCCGTGTCTCGCCGTGACGCGCGCCGTTGAACAGCAGCACCTTCGGAATCAATGCCATTATTTTTTTCTTCTTGATTTTGCGATGCACGAAGCTCCTTCTACTCGAGCAATCGGTCAAATTTCCTATTTAATTATCGATGTTAATTGTGATAGAACAATGCAATTGGATTACCAGAGCTAATATGTATGTCAGCTGCGAGACATTATTGAAAACTATATTTTTTATCTTATGTCTATACGTCAAAAATAAATAGAGCTTGAAGCGATAGCTTAAAAATAAATAAAAAATTAAGTGGACACCTTAATAGAAACTATGAGTATAACATATAAATTTCGCGTTGCTAAAGATAAGTTAGTCGAGATTTTGTTTTCTTTTCGTAGTAATTGCACCAAAACATGACGTAAGAAGCCCTTATTACGTAGTGCAACCGTAGATAAGAATTGGACATGGACAATAGTATGATATACGACTGCGAAAGAAAACAGCACACATGCTTTGGCAGAAAAGATAAATTTTAAGAACTCTCTGTAAATAAGAATTCTTCGCGTGACCGTCGCCGCCGTACAATATAAATAAACTTTGACACTCTCTCTCTCTCTTGGCCTCACGTGGACTGAAAAGCTTGCAGTACGTATAACACACAGACAACGGTAAATCAAAATTAGTGGTTACATTTATAACGTGTACGTGTGCTGCTGCATCTCTCCCTCTCTCTTTTTCTCTGTTGCTCCTAAGTGAAAACTATCGAGACGTAATTTAAGGCTCGCCAGGTCTATTAATGAATGTCAGCTAAGGCAATTGCAAGCTGTGATGCGCGAAAGAGAAAGCTCCGATAAATAGGCGTAATAGAATTTAGCGCCATTAGTTAAGGAGAAATAGCCACAGGAACAGTCGTCTGTGCCCGCGCCAACTTTATTGAACGTTATAATAATTGAGGCGCCCGAGCTCATACTCACTAAGCGAACCTAGTCGGTGTTCTCAGGGGCGTGCGTTTCGACCGTTGCCTCCGTCGTTCACTCGTTCATTCCTTTTCCGATTAATCGTTTCAAGCATGTCTGTTTATGTGACGGAAATCTTGTGCTTTCCATCCTTTTCTATATTTCAGTGAGAACGTTATCCTTTCATAAATCTATTCATAATAAATTCAGCTGACCTCAGCCTAAAGTCTTTTGAAACAAAAGTAAAAAGCACTTTTAAGAAAATTTTCCGGCGTTTTATTAAATTGAACGTCAGTTTCTATTTCTGGCCGAGCTGAGTCAGATTTTGTATCGAAAACATTTGTGGTTCTTGTTTGTTTGTTTGTTGTTTTTTCTTTTCAAATAATATTCTATTCCTTAACATCAGATTAAGAAACGTTTTATCTATCGAAAATAACTGGAGTAATCTTCAGTTAAGATGCTGAATTTCTACTAGCATACCGAGGTACCTTGCCGATGTTTGATTAATCCGATGAATTCTGATGACTTTTGTATTGTTCTGTTGAATAATTACAATACTTTTGTGACTACAAAGCTTCGATTTCCTTACATACTCAAATTGAAAAAAATGCAGATATGACATTAAGACACAGATGGTGGTTGTATCTGTAGCTCCTGGAAAGAACAGTTTGTTACTGCGCGCCTCATAAAATACACAAATACTTACTGTAATAAAAAGAATAGTTGAATGCACATTATTTGTTGCATAGTATTTATAACGGGCTATAATTATTTAAATGCACATATTACAGGATATGACTTGGTATTTTAAATATGGTCTCAGTATTTTAATACTTTAAAATATTTCAAAAATTCAAATTATTTTTATAAATATTTTCAAGTTGAAACTAAAGTAAGGTCCGTCTGCATTTATTTTGATTGGAAATAATTGATGAGATATTGTAAGATTTCGCCATTTTTTTAGCGAAATTTAAAACTCTAGTGGATTTACTTGATTCTAGTGTTCAAATTTATAACTCTATAATTAAACTGTTGACTGAAAATGTCGCGCGTGTCGACCATGATATATACTTTGTATCATAATTCTACGTTGAAACTATAAAATCGTAGATTTGCATACATGTGATATTCATGATTTTTAGTATTTGAAGGCATAAATTAGCTAATTAATATCAGCAAACAACAAATATTACGACAACAGTTCTCAATTTTATACATGGAACATTTATAGGTCAAGTTGAAAACTAACGATCGAGTTATACGGCGATGGCGGACAATACGTCGTTGAAAATTTCTACCTCGAGGAAGGATATTTTTCCATGACAGCCATAGGATTTTAATGAATAATTATGCGCGGGTCACATTGGATATAGTGTCGCATCATCATTACATAAGCTATGAGATTCTAAAGCCTCGGGCGATCGAATCTGCTTTTCATGAAAACTTGGGTCGGTGGCACTGTGGAATGCTGGAACTTAAAAAGTAAAAAATGTACGATTGATGGCCAATGATCGTGTTAAGCTTTTAATGATATCGGTCGTCGGTAATTGATTTTATTGTTTATTACATGATTATTTAGCTTTACTTTTAAAACAGTAATCTCATTCGTTACACGACTTAATAGCAAAAGCCAAGCGTGTAATCTGAAATTACGTAGATTGAATAACATGAAAGCATTTGAATGACAGTCAAACACTTTGAACCTACGAAACAACAAAACGGATACATAAAAATCCATTGTATGCAATCTCAAATGAACGAATGCAGCTCTCAAAAAAATGACTCGCAACAGCATATGATTGCTTTTGACTGATCCATACCGCCTAGTTATATACTTGTTGCTCCGTATATTGGCGTTGCGCGCACGATTCACTTGCATCGCGTGTGCATGTTACGAAATTGGCAGAACGAACGATTACAAATGCTGGCCCTTGTTGCTGCTGCTGCTATGTGGAAGTGAAGCGCGGTAATAAGCCGCCGCCCTCTTCGAATAAAACAATTGCGGTCAAATCATCAGTTTTTGCACAGCGTGTGTAATTTTATCGACCGTGAAGTATTGGATTTGCTTCATGAATTGTTTTTCGAGTCTATGCCGGTATTACAGAGTTATATTGAAAATGGTTTTTTATAATTAGTTTGCTTTGTGTGTTATCACGAATCAGGATTCTTATTTCATATACTTTCGCTACCTCGTTTGCTTACGCGTTGACTAGCTTCCTGGAAGAAGGATAAAATTGTCTAACAATGCGGCCAATAACTCGTTAGAGCTTTCGACACTTGGTCGCGAGTCGGCACTTTTCCATGAGGAAGCGTCTAGCGCGAAGGTAGTCGTGTTGCGAAGGCGTGCAGCGTGAGATATTGTGCGATGCGACATTATGAATAGGTGGTATGTGTGTGAAAAACAGAGCGACGTAGGTAAATAACGACAAGACGTGTCTTCTAATATGTATCATCCGCGATAGTATCTATTTCAACGTTATCCACGTATAAAAAACAATTCAATATTTTACCCGCGAAATTATAGTAAATGTATTATCGTTTGATGACTTAAGTAAACACAGTTGTTGTAAAAATATTCATTTTTTGATAAGGCTATTGAAGCCGTGATACTCAGATCAAGATTTATTATCCGTGAGCTGTAGTTCATAGCGAAACTACCAAAAAACTATTTCATTTGAATTCTTCGAAACCATAAAACATACCGATAACATCTATCCATTCTCTCCGTCACTGTTCCGCGATCGCAAGTTTCTCTGTATTCGACATCGAAACCGATTACGCGTTAATATAACATACTACTCTACTTTTGCTTGCTTATAAGCCTGCAGGAGGTTTTTGCATTCATTATTCATAATCCATCGACGTTAATTTGCAGTATGTATCGGAACTCGGCATTTGTGGCTTTGGCCGATAATATAGCCTTTGGCGTTATCCAATCGAGAGATCACGACTAATTGTAATGTATAGGATAGAGTTCGCTTTGTAATTCTTCGGCTATATTGCAATGTAGATAATGATGTTTGAAGCGTATTACGAGCATAGATGCGCTGATTTAGATTTACTGGAAATTGTCAGCTGTCTGCGTGTGCTGTAACCTTTATTCTATTAGATCAGCGGTTGTTACGCGTAGACAGCTATCAGCAGATAATGCAAACTTCCGCGACATGTTTTTTTAGCGTTGATTGATTTTATTTTATGAAAACAAATCTTAGATAACTGGTAATTTCATTGCTAATTTATACTTTACTACAGAAATCCACATGGAACGCTGCTATGTGATTGAGCATTTGAATTTGGCTCTCCCGAGCAAAAGTTACATGTCACGTCTATAAATATCGATGCAGTCACTATTACGCGATAACGCAACGTGCTTATTTGCAACTGTTGAAATAATTCACAATTCTCGGCCATTAATCTAGTAAACGTAATAACCTTAATCCACTGCAGACATCGCATCCAACAAACGCAATTCTCACCTTTTGTCGACTACCAACGAACAACCGATAAATAATAAAACGCCATGCGTGCAAAGTACTAGTCAAGTCGTACACAAATCAAAGCGGTGTTAGTACATCGCTTCGCGTGCCTTCGATTTCTATCGAAGCAGCAGCTTTTTCCTATCGTATACTTTTTTCCCTAATAATTTTCATACTAAATTCATCTGTTAAATGCAATATTTATGAAAAAGCAACTTTGCGCTTCATTCGCGCACACTTTCACCTTCACAGTATGTATCTGTCAGCCGATAGTTTCTACTGTTTACTGCTGCCTCGTGCCTTTCCTCGAGGTAATCACCGACGACGACGAGGACGAAGACGACCGTGACGACGACGACGACGACGACGACAACGAATGGGAGCAATGCTGTACACGATTGTTCCTGTGCTGCGAGTGAATAATTGCTCACGATTCAGGAATCAGGGTCCTCGAGTTTCGAGTAATTGTTTTCGTTGCAAGCATTTACAGACCTTTTGGATTTACAATGATGAAATGGTCAGGCGCCTGATTGATTTACTATCACAGTGAATGTATTTCTCCGTCTCTCTCTCTCTCGGCAAATCGGAAAAATGAAGCTGTTGTTCAGTCTAACTTACGGGCATCTTGAAGTATTTTAGTATTTTCAAATTTCCATCGCGAAGATTGCCATTACCTTGGCAAAGCGCACCTAAAACTTTACGACTCTGCCATAACTCGGGAGACGCGCGTGCTGGCAACAGAGCGCTCGCACACATCGAACACAGTTCGCGCTAAGCAGCAAGCCGTGGAGAGGGAGAGCGAAAAAATCGAAATTCAATTTTCCCGCGCGCGGAATTCTCGCAAAAGGGAGAGCCTTATTAAAGGACTGTCACATCAAGTATAATGTGAACCAACGTGAAAAGCCCCGTAAACGTCAATCTTGAAAAACAAATAACCAGCGCGAAACACAAAGGCTACGCGATGGGAGCGGATGCGTCGACCTTCACTTTAGTCGATTCATACTTTTGAGGCGCAAAATACGGAAGCATATTACCTTTGTATTAAAATTTTCCGGGCGATATTCTGATAGATTCTCATTGACGCTACTGTGATATCATTCCGTTCATTTATTACTATACTCTACACTGATCTTAATTGATCCTTTGTCGACATATTCCCAATAGCTGGATTAATGCGTTTGAAGCCTTTTTACGATTTCTGATCGTACAAATTTACTGGCGCATCGCTTTGTTAATTTAATAAATTATGAATTAACAAATAATTAGTTAATCAATTTTACAATGGCTTTATACTTTCTTCCTCGACTTGTTTTTGCGCTCTCTCCTATGATTTATGGTTGAGCAAATAAGTGTAAAACTGGAATTATTCTTAATCATGAATAATAATAGGCTTTCCGCTCGACTTCATCATGAATAAACGACGCAGTGTCCAAGTATTTATGCGTTCTAGATGTAAATTCGTTGATTGCCAATTGATAGATTGTGATAGATTGACTAGTGTGCAATGTTACGGGCTGGAGGTTTACACCGATAGATAAATAAATCATTAGGCAGCTCATATACACTTATCGGAAAATAAGTCGTTCTAATTAACTGTGCATACTCGACAGTTTGTTCCAAATAATATCAGTCTTATCGTTGCATAATGCCATTTAATTTTCTGCCACTCGTTCGGACGATATTATTCCGTCGGCTTGACCTGGTCCGAGCTATCTGCAATTCATAGCTCATAACTTTGTTAATTGAGTTTTCATTTTACTGCAAAACAAAAACGACAGTTGAGCAGCAGCAGCGAAAACAAAAGCAAAATGGGAACGCGATTAATTGAAGCCTCGAGCATTCGTTTGGCGAATTTGAAAAATCCCGCTCAACGCTTGATAAATTTCTTCCTGCAACTCGCGCGCGCGAACACGCTGCTCCGAGAGCGTACTTGAAAACCGGCCGGGTGCTGTAGTCTTCCGTTGAATTGCGGCGTTTCATATGCATGCGCCAAAGGAAAACTTTGGAAAGAATAGCGAATATGAAAGGAGCAAATAAAAACAAGTCGAGCACTCTCAGGTCCAGTTTTATTTGTTCATTATTTTACCGCTGGAGTTTCATCAACGTGCAGCAACCAATCCAACCGATTGCATCCATTTGATGCCGCCAAAAGCATTGTCTAGGCCAAATGATTTTATCGAGTATCATTGATCGACGACAATAATTATTCTCAAAGTTTCCATCTGATTTCACGAGTCATTTTATCAATATGCTTGTGCGCTATTGGGGAAGACTCATCGTTGATCTTATCATTATATAAGCGTCGATTAGAGGCAGTTTTAATGGGAGACACATTTTTCGTTATATCTTGTGTACTTGTAGTTTTGTGTACTTTGTGGCTTGATTTTTAGCTGCCTCTTATTTTCTTTCTCTCTCTCTCTCTCTCTCTCTCTCTCTCTCTCTCTCTCTCTCTCTCTCTCTCTCTCTCGAAAAGTTATAAGCTTTCTAGAATTTCACGATTTGTTCTGTTCGTTTCAAAAAGGTTACTCGATTTTGTAGCAAGCTTAGAATTCATACACGATACTGCCATAGCATAAGAAATCACGACAATCTACACCAAAAGCGTACTTATACATTCTCGAAATAGCACGTTAACGACTAAAATTAAAGGGTTATGCGCGTGAGAAATCGTAGAGTCTTTATAAATACGCGACTGTGCGACCACGCGATAGACTCTACAAAAAGTCCAAAATGTACCTTTCATAATTAGAAAATATTGCGAATATTTATGATTTCTAAGGTCGCTTGCTTCTAACGGCTTCCTATAAATGAACCAATTTGTTAGCGATACTAATTTTCAAAAAATTGCCTAACTATCTAAGAAAATAAAAACTGTCCGATGGGCTACCGAACCCTCTTACACCTCGGAGTGGCACGTTTTGAAAGTACTTAAAAACCGGTAGATCGCGCGCCGAGAAGGGAGAACCTGTCAAGGCGTTATCAATCACTGTTAGTACTCTGGCTGAGAAAGCAGCCAATCGAGGATCCGGTCACGATATGAAGCAAACAACAAGGTCGGAGAGGGCTGCCGCTACCGCCGGCTTATTAAACCGAGTACAAAGTCTATTTGTTTTGCACGCGCGTCGACTCGCATTCGCTGCCGTTAGGCCAATTATCCTTCTTCTCTTACTTACTGCCGTAACTACATGCCGCTTGACCTTTTTAGTGGTTAGATGATTAACGACAATTTCGATTCGGAGTTGCCGAATCACTGTTCTTGCTAGAATACTTGTTTTTATTGAAAGGATTGATTCTGGTCAAGCGAGAACTTGGAAAGTTGAACTATTTCCTGGCAATACGAAATGACTTGACAAAACTTCTGAGACTTGCGTTTTGGACATTAAAATCACTGAAAATATTTTATTGTAAATATAAAAAATACACTTTGAATATTCACTCAAATTCATTGACAAACTGATGAGAATTACTAAAAAGTGCAAATATTGACATTTAAATAGGTTTTTCAAGTAGTGCTAAAAACCTATCTGTTCTATCTATTAATACATCTATCTTAGATACAATGTGAAAGGAAAAAAAGTAAATCGAAATGTTTCGTACTCCAAATCACTATTAAATTTTGACCCTATTTCCGCGACGCTCGCTCTTGGCATGCCTACGTTGTGCTGTAGTAGACTTTACGAGAGGAGGCAGCGAGGATGGCTTCGGGTCCTTTACGGGGCAATAACTCGCGAGTTTTACGAATTCCACGGGGGGAATGGAACGACGAACGCGCGTGTTGTCGTAATGGAATATATCCCTTTAGGTATCGAATTTGCGGATCTTTTGAAAGACCCGCGTTCCTCTACGCAGACTCTGAGCCCTGCTACTAGTCGCTTTTTCGCATCCTCTTCTTTTTCTATAGTTATTTTGATAACCCGTAATAATCCGTGCGCTATTACCTCTTTGCCGATTTATAGGCCAAGATTTTATTTTTCTTCCTATCCACGGTTTTAATGGTGATAGGTCATTTGCATTTTTGGCTTTTCTATTTTACCTATAAACATATCTAATGCCAACCATATTGGTTATATCTCTACTTGATTGTACATGCACGTATTATTTATTGCAATAAAAAAGACTGCAAAATGTTTTACAATATTGCCAATAAATACCTTTTGATCAAAGGTGAATTACGCCGCCAAACAACAGCTAGTAAACATCGCAAAATCTCAAAAGATCAAAAGCCTAACCCAATTAGGCAACAAGTTTGCTTATCGCTTTGTAAATAAAATTAGATTATTTTTATTTCCTACTACGCATCCATACGACAACAAGAATCAACAACATTTTTTTCATTTTCATCGTCCAAACATCATTTCTGCCTGTGCGTGTGCTCGCAGAAGGATGCAGAACACTCTTTATAATTGCTGACGTCTATCCATGGTTTCAGTACTCGCGATAATCTTTTTCCTGTTGTTGAAATGTTCACATACTTTTGTTATGATAAAGTCAAATAGTCGTTTTTAAAGACTACGATCAATGACGACCAAAATAATATGAATACATATTTTCCTTCAGGTGCGTAAGAATACCATAATTATTTCTTGTTTTTTCAGGTAAGTATCTAATACTTGACTCATGACTGTAACATACTTGACGTAAATAAAATTATCCATTTGTGTTTGTCTTCCAATACCATACAATCATTTGAATTCATTTGAAATTGTATCTCATCAATTCTTTAAAATATTGTAATTTACAATAAAACGGAGTTACACAAAAAAAAATATAGTAGCGTATGAGCAATTTCCGACACAACTCCGAAATAGCTTGGGCAACATATTGCATGTGTTTGCCAAAGGGGTTCACTGACATTACACAGATAACTCTCGGATCTTTAATTAGAATAGCTCTCACTCTCTCTCTCTCTCTCTCTCTCTCTCTCTCTCTCTCTCTCTCTCTCTCTCTCTCTCTCTCTTTCTCCCTTATTCTCTTTCTCTCTCTCTCTCTCTCTCTCTCATTCGACATATTGATAGATTGTCAAACCGCGAATCAACGACATGCCTGTTTAGGGATTGTTTACGTATTCTCATTCGTAGCCTATACGGAAATAACGTACAGCTATATTAATTTTCTGTTATATCTGAATTTAATTATTTAAACATAAGAGTAGATCTAAGCAGTATTACTGTCGCGAATTACAAAATATGTACATATTTCATTATTATTCATCATATGCATTTTTCGAAATCACTAGTTTAATAAAAGTGTCACCTGATTAATAATTAAAATCAATTTAAAAAAGAAGTTTAAATAAATTGCTTGTTTGAAAGAAGCAATCGTAAATTAGTTTTGAGTTAGGCCGTTGAAAATTGAAAATTTACTTATAAACCAAAATCCTTTTCAAATGAAACTAACAAACAATAGAAAATGTAATTCCGATGCGCCCGCAGGTAGTATCTTGAGTTCACCGACCTTCCAAAGAAGAAAAGAAAGTCTTTTTCTACCATGTACGAAGCATGAATTCATATTCCAATTGTAAATATTACGAATCACTCAAATGAAGCAGAGAGTTCCATTAAAAGGTCTCAACTGGAAATCCAAGATTTCCAAATACGATGAAGGAGACTGTTCTTTCTAAGAGATGCAGTAGCATATGATACAGCATATCCTCTCCAAGCTCGTGACGAACGGTTTTTGCTGCACATACACACACTTTATATTTCACGCGCATATAAGCAGCAAATCTATGGGGCATGTACGTATGTTTCTCATGTCTCGGCCGCTTTCTGCTTAATGCTGAACCCATGGCGCGCTTTTTTCGCTCTAGTTAGCGAAACTTTTCGAGCTTTTAACTTTCATATACGTTGACTTACACGGTGTCGAAAAGGCAGATTGTGTACATGAAAGTTCCGACTATGTTTCTATGTATAGGTTCACTAAACTAAAGTTACGTGTTGGAAACCAATAGATTTCTAATTCCTCATTTTTCTTTAGTTTTGAAAAGATATTAATAGTTTTTAATGGAGTTGTAGTTATTACTTTTCAATCTACCAGACGAATTGAAATGAATGATTTATGATCTATGCCTTTCAATCGCTTCTAACACGTAGAAACACGATCATCTGCCAGTCAAAAAAATAGACGTTTGACAGAGAACCTTTTCATGCATGACATATTCGGTCAGGTTATTAAAATGTTATAGTATTTTCATTTATCAATAAAGATTTTTTTAGGCATGTATCACAACAAATACATTATTTTTCTTGTTTCCGCGTAAAATTACAATTGACAAGAAATGCGTCTTGACAATAAATTTGCATTTACAACTTTCACAATTAACAATTGAAACCACGTCAAACTTTCTCGAACCTTGCGGCGCACTTCCCCAACCGAAAAATCTATCTAGAGTGTCAAACGGAAAAACGCACGACTGCGCGCGGCCGAGAAGGGGCGTTGTTTGGCGCGGCGAGAAAGTGAAAGACACATACAACAACACAGCACAGGGTCAGCGGTGCCACTAATGAAACATGATCCCTTTTGCACTCCGTCGTCGTGTGGCAATCGTGATCCTGTGTGGGAAGATCCTCAAAGCTCTTTACTCGTCCGTTATGCCCCCTGACTCTCTCGCGTATTGTTACCTTCTGTGTGCGAGACCCGCCCAGAGGATTTCATCTGATGCTTACTCTCCCGGCTAGGAAAAGAGGGATGGATGTCAAGAGGTTTGAATTGCCTTCAAGGATGTACTCATGTATCCTAAATTAATTTACTGATATCTATCTATGCAAACAGCATTTCAATCCAAACAATATCGATGGTCAGACCTTATTGTCATCTGTTTTCCCAAATTTTTTTTAGTATAAGTCAACTTTCTAATATTAATACCAATTCGGTAGAAAAAATACCTGGACAGTCGGTTTGGCTAGTAATCCTGTACGCCTACAAATCTATCGACTGAGATTTCGCCTATTCTATCTCTGATAAAACACGAGGGTCACCTTAAACCTACTTTGATTAAAATTAGATCATCGACCAATCTTCTGCGGTCAGAGTACTTTTAGTTTTGCATTCACAATACCTTTTCGTGGTTCGCCTCAAGAATGCAATCATGAGCTGCAGTTCCTTTTACATATGTCATTTTGCTCGTGAGATGTAATAATTGTTTGTCTTCTTGATATTTGATGGACTTTTAATTTTTTTCAATATCTGAGTTTATAAGAGTTAGATGTTGTTTTCCAATAACGGAGCTCTATAAATCTACTCGTATCATTCGCTTTGATTGTAGTTTAACTTGTTATATTTATTTGTAGTTAATAAATTATAGTAGCTGTGCAATAATTTAGTTATCGCACTCCGACGCAATTCTCAATAAACGATAATATTTTCGACAGCTATCAAAAAGAGTAAAAAGCCTATGAATTATAGTGGCAAAACCATAAAAGTCATTCAATATCAAGATTTTTTTCACTTTACATTGCATTTACCAAACAACTATTGCAATTCCATTGTTCCGCACATGGTAAAATGAGAAAAATTATTACCAGACTCGAAGAAGGTTCCAGCGCCAGGTAGGAGATGGCGCAAGTCATTCGAAGCCATAGTTCCAATGCAACTTTCTCAAAGTCGGTACGAAAGATATCTTCGCAATTTGCTGCATTTGTTACGTAGTGTTCGAACACTTTCCGCTTGGTGTGCGGATTTTTCATTTATTAACCTTGTATCAATTTCCGCATTATGAAGCATCGATTATTGTGCTATAATGGTATGTAATGGTTCACACATTACACGAGTAGTCACATTTTCTCAATTGCGATATTACTTTGTGAACAATTTTGACTCGGTGCATATGCATGCACATAGATTAATGCAACATTAGTTTGAACTTTACAGACAATTACAATATGAATTTGATTCAATCGTCGTCAAAAACACTGAAGCTTATTTTATATAATTATTAAAACATTTTCCATACATCGTTGAATTGAAAAACAACTTTATCAATTTAATAGATTATCTCACATTCAGTGAAAAAAATTTATAATTATATTAAAGAAAGTAATTAGTTCGCAAAAGTTCAAAAAAATAGCATATTCCTATACAAGATCTATTCACACATAAAACAGAACTAACTTTATCAATTGTTCAAAGCCACTTATATACTTTAAATTTGTGAAACCTGTCATTCTCGAATCATTACCTTTTGATCTTAATCATTATTTCAACACTTTATAACTAATAATTACGGAAAATTCATATTATAAAAGATCGTCTCAATAGGATTAGCAAGTTGCACTTTTTCTTTGCCAAAGTGCCGCCATAGAATACCAACGACGATTGTGACCGCGATGCATACGTTCCGATCTTTTGTTACATATTTCTGTTTTTTTTTTCATACCTACTGAATGTATGTCAGCGACTGTATGGCTTATGGATTTTTTGCGAAATGGTTGCATAGGTACTAACGGTAAACTGGGTAAACAAAAGAATGTGGGTTTTTTTAATGTTGAGATTTCTTTTAATCCCCAATATTATAATCATATTGCAAAAATTTAATAAATTATATATTTTTTTAATTAATGCAACCGTCAAGTGACTGTTTTATTACTCTATTTGATGACAACGGAGAATAATAATTGTAACTTGGCTATTTTTTAGATCATTATTTTCCACCTTGATACCTACAATTTACGTTTCATCTTTTACGCTGATTCTTCCAATTTACTGTGGCTTGAGTATGAAAGAAAAAAATAGCTACGTAGATAAGGACCTCTTTGAAAGGAAGAATTGCCTGCCTCGTTCGTGGCAGCGCCGGCAACGACAAACGACGACGACCGCGACGTAGAAGAAGACTACGTACACTCGATGACCCTTTTGTTCATGCAAATGAGACTCGAATATTTTGTGGCAGATCGTGCAGAGATAATGCAAGATGCTTGGATATGCATTGTCCGCAAGATGCTCGAGGTGATGAGAGCTTTCATATTTTTTTCTGTCTTTGGCTTGGACAAAAAATTCGTGATTTAGTTATTTTGATTTCCATTGGATCGGTTGTTGCTACATTCGTCGGGTCCATTGTCGAGAGGCTTCGTGGAAAACAGGTTCGCTTTTATTTACATAAAGATTGATCAGAATGACTCTGCTAAAGAATGCTTTCGCTTTTTTACTGATACGCATGCGCCAAGTGATGTTACGTTCACATTGTTTTACGAAGCCAATTTATCGAGCGAATGTGCATTGCAAAGCGTAAAATTCGTTTATGTCGATTTTTTTAATCGGTCTTACAATATCGTACAAGCGTATATATGTAGAATCTATACGAAGAAATAATATTATTAAAAATGAGAATAATCTGTGCGTATTAAAGCATTGAAATACTGAAATGTCTTAATAATGAGACACCTTCAGAATGAGCAACTAATTAAACAAGTATTCGTCCAATTGAAACAACTGTAAAAAGCTGTTCTCCCGTATGCTGACAAGAAAAGCATGGTATAGTCAGTGATTCGCTTGAATTCGAAGAACTAGCAAGAAGATAGCCGTCTTTGGGAAAGTTTTTCCCTCGCGCAGTTCCCTTCGCCAATGTATAACGTCGAGCGAGAAATGAAAATGATCATTCATTAGCAATAATCATCGGGGTTCTATGGAAGACTAGTTTTTAATGGGCGCGATTTCCCGATGATGTTTGATGCAGGTGGCAGGACACGTTTTTGTTTCAAGTGGCAATTCATTCGTTGATTTAGTTTTCAACGAGTAGAAAAACTTGTCAGATTGTGCGATTTATCAAGAAAAGGACAAAAGCTGCGTCGAATCAAGCAATTGCGCGGCGTAGAAGAAAGCGAACCTACTTGGAACCTCGTATACGAGTACACTGGCTTTGCAGGAAATGCGCAGTAGTCTAAAGGCGTTGACAGCTTTACGCAGGTTCGCCACGCGATTCTTGCTGATACAAAGCGACTCCTGCACTTTCTCGTTTTATATTGAAAATGGCGAAATCAATGCGTCCCTGTGGACCTGAAAATCAGCGTGCGTGCACGTGCTGAATGAAAACAAGTTGGCGCGAAAATTTCCCATGGACAATTGGCTGCAGATGAGGTGCTTTCATGGGAGCGTTTAACGGGTATCGCGCGCGCTTTAATTGGCAGACAAACACGCTCTCAGCTATGCCGACTGTAATGAGCTTAATAATAAGCTATTTAGGTATTCGGCTGCATTGAACGCCAGTGTACTCGAGCAAGGCAGTTTTGCTCCAATTCACGGCATTACCGTCGATTGCTTTAGACTTTCCGTCACGACCGGCCAATACAACGGGCTTTATTGCCAATCCACTTTCTTTTCCACGTAGCGCGCTTTTAAGTATTAACAATAAATTCACAATCAATTGACATTCAATCGACTGATTATTCACGGATCGGAGCTCCCTTATTTTCCTCCCTCGGTTTCATTTGCCCTCGGCCACCTACCATCCTATTCCTCTAAACTCGGTTTTCGTCACACTATGCTTTCATTTTAGAGTCAGTCGTTGGAGGGCTCGGCTTCACGGGCCTCACGATGGTATAGTCGTGTCGAAAGACAATAACTCCGAGACAATAAACAAGCCATTGAGCAATATCGACTACTGCTATATATCAGGACAACGAGTGCGCAGCAAACCTTTCATTTTTCATGGCAAAATGCAGAAATTATAATTTCACTCGAGGGATAATCCATTTGGCGCGAGTTTAGCAACAACCGACGTGGTTTCGGAGTCAATGATTTTACCATTCCCTTTATGCAAGCTCTTTTCCTCAACTTCAATTTATTAGGCGTTCGTTATCGCAAAAAAAAAGGATTTCGTAACGCATAGTATGCAAATTTCACGGAAGTATGAGTGGTGTAATGCAATTTTCATCGCGGTTCTAATTGAAAATAACAGTCTTATTGAAAATGGCCATTTTTCCCGAATAATTGTTTAGTCCTGATTTAAGCAGAGTTCCCGCTTTCGTTCAATAACGAAAAAATGATTTTACGAAGTGAAACATTTATTAATTGAAGAGCAAAGAAAAATTACAAAATATAAAACGTCGAGGTTGAAAATGATAAACGGCTCGTTTTCGTGGGAAGAGAGCGCGAGAGAGATAATCAAGTCAATCATATTTTTACGAAGCTTCTAGAAAAACGGTGCAAAAATCAATTTAAAAAGCACTCTAGTAGTACTTGCCCGCACGCCGAGAGTATAAATAAAGACAAGATACGAGAGAAAGGGAAACGGAAAGCGGAGTTCCAGGAAAGAAATAACGAAGGACTTGGAAAGGAGGAGGCGCGTAACATAGTTGTATCTACGCACACAGCACCGGCATGGAATTTAATTAGCCTTTTTATTTCGCCTTGCGAGATATACGCGAGAGCCATGTTATACATCGGTGGTGACGAAAAAACGAGTAGGAGGATGCAGGACATGACACAACACTGCCAGCTGCACACAGCATTGAAACGAGAGAAGCGGAACTTTTCGACCTCGAGAGAGAAAGATTGGCGCACGTACAGCTCTCATAACGAGTTGCAATTGATGAGCTCTTCTAACTCCTGCACCTTCTTACTTTACTCTCGCTTCACCTGGCTCCTCTTTGCTGTCTCCTTTTCTCCTTCGATCTTGTGGTAGACGCGACGATTTTGCGATAGCTTGATAAATCGCTTCCGATGTTCAGCTGCTGGACTAATCTAATTTTTTTTAGCAATACGCAGCAACGCTGTGAGATTCGGACGGGTGCCTGCTCGCCGCATCCATCGGAAATGCATAATAATAATCGAGCAAATCTATAATAGCGATCAATAGCAGGTAGCCACGAGCTAAGCTTAAATTTGAGCGCACGCGTAATTGCAGCTCCAAGCATTGGAATTCCCTCCGCAGCTCAGTTTATTAATTGTATTTAATATACATCCCGTTCGGCAGTTTCCATATCGCATAGGAAACGATCTGTAGGCGAGCCTCCCGCAGCTAGCCAATTAAATGGTCATTCAACTTGCGATTGGCACCTACAGATTGCACGCACCTTTACGCATTCAACATTGCACAATAAGTCTTCTCCTGTCTAATGAAAATCCAAGGCCAATCTGAAGTGAAGATCAAATGTAAATGACCACTACAGGCACGAAGAAAATCTCGCACATTTACCGATGAACTGAACAACCCGAAGCAACTTCAATTTGCAATCCACGAGATAATGCCAAGATGGTTTAGTTTTAGTGTGAGAGATCTGCAATTCACGCCGTTTCGTCTCACTCGTCAATACCCGAACACATGTCAGGCATGTCGGCAGCTCTCTCATGAATAAACATTGGACTTGGCGATGATCAGTTTCGCGGAAGTGGGCCGTTCCTTTTACTTCGCGATGCAATCGCGATACCCGATGGCTTTACAAATTTTCTATCAAGTTTGCTTACATGCCCACGGGACGAAAGCTCTTTAGGGCCCTAGCTTTTCTTTTTCCTATAAACGCAAATGTCCCGGTCTATTGATACACAGAAAGAAATCTGTTCGGTTTTTCAATTATTCGCTCAAGACACTTGTACACGATCAATCAATATACATACGAGTATATCTCCATTTGACAAAATTCTTTCACGTAAAAAGAATGAAAAGAAAGAAAAACTGCCTATTGTATACATCTGGAGGCACGTAGTTTGAGCGTGAATCACAAATTACATAACGACTGTTGCTCGCATTCCAAATCGCCAATGGCCGGCGATGTGAGTAAGAAATTGTTTCCATCACTTATCATTCAATTTTTGTTTTCATATAGTTTCTCCTTCCGACTTTAACGGCTCTTCGAATTTACCTGCTTTTTTACACGCAGTGTGTGACTCGCCTCATTATTCATCATAAAAGTCAAAGCTAACCTTGGTACTCTCTAACGATGGCAATATTACGCCACGAAGAAAAATAAATCAGATTAAAAGCTATTCTATGTGAATTGCCGCATGAGCAAGATTGATAATTTGTAGTAGAGTCACGTAAAGATAATATTGTTCAAAGTAAGTGTCCCTAAAATTTTTTTTTACATTGCAATTGAGACATTCAATCCGTCGGAATATCTGTTTTTACGAAGAGTATGATTATCTTTTAATTAAATTATAATTGACGGTCATGAAAAATTTTATTTCTACCTTCTTATTCTGATTACAGCATAAAGTAAAAATTGTGGTTGATCACTTTTCACCGTAAAAATCCCCAAGGACGCGTTACTTTCCTTGCCACTATAGCTCTCGTAAAGTTTGCAATTTCTGTGGTACTCGTTTCCCGCATCTCTTGAAGGCCTTTTTTGCTCGACCCGCGAAAACGTGTCTGCTACTTGTACTATCTCCGCAAAGGCTAAATAAGATCGCTGCTCCTTTTTCTCGCAAAGCTCTCGCTTTGAGCTTCATTTTCTCCCAGTCGACGTAGAAATTTTCCGACAAAAAGCCAATTGACACTTGTAAGGATGAGCCCGCATAGCATGAAGAAAATGAAAAACCAGTGTGTTTATGCACATAGAATCGCAAACAGAACGAGGAGTTCCAGTTCTCAGCAACAATACTTTGTCGCTGTACGCTCAATTGTCATTCGGTAAATCTGAGCAGATTTAAGATTATAGTTAATTAGAATCTGATCTATGTGGATAAATAAAGCAAAATATCTTTCCCAGTGGTAAAATAAAATGAAATAAAATAAAATAAAATAAAACGTGCGCCCGTATCAAGACTACTTAACTGTAGTCGGCAGGGCAAGAATAAGAACAGATCCATGTTCCCCGTGGACCATACCGTAAGGTGTCGACTTCGATGAGATGAGATTGTGTTTAGCATTTAGATCCGAATGTGATCGACTGTTACCTTAAACTTGCAGCTAGTGTTCTTAACAAACCCGTTAATTCGATTGAGTACGTACATACAAAGCACAGAAAAGTAACATTGTCAAATAACTAGATCAACATTTCATTTTTTCGCCGTTTTTTGATCGAAAGATTACTGCATAAAGCCCGATTGCTTGCTTAATCACATCTTTTACGCGCGTGAAAATTCGAAATACAGCGATTAGTCACTTACGTGATTATACCTCACAAAAGGTTCTTATCGAAACTCGTGCTTCTCGTCGTCACTTATACAGCACGCAGGATAAATGTGTTCCATATTCTCTCGCCCACGACTTTATAAACTCTTGTCGCGCGAAATCTCTCGATCAGCCGTTCGCTTTAAATGGGGTCGCGCGTCCGCTTGATAACCTCTATTTTTGCACGCGCATCTACGTATTGCATAAGTACGCGTAGACAGGCTTGGAATTTGATTATGAAGCGAAAGCTCAACGCGTAAAAACTTGGCACGAGGTGACGGCGACGACGTGGTGATTAAGTTTGGAATGATATAGAAAATTTTTGTGCAGAGCATTTTGGAGAACGATTAAAATGTTATTAAAAAAAATGTAAAAAGTATCCATATAACTTTTTCCATTTAACAACATCTACAAACTTATCGCTACGTTTTACAGCTGTAGTCTGGAATAAAAGCCATAAGTTTATAAAACTAAACAAGTCAGCAATTTCTAACGTTCAAGACCTCTGTCTACAGTGTCTTTGAACACAGCAATTCACCTAAGCACTGTAAAAGCTATAGAGAGAGAGAGAGAGAGAGAGAGAGAGAGAGAGAGAGAGAGAGAGAGAGAGAGAGAGAGAATTCGTTTCGCCTGATGACGTCAAGGCAAAGAAAAAATAAAGATGCATGCAAATCCATAGAATGATGACAGAGTATAGGCGCACGCGATGCTCTATCGAAATCCGAGAAAGCGATCCACTCGGTGCGGAAGAGGAAGACATTGTCTTGCAGTATATAAGGTTGTGTGTGATTTCAGATGCCGCGACGACGGCCGATTTATTCAAATCGCGCTCGCTGCACCGTGAGAAAGTCAAGCACACCTGAAGCGATCGCGCTGGGATACAGAAATTTTGTATGCCCTCGTATTATTGTTTTATCTTCTTCGACGATAAGCATTGTTGTTCAAATCGATCTTCGCAAACTACCTGCACAGCTGGCTTATAGAAAAAAATATATAGCTACGATTTCCTATATAACTCTCTTGTGTATTTGCACTTTTACTTTTGATGTTTATCGTCTTGCGCTTAAGTGAGATTATCAAGTATAAAATGAAAAGTTTCTAAAATTGATCAGGTTTTTTTTAATTGTTATCTGTTTCAGGTGAGTATACTGCTTGGCATGCAGTGCAATTTGACTTTTACATATTTGCAACTTGGTCATCTAATTTCCTCATGGAACGATACCCATCCGATCCGGTATGCATTGGATATTTTCTGTGTGAGCAAAAAAGCCACGACGATCATTCACCACCTCAAGTATACTTTGTTTTCTCCCTATCTTTCCCCTTTAAGGCCAGCGATCAATTAATTATCTCGCACGCCAACTCACAATTAATTCTGACAACAAGCGCGCATAGTTCCTTTGCTTCGCTCTCAAACGATTATCACTACTAAATCATTAAATCATCGCCGTTCCGGCTCGTACTAAAGAGCATCGTGTTCGGCTCTCTCTCTCTCTCTTTCTCTCTCTCTTTCTCTCTCTCATGCGTGCGCTTACCGCGTCAATCATGCAGGACAGTAAGAAGGAAAAAGAAGCACATTCCGCACTCATCTTGTCAATTTTATAGCGTTCCTTCTCTCGGCCCTCCCGCGACCGAATATTTCTTCTGCGGGGCGATCAAAAATGGATAACTTGGTTTTATTTTTGTCGTGACTGAAAATTCCATCAGCCGATGATGATCACCATGGGAAATCACGGATGTCAGGTTGGCAGTTGGTTTTGCACTATTGTAATTTCCTTCTTTTCTTTATCGCATGGGTTTCACTGTTACTACAGAATTTTCCGATACCTGCTTTTTATGCGAAGAGCAATATTTGTTTATGCTATTGCCTCGATTTATACATTGTCAAGATGATAAATACTGTGAGACTTTTTGAACGGTTAAAAAAGAAACATAAATGTAAGTATGCTCAGAATATTTTTCGCCGATTCAAGTTGTACAAACGAATGGCGCAATATCTTGTACTGAAAATATTATGAGATGATAAATACAAGCCCTGTTTATCCAAAAATATTGCGCGTTTTTCTTAACACATGTAACAGATTTATCGGGCGATCAAACAAATTTGTATTTAAAAGAAAAACCGTTATAAATCAAGTGTCTCGCTCAACATTGACAAAGTTGAGCCCTGCACTTTTGGACAAATTGTGAATAATCCATAAAATTTGTTTGGCCTGAACAGCAATCTGCCAATTTTGTTTATAATCGATTGTCGATGAGAAAAAAGACGACGAGCCTCCAAACAGCTACCTCAATGACCGTTCCACGAGAGCAGAACGGGGGACAGATAAACTGTCCTGAGTGTACGTAAACTCGCGAAAGATCATTATTATCGAAGCTGTCTTTACTCGAAGCGTGACGCATCAAGCACGGCAGATTCAATAACATTCTCGCGATGTTCTCATGGCAGTCTCGCCGCTGCGGTTGCTTTAGTGATCAAGCCCGACAATTCATCAACGTTTCTTTTGTTCATACCAATGCGTCCAGTTGATTTACCATGTAGAAACGATGCTCCTACAATGTTAGCCCGCTTCGACTAGTGACAATTATTTGTAGTAAGTTATAGCTGCAATAATGTAAAATAAACGTAGGAAAGTTGATGAAATGTTGATCGGCGAAGTTGACCGGCATCCATCCAAATCAAACAATTTCACTTGACGCACGTATGTCCATCGAAAAATGCGCCGCCTTTCATCGGTTCGCGTCGTCGAAGGAAAGAAGAAAAATCATTGACACCTTAGCGAGGATTGCGACTACTACAAGATTGCCGCGACGCATATCATTAAACGGCAAAACGTAGGACGAAAAAGGAGGCGAGCCGCTCGTCTGGCCGCGCTCGGCTGCTGATCGCGCGCGCGCGCGCGTGTGTGTGTGTGTGTGTGTGTGTGTTTTTGCCGTGCCCGCTTTTAATGTGTTAGCGTTACTTCATCCGCATCGTTCGCGCGAGAGAGTCTGAAAGAAGTGTGCGTGGGCCACGTAAGCTCGCAGCTCGCGGCTCGCACGCGCGCGAGCAAGAGTCAGTCAGTCTCCAATGATTTTTCGAACAGTCGCATGCTCGCTTGCAATGAGGTCACTGTTTTAGGTTACTTCGGTTCTTCGTATTGACGCGTCTGCTGGTGTTGGTCAAAGTGATGTGCACGTCTGTGTATTTTGCGTATTTTGCAATTGATGAAAAAACTTATTCAAATTTCTTGAGTGCGTGACATGTCGCCTTGACATCCAATAAACATAGCGCTGTTACTAACGAACAGGTGATCCTCTCTCGCGCGCAAAGCGAGTACAAACATTGTGCAGCAGCGCGCGCTCCCACAGAGGAACATCTAAAAAGATCAGTGGAAAAACGGCGATTGCTTGGATTACAATCATCAGAGAAATAGAAGCTTTAATAAATAATAATTCATGTGATTGTGCATGTGAGTGTGTGAGTGAGTGAAACAAAGTGAGCAGTTGCAACATGCGCTTATAGCTGAAAAAATGATCTTGCGAAAAAAAACTCGCCGCTGCAGCGATTTCATAGGTGGGTTGTTAGACACGCGACAAAAATTTTACCGTCATCATATTAATTTCCTTAATGTGCGAGATTTCGTTTGATTAATTGAAAATCATTTGAGCGCATTCTTGCGTTACCGTATCAGAGACCAAGAGTGGGAGAGCTCTGGGAGGATGTTTACGAGGTTTCAATGCGTGTCGTGTGTAAACGCTTGCAACAATTGAACGTCGTGTTTCGCGAAATCAATTCACGGAATGTCTATTCGTTTCCCCAAACAGATAATATTACGCTTTACATGTGACAAGTTCATTTGAATATATTGCTCGCGGAGAGCGCGTGCATTTCCTCATAATTAATACCGTTCTCGTGCGTACGCAAATAGCCCATTGAATTAACAACGACGGCGTATTAATTAGTTCTCGTGAGTGCCTATTATCAGTAACGTTTTCAAAATAGTCAGGCATATCCAACAAGTAGGAACAATTTCAAGTTACTTAACGACGTTGCTGATAATAAGAGTACAATCGTAGAATCGAATCGCGGTGAAAGGGATATATGCTTGCACACCCTTCTGCTTGTGAGCTTTTGCGCGAATCAGGCGAAACTGGCTATAAGTAAAAACCGTTAACTCTCGCCCGCGTGACTGTGCCATTATCCGGCGAGCTGCGCATTTTTTCCACGCTCTCACGACTTTAAATTAGAGATTTAGATTGGCTCTGGCTGAATTAGTTCGCCGGCTGCCGTGGCTTTTAGATGCATCGGACACTCCATCAACCTTTCGCCAGGACTATCGGCTTATAGCGATCGCGGAAAAGTTTGCCTCATTATACGGAGAGTCTTGTGTGCAGTGTTTTGTTGCCAGGCTATGGGCTAATTCATTATCCACGTGAATTCATGAATTTTCCAAAAGAGAAATCGCACCTACGTGGTTTTCTTTTACCGCAAGTATATCCGAGTATTCTGAACAATTTCCTCATCTCCTCGTTCAATAGATAACAGTTTCTTTTCTTTTTTTTCTTTTTTTTCTTTTTTTTCTTTTTTTTCTTTTTTTATACTGGAAAAAGACATTTTCTCGTCGCTTGGAATAACGAAAAACGATATACTTTCTTTCAGATTGATAAAATTCCATTGGACTTGAGAAAGAAAGTGCAGTGCTTTGTATTTAAAGGAGATAACGTCATGCGTTGCTCGACAATGATTCTTTTGCCACATATCGTTGTGCAATAAATAAGTCCTTCCGAAATATGAAGCGCTTATTTTGAAATTAAGCATTGGCTAGCGGTAAATTATACATTTGGAATTGAAGTACGTTATACTTGAAATATATCCATCTGTCACGGAGAGGACGCGCGACGCACCCACGTACATAGTCACCGATTTCGGGAACGCGTTTCCGCTCGCCATAGAGAATTCATAAAAGTAGATACGCGACTAACTCCCACGTTTCGATTTCCGATGCAAATTAATCGCTGCAGCTGAATTGTTAATGCCACCGTCATGACTAACCGACACCACGCTTATTTATCAAAGTGACAAACGTGACTTCGTTATTTCTTTCAATTTTATGTTTTTATTAAAATGTTACCATCAGCTCTATCGATAGCTTGGTTTTCAAGCTCTTCTTGTGTTGTACGTAAGCTGTAGATTGAATCGTCGGAAACTCGACATAATCCAGCCAACATCATCACTAAATATTTATTGAACTTGACTGAAAATATTAGAAAATGCCATTATTTATCATTATCATTGCCATTAAGCATCGACACGAAGTGAATAATAATAATCAGTATCCCGGAGTTCATTCATTTAGCGGCGTCGTTATTTTGTTCGAAGCGATCGAGAAAAGAAAGGAGGGTGCATCTGAGGACGGGCCATTCACCCACACCCATTCTGGCGAAAATGAGAAACGGTGAATTTAATTCGCGGCAGGCAGGAAACGGAGCCCTGGAAACAGCAGCCATCAGTCGTCGTTGTACGAAACAAAAAGTGAATGCGTTATTACGATGTGAACAGGAGTGGCTTGTTGACTGTTTCATTGCGCTTGGTTTTTTAACGAGGATGATGCATTCCTTGAAATGCAGCGTACTACTTGCTCGCAAGGGATTAAGGTTAAAAATAGGTTGTACGCGCGATGAGCTAAATACACATGTATTTCAAAATCACTGTAATTTTTCATAGTTTTTGCTGCATTAAAGGATCAGCTGTGTGTAATTATTTTGTGCACATATTTCAAAACATCTCACCAGTACTTGTTTTATAACGGACTGCGATCAAAATCCTAGTCTGCGGATACATCGCCTTTTAGCTTTCAAATGAATTTATTCGCAGTGGGCATTATGGCATAATTTGAATATCAAACAGTTTGGCTATCTACGTACTCGTGAAATATCACGCGTTAATTAAGTTTATCTGATCGCAAACAGATTTTCCGATTTCCATTTCAATTTGCATCGAGGTGTACATGATTAGAATGCGCATCAGGCTTTTTAATACAAACATATAATAATTTTTTTCTTTCATCGAATTTTATCTTTTTGCATTCCGCTTATTCGGCTTCTGAAGATGGAATTACAAACAGCTTCGTTTGATCTATAAATTGTGACTATCGTCAATGATATATTTTGAAAGGACAAACCGAATTGTTTCTTGGTTCCTTGGACTGTAAACTTTTATTTAAAAACATCTAAAAGTGTATGACGCTTGGCATGAGTACATCAAATCATTTACTCGCACGAGCGTACCAATACTTGTTTTTCGTTTGGCTGACAGCTTATTCAGGCTTTAATCGTCTCAATAAAGTATCTTTCACTGGTGCGAAGATCACCTTCCGCAAAGTCGCTAAATAATTTAACACATTACGGCTTACATCTTTGTAAATCCTTAGATCTCTTCATTTTCTATTTGCAACGATTCCTCCAATCAATATTCAGTAAAGTTAAAGGCAAATCGACAAATGGAAATGCTACGATAATTTTACAAAACTATGTAGATTTGTAATAATTTTTACGATTTAATTGATAAAGTGAAGAAGAAAAGGTTTTTTAGATAGACATTAAAAATTGTTCATCAATGCTTTGTGCATTTCATGAAAAATTCATCCAAGTTATCCATGAGCGTAATCGCTCGGATGTAAAATAAATCTGCATGTTAAAAAATCCATAAGTTTTAGATACGTGACGCATATTCTACGACTTTCAAAAAAATATGCGACGCACTAGACTGGAAGTTCAAACAAACATTTGCACATCGTTGCACGCATGCGAGATGGCAAGAAGGGACGGTGCATATGAAGGGCAAATAATCGATTGTTTCTTTTTCCACCTCGTGACTCGGTGCAGGTCCCGCGGTGTAATACGGTAGATTATTCAAACAAATGCAATTGACATTTTCACGTAGAAATTCATTGCTTATTTTATTTCACTATTTATATTTCATCCGAAGGTCGTTTATGTAATCGACTTTGTTTCAAAAATTATTTCTGTTCTGTATGTGAATTGCAAATCAATAGTTTAATTTCAAGCTTTAACTTGCACGAATATTTTGCGTAATGTAATTTCTGTTGCGTAAGATAACAGGTCACCATCGGCATTCCTTGTTGTTGCCAACGTCAACGGCAAAAGTGATCGAAGAGCAACTGTGCTTTGAAATTCGCCGGATAACGCTTGCAAGCACTGTTCAAACCGGACTATTTCGGAAATTGGACTGTTGACAGCAATCGATTAGGCTTTAAGGAAAATCTTTCTACGTTGCAATATCGTTATTATTTTTGATATCCTAATTGTCACAGGACTCACCTATGCTGAACGTTGGCCAACGTAAAATACTATCAATTTGTATAAATAGTCTGACGTGTGAAAACGATGCATCAAAGCAAGAGAATCGCGCCTCGAGCCAAAACATCTCTCTTGAATAACCGCTAATACTCGGGGATTACTTCTCTGAAATTCAATTTAATGACGGATAATAACGCTCTATTTCATAGCTTTCAATTATGCGCGAGCGTATGTATACGTGCCGAGAGCATGAATGATTGTTGCGTGCACAAGTGCGAAAAACATGGCTAATGACAATCGCTCACCAAAGTGCCGATAAGTCGTAGTTTCTTTCGTCGCATGATTTACTGAGGAGTGGGCAATTTTCAACTATGTCTTTGTGTTTTATATTCCGAGTATGAAGCTCAATACGTAGCAGTGCCCGCAGAGTAAGCGCATCGTAACTTTTTAATATTTTACCAGTCCAATCAGTAGTCGAAGCTACGAGAGCAGTGTGTCGCAGTTAATATTAAATTAAGTAACGATCTCTCTGCAAGCTCAACAATTAATCCGGCAATTTCACGAAATTACAAAATTTCATATGTGGCTGTGAGCGTCGAGAGATGGGTGCAGTTTAGCTTTTGTCGACAGAAGGTTTCTGCGCCGCACGCCAATGGCCCACTTTTGCGAGAATATACTGAGGACAACGAGTTCCGGATGATCCTTTTGTCTCTGTTTTACAGCTGTTCAAGCTTTTGCATTCACTGCCACGGCGATAACCTTGTGTCTGTTCACAATGCTACATTGTTGTGCTGTTGCAAAGCGCACGAGTAAATTTTTAACTTGCTTAACGGCCTTCAAAAGTTGACTGTTCGAGAGTTTGCTCTTAATTTCATTGAAAAAACTTGTACGGTTGCTAGGAACTTTTCATATAGACTTCGATATTGCAAATTACTCGGTAAAGCTTATAAAAACCTATTATAACGATATCATGAAAATTTACGAGAATACCTTGTCAAAACCCGTACACCGCTCTGAACAACAATGGGAAATCTCCCGAGAGATAATAATTAATACTTAACGAATTTCGTGCTGCCGTGATGCCCTAGAAAAGTGGATCTATCGTTGCGAAAACGCAAGCTCAGAGGCATTAACGGGAGAGAGCGGTCATCGCTCTCTCCCTCTCTCTTACAGACTGCTGCCGACAATAAATCATCAATCCCTGAGGCAAGAAAATCAACGCTTCTGCTTCTATAAGAGAGAAAGGATCTGTGCTTCCGCGCGCGATGCAATTAACTCGCGTATGCTGTGATTGAATTTTACCGGTAACCAACTAATGAACCATCGGCGTCTATATTCGTCCGACGTCGTGTATAAAGTCGAGATACGGAGATTAGATGCGAGTGTGAGAAAACAATAATGTTGCTTGACGCTAGAAAGTTAGATTGAATCTGATTGACAGTGAATGAGAAAAATTTTTGCACTCCAAGTTGCGTGCGTTTTGCTGATAAAATCTGGGAAATTTCTTTCTGTTTGTGATTACGTTTTTTCAAATTTTTCAAAGATAAATATATCGACAGCCAATATTATGCAATTTTTATTTTTCGACGATATACGAACAAGCTATACAATGTATATGACAAATCCTTGCACATGCCAAATTAAAAAACAATCACTTGCTTTACTCATGATGTAAACAATTTATTATTTCTCGCTTAAAATTAATGATACAGCTACGTATGATTATGATACCATGCCGATATATATACCGTGTTGCGAAGGTCGATGCGTAAATTAGGCTTGCTGTTGAATGAGAGCTGTGTGCCTATTTTTCCCCTCCGTCTTGTTTTTTCTGCATCGTTTATTAATTTTTCAATTTTCGCCGCTATACAGCAAATAATCGTTTTTCTCTATCTCTCTATCTCTCTCTCTCTCTCTCTCTCTCTCTCTCTCTCTCTCTCTCTCTCGGAACTGCAAAAACTTGTATGTTCCACTGAACATTTCATATATATTTCTGCTGAAGCTTTCTTAGTTTCGGAATGCGTATCAATGTATGCATCGATGCCAATGCCGCGATCGCGTGGCAAACTCGTTACTCACTGGATCACTGTGAAATTTCAATTTCACAGCTGGCCATAGTAATCGATTAAAGTTAAATGGGTCTCTGTCTCTGATTATTTTCATGGACAATTACCAATGACGAATTCGTGCTCCGAACTGTCAAATCGTTGTCAATTTAGCTTCGATAGAATGGCTTTTTTCTCTGCTAAATGTGAGTCCTACTACTGAATTGTCGTGGGTGTATTGGAATGACTTAGCGCGCCTCGAGCGAGTCTATCGGCATGACACAATGAAGAGAGCGAAAAAGATATCGGCCATTCGCTGATCTATAAGATCGATTGCTTTCGTTAGACACATTAGAGAAGTTAATAATTTATGGCTTGCGAGTATTAACTAGGCGCCACTCTTTTTTTCAACTTTAAATAAGGTCATATTAGCAAGATAATGTAAATCACCTTTTTTTAGATTGACGTTGGATTCTTTGCGAGCTGAATGGAATTTTTCTATTAAAATGTTCTCGTAAAAAATTAATGAGTTGCCAAGAAAAAATTGTTAATAAGTAGATGCAACGATTGAAGTTTAAACTCATACCCGTACTTTTCTTTCAATTATTATCAATGAATAACTTTATGAACATTACGAATCTAATAATAATCCGAGGATATCGTAATCACTGGAAATTACCAGACCATATGATTTAAAAATATCAATGAAATACACATTTTCAACAGCGGTAGGTGACAAAGTAATTATTAGTATATTTCATCTGAAAAAAAAATTCTTTTTTCCACGACGAGCTAAATAACAACCTCTGAACTCATGAAAATATATCTTTCTCTCTCGCGGTAATGCAATAACGCGACGCGAAACGAGCCAACGTCTTTATCAAGCGACTCATCCCGACAAGACGGTGGCAGCTAATCTCGATTATGCTGATGCTCGTAGCGCAATCAATCATGTAGCTTTGTATCTCGACATGCTACCTTGCAAGTAATAACAGTTTGCGCGCCAGCTACACGTTTCTAATCGCGCAACGCGCCGATAATACTACCGCAACCACGCAACTGATCTTTTCTTTTTTCGACTGTCACGTGCAGAGTGAGAGAAATCGCTTTCGAGATTTATGGATTATGGGCGTCACTAATAATTGCTTAGGGTCATGAACGAAAGGCTGTACAGGATATAACAACTTTTATCGTTTGTGGAGAACAAAAGCAAAAAGTTGTTTTGACAGTGTATTGAAGAAAATATTATTTTTACGACCAAAGCGCGATTATTTCATTAAATTAATCGTTAATAATAAATTCGTTAATTGCACAACAAATAATATACGGCTTCGCGAATACATAAACAAAGTAGAAATCCAACTCGTACATAAACTAATTAGGATCCAACCTATACAAGTACGAATCTCACACAACAAATACATCTTCAAGTAAATCTATTTGCTAAATTGAATCATAAACTGAGTTCCACTCTCTGACCTTATGCTCGTAATCGGTCCATTCAAATTAGCAAATGTACGACGTGGAATACTTATCGATTCACGCGCTCAAAACTTAGCCTGAGAGGTAATGGACAAATGGACGACTGCTGGGAAACTGGGGATTGAATGCTAAATTGATCGGACCATAGCGTGTGCCAATCGACCTTCCTCCACGACTAATTTTACGCACAAGTACCGAGCAATTATATCGTAGACCCTTTTCATACTCATTTCGATGGTTTGGCATGGGTAATTGAAATACGAGATGCACTGTGATTTATAGCGTTAATGTATAAATAAAAAAATTAACTTGGTACATGCTAAATATTAGTAACAATTATAATATCTCACGTGAGTAAAGTAATTTAATAATATCAAGTAAAGATTTAGTTCAATTTCTATACGACAGAGATTTTTTGCCGAAATCCATAAGAAACGAGACAAAAGATCGTGTCAATTACTTAACATTCTATGCGAGTGTGAAGAAAACAAATATTTTTAGAAATAGTGCTTCTGCATTGACTTTTTCCCATTTCATAAAAATGATTTTAAATCATTGTAAAAGTCTGACTTTAAATATTCCGACAACTGTTCCACACGCAAAACACATCAAATACGAGTACGTAACCCTCTTTTACGGAGTTGCACTCGGATTATACCCGTTAAGCTCTTTTATGCAAATGAAATTGAGTTGGATGTCCAAGGTTACGGAAAAAAAAAATCAACTAGCGAAAAATAACGAAAATTACAGCTTCCCATAAAAATGAGTAGGACTTTTTAGGACTTCATTTCTACTGTCCAAACATAGTAGAAGTTGAGAATAAAAAGAATAAATTTCTTAATTAATTGCAAAATTAAATAAAGGATAAAAATGAACCTCCCGCATTGATCCCCACCGCTAACAAAGTTCTCGCTATAAATACAGCCGACTTTATTTTCAGGAGGAGATCGGTGAAATCATAGAGTCGGTGCCGCGATCATGCCTCGTTAATGGAAACGCCGACAGTCGAGGCAGCAGCATACGTCGCTCACGTAAACGAAACGTTGAGATGTCGTCGCAGCCGACACGTCCAATTGTCGATGATTACCTGGCGGAATTCAATAGTATCATTGCCAATGAGATTGAAGAGCTCACGAAAGAGAAAAACGCCACGAAGATGACGTTGAATTCTGACTACGACGAGCCACGTGATCAATTGAGGCACAGTGTCTACGACGAGCCAACTTTCGACTCACCAAAGATCTGTACACATAAGGCACCATCGACTGATCCAATGCCAAGATCAAACAGAATGTTGAAGGTGGTTGCTAAGACGAAAGCAGATGATGCAGGAGCACAATTACCGCCGTTTCCAGGCGATTCTCGACGAAAAGCTAGTTTACCGAGCAACGGTCTGTTTGGACAGAAGAGGACCAGTCATTACGGGAAGATTGTGAAATTGAAAATCAACGAACCGGATTACGAAGAAATCCGCGATCAGCTCACTTACGAAGTCATCGGTTGCAGATCCAAGTCGCTGGATAATCATAATAAACCCAGTTCTGCACCAAGCACACCGACTGAAGTCAAGCGTACGCCTTTTTCGCGACTTTTACGTAAACACAAACACACGCCGATTTACAGAGACACATCGGCCGATGCTGTTCTGGTTCGCGTGTCTTCATTACCTGATCAAGACCTCGTCAATTTGTCGAACGATAGGAAAGCAAGTGTGAACAAGTCTTCCTCGAACAACGAAGTATCGAAAAAGAATCGATCGATGTCTCCAATCCTGAGTTTACGTTCAGATGCCAGTGCTAAGAGATTATCCGAATCTGACAAAGATGTTACAAGAATTAGCTCTATTGAATTAAAAAGATTTAATGCTAACGACGTTGCTGTCGGTTGCGATTTACCTGGTACTATTGTCACAAGCAATGGACACCTGAAAGCAATCGTCAGTCTTGCAGACGGAAATACCAGATCAGGCTCGGTGAGTAAATATTATGAACGCCTGACGTTATTCTGTTTGATTGAGAATATTTTTGGTGGCTATAGAGTCGCGAACTTTGTTGCTTTGGTAAATAAATGTACGTAGCGCTGGAAAGCGTCCATATCATTTAATAAACAGTGGAAAATTTTAAGAATCTCAATGACTTTTAGAAAAAGAAAAAGTAATTTGCAAGCATAATTTTTTTTCGATATAGGATTCTGCTATTTTCAATAATAAATGCTTATTATTTCAGTTACCAATATCACTGCAATCATTACTCTCTCGCCTAACGAAAAGCAACGGCTCTTGCTGCTCGAGCAGTCCACCCGCGGAAAGTTTAGCCTGTGTGGACATGGCCACACAGACGTCACCCGCTATATCTCGAAGCTCGAGTTTCACGTGGGTCAGCGATTGTGAATCTCCTCATCAAGGTAAGGCAACATTTAATGAAATTCATCTTGATCAAAATTCTATTCAATAATTCAACTTCAAACTATGTCTGAAGAATTGAACGGAGATGTGTTTGTGAGATCATTGCAAGACGAAACGATTCTCAATCCAACATCCCCACAAAATACCGTTGACGACGACAACAGATCGTCTTCGTCGTCACAGGATTTACTACAGAGTATGGACGAGATTTCATCCGGCAGTTTGTCACCGGATGCTACTGACCGTGCCTCTCCCCTTGAAAGTGGCATTGGAACCGCTAGTCCTCCGAGGAGCACTGACCGAAGACTTGCCAAACGTGAGTTGATTGACAAGTGTCGGATATTTATTAGATCCGCTCGGTGCATGATAGTTTACAGCCAACGCTACTTGGCTAGAAATTGAATAAGGAAACTTTATGTAAAAATTTCATCCTTTGCAAATGTTTGAAGCTATTGTGAAATAAATATATCCGATTTTATGTTGCTGACTCAATTCCACTGTGATGTAAAATCTGAAAAGTAAAAGCAGGCCATATATTTGAGAATTGTACAATTAAGTTAGCCGATGAGTCGTGATATAATTAAAATGCATATTTACAAACATTGAAATACGCAAATATTGATAATCTGATCAATTAATGCTCGCATTATAATTTTATTAACAATCAGAAAAAAATTTTCGTAAGAAAACATTTTATATAAAGCCACCACTTTCTACCAAAAGTAAACAAATAAATATATATTACATTTGCATAGCCCTGCCATCCGTATCCACAAATAGCCCGCCGTCAGCAGGCAAGTGTCACCGCAAAGAGACGTGGGAGAGAATACGTCGTCGACCTTCGAAATTGGCCAGCAGCTCGTCACAACAGCCTCACGATTGGGGAAGCAACGTGTGGGTCAAACGTGAAAGCGTTCACACGCAGACAACAGACGAGACGACAGCGTCACCAGCTCAAGCTAATTCTCTTGAGGCAGTCGACAGCAGCAGTGGATTAGACGATTCGTTGCCAAGAGCAAAGACCGCTAGACCTAGTGATCTACCACTCGGTGAGTGATACTTTATGGTCCGAGCAAACTTGCTGTGGCAGGATTCATCGCGCGTTGTTTCGTAGCCTCAGGGGCAGCATTCTGTTGTCATTTCGTATATCATTTACGTGTATTTCATCTACCTGGGCTACGGTCGTCCGTCTTCATAATAATAAATAATAAAAAGACTTGTGATAGCTTCGTTCTTTCCGTCTATTTTTAGCTTCTGCTAACGGATCATCCATCTAGCCAATCTTTGACGTAAATACGTCAAGTACGTGTTTTACACAAAAGACAACGTCGCAAGCTGATCTCGTCGCACAAAGCTTTTCTTTTTATATACGAGGTGCCGGACTCAACGTGCGCGTCAACTGATATCGATATTAAAACGCTCGCACGAAAGCGATTCTCGCTCATTGACGATTTGAAAAGCAAATTTTGCAAGGGGAAAGCGTGGTCTATTGAAAGCAAACAATCCACTTAGCTCGCTGCGTACTGAAACCTCTCACGTCCAATCCTACTTCTGTGCAGCAGCGCCACTCTCGACTACTGCTAGTAGCTCGCTGAGTTCCAGTGAACTTGTTACCTGTACACCACCTCGTGGGCCTTCTACGCCTCTGGCGGTGAGCTTGCAACCACTCAATGTGGAGTATGCAAGTAAGAGTAACAGCGCGCCTTTTCTGGATAATAATGCTGGCGTTGTTGACATTGGCGCCTACGAGGAGACTGTAAGTAGTTTCATTTTAATACTTTACCGTTGTTGGCTATTCTTTTTAGAAAAATCTAGAATTTTTTTGTAGACAAATACATAAGTAGTAGTGAGTGAGTAAACTTTAGTTACATACAAATAAATATATTATCAGCCTGTGATATATATATGACCATGTAACGCCCTTTCAAATCACGTCAAAATCTAATCCATTAGTACACGTCAGAAGTTTCCCAAAGCAGACAATAGCAAAAAATCAAACATAAATTGAGAAGCGTTCATATGAATAGTTCGTTAATCGCAGATCACACTTTGCAACATTTTCAAAGAAATGACAGCAACGCATATAACAACATATACGCGGCAGCATTAATCAGTACACAGCTGGTCAACGTGCTTCGGAATGTATCGATGTCATTAGTTATTGATGGCTCTTGTGCGATTGCACTCGTTTTGTCTTGTTCGATTTAACCGCGCACGCGAATAATTGGCTTCTAGCCAGGAAACAGGCCTTGCGCACACATAATCGTCTGGAATTTTATTATGAAAAGCATATGAGATTCTAGATGTTGTAGTAATCAGATATTTTTATTTCAATTTTTTAAATTCTTTCAATGTTTCAAGTAAATGTCAGTTATATAGTTATAATTTATCGGAAGTAGGGCGTACTATCATGTATTAAAAAAAGGAAAAAGAAAAATCCTCCGATAAAGTTTTTATGTGGGCCTTACACTTATACCTTTATCAATTGGAATAAATATGTAATAAAAACATTGTTATCTCTTATGTTACGCTTTGTTTTCTTTGTTATCTCTTATATTACACTTGCAAAAAATAAAATCATCCCATACACCGGTTTACAATATCACTCCGTATAATGGATAATTTCTTTCATGCTCGTATGAGTGACTCTAAATTTAAACGGGGTTGTTGTGCAATACAAGCAATAAGGTATCACCCGTAGACGCACACATAGCACATGGTAAAACTGCATTCTTCTGATCCATAAAGTACTCGATGCATTCACACTGTGGTATTATATTACTTTCGATAACGAAATCGTCATCTTCATTTTCTATATATAATATATTCATTTTAGTAGTAGTCGATAGCTTTTAATACAAAAAAAATTACAATTTACTTTTTAAATTTGCAAACAATTTGTTTAAACGTAATTTAATACCGATTATTTGCGATGCACAAATTTGACTAAATGACAAACATCAACACTTATTGGTTCACAGTTATTTAAACTTTTTATGGCGTCTTTGTAGTTACTAGAATCTTTTTTTGTCACATTTGAATTGAAATAAAAATTAAAATCAAATTCGAGAGTTTCTTAAAAGGCAACAAAATAAAATAAATACTTTAATTCGATTTCATCCGAATAATTCGAACACAGATAATAGTAATAAAAAGAAGAACAAATAGGAGAAAGTATCAATAAAATTCCCGAGTAAATCGTTGACCGTTGATGAATTTCCGCGTTGACTCAAGCTTCAAGGCCATTTTAGAATTTCGGTAGCCTTTGGTGCGAAAAGCTCGCTAACTCAAGCGCGTAAGCTTCGCAGCACTCCGTGACCGGCTTTCTCTTGTTATTCCAAAGCTAGCAGGTAGCCTCCCTAGTTCTGCTTTTCTTCCTTAGTCAAGGGCAAAATCTCTTTCTGTTTTTATTCAACCGCTTTGTGCTGCACGCTCAGTTCGATTATCCCAGCAGTTTTCCCGTCCTTGCTTTTTCTTATTCTCTCTCTCTCTCTCTCTCTCTCTCTCTCTCTCTCTCATCTCGTTAAATTTTCCTTTTTATCTTTATTTTATTTTTTTATTGCGGTTGTATTAACATGTCCTGCACATTTATTTCTTTATTCGATACTTTCCCTCGCTTGGAAATTAATCTTCAACATGTAGAAGTTATGTCCTTGCAACGAGCACGCGCTCATTCAATTATACGCAGCGGCTTTTTATCTCGTGAGAAAATTACTATCAACTAATTTTATTTGCGTTACCATTTCACATGCGAATTTACTTAATTTAATTGAAAGCGCGGAGAGTATACAAACTATGTAGAATATCCAAAGAAAATGCATTAAAATATGACCAAACTGTAACCAAATTCGTGATGATGATTCCTGATAGATCGTAAAAATTGAGTAGAAATGTCAATTTCTAAGGAAACTTGTGTAAAACAGTTTATCGCTGTAATTCGTAATTTTATATTTTTTAATTCGAAGGATTGCCAAGTACATATGGATTCATTGAAAATACGAATTTTAGGTTGACTATTGGAAAAGGTCCACCGTGTGACATTTCAAAGCGTAATGTTTTAAAAAACTTTTATATGATAAAATCCTTCAACAAGCTATATCATAAAACTAGGCAATGCATAATCCGTTCTATATTACGCGTCTTTAGGCGCGCTATCAACTTCGTCGGTCCTTACCCTAGTCCATGCATGCAGAGAGGAAAAAAGTGAACTACCTCAGCGAGGGTATAAAATTATCAATAGGATGCGGGAAATCGAGAGAGAAAGAGAGAGAGAGAGAGAGAGAGAGAGAGAGAGAGAGAGAGAGAGAGAGAGAGAGAGAGAGAGAGAGAGAGAGATGTTCACGTGAGCGAACAGTCAAAGCTGAAGCGTGCGCTCGAGTGTGTGCTTCGCGCCGATTTATCGGATGATCAGACACAACGACCCTCATATGGTAGACGCTCTGTCGCCCGTTTCACTTTGTGAGTGGTGCTGCTGAATTTTTTGCTTGGCCATAAGGGTTGACGCGGTGAGTTTTTTTGGAAAAAATATAAACACCTACAGCTTTTTTTCAATTCTTTATTTTATTGTATATATTTGAGAAATTATACAGAACATAAGTGATTCAGGAAGACGTTTATGCTTTTAGTGAGCAATTGTTTTGTGAATAAACACGAACAATTAATCATATAACATGTCGTTAAATCCTAGGTGCTCTTTGGAAGGGCAATTTTCATTTTAGATTATGGGAAAACATTTTATTACTAGATTTTATGAAAATTATTATGATCAACACCCTGTCTATGCCATTTTATTTAATAATTGTTTCATATTCTATCACATAAATAAAGAATCGCCCTTGGCAACCTAGGGTCCAACTGAAATTATAAACAAAAATTTCTATGCGTAATGATATCGTATTTATTAAAGGTATGAGTTTAAGTTAATTTTAAACACAGATTAGGCGGACTCTAATTTTAATAAAATCAAAACAAGTACATTACCAAATCATATAATTATAAGAAGATGTTAAGCGAAAATTGAACTAAATAACCGACGTAAGAAACTTGAATATTCAAGGAAAAATTGAAAGACAAACTTCAAGTTAATTAAATTTACAACGAATTCACACAAGAATAAAATTACGCACGAAACAATATTAGATAAGTATGATGAACGCGAAAGTAAAGGTTATAAAGATATCTTAAGATGAAACAACACGATAGAGTAACACAATATTCAAGTTTTAGAAAAAGCGACTTGCCTGAATGGATTAACGATCATGAACGATTAGCTGTTCATCGGCTGCTACGCTGTGTAGCAAATCTGTCGGCTCTTCTTCGCACTTGCCGCTTGCCAGCCATCCGACCTAGCATACGCTCTATGCGTACCCATATCGCACATCATCAACCCGCGTAGAAATTACAAGTTTTGGCGTTTTCAACAATATTTATTTTCAAATGTCTAACTTTCAACATACCAATAAAAAAAGAAATTTGTCGTAAAAACTGTGGACATTGTCAAACCGTGTACAGCCGCAAGCAGGTATACAAAACAAAGCACCTCGATCTCATAAAAAAAAAACATAAAAGAAGCATCAGCTACAATTGGATTGAAGAGAGTCAAAAAATGTCGATAGAAATCACGCAATTCTCGAAGTCAAGCCAAGCCAAACAACCCCTGGTAAAGTGTGCATGGGGGAGCACGATGAAAGTATTTATTCCAGCTTATCTAAAGCTTTAATCTTGCAAGAAATCACTTGCTGCATCTGAGAAAATAGCGAGAACGCGCGCAATAACAGCGCAAACTTGTGGCTCGCAACCTGCTACCTACGTAGTATGAAGCAATGACGTGAGAGTGTACGTCACCAACCAACCAACTTTTCGAACGAACAGAAAATGTATCGACCTGCAGAAAGGCGCAATAATTGCGATCGGATCGAGGTCCAAAGAGTACTAGCCGATTGCTTCTGACTTAAATATATATATACCCAGTGTCGTGACGTAATCCTTTTGATCAATCGAATTGTCGTCGACGACTTGGAGTGCTCGGAAGATTGTAAGAGACGCTATGTTGCGTCATCCTCGCTTTATTTTTTGTAAATAAACTTTGCCGCGTAAAACTGGTAAGATGTGATCGTTAATTGGTTTCTTTAATATTAATGTTTATGTTGACTTTGGATATCTGCTATACGCAATAAAACAAAATGAAACATGCTCTGATTGTCTATACATGGCGCCATTGAATATGATATAGCAGCAAGACTAGGTAATCTTAAATATGAAAAATGAAAATTGCTTAATAAAATTGACGCGTGTGTCCGAAGCGCGGGAAGCATTTGTAAGCGCATAAATCCCGTGGTAGTTGATTTGTCGATCGATCTACATTAGATCGTAGCTCTACTCAAATAACTTGTTTGGCCAAAGCAACTTGTGAATAGTAATCATTGGCTGTTTCTCGAGCCGTTATGCGATAGCGCGAAGAAGAAGAAAGCATCAAAAAGCTCAGCTCGTATCTCAACACATGTAAATATTTGCCGTATAACCGCGCCAAATATGTACAGGAATGGTCAAGTGCGTGCGAGCACATACCCTACGTTATTTTCAATCTAAACCATGTGGCAGCTCGCAGCCGATATTTTCGGGACAATAAATCAGTCGTTGACTGGCTATTTAGATAAGCCCTTTAGAATAATATCGATGCGTCGCTCACTCTGCGCCAAAAGAGAAGAGATCATAGCTATTCAATTTTGCAAAAGTGGGCTGTATTTGCACTGTAAATCTCGATGCCTTCGGCCAGAGCCAAGCTATCTTTTTCGTCTATTGGTGTATTTTATTATTGATCGACGAGTGAAGTAGTATGCCGGCGTGCTTTAACGGGATATCAACGACGAGAATAGATTAGGTTTCGCTGTTATTTTAACGCTTTTCTCACGATTCAAATGTCTCAAAATTTTTTTTATATTTCCAGCTGTGATCTATGCATTGTCATTCATTTTCAAAGCTTAATTTTTTCAAAGGCTTCCATACAATTCTAATTATTTTCATTTGTTTTGATGAGTATTGAAAAAATAATAACTTTGTATTTCATCACTACTACAGATTAACTGAAGCTTTATTTATAATTCTCAAAATAATCTCCTTAAAAGAGAGCACCTATCGTATCCCGCAGAAGTCAGTTTTAATGAGTCAAATAAAATTCTGTTTCAGAGCCGACAGCAGCCCCGTTCGCAGTCCGAACGACAACTATCAGGTGAGTGTTTCATCGCCTTTAGCTCGGCTAGCTTTGACAAGTTTTCCTCTTCGAGTATTTACTGTTAGTTGAGAGTCGAGAGCTGAACCTTTGCAAGCACGAGAGGAATATATACCTTTTCACGCGAGAAACATTGCGCTATCGCATGTTTAACATTTTCGGACTCTGATAGTTTATAGTTCAGAGAGAGAAAGTGAGCTGTCAAAAATGCATTTTTTCAAATTCACTGATTAAAAACAAATCCAATAAGACTTGTTAGAAATTATCAACTAGGTTTATCAAAAAATCGAATTGTCCCAATGCTAGAACTTTTTGGAATATGACAAGGCTTATTTTATTTTGATCATTATGCAACTGATGTTTCCAACTAAATTTCCAAGAAGCTCTTTATCGGATTTCCAAAATATGTGAAAAAACGTTAGGATCGTTAAAATCTCAACGTGCTTTGTATCCATCTGCACCGTTGCGTGGGCGAGAATTTCACCTTATAAACTGTGAAAGAAGAAAGAACAGATATCCTTGTCGACGACTTAAGTGACATTTTTTATAACGCGAACATGCGTGATTTTCTCACTGCGTCTATTGCTGTATACCGTGTTCTCACAATTTCTTATGCAATACGTGTTTATAGAGAAGACAAATCGATGAGAGAGAAATAGAGAGAAAGAGAGAGAGGGAATACGTACAAAGTTAAGAAAAAGAAGAGATTGTTTTTTTTCGTATTGTCTTGTGCAGAAGACAAAGCCGGTGACGACAAAAACGCTCTATCGGCGTGTTCGATCAATTGATAGAGCGACTAAAAATTACAATTATAAATGCCATAAATATCAATAGATAACATGTGAAATTAGCCATGAGAATAAAATTATCGTGGTTTTTTCTAAACGATGATATTAATAATTCATCAATGATGGAAGTCTATATGCTGAAATATAATTCAATATATAATAATTAAGAGAAAGTTGGTGACAAACGAGAATGACTAGGTATTGTTTTAACCTATACATGTGTGATTTGCAGCAGCTGCACATATAATGCAGTCGACTCTAATTATCGAGCTTCAGCTCATTTAGAAGTGAACCAAGAGAAAGCTCAATACTGGCAAAAGAAATATAGCGCACCGCTCAACTTATCATCGTGTAATATAGCGAACAAGAAAACTAGGTGTAGGTCATAGTGCAATGTGGAAATCAATTATGTTGCACTGTTGGTGGCGCCGGTGAAACTTTATTAACCTGCTAGACGCTTCTTTGAAAATTAGTTTTTTAAAACTGCTTTCAATCATTTAGTTTTTCGAGCTTACTTTATTTAGTTTACAGTGTTTTAGTAAATAACGTGATTTTCACATATTTAATTAAATCTTAAGTTTTTAGCTATTTGTATTTTCTTTTTTCTTTTTCTATGCTTCATATTTCACCATCAGTTATACTGTTTCAGAACTTTTTAAATAAATCATATCTGTTTAAAGTATACATCACTATGTATTCTACTTGACGACACACTTTGTAACATTGTCTTTGTGATACATACAATATTATATGTATGTTATCGATTTCTTTATTTTGAATAAATTGTTGCAATTATTTAAATGAAAAACAAAAGTAGTAGTGTTGCAGATGGTATATTCAAGAACATGAGTATGTATATATTATCAAAGGCGATAATAAAAAATATACTGACTCTAAGAATATATTTTATAATACTTTTATTTTCGATTGTATAATATTCGACACCCTCTGGTGAGCACAAATGAGACTAAAAACGTAAAAGATCATTCAATCACGATTAACTTTACTTCTCAGTTTCGTAATCAACAGTAACATTTTAAAAATTGTTCTGCAAACTCATAAATTCACATTCCCCGCAGTACATCATCTTGTACTTTTATCCTTACTCGTACCCCATTAGATTTGAGTAATTAAAACATTAAAATTAGGCTGATTTTTATACCTCTGGGGGTGGAAGAATCGTAATTCTACGCTAAATCCAAACCTCTTTGTGTACCTTGTTCTCTCTCTTCCTCCCAGCCTATTAAAGAGGACTTGTCACTTTTACTTTATTTTTGCTGTTTTTGCAAAAATTGCAAAATTGTATGTTTTTTTCATACTGTAGAGTAAATTGATAGTTGGAGGAAACTTGTTTTAACAACTTATTATAGCATGATAACGAAATATTCGGTTGTTTTTTTGTACAACAAATCTTATGGGCCATTCGCGTTACGTACCCGTTTGCCCGCGCTCAGAGACATTTTATACAATGCGAGAGCGCCGGATAGATGCAGATTTATCGATTATAATGCTATACCGCAGAAGGAGGGTAATTTCAAGGAATTCCCGATAACGACGGATGAGAAAGTCGCGGTAATTAATCGTTCAAACTATAAGTCCAGATAAAAACCTCAATACTTTTCTTCAAACTATTTTTTTACCCCTTGTTTTCTTTCTTTGTCTCTAACTTTCATTTTTTATTCCACGGGCGCTGCGTTTGGCATTGTCTACATGAAATTGATGCGAGTATTTTATTGTGCGAGGCGTCGAAGAAACTTCGTCAACAATTATTCTAATTTTTCCTTGCTAAAAATAATCGCGCTGAAATTTAGTTTTTTCTAGAAAGTGAAACCATTTTTCATTACGATCAGTTACTTAAAACAAATACAAATCTTTTCCAAGTTGCTCGAAACAGAAGAGAAGAAAGAAGCTAATCCCATGCAAATCATCGCATAAAGCATTACGTGCAAGCTTCTCGTCGAGCGCGATCAATTAGCGATTAATTGAGTTGGTAAAACAAATCGACAGCGGGGGAAAACAAGACGAAAACGTCGTTTTGTTCTCGAACAGATACACCTCTTTTGTATTATCTATAATGGCAGTCCGCCCTGATAATGACGTCCTCCTGCGAAGGCAATTAAATCCTTCTCGTTTGTGGGTGGGAATAATGTCTTAATACAGTTCACGGTAATCTGTAATTGGGTGTAACCTCTCATTATCTTAGATTCTCAACATTTGTTATCATCTATTTTTATAGGTTTGCAATTTCTTACTTTTATTTAATAATAATAATAAAAACAATAACAATAATAATAATAATAATAATAATAATAATAATAATAATAATAATAATAATAATAATAATATTTATTGTCATAAAAAGTACAGATAAAAATCATACTCTCTTGCAGAGGTAAATAAGTTACCTGTTTGCAAGTCGACATAGTAAATACAAATAATAAAAAAAAGCAAGGATAACAGAGAACGAATACACATAATACAATACAAATAATAAAATACAAATAATAAAAATATGTACAAGAAAGACCAGATCATTAGCTACTCATTTGTAGATCATATCTATTTAACAGTTCCATTTTCAGGAGCAGATTGGAGTTTTTCTTGATCCAGTTTTTAACTTTTCATGTACATCTTTTACTATTGATGTTAAGATTTTTCATTTGTTGGTCTAAGATTCTGAAAATGTTGAGAGCAACATTCTGACGTGATAATTTTATTTTTTGTAATACTTCTTGAATTTGTGTACTCCATCGATGATGCTATGTAGTTTACTTTAAGTATTTTAAGTAGAAAAAATCCTCTTATAGAAAGCGTTATATGTTACAATGTTAATGTCTCTGCTTAGTTAAATTTTTACCAATTTTATCTGTGTCTTTTTTATTGCATTTAATGCATTTCCATATGCTTCACCCCAGGCTATAGTGCTATATTTTGCAATGCTCTATAAGAGGACATTGTATATAGTTTTCAAAATCTCAATGTCTTTGTGTTAATATCTTTTTTCAGTTCCTCTTTCGACAAGTTATTACTGATATTGAAAATTTTTAGTCTTGGCTCCAATGGTTTTTCTTGCAGAATCTCGAAATCACTACCAATTTTTACACTCAACTTATTCTTAACGTTGGTAACATCCTCTTTGTTTGTGTAATTTATGACTACAGTTCTATGTCTAGTTTCAACTATTTTTTCTTTCGGTAATATAATGTTCGTTAGTAAATTATCTGTAACTGATTTTAAAATTTGAACGTTTTGTTGTTCATATTTTGGTTTAATAATAATTAACGATGGTTTACGATTAATTCTCACTGCTTTTGATTTAGTAATGTTAGCAAAAGATGGAGTATAAATTAAATTGGATTAAGACTTATTATTCCCTATTTTCAGCTCCAGCTTAATTTTTTCAAGCCTAGCTTGTTTATTTGAAGTAACTCTGTATCTCACCGATTAATTTCCCAAATAATAATATTTCAGCTTTTAATACAGTGTATTCTTCTTCCTCGGAACAAAGAGACTTTAACTTTAATTTTAGTGGTGGGGTGGAGTTTATAATAAATTTCACTGTCTTCCTCCGAGTGCTCATTTGTAGATACTCCTATTTTTTAATCGTACGCAAACAAACGATTGTAAAAAAGAGATGTAGCAACTATTTATGTATTTTTCATATGCGTAAGATGAATTCATTTTACCTCTTTTTGAAATTTAATAGCAAAATAAATTCAAAACAACTTGCAAACTAAAGTCAGTATATTTATTGATTCACAAAAAGGTACGCTTGGTTGAAAATTGTATATAATAAACTGTTTGAGGAGCTACTTAAGAGTAGACTGTTACTCCGTTAACAGGCGACAGATGAATGAATTCTATTCTTAAATCCTTACATGTATAAAAGTAATATGTTCGTATGCGAGCAATTTGGTAAATTAGTTGAAATGTGCATTAAATAACTTGAATTGAGTATGTAAATAACCGAAGAATGACGAAGTTGGAATGAAATACAAAATGAAAAAGCATGCCGCGGATGATATCTCAGCAATGCGATGCGACATAGATTTGAAATACCGATAACCTACTAACGTTAAAGATCCAATTAGCCGATGAAATGAATATTAATGCGAAGCGCTTACAACGTAATTCAACTGCGCGAGGGCAGTAGCAGCAGTTCCGCATAATACCTTCGCTAAGTAATTCACTTTCACTGAAAAGCCAAAAAGCGATCGCAGTGTAAGAGCGGTTGCACTGCCTGCTGCTACGCTCTCTTATTAAGAACGCTTAAATGGAAATTTCATTGATCGATCGCGAGTCGACGATCTTATCTCTTAGAAAATCTTCTTTGCGGCGCGGCGAGATACTTCGACGAGAGAATTGTTCATTATAAACTGCAACAATGCCAAAGAGATTGTTAGAGTTTTTCGATTCATTCGCCCATTGTAAATAACAATATTTTCGAGTTAATTAAGCTTGTGTGATGTTGAAATGAAAAAGGCAGCGCTACACGATTTCCCGATATGATCTATGAAGCAATCTCGTTGGAAATTTTTCTATTATGTTGTTGGCGATGATCACTATCCTAGAAGTTGCAAAATTAGAGAAACTCGATTGCTTCAATTTTATGTGTAGCGTTGTTGGCATGCGAAGGGTACGAACTGCAGGCAATCAAGAGGATAAGAGATGTATAGGAGACGGGGCTACCAAAAAATGACAAAAAAGAAATGGTCGTCCTTGACCGGACATCAATCCTGAAGCAGTTATCGATTGCCGCCACCACTCTCAGACTTTCACATATGTTTTCCAAGCAAAATTTTCGAATATAAAGTGCTAAAAGTCGATCCTTCTTTACTTTTGCGACAAATTCATTGGCAATACTCGTTTTGACTTTTCGATTTTTAAAGATTGAATTAAGAATCGTATATAAATTTAGCAGTGAATTCATTACGAATGAAAAAAAGATGTCTAGTAGAGAGTGAAATCTATAAATTAATCGGAGAATACGTTATGTATAAGTTTTCGTGTAATGAAAGTTTATTCCTGCATAAAAACCTCATTTTTGCAACCGATTACATAATAAATTTACTTTTGAACGGAGTACTGTTTATAAAAAGAGAGATAGAGAGAGATAGAAAGAAGCGAATGGCATCTATTAATTTCGGCAAATGGCATAATACGTTTCTCTGTTCTTTAGAGCTCTGACAGCAACAAGCGATAAAATAATTTACGATTCTCTGTGAACTTAATTAGAAAATAATAATCGAACCAAAGATTCCAGCTGGATCGTACAAATTTTATATTAAACTTATAAACAAAAGTTAGCTAAAGAGGAGGCCATCGACTTCAACTGATCAACGGATGTTTTTCTTCCATTCTTCGTATTTCTTCAAAAAATAATTTCGTCTAAATGTTACTTTATACATAATCAGTATGGGAAGTTATCACAGCAGATCTTATGTTAAAGTCTTCGCGTACTAAAAAAGTCTCGGAAAATGTCCCGTTCCCTAGCAACCTTTCTACCTATCTAGATCTAGAAGCGCGCAGAAAAGTGTCATTTCTCTCTGTCGTTCATTGCTGTGGTTGGTTACCTCAAGGGAGAGCTGTAACTTTGTAGCCTGTTCAGCCCTTAGGTATTCTATGGACTTGGTGAGATTCGGCGGATGTTCGATTAATACAACAAAAGTATTTGGGCTAATGAAAGTGATTGTTATGAGAGACACAACACTCTATATAATACGTAGCAGACATAACGATTTTTGAGGAATGATAGCTCAGGGATGCTTCAAAAAGATACCAACAGTATGATACCACGTGTCGACTTCTTGTAGCATAACATCTATTTCGTTTCACGGCATAAAAAATATTGTACATTTTTGTTTTTTTTTTCGTTTATTAAGATTGGATAATGAAGTTTGAGTTTCTGTAGTTAATGTTAATTTACTTAACGTCGTGATTTAAAATACAATAAGTTCAATATAATTTTAAATAAAAATTTTGTTTTAGAACATACTAACGATAAAATGTTATTACAGCAGTTTAATCTTTGTACTATGGATAAAACTTTAAACTATTTGAAACTATATTAGAAAGAAAATATGAACTGTTGAAGAGTTATCAGGAAATTTCCATCTAAAATATGATAATGACGTCTGTATTTAACTAGTAATTGACGATAACTTGGAAAATGTTTGTTGGAGACTGTATAATGTTATGAAACTCTTTTCACCCATCGCTGAGCGTGAATTCTCAGTGAATTCTTGTAAGAACTTTTCAAGAAAGTAATTAGTTTGATCAAGTAAAGAAACTTTTATAAAAGTTTATCTCGTGATCCTTTCGCACCTCTTATGAAAAGCTATTTACATTTATCAAGTTGGATTGAACCATAAAGAGTATCTATCTGACTCTGTAAAAAAATTAATTTGATCCTTCGCCAAATATTCAAACGAAGTTTGGATGGAGGGTCTAACTGTTTAAAGGTGAAAAAGTACATGTAGAAGGGTCTTTTTTATTCGAAACGATAGATCAAGCCAAATCGTTGTATACAGTAATGCCCTAGTTTCGAACACCTAGAAGCTGTTGAAGGAAAATGCAATCAATCTTAGCTGCTTCTACTTTATTGGTCTCTTCGTATTTTCTATGCCGACCAGTCAATTTCTTTTACTTAAAAAGAAATCACTTGAAGCTACTCGATTTTCGAACTCTGTTATATTCTTTTATAAAGATCAAAATTTCACTAAAGATTCTCGCAAAATATGTTATTTTCTGTCTAAAAGAGGTTAATAATCGATACATAGTGCTTTCTATAAATAGCACGCGAAAGATTGAGAGAGAGAGAGAGAGAGAGAGAGAGAGAGAGAGAGAGAGAGAGAGAGAGAGAGAGAGAGAAAGAGAGGTGAAGGTGCATTTTCGTATCAAGCGTCATTTCTTTCTTTTTCTTTTTTCAACTATATTAGATGGATCAAATTTATTGTGAGTCTAGTAAATCTTACTTTGAATCATATTCTTTAAATTATGGAAATTGAAATTCTTGAGCCTATGATTGAGTAATATAAGTTTTGAAATGAAGACATGGGATATATGAGAATATGTAATTTTACATTTTTTTCATAAAAAATAAATAGTGTTTTAATTCAGCTTTTTATTTTAATCAGCATTGATAAATCATGGCATTTATTTAACTCAATACTAGTATGCGTGCAGAATAAGTAGTCACAGTGAGTTTAGTCAGATATATTAATATCTACGTGAGTTTAAAATTCGAAAAGGAAAAATATTTACTGGGTTTTGAGATGAACGGAGTTAAAAAAAAAAGTTGTCAGAAAATGATAATCAATGATGAACGTAGAAAGAAAAAAACTGAGCGAGAGAAAAAAATAGAACGTTCCGTCCGAATCCTATCGCAAACAGCAGCAGCAGCAATAGCAGCAGCAACAACGGCACCAGCACCAGCACCAGCAGCAGCAACAACACCAGCACTAGCAGTGATGTATATATCGTTGTGGGATGAAAAAAAATTCCCATAGCGAAAGGACTCGTTGTCGGCGCGCAGCCTCGAACAGTAGCCTTTTAGCCAGCGCACGCCTGCGCGGGCGCACAAGAGAGCGAGAGAGAGAGAGAGGTTCGGTTTCGAGTGAGAGAGAGTAGCAACAGCAGTTTACAAGCGACGTCCACGCGACTCGGGCTGTCACGCGCAGCCCGGGCTACTACGCCTTCCGCGCTTATTCTATTCTTCTATCTCTATTTTTTTCTCCGCTAATATAACAAATAAATCTCTCGCGCTTCTTTTCTTCTTTCATTCTCTCACTCTTTGAGGATCTATCGCGCAATCGATTGGGTTCTCTGAAGTGCCGTAATTGTGAAGGTGAAGTGGCTGGTAATTGGTTTGTTTTTGTTGAAAGTGGTATACTCTTTTTTGCAATGAGGATCTTTGAAATGTCAAGTGGAGTGATGAAGATTTCTATTTGTATGAATATATTTTGTAATAACAGAAATAGGCGTTGATATGGAATCAAAGTTTAAATAATGATAAAGATAATCATTGATCGTTGGCTCGAATTTTCGCTCTCACACGTTTTTCATCAGTTTCTCAAAGGATACCTAGTGAATAAATAACTTTTACACGAAAGTTTTGTTACCGTCCGCTTGCGCGCTTCGATGTATCACAAACTTCTCTGGCGCTTAGTATTCATATAGCTGTCGACATAAAACAAGTAAAACCTTGACAAAGATGTAGTAACATTCGATGACCACCCGAACATCACTTCATCATATGAAAATCTAACAAGTCCATAATCAATTTACACAATAGCCCCCTGGGCACACATCTTCTATCTCGCTCTCTTTCGAGAAAAAACAAGAAAAAAGACGATTGATGCTGTATTCACGCGAAACTAAAAATAATCATCGATCGCTCAAGCAAAAACACGTCATCGTGCTGTTCGGAAAATTAGAAATCAAATTATAAATTGAGTATTTTCTCGTGTTTTCAATCGAATATAATCAAGCGCACATATCAAGAGAACATGTGATGCATCACTTGATGCGCATTTCACTAACTTGTCTTAATGGCAATAAGAGTTTGCGCGCAAAGCAGCAAGCGCCAGAGCGATTGTGGCAAACTATATACATTTTTTTTTGTTTAACGCGTTAGCTGGCCAACAGAACGTTGCCGCTATTTTTTCGCGAATTCACCTATAGTGATAGCAAAAATTTCGTTGCTGATTGCTTTGTTGCAGCGTCGATGTTGCTATTGAAATTTGGCTACCTCGCTAAACAGTTAATTGTATCCGAACTTATTAACTTTAAAAAAGTTTTGTAATTGCTATGGTCATACTTGAAAAATAGAGCGAACGTATGAATCAATTATTATTTTAAAGTCATTGGCATGAATTATCGACAGAATCCCGAGAAACCTGACAATGCAAAATATAACTTAAAGGTATAGGAATTATAAAAGACGATATTGAAATAAGAATGTAGAATGATAGCTCTATAATATGCGGTGAACACACGAGAATGAGTGAGCTTCAATTGAATAATTTTTTCAAAGGGTACATATTCTGCAAGAGCTTAAGGAAATTATGAGCTCGCGGAGCGAACGATTGCGATAGGGTGATGCTTTTTATCGCGATTATTCTCTCTCTCTCTCTCTCTCTCTCTTTCATGCAGTTACAAAAGCCTTTATAGCAACTCCATCAGTAATGACCGATATTGAAATGGTGCGGCGCAGCGTGTGCATGAAAAAAACATGAAATCATGTAAATCTAATCATTAAACTTTGGGAGCGCCCGAAAGTATGTCAGAGGCAATCGCCTTAGGTGCTCATTGTTTTCTCATTCACGATTCTCAAATAAGCGTGAACTTCTAAATATGCAAGCAACTGTCACCGCCACGCGAAAATCAGCTCCTATAATGCTTGATTAACAATCAGATGTGTAGGCATACGGCAATATCTAATTATTCATTATATCAGCGTTATAAACTCAAAATATTCGATAAGCTTTTCAGACAGAATTAACTTTCTGCGTTGTCTGAAAAGTCTTTAAGTATATATATTTTTGTAGGTGATTAAAAACTCGTTTGTCAGAAGAAATGTACACGTATACCGATTCTATAATTTGAGCAAGCACATTTACTTGTAAATTTGATTGTCGAATAATAAAAATTGATGAAATGTATGAAAGAGAGAATAGTATTTCAAAAGAACTTTAGAAAAATTCTGAACTTGTAATATTAATTATTGTTTATAAGATTTTAGAATCACGAAAAAAATATTTCAAAAAATATTTCAAAATATATTTCTATAGCATTAGCAAAAAATTCTATGATCTAATTTGTACAAAAACTGTGCACAACTGAGATTGCGGCGTTATGAATAATGAATAAAAATAACGAAGAAAAAATTATTAAAATTCATTAATATAAATAATCCTTTCGAAAATATTTTTATGAATAGGATCGATAAAATGTTATACATACAGCTTTTCAAGAAAAACTGACATAAACACAGCCAAAGCTAGGGGGTATCACATTACAAAAGGATTTTAGTAATAAAACGTTGAACAAACTCTGACAACGCACTGACCACGTCTACATAAATTGGCGCGCGTGAATTGACATTAACTTCCGAGAGAACGCAATACAGTTGCATGCGGTTTCCGTTGCTTCGACGCGATCGCTGAGCGTTTATTTCATGCACACCTGCAGCTCACATCACAGCAGCGGACAGCGAGCTTTTCGAATTTTTTTCAGGTGTCCGCATGACAATTGAAATGACAAAGGCTAAAGGGAAACGAGCTCGTCTGATTTGATACAATGAATACCAGACGTGCAATTTTGTCCGTCATGGAAAAAAGTAAATCGTCCAATGTAGGAAAAAGTTGTGTTCGTTTTTGAACGTTGAAAATCTGCTAGCTAAGAATTCGTGTGTTTCACTGGGAAAAAAAGAAGCGAGTGATGGATGGCATAGTAACATCATCACATTGCACAACTTTCTACAGGGCGTTGTATATGCGAGATATAAAGAAGCACGCAGAGTAGAAATCGATAGCAATTTTTTATCCCTAGCGGATGATTACTTCATTTGCCAGGTCGTCTGTAAACGATGGAAACACTTTTTTCTACGCGTATAGCCACAGAAATGAAGACACGACATCGTGTCGGCTCACGTAGTGAAATTGATAGCGTCCTTACTGAACTGCGCTTTTTTATTGCGATTGCGAATTACCGCTAAAATTAATTTCATTTCACAAACAAATAAGCAATTCACAGTAATATTGTTTAAATCTTTGAGTTAATAAACTGCATATGTAATATCGAATGCTTTTGTTAGAACTAGAAGCAAGCGTTTGCACGTAACGTTTGCATTCGAAATTGCGATTATGCTAAACCTAACATTCAGTTGTCCATCAAACAGTCCATTCGTCATGACAGGCGATTTTCGCGCAAAGCCCGATGCAATTATATTTTTGACTCGTTATTCCTGCTCATGTGCCAGAAAACGAATTAATTCGTCGGTGCAAATTGAACTTGACCTTTCTGAAACGTATGTCAAAAGCAGAGAGTCAGAACTGCGCGGGCAGCTTCCAAATGCGGTCCTCGAGCTAAATTCGTTACTAATGGTTCCGCTATGTACGTTACTAAGTGTTCCTATATCTCCAGCCTTTTTCCAAGTGGATTTAAGTTTTTATTGCAAATTCGCATTAATAATTCACGAATCGGGATATAAAATAGCACGCGTACATAGTTAAAATGCCACTTTAGAAGTACTCCTTCTTAAGATCCCTAAGCACTCTTGGATTCTGTAACTTTCCCACGCAGCTCATTTGCATAGAGCTAAAAGACTGTAACTTCTTGGCGTGTCCTGAGCGCGCTGTGGCATTTTTTTATTTTTATGGTACAAGCGCCGCTTGCTGCTGCTGTTGCTGCTGCTGCTGCTGCTGCTGCTACTGCTGCTGCTGTTGCTGCCGCCAAGTGACTTGCTTCAGCTGAATTCGTTATTAATCTTGATACTTAGCCCCTTTAAAATCCTTGTTGCTGCGAAGGCGTTACGTTGATTACATCAGTAAATATTTTCCATAACGTTAACAAGGATGGAGATTTCAAACTTGGTATCACAATGCGTAACGAGGGAGAGAATATCTGAATCAAATAGACAGTCTATTACCGAGAAAAGTTTTTCGACCAAATGCTTTTCTATGGAAGGGAATTAAAAGTTCTGCTTCTAGATTAGCACGGCAAACTTGCAAATTGAGTGGAAATTTAAAAGTGAAACGTTTGAGGTACTGTTGAGAAACTGATGAACGTAATGATTGTTGATTTACCGAGAGCCAGTGTTTGAATGCTCAAGTCAATGACTCGACATTTATAGAGCACAAACAACGATTTCATAACCAAACAAATCCAAACTTCACGATGAAGCAAGTAATTAACTTTAAAATTACGATTCTTAGTTATTGTCAAAAAAGAAATCTAATCATCCCGAATATCTAGCATCTAGTGTCATGCATGCAGCTAATAGCATCATGCAAGCAAAGTCAAAGTCAAAATCAAGTGATCGCTATTGAACATCCTCATTACATAATGGAAGCTAATTCAGATAGAAACAGAATAGAGTTATATACACCTAGCTCGATGTTATTCACCGGTACACTGCTATATCAAAAATAAAATTCGTTAAGATTCATATATTTTTTAGGTTATTTATCGTTTGGCATAGAAATTGCGATTCCATGCTCTTGTGAAGTTAATCGATTAACTTTGACGAACATTTTGTCAATTTTTCGCCACTTGTTGTATCTTTTATGCATAGAGCTTTACAATTGATTGTCGACTTGTCAAAGAAGCTAGTTTGAGAAGCTTCTACTCAAAGTCGATGCAATCACAAAGAAAATAAATTCATTTGTAAAGGAGAAAATAATAAAGTTTCATAAAAACTATCTGTTTGTTTATTCATAGGTTTAGCCTTCAACGGTAGGCATGTTTTTGAATAATTTGAAATTTCACGAGAGCACTGTTGAACAATTGGGTTATGCATAAAACAATTGATAAAACAGTAAAAAACAACAAAAAACTTGTTTACCTTGCAGTGATATATCAAAAAAAAGTAAAGCAAATCAACGCGACCCAGTTACCGCGCAAATATTACATGTGAATAGCTCAAAGGACAAACATGCGCACGTGTAGTTAAAGCACCGAGCAGACACAATAAGGCAAGCGAGAGAGAGAGAGAGAGAGAGAGAGAGAGAGAGAGAGAGAGAGAGAGAGAGAGAGAAAGGAAGACTCATTCAGAGCAAACAAGCACAGCAGCGCGAGTGGTATTTGCGTACATAAAAGAATCGCTCTCGATAAATCGATAGAGTGCCAACAAAAGGGTACATAATATAAGGCTGGCCATCGGAGTATCGAAAAGAGGGGAAAGCCGGTCGTAAAACTATAAAAAGAAACCGACTGTGATATGTAACCACATGAAATATGCCGGTAGTGTGAAGTGAACTATATTTGTTGAAAGCAACTCGATAACAACAGAAACATGGCAAGCGAAGAGCCACAATCACGCTGTGAAACACCGGCGCAACATTCGATTGAGGAAGATCCGAAACAAGAGCAAGCTCAATCGCAGCACGCACGAAGGATGTCGCACTTTAAGGAGTACAAATTCTTTCGTAGTTTCAGCGCTAAAGTTGAGAATTGGCCGATGCGCAAGGCTGAAGCACTATGGAGACGTATGCGCGAGAAAAAAATTGCAGGTATGAATCGTGCATGAACTCTTCGAATATACGTCCATAATAATCTAAGCCTTTCACTTCATCGGCATATCCTGCACATATTTCCATTATACAAATATTCAAAAAAATAAATGCAGTTCACGATATTGCAAGAATTGGGGCGCCGCATAAAATTCAAAACACTCTGCGCACTCAAAGCAATTACTTTGTATTTTTTCATATTTACAACATATATAACAGCAACAGCCTCCAAAGTACTGGCTTTCAATATTCAAATTTTATTTATGAGATTAACAAGAGCAACGTTACTGAATTTACGTTTTTTTCGCAGTAAATTTTTTGTTCGAGTACGTTAGTAACGTGAAAAATGTAAGTACATGATGTACGATGCATCAGCGCGAACAATGCAACTTCCATTACGTAAAATCTCCGATGTCCTTTCTCTCATCTATGTCAACGAAACTTTCCCATCGGAGTCATGTAGAATGCGCATATGCCACGTGTTTCTCTCTCTCTCTCTCTCTCTCTCTCTCTCTCTCTCTCTCTCTCTCTCTCCCGCTTCTCGATAAAATTCGTGTACCCACAACGCGTAAAATATCTTCTTCTCCCTCTCACTCTGTTATGGCGCTGCTAAAATAACAATAACAGGCTATTGCTGCGTCGTCTTCTAGACAAAGGAAAACGACGGCGCATTAATTTTTCATAAGCACAGCGTCCGCATGTTTTTCCCACAGGACACATTTCAGGAGTTGTGCATAAGGGGATGATGTTTCGTATGTGCACGCGCACTCAAGGATATGTGTGATCTGAATTTTCTTGTTGTTAACATCAAGTTATTTTGGCGGAATTCCGGAATGCGCAACGTCGCGAGATATACCTATATTCTTCCTTAGACTGTGACTTATGTGGATTCGCATGTATGCAGAGTATTTTCAAATAGAGTGCAGTGTGCAATTGGCTCGCTTGAGTTACTGCAGGAAAACAAGGAAATAGCATTCCTTTGTAGTTTCAAGCTTTAATGTGATATTTCGTGACAGCTTGGTCATTTCCATGGGGAGAAAATTAATTTTTATTGATCAAAGGACTACGTCGCCAAGTTCCTCGCAATGCTTCAATTGTGCAGATAATTTACGTGGAAAGTCAGTCAACATGCAATCGTAACAGAGAAATAACTCAAAATTCAAATTACTTAATTAAATATTGCTGACCTACGCCCTGAAGTACTCATCTCGAATGACAATTTCTCTTCGTGTTCCTTTTTCATACGTGCGCGCGTGATTTCAACAGCACTGCCATTTCTACAGCTCGATGAAAACGTGCATCTTCAAGTAATAAGCAGAAAAAAATGACACAATTCATCGCTGATTGTGGCGAGTAAAAGTATACACGCTCAAAGAGACGTCTCCGAGAGAGAAGCCAATCATCACTCGTTGTGTCGTGATGGCGATCAAGGGATTTTCCGCGCCATGTTTTATAGGCGCGCTCTCAAACTACCTTTTACAGCCTACAGTGGCTTCTAACTCCTTTATACGGTCTTTCCTCGACGCTCTATGACAATTTTACTATTTCTTTTCAAAGAATGTGCGAAATTACCAATTACCGCGAGCTGCTTGTATCTTTCTCTTGACTGTTTAACGGTGAAACCGATGGTTTTTAGTACGTGCATGTTGCTAAATTTTCGCGGGAAAAGCTGTGGAATGTCAAGGTTTTGTCGATATGTTAGCGAGGTCACTGACTTTACACTCTATCAAAACACCGTCAGTATTGAACAATTTTCAGTGTGAAACGTTATTTAGTAGTCAGAGTATCACTCTTGAAAGCGAACTCTCAAGTATCGGCATTTTAAATATATATTTTCAGTTACTTAAATTTGCATGAATCAGCAGACAAGTGATACTTGGCTATAATCAGAAGCTCAAATATTTAAATGAGCTAGAAGACCGAAGTAACAGCAAGAGAAATAGGAAAAAGGAGGAAAAAAGCCGTGACAAGTACTAGAAGCTAATAGCCATAAAATCACTTTCTCACGAGATTAGAAGTGTCGATGGTAGCAAGAAAATTAAGTCCGAGGAGAGGATCTCCGCGTCGAACGCTGCAATGAACGGATGACTTTCACACGCGCGCGCATCGCCTGCAATATCGCTATTGGCTTTCTGCAAGTCTTTTGAAAGCGGCGTGCCGCTGCCGCCAGCGCAACTTACATTAGATTGACGGATTCGCAGAGGATGCAATTAATTTTCATTGGGCAACGAGTCTGCAGCAGCTTTCGGTAACCATCAATTTATTTTCACGTGGCTTGACGCTCGTTAGTCATCTAGCATGGTTAATATTTTTCTTGTATTGAGTGCGTTGTTTGCGTAAACAGTTGTGTTGAGCGAAGAGTTTGCTATATGTGTAGTCCATTGATTGAACATTTACTTGACTATTTTTCGATGAAATACACATCAGTTTATAAATTTTCTATATCGTTCATTTTCGAATGCATGGTCCCATTGGCAAAATTTACGCTAAAAAGCGATATCATTCTATGAATATCGACAAAATTTCAAACACCCCGTTGCTTGTGAACGATTGGATCAAAAGAGTCGATTACAAAGAATAAAGTATGATAGACGAGGTTATAGCTACTTAAATCACTTGCTTTACGTATAATAAGAATTTGACGATTCTATTCACGATCATTCTTCGTATACCATTCGTGCATAAGCTTCGTTTTTCACATTGAGCTATTATGTGTTCATGGAAACCTTACAATCAAAAGAGGCGTGTTTCCACTTGACATTGTAAGTCGAACGTTTTCATTGTTCGCGCTGAACGCTATTCTGGCAACTAGAGCGATAAACACGCCAATGAAATGACACGCGTACTTTGCACTCTCTTCTCTCTAGCTAAGTTTTTGAGTTGTAGCTGCATCGCAAAAACGTCTTTGATTTATTGTACGTGAGTGAGCATTAGGATACATCAGCACCAATTTGGTGTTGTTGGTTGGTGTCAGCAGAATGTGTACTTTGGCCAATGAATTTTTTAATAGCCGATACGTGCTAATTCGCTAGTTTAGGGTATCGCAATGAATAAGGCATCGGATGCACTGCAAACCTGTGGTTAATTGAAATATTGAAAAGATTTTCTGATCGACGGTACAATGCATTTTTAGAAGAGAATATGGCTTGCTGTAGCAATGTTTTTATAACACTATCCAAATTTCACGTAAGTAATTAATTGAAACGAAAGCTCGTCCAAGTGTAACGGGAGTAAAACCTAATTCACGCTGAAAATCAGGTGAAAGTCATTAATTGCTAGTCAGAAGTCAAAGTGAACAAAAAAATGCGATTCAGAGGCAGTTGCATTCCGAAAACGTCATTAAAAAAATCATAATAGTATGCTCAGTCGGCAAAGATATTGATCAATGATCATAAATTGAATCTGTAATTTTTCTCGATATGCGGCATCTAAATTGTCGTCACGACGATAGCTGCGAGCAAAGGGCAGTAACTCATGTAAATATGCGATATTGCAACGCGTATAGTAGCTCGTAATGGAGGCCTCGTCTAACCGGGCCAATTATGTGTATCTGTTTCGCGTCGGTGTGACTTTTCTGGTCGATCATCGAAAAGCTTGTTACCTTTTACAAGAGGAAGCTACTAAATCGCAGAAGGGCCCCGTCACTCAGTCTTCCAGAAAATCAAACCCGTCGGCCTACCCGGAAATCAATCCCTTTTCTCTCTTCGCGCCAGGTCATCGACAAAAATCTCACTCACCCATTACATTCATTAGCCCCGAGCTGTATATATACAACATGATGACGGCTACGTATTTCATACCGTTGCGCACACGTGTATATTAATAAAACGTTGCTGCAAAGGTGGACTGATAAAGAGCAAGTTCTGTTGCTCGCGGTTAAAGGTTATTGTGTTCACGCGTGATTTGTTGCAGGCGACATACGCGTATACAGATGAATACGCTGATTTATGAACATTGCATTCTATAGGAGGAAAAGAAAAAGTAAGAAAGATTGTTAAATTAGAACGTGAGAAGAATGGAAAAAAATAAATGTGGATTACGCAAAAATAGGAATAAATCTTATCGTAAGCTACATTGCGCGAGAAGAATGTGAAAAGTAATAATCGAACGTTCGTGCGAGGCTTGCTTTTCAACACAATGCACTATGATACAACAGATAAGAATTAAGTTAAATGTTTTAGCGTTATGTTTTATGATATCTTTTGCGAGTAATCGGAGAATGATCGTGAGTACTATTCGCATGAAAAAGAAACAAAATAAATATGTCTGATATACATACGTTCCATGTGAAAAGTTATTTGCTTATGTGAGTTACATGACATCATTGATTAATCAAACGTAGAGTATGAATGTCCTGGAGCTATGTGTTCTCCAGTGTATCTTTATTGTTATTCAAATAAAACGAATGCAGTACGTCGCTTGAGACTGAAGCATTAAATGATGCAGAAAAATAAAGGAGGGCTATAAGCTTTCACGCTTTCGAGAGCGTAAATCAGCAGTGACGCAGCATCCCGAATGAAACGACCTTGGCTGGCCTACACGAGGGCCTACACGAATTTACGTGACATTTCAATTATTGTAATACTGCTGCCAATGAAGATGTACGAATGGATATTTTAATTGATTATACGTGCACGTCTTGATTTACATGAAACCAGTATGTTTTTTGTATTGAATGCTTCGCAGAGTTTCAATTCTAATGTTGGAAAAAATGATTGTTTTGATTACTATCTTAGCATTAAAACAAATAAGTTGTGACTAACGTAAAGAAGAACCTCCAATACCCGACGCATTAATCGATTTCCATAGAATTACTTTTCGCACGTTTTGAAATGATAAGGTATTTAAACTCAACTCCCTCCTGAAGAACGCGAGAAAGAAGCGAAAAAGCTTGTTGCTACAAATAGGCATGTACGCGAAAAAGCTGGCAAGCTCCAAAGGCGTTTTTTTCTTCAGAATTTAACTTTGCACGTTACATAGACTGTTGAGGGAAAGAAAACTTTTCTGTTGTCATTAATTTTTTCTTGATTGAAAGTTTTGCACGGCTACACTACTTCCGCGGACAAAGGACATCCCCGTTTGATGCGAAATATTCTAACATTTTTGTTCTTTCTCATACGTTCATATTTTTCCTGATTTCTCAGCGTGCATATTTACAGCGTGCGATTACGTAAAAGCTTTTCAAACGCTATGATGATTCATATTCTTGAATGCTAATATTGATAAATGCAAGCAAGTTTTAATAGACTTCTATGGAAAAATATTGATGGAGAGATTTTGAAAGCTTTAGAAGCACGAAAGACGTAAATATACTCGTAACCCTGTGATGTTTATAAAAATATATAGCGCACATATCCGAAATGCTTTGTTCTAACTTATCAATTTGCAATTTTCAAGACTTTAATTATCAATAGCCAAAAATTGACAAATGCGCGCATCCTATTATATAGGTCGATTCTCGTAGCAGTTATTATTAGCAATACAATTCAAGAGTAGAAATACACCGATGCCGGTTTTATCTTAACGTCGTAATGTTCTATTCAAGCCACATGCAATGTCTTTTCGCCATTTTCACACGGAATTTTGCCCATTTTATGGAGAAACAGAAGCAAAGTCCTTTTTATTGCAATTCACATTTATTGTAACGGTTAGATATTTTCTATAGAAAGGAGGAGAAAAAGAGAAAGTGTTCATAGCTTGGCAGTTGGAATAAATGTTTTATTGATTACATGAAAGGAATTTGATCGCGTTGCGCAAATTTGAGAGAATGAAAGTAGTATTGCATTCCGTTTCTTCGTATCTGCGAGTGATGTTTGATACAAATATAAAGAATTTGCGAAATTTGATTGAAAAAACTATTTGAAAAAATTGATTTGAAGAAAAACTATTTGAAATTCCATTCAGCAACAAGTGTGGTGTTTTTAAATTATTTGAATATCGCCAACTTTACTGGTGTTTTTCTCCTTTAAACTCCAAACTTTTACCGCGGATACACAATCTTCACCATCACGAGTATCATAGAAACTTTTTTTTATACATCTATTGAAATAACTTTGAAGCGCGGAAAATATCCATTCAAAGAGCTGCTACGATTCATAAAACTAACAAACATAGCATATCGAAGGAGGAATCCATACTTGTCGGAGTGGAGAACATAAACATATCCGGTGAAAAAAGTCGATATGTGTGTGTATATCTTATAAGAACAATGGCGTTTTCTCATATATAGGTTAATAATTGTGAGCGCGAGCGCTTGCGACCCCCCACAGTTGACACGCGACCTTGCCGTGATTTCTACTCCTCTTCATGTTGGATTTTCATTATTCTTTGGAAATATGCCACGGTCGAGTAACTTCTCTGCTCGTGGGAGCGCCACTTCTGAGTGTTAATTGGAATGTATCGGATGAGGGACACTTTTAAATGACTGCAGATATTGATTTTAACGCGCGCGTGCTGCAATCTTGATGCAACAGCTCGCTCCGTTAGATTCAATTTGTTCGTTTTTAATTATTTGAAAGAAAAAAATGGTTACCACGTTACTTGTAAAAGAAGTTTAGTTTATCAATTTCTCTTTTATTACCTTCGTATACAGTGATCACCCCCTCCGCGTGAACATTTGTATCGTAACATTAAGAGTTGTGAAACGAAAATGAGAGAATGCTTTCAACCTCCATTAATTTCAATGTAGCGACTCATAGCCGTTGCAATAATAATCCCCTCGCGACTTTTCCACTAAGCATTATTCTCCACAATCCCTCACTCTCCACTATGCTCGACAATAAACGGGCTTGAAATCTCTTGAGAGGAGGGGGGGGGGGTTAAGGCTATTTATGGAATCGTTTAAATACGTATTTTTCGTAGGAGGGATGAAATAAAGCTTCATACCCGAGGCTGTTGCAACGAACAGAAAATAGATTTTGCGCAGAAAGAGACCGCGTAATTGTTTCCTTTTATCAATATTAGTCATGTATTGTTTATTAACCAATCATTTTTTTGTTTGTTTTGTTTCAGGTGAGTGTCCACTTCATGCTGTAGTTACTTGTGAGTAATACAATGTTATTTTCGTTTAATAAATCAATTCGTTTTAGTCAAGGATATAATTGTTTTTCTGAAAGTAGAATTTTTACTGAAAATGGATGAATCAAAGGGTATTTTTTATGATCTCAATAATGGCAATTAGGTTTGAAAATATCTCTACGGAAAGAAAATTACTGAATTGATGAACAAGATTTAATAAGAATGCCTTTTGCAAACTTTATGTCCCTGTCAACGAAACCGTTGCTCCGTGGCAAAGTCGTGTCCAAAGCAAAGGAGGTAAGCTGCACCTGTGCATTCGCCTAGAGATTAGATCGTCGATGCGGATAAAAGTTCTTTATTCGGCCATCATACATAGAGTTTGTTGCACGCGTACATATACGTGAAATCAACCATCGGAAATTTAACGTGCGCGCCTTCGGACAAACAAAGGCACGTCAAAATGAGAGAGAGAGTTGGCTTTCGTTTTAGATATCTCGTGTTTTTCAATCACCATCTTTTCTCTCACGGACTATGTGGATACGACATAAAAGCGGCCCTTTATAAGGTTCCTATCGATGATTTTTTTCAATTTTATAATTTATTCGTATATACCGTAGATTTTATTGATTCGTGTTAGTGGGACGGAAGTGCACTGTTTGCATGCTTTTAAAATACAAATTGTCATCGTAATGAGCTTTTTATTTTAATAAATAGACTATGAATTACTAATTATTCAGGAACATTTTGCTCTATGCATTGATTAATAAAGTCTTTTAGTTGAAATAATAAATAACGGAAGAGCGTCTTCATTAGATACATGTGCGTCGTAATAAATCTACATAAATATCGAGAATAACAAAATGATATTCGATGATTAGTTTTATGAATAAATCTTAAAAAAAATGTTAAACATGATTTGCTCCTGTGTACGCTTTGTTGTGGTACAAAGTCGTGATTATAAGATTAAAGCCACATGTAACTTGGTGCAAGTTGGTCCTTTTCATTGACTTTTCAAAGCCCAAAGAGCAACTGATAAAAGAATGGTAATTCGAGGCAAGAAACTTTTTTTTATATAATAACTTAGCACGAGTCTTACGATACACACGATAGGATAAAGTATGCCAGTGTTGCACAGCAAAAGAAGGTTTCATCTGAAGGTTGGCAAAAAATGTTTGAGTCGAAAGCCTTATAGATTTTAGAAAAGAAATACCTTACAGAGCAATGCCTTGATAGAGATCTATTGGCTCGCTTTCATCTCGGGCAAGGTCGAAAAATTCCAGTCGATTTTATCGAAACAGAAAGTGATTATTATGTGCCTTTGGTCTACTATAGCTCTGCTTCCGCTTGGGTCTGTATATATGTATATGTTGCTATTGGCGTTTATTTTCGTACTGCCGAGGTGACGGGAAAGAAGAATCGCTTTTCCTTCTTTTTCTTTTGTCGGCTAGATTTATTAGGTGCTTTAGATTTGTATATTTCTATAATATGAAATGCACTGCAACACAACATGACTTATTACCATTCTATATTTAAAATGAAAATCAAAGAATAAGCCTCAGTAACATTCACGTGACATTTTGTCATATTTCGATTTTTAATGGTAGTATTGAAAATGCTTAGCGAAATTGTTAAAGAAGATATAAGAAATATAAGATCACTTTATACTTGCAAAAATAAGAAAGTTACTGTGAAAACTATTTTATCGCTATAAAATTCTCTTTTGTACGCTAGAAAATCACTTGTTCGAACGCCACACAAATTTCCCTTTCTCCCCTTCTCATTGTCCGTCTACGTTCGCCGCAGCAAACGAGTATACGTATATTCCTTTTCTAACGAATAGCCCGCACGCGTGCGTCTCTGCGTGTGCGTTGCGGCCTGCTTTTGACCCTGGAAATTTTCTTCAAGATTTACGACTTGAAGTTCAAAGCGATAAAGTAAATCAGCTACCTCTCTTGCGTTTCGTGCGCTTTTCGATTTTAATATTTCACGCTTTGATCATGTTTATTGAGGCTTTTCGCAATGTTAAATATTTTAGTGTGCACACGTGCTGCCTCTGGACTTTGAATAAATACAGATTGTTTAAACACATTAGAATTGAATGGAGAAATTTTTATTCTACGCAACAGTGGTCAGGTGTAGCTTTCAATGGAATTCTGCTACAAATCGAAACTTATTTTGGTAAAGATTCTCAAGAAATTGTCAAATCTACCTAATGATAATTCTATCTAATAAGTTTCCCACACAAATTAATTACTTGCGATTACTCGTGACACATCGATCGAATTTACGGGTGTGTCGATTTGTCGCACCAGTCGCACATTATCTTGCGCAAAAAGAAACGCAAATTATTCACTCCTTATCCTGAGCCTTTTGTAGGTCTGTGCTGTTCGTTTCAATGGAGTTCAATGTCTATTTTCCTTTGTAAGTAGAAATCTCCTATGTAATATAAAAAATACAATCAACTGCACATGCTAATGACGCTCTTATCTATTGAATAAAGTAGAAAGTGTTTTGAATCAGAGTTGGAGACGCAGGAGTTAAATGCAGATAGAACATAATTCGGTCTATTACATTAGCTTTCATTCGTAAAGAATATTGATTGCAATGAAAATTTCTTCGTTTTTAAATAGAAGAGGCATAACATATGAGATGTAAATATTTACGTTGAAGTATTATTTGTATTATATAAAAAGGAATCGTTTGTTAACATGGCAAATCAAGAAATTTGGTCAAAATAATGTCATTCTTTTATTTCGCGTATTTTAAAAAAATGCTAAAAATGCCTTACTGGTTGGACCCATTCATATAAAACGCCTACTCAATGAAACCCGACTTGCATTTGTGACTGGCTGAGCATCAATAGCACTTTTTGCGTCGCGCTGTGTCGTTTTCGTAGACTGCATACATGTGCCATTTGATTTGATTTTAGGTTTTTTACAACAGAGGGCATCTCGAACCTGTGGAATGCTATGGAATTTAATTGCTAGCGAACATCAATAATTCGATGGATTTTAATGAGAAATGGAATGAAAACGTTTTTAATTTTCTTGTTTAATCGAATGCTGTTACTTGCCAGATACGTCCGAGATTGTTTAGTTTCCATTTGCATTGAGCGTTGCATTCGTAATATTTTTCTTTCTGATGGTAATTAATTTTTTTCCGACAGACAGAAAAAGTACCATTATCGTTTTGCTACCAAGACAAGTTTGACTTTACTACTGTTAGTGCCACGTCTTAACTAATTATTAAGTACACATTGTGAAGTTAATGAAAGATTATCATACTTAATATTTTCGTCGAAAGACGTTATATCTCAAATTTTCGTTTGAAAATGTCGTCTTGAGTTATCGTTAAGAAAATGTTCTATCTCGGAAATAGAAAATTTGAGGTTTAAAAACTTGAAATCACACAGATAAACTTTTACTTTAAAGTAACAGTTATTGCTGACTAAAAGATTTTAGAATAAATATTTTTAGAAAATTTAGACATACTACTTTTCTAAAAGTTAATAAGTATCAGAAACATGCCTTTTCAATAAAAATCTGAATGCTCATAATTATTAATTGTTTTAAATCAGAATGTTCAATTACAATGCGATTTTTGGTTTATAATGCAAAAAAGCTTATTTTTTTCGTAATATATGATTCCAATTGCACACCTGCGATAGTAATTTTCTCCATTAGGCAAGCATCAGATACACATAACCTCCCTAAAAAAATTTTCCACCGATATAAGTGTAGTCATCGTGTGGCCCGCGGCGCACTTGCAATTTCACCGCGGAACGCCCTTTTCTTTTTTTACCTTATTGAATCTCTCACCGAAATTTCGCGCGTGCATTGAGTAGTAAAAGTGCATCAACCAATTATCGCCCTGCATATGTTTACAACTCTTTCACCTCTTGACAATTGCACTACACCTATAATTGTACTCTACATCGTTTGAGAAGTTACGTGAAACTCAGATTATCCAGCGATTTTAAGTGTCGAACAATAAAAACAGTAAAAACAAAGTGGTGAAAACACTTTGTGCCGACACGCTAAATGGTCCTTGATTATGATTTGTGATGGCTCATTTATTTTTTATATTTGCCAAGTTAACATTTTTTCACATTATAAAAAAAGACAGAGTACTCATTGGAAATATGTACTCATGTACATTATTCGTATAACAATAACATTTACTTATTAGACAGTCTTACTATATTAGACAACTTGTAAATAAACTTAGTTCGAATAAAAAAAATATTTGCCAACTATGCGAAGTCTTGGTAGAATAGAAGTTACACTTTCTAATACATGCTACGTTTTACGATACATTTATTTATGATTGAACGTTTGATAATTCAAAAGGTTGAAAAATGATAAAATTACGCAGTATATCAATTTGGCTACGTTGTCTTTGAACTTAATAAAAATGAAATAAGAGAAACGCGAAGAAGAATGTATTATAAATTTGCACGGTGCTCAATAATCATATAATCTATAACACTTCAAACTCACATGTGTTTCTCATCGGCAACAAAACATTTTTTTTCATTCATTCTCTCCACTAATGCAACGGTGCATTACAAAGATCTCAAACGAGAAACGCAATAATTCTTGCGTCAATGCGTCAGTGACGCAGCGCACCTCAGACGAAATTCAATCCTGCGGTGTCACTGATCGACAGCTTTACGGCGACAAGCGACCTTCTCCCGCAATCTCGACTTTACAGGGACACTTTGTTTCGATTTATAGGCCGAATATTGCACAAATTAAACAACTTCTGCCTCCTACGAAAGCAAAAGATGAACAACTCTCGAGGGTCTTAATAACCTCGCCCACGCTAACTACTTTTTTGTAGAGAGACTATTGTAAAAGTCGGGCGCAGATGAAAGTTACAGTGCGGCTGATAATTTTTATCGAATGCTTTCTTCGCACCCATTGATCGTACGCCTCCGAGCTTATAATTAAATCGGCTATCGCGAGGCATCGATTATGTGCGCCGTGTTTACTGCGGGCGAACTCTGGTGAAAGGTAAAAAGAGAACGGGAGTGGACAGCAAACACCAAACAGAATATCAAGAAGATTTGGTGATATATACCGATTGATACATAGAAAATGAAAAATCCTTATTGACAATTGTCGATGCAATGCAGAACATATTCTTAAGGTTCATATTTTTTATTGCATATTACGATCGGAAATTAGGCGTTTGTAACCAGAAAAATAACATCTTATATTTTTGACAATGAATCAAACCAATCAATGAATATATATGAAGTGTATTTTCATTGTTGCTACTCGTGTTCTCATTGTTAATACTCTCTAACATCCTGAAACAATAATATTGTAGCGGTATCATATATCCATTTAAAATTTATATTTTAAACTATAACTAATCAATTGAAAAGGTATCATATAGATTTATTTGAGCGAACAACGTAACAACAGTTAATTCTGTTCATTTTCAAATTGAACTATGTAAAAGAGTAAAAAAAGAGAAAACTTTTTCAAGCAGGTACTTGTGCCTTGCGAAGTCGTAATTTTAAATTTAGTCGTGCGAATAAAGCCAACTCTTTACGAGCATGTAAAAATATCTTAGAGCAAGCACGAATAAAAAGCCAAAACAATGTATCCAGCGAGACAAACTTCGAGTAAGTTACTTTGGAAGCGCGCATTTTTTCATGAAAATGAGAGCAGAACAATTTTTCATACATTTTTCCATCAGTTTTCGTGGAATAAGAAAGTATTAAGAATCCTATTTGAGTAGAGAAGACTCATAAAATTATCGAATTGCTCTGGAGAATTTAACGCTATTTTTGTAACGAATATTTTATTGCAATATCTCAATATTTTAAAAAGATCGGTTAAGGTTATAAGTATATATCTACAGTGCTACAAAACCTTGATGTTCGAATAATTTCCCGCCAAGTCTCTTTTATTGTCAGCTCAAGGTATTTTAAATCGAATTAGAGTGCAAGAATGCGAACAAATTCACCCAAGTATAGCAACATTTTGATTATTACAATAATCATTTGATTTCGAATGACGGTACTTAATTAAATAATTTTTTATTTTCGTACTTAATTTCTTTCAGCAAACGGTGCTGTAACCTATCATACACAAGGCTTTAACGCACAATATCGATCGACTGTAGCTTACCTTGGCAACGCACTAATTAAACCGCGAGACGCAAATCTGTGGCTGGAAGCATTTTCACGATCGCTTCCAATCACCATAAAGTAGCCTTGTCGTTAGAAGAGAGCATTTGCATTTTCAAGGGCTCGCAAGCCGTTAATTATCCCGCAACACCCCTCCTCTATTGGCGCGCACGTGTACGTACTGATTTATTCTTCTACAGAGAGATGAGCTTCTGTGGCCACGAAAGTTGAGCAGGATTCGGGAAAATCGTTATTATATAATATGATGTTTTGAAAGAGATTGATGTGTGAGTTTTTGGATTTTTTAAAGATCATTCAAATGAATTATTTTTTCATTGACATCCCATTCTACTCTAAAAAAAAAATTCATCGAAGCTTTTAATAGTAGTTGCGAGTTTGTCTTTATTTCAAAGATTTTATTTGCGGTTTATTTTGTAGACAATGAGGTTCTGCAATAGATTGATAGATAGAAAATATCAACATCATAACAAATTTAAATAACTTTTAAAAATATCAAATGGAAATAATTTCGCTTGAAAGTGTAGCACAGAAGTAAATATTCTAAGAAAATCAAAATCTAATCTTCAAATACAAATTCTTTCTCTATATGATAAATATTGCCTAAATGTTGGATATAATCATGCAAAACTAGAACAATTAATCCCTTGATCTTTTAAACTCATCTTTCTGAAAATCATATCATTAAAACCCTTCTCGGCATTCAGCCATTTACAAAATCGATGCATATAACGGAATAACATAAAAAATAATTCGTTGCATCATCAGATTTAGCACAATCCACGGTCTCCGATGTAAGTTTACATCAAAGTCCTTTCTCATCACTTGGATTTCCGATGCAGACACAATGGTATAACGAATGTGCGCGCATCATTGTACGTAAGATTTTATCATTGAACTTTACCTCCACGCATGCAGATGTATATACGCACGTTTTTGTTATGCGTTTTCAGGTCTCCTACACGTTACAGCTGCGCGCACCTTCTTATTACCGAGTTGTTTTCCTATAACTTGTTTCCTTCAAATGCATTGTCGTCAGAGAACAAGTGTGTTTCAATTTATCTATCCTAATTCATCTACATTTTTGCGATCCTTGCCATTTTGTACTAAGGTACTTCTTTCAACGTTCTTTAATAATTTTATTCCGAAATACGTTCGCCGATTTTCACTGTTGCATAACACGACTCGCTCTCTCTTCGTCCTAATAATATGGCATTATAACATACCAATAAGTGTCTTCATCAAGTATATAACTCGATGGAACTTGCAATTTCAGTATTTAAAGCGACACCTCGGTCCTTCGCATGAACTACATACGCTCAAAATGGTTCGCAATTAGTAAATAATAGCCTTTGTTGAAGCTGTGCAAGCTTTGCCAACGGGTGACTTTGACAATATTAACAAAATTATATACTGGATGTATACGCGTGTCACGGAATTCTCCGGCATACCGTAAACCCTCCGAAAGCTTTTTAAACTAATGTAATTTTAAATTACCGAATACGATGAAGTATTAAATTTGAATTTTGAATGACGTATAAAATAATATCATTGTAGAAACTCTCAGTTTCATATGCAGTTAAACGAAATAGCCGATATAGTTTTATCGAGCTATGCATTATGATTTAAATATTAAGTTGTGCCGTAAGTTACTAGATTACTGCAAATTAATATTATGTAACAAGCACTCAAACATTTTCAAAATTCAATAATCTGCTGTATTAACACAATACGCTCGCATTATTAAATCACGTGACTGCGAAAGGTAGTAGGAGTCCATCATTACCCAGGAGGCGGATAAGTAATTAAGAACATGTATACATTCTGAGTGACCTTTCGTCTGCAGAGTATATTGATGCACATCACACAGCTGAGGCCCCGTAAACAGCTTGAAGCAATTAACCCGATTCCCATGACATTACGCCTTGATCTGAGTGACAAGCAAAGTGCAACTCGCGTTAATCTGTTACATCATGGAAACCGGCAATGACCTCCGTCGACATAGCGCTTGCTTGCAACAGCATTAAAACTCACTAACGACTATAAGCCTCGCATGCTATGCCATCCTCGCTGCATATAATATGTCTACATTTTGCATATAATTATCATTTCGGTTTAACAAAATTTCAGTATTGTTTATTAAACTTGATTGCTAGAATGCCAACAACAAATATTCCTCCAATAATTTGTCAAATTTAATATCAAATCTGCAGCTCATTATCCGATTCATCGTGACATAAACGATTGATACAACCCACACAGTGACTACTTACAAATACATTTATTGCCATTACAATGATAGATTAACACATTAATGCGCTTTAGCTCATTCTCTATACGTACGTACATCGAAACTGCAACTTTTAGATTTCTTTTCCATTTATAGATTACTGAATAAACCAAAGGGTTACCATCGTACTACAAGTCATTGACTCTGATAAAGTCAACTATTAGAATTTCATAAAAAATTTTTTGACGCGTCTTATTTGGTTTTTTCTTCGTAGATTATTCTATAAATCCTCGTGCGTCGATATATTTTATATACCTTCGAAAATATCTTCTCTATCGAGCATGTGTCTGAACCTAGAATAGAACGAATCTTATTCATTGTGTGTGTGCGTGCGTGTGTGTGTGTGTGTGTGTGTGTGTGTGTGTGTGTGTGTGTGTGTGTGTGTGTGTGTGTGTGTGTGTGTGTGTGTGTGTGTGTGTGTGTGTGTGTGTGTGTGTGTGTGAGGAAATCTACACGAGCAGACAAACGCTTGTGGTTGTGAAATAGAACGCCTACCTCACATGAATATGTGAATGATTTTTCAAGCTTCCTTCGACGTATGAGCATTCAACGTAGGTGCACGACCAGAGAAAGATAGCTTGTTGCTGCTGTTGAGATTGTTAACGAGATTCATGCGTAATTTAGTATAAAGGAATGTTTGGCATTACAGTATATTGGTGTTTTTTGGCCTATACAGTGCCGCTCACGCACTTTTACCCCCCCCCCCCCCCCCCCCACGGGCAAAATCAGTCTAACTTCAAAGTTTTATATCTCTGGTAGAAATTAACGTACAGAGACGCGCGTGGGTGCGTTTGAAAGGTCTTTCGGAGAGTTTTCAAATGATATGACTCACGGTTGCCATCGATTGTTTTTTTAAATTTTGCAACAATTATGCAAAATTGAAAATTCTGAAATTTTTTTATTATTTTTGACAATTAGCCAATTTTGGAAAAAAAATCGTACGAAAATTTGAAGTACATCATTTTTTAGCTATTACCAAGCCCTATCTGAATCACTCATCAAAAATTTATTTTCGTCAAATATGACGCGCGCACGGGCATTTTTTCCTGGAAGTGACAGTTTTTTTCAACATTTTTTATCTCCGTCAAATTGTAACAATCGAAAAAAATTTATAGGAGAAAAAATGTTTGTTTTTTCACGTAGAATACTGCAATAAATTTTTTTTGGTTTTTCGAAAATTTTTTTTTTCGGTTTTTTTCAATTTTTTTTTCTCACAGTCGGTACGCTAAAAAGATGAGAAACCACAAAAAAAAATTTTTTTCCACCCATTCAATAATACTACATAACAAGTATCGTAAATTACATAAAAAAAAAAATCTTTTTTTTTTCGACCTTGAAAAATAATTTAAACCGAAAAAAAAAATTTTTCGAAAAACCAAAAAAAAAATTATTGCAGTATTCTACGTGAAAAAACAAACATTTTTTCTCCTATAAATTTTTTTCGATTGTTACAATTTGACGGAGATAAAAAATGTTGAAAAAAAACTGTCACTTCCAGGAAAAAATGCCCGTGCGCGCGTCATATTTGACGAAAATAAATTTTTGATGAGTGATTCAGATAGGGCTTGGTAATAGCTAAAAAATGATGTACTTCAAATTTTCGTACGATTTTTTTTCCAAAATTGGCTAATTGTCAAAAATAATAAAAAAATTTCAGAATTTTCAATTTTGCATAATTGTTGCAAAATTTAAAAAGCAATCGATGGCAACCGTGAGTCATATCATTTGAAAGCTCTCCAAAAGACCTTTCAAACGCACCCACGCGCGTCTCTGTACGTTAATTTCTACCAGAGATATAAAACTTTGAAGTTAGACTGATTTTGCCCGTGGGGGGGTAAAAGTGCGTGAGCGGCACTGTAAATTTTACTTTAATATCATTATTATACTTATGATTAGAGTTTCATATTAAACAGTTATCAACATAATTTTTTGTAAATTGAAGGGATCATTGGAGGGTAAGTCTAGTCAATATTGTAAAACAGTGTGACGAGAGTTTGTAATAACAATGCATAATTTTCATAAACTTGAATTTCAATAATGGTTAGAAACTTAATGAATTTCTTTATCTATTCGCATTGTGCAGAGAAGCCATATTGTCAGCTTTTTTCTTGTATATTTTGCAGAATTGAAACTCAAGTTAATAAGCGACTTTGATGCAAATTGTAGGATAATACAAAATCCGATTAAAAGAAAAACTAAAATTTTAATAATTCATCAAATAGAGTAACATCTGTTTACAACTACCCTATTGATTTGCTTATTTGTTATCGTATAATTTATTACCGCTCAGTCCAAGGTGATCTAAGTATTAAAATTGTAATATATAACTGAAGTTCCATTTACATGAAACTAAAATTCGAAAAATTGTTCAAATGAGTAAATCTTATGAAAAGTCTTGATATTTGTAAAAGCTTTTAAAAAATCTCAAAATTTTCGAAAAATTTTAGAAAATCGCATATTAATCGAGAATCATAAGATGCCAATTTGAACTGTCAAAGTTTGCTAAAAGTGCAGAAAAAGTTTTTGTAATTTCTCGTAATACTTTTCAGTAAGTAGTCTTTAGACGGATTGCCATTATCAAAGAGAAAAAGATACCGCTTTGATACATAAAGCACTATATTTTCCACACTGTATTTATATAAAATTAAAATAACAATGATTCGCAGCAAACGCCAGCAAGCTATTAAATAAGACGAATCTCAACAAAGTGAAATAACAACAGAAATAAAAAAATTTCGTGTATAAAATCATCTCGTTATTTTTGTCAGCTCGCGCGACGTGCGCCATCAAAAAATGTATTTCCGTTCGGCTTGAAAGCCTTAAAACAAACACCCACTCATTCGCGGCCTCATTTATTCGTGTGTAAAATGAATGTGTCTCATCGAAGGTGAAGAGAAGAAAAAAAGAGAAACGATCGGGTAACAAACTGACTCAAAAGCAGACCTCCTTTTTCGCGCGCACACCCGCTACAAGATCAAAGCGCGAACGAAACAAGGTAGAGAATAGGTACTAGTGGCACTCGAGAAGTTGGCCTATTATCTTCCGCCCTATTGATTACATCACCCTTATCACTCAGCTTTTCTGCGTATTGGATTGACTGAGCTTTGAAGGTTACGCGCACTGCTACTCACAATCAGTCTATTTTTAACTCTATTTTTAATTATTCTTTTTCTCTTTCTCTTGAAAGTTGTATACTTGCGTGTTTGTCAATCCATGCCAGCTAAAAAAATTCCCTACATTTTTTAGATACATCCTGACTAGCGAACTCGGTTATTTCACTGTGTAGTTAGTGTCATTTGGCACTGTCACGCCAAATCACAAAAAGCGATGAAACGCTTAATCTTTTATTTTCATGTATCGTGTGCATTAACCTACTAAAACCTTTCACAGCAATAAACTTCTCACAAAATATATAAACATACATCTTTTAATGCATTTACATTGGAAATAAACCCTTACGTATAAGCTTTATGCACTTACAAAGAAACCAGAGTGAAAGAGCGTCAACGAAAGTACTGCCGCCACAATGCCATCACCTAAGATTACCATAATCAGTTTAAGCTGATTGCGTGTGTACTTCGCATATGCATTTTCATTTCATCGCATCGGGCGCGACGAACATTATCGGGATTAAAAAAATAAAAGACATGTTATTCTTCATACACTATTTGTAACGTATGTTTACACTGAGAGCAGAAATAGCAAAAAAAATTCATTCAAAGATAGAGTAAAGTTTCGTTCTCACGAAAAAACTAAAATGATTCTTTCAAAAGAGAATTGCCTAAAGAGTTTTAGAGAATTTTTCCCCACACGTATATATTAAGCTAAGGAAAGTTTCTCGAAACGAGAAATATTGAGTATTTTTCCGCTTTTGACATTGGTACAACGACAATTTTCAGACGTGAAAGCGTAGGCAATTAAGTTGTTGGCGTTTTCCTTGCGAGCGAACATTTAATAAATGACTAATACAGATTTGTTCTGATACCAAGCCTGTGCACATATTATTCATGTGTACCTTCTCTCTCTCTCTCTCTCTCTCTCTCTCTCTCTCTCTCTCTCTCTCTCTCTCTCTCTCTCTCTCTCTCTTCTCTCTCTCTCTCTCTCTCTCTCTCTCTGCTGTAGGTTTTTTCATAGCATTGTGATTTATCAAAGTTGTCGTGATAACTTGTGTATGTAATTTACAAAAAGAATTTCTTTATTTATCACATACATGTTATCACGTTTGACTTTTTCTACGATTGATGGACATTAACAAATATTTTATATGGAATTGACTCATCCTTTCTTATCATTTTTAGAGTTAGTAATATTCCCCTCCTCAAGGGAACAAATTCGGTATAACAATAAGTTAGTTCAAGAGATAAGTCCGCTAAAAATAAAAATTTTTGTTATTCAATAACAGAAGCACGTACGCGTAGAACGGCATCAGCAAAAAAAGAAGCTGCACCACAATAATCCTAAAGAATTGTACACATGAGAGTCTCGGGTTGCACATATGCATTTCTACATTAATATTCCGACATCGAAAAGCTTTTGTACTATAGTGATGTAACATTTTTCATTTTGTTATCGCCGACTACGTCTGTTGTATAATTAGTGTTCCGATCGCATAACTTTTGCAAGTTTATAAATAAGAGTGTATTAATTCTACTACAAGTTACTTTTACTTTACAAGCATTGCTTGACCGTGCATGCAATAGAGTTTATTAATAGACATGAGAAAATTAATAATTCAATTGAAGTCTGCTAGAACTAACGAGAATAATCCTGATATCAAAGGTTACTGCAATGAAGAAAAAATATACATAAGTGTTCTTTGTTAATGTTGACCTAATATCTTGACCTTTTTTAGCTTTATTAATAATTTAGTTGGACTAATTAGCTTATGACTTTGTTAATAAAAAATGGTTTTTTGTATACGGTGATTTATGTGAAAATGTATTTACTGAATGTGTTGAACTGTTCTAATTTTCATATTTTCTATGATATTAGATTAATTATTTTTAAAGAATAATTCATAATCAACATGGTTAGAAGATTCATCATTTTTTTATATAAATTTCTCAGTACTCGATCGAATTAATGTATATAAAAATACTAATATATTCCAATCACATGGGAAAAGAAGCGCAGCTTAAAATATTCCTCGACAAGAGAACCATTTTACCTTGCAATATCTTCCCTCATTATAAAACGCACAAGGCAAATCACATATCTCGAATATAATTTTCGCTTCGGCAAATGTGTGTATGAGTGTGTAACTTTTTTGTTTCATTCCAAGAGCAGCTCATTTGTTATACATTCATCCGCTATCAATGAGACTAAAATCGTGCAAGCACGGCTCCCTTAACGAGGTTGCGGTGAGAAAACAGATTGGTCGTTCTCATTTTCCTCGAGCTGTCATGTGCTCCCCGGGCACTTGCGGTTCTTCACAAACGTCTTTGTAAGTAATTATTGTGCATAAAACTTGAACGATTTTCTTTGCTCTCTCTCTCTCTCTTTCTATATATATATATATATGTGTGTGTGTATACATGTACATATACATATATGTGTTTGTGTGTGTGTGTGTGAATGCTTAGGGCTATGTTACTATTTCCCCTCTCCAACAAGATATCGTCGCTTCGCTTTATTAATGATGCTGCGAAGCTCAACGATACTGATTAAATATTATCGTTGGGTAGTGATGACATGTTTTTGCTTGCATATCTGTTTGTGTGCGTGCGAGAGAATATGTGTGTGTGTGTGTGTGTGTGTGTGTGTGTGTGTGTGTGTGTGTGTGTGTGTGTGTGTGTGTGTGTGTGTGTGTGTGTGTGTGTGTGTGTGTATCTTTTTATACGAAATACTCGTTTTTTAGATATGCTGTGTTTCGTAAAATTGATAAAACAAATCAAATCGCGATACCTTTGTTTGTTTCAATATTTTTCACGACGAATAGCCTCAATGACGTGCATTTGAACATTAATAGTCATTACAGAAAGGTCCAAAAAAAATAAAGATTAAGATATTTTATACCTGAATTTGCAGTGTACTCTTTCAAGCAGCCTAGTTGATTAATGGAGTAAGGTTAGTCAATCACATTTTTGCTCTAGTATCGTTTAAAGTTAGATATTATATATATCAAACGATAGCCGACATTTCGGTGACGTTAAAAAATCAGTCTTTTCAAGACTGAAATTACAATAATATTTTTGTGAGTGTTGGGAACGCAAAAATTCTTTGTCATCTTTCTGTTCGAATACGTGCTAAGAAAACAAGTTTTTAAGTTAGCCTGAAATTAAGAGTAAAAGGTCGAAGAGCACGCGCATGCAGTAAAACCATCAAGGAAAACTGAAAAATCCTCATGCCGGCGAAACTCTTCAAACGTGTCATCGTCATAAAAAATAACACAAAGACTTAAGGTCCTAACGCATCGAGAGAGCGTTTTGAAGCACACGTGAGCTATAGACTCAGGACATGCGTAAGGAAATAAAACGTGGCTATTCTCGAAGACTACAAATATAATTGATTCGTAACGCGAGCGTTAGTTTTATTCTTGCGAAACTAACAAGGAAATTACCCCAGACGTCTCTTTCCGATTTCAATAATACTGAGATATGTTGTAGTACATTCAAAAATAATAGATCTCTTTTTACTTTTATTGGCGGATATGCACTTTAAGAGAGTTAAAACGATCCCTGAAATTCGCTCTCAAAATCACATTTTTTCCAATACCTTTAGTTCTTTTTAATGTTTTTCTATAAAAAAAATTGGAAAATATTTGTTATATAAAATGCAATTAAACCATACATGATTCGACAATAAGGGTGTACAACCCTAAGATTTAATAGGGATAAAACTATATTTTCCGAGTATTTTTTTCGTGTGAAATTTTACAGAACTGTTATAGAAATATAAAAAATGTTTCTCAAATACAGAATGACAAAAGAAAGTTGACGTGTTTCGACGTTTTCACATAGTCTTTCATTTATTAAAGGGGGTTAATTACCCCTAAATCCTATTATAAAGCAATATAGACAAATAATACAATAAATATCTACGACTTCGATAAAATTGTGATATGTTATAGAGTATTGAAAAATAGAAGATACGTATTTTTTATTTGGTAATATTCTCTTTTAGGGAACAAAAATCACTGTCAAGAGTCACTCTCAAAATCACATTTTTTTTCAATTATTTTGGGTTTATTTGACATTTTTTAATAAAACAAAATAAAAAATTTTTCGTGAAAAAAAAGACAACAAAACTGTATTGGTTGTGAAATTTGAGGCTTTTACACCTTATATTTTAAAGGCAAAACTAAATTTTCCAAGAATATTTTTACCCATCGCCAAATCTATAAGTCCTATGCCTACGAACCCCAAACTCGCAAGACTCAAAACCGCATATTCCGGATCCACAAATTCCAAGCTTACAAAACCTAAGTTCAAAAATTCTAAGCCCATAAATCCCAAATCTACAATTACCAAGCTTATAAATATCAAGCCCCCAAACATCACACTAAAAAAACGTAGAGTGATTCCTATAAAATATAAAGTATGAAACACTCCAAATCGTTACGTAAATTGCAAGCGCGTTAGAAATCAAGTTTCATTGCGTCAAAGTGGATACTGGCTCACTTATTCCTCTCTCACAGCTCGACTTCTAGCCCAAGGACGTGCACGAGCACATTATGGTATTATCGTGGTTATCCACGAAGGCTATAGACCTCGCGAGAGAGATGATCCTCCCGGGTATTGCAGTTCACATGAGAGCGGAGCGGGTTAGCATATGGTTAACTTTGGTACTGATCGGGTGGCAAGCAAGAGAACGAGCGAGCATGAGAGGGAGAACAAGAAAAAGAGAGAATGGCGAAGACGTGCGCCATTTAGGGTCCGAAGCAGGGCGGTGCCTGCCAAAAATTTACGATGGAAAGAAAACCCCCGCTCGTCGAGCGTCGAAGAAGAAAACAGTCAGTAATCTGATAGGTTGTCACTCCTTTTCGGGTAGATACCGCGAAAATTATATTTTTGTGTCTGCAAGTATTGAATTTCTTAAATTTATACTTTTTCCTCGAGCGCCAATCATGGTGTGTTATTTGTAAAATAAAAGTTGAAAGATGCCTTTAATCCTATTAAATCGTCGTCGTCAATTAATATCCTTCTACTCGACTTCACCCTAAACAGTGAGACTAGAAGATGAACAACGGTTACATAATGTCATAGAAAAATTGTTTTTTAAGTGAGATAAGTTATTGATAAAATGCAATTATTATGCTTCTTGGTCTTTGGTCATACTGTTAACAGTTTGATAATGAGTCATGAAAAGGATAAATTTGTAACGTTAACGAAACGTCAGCTATTGTTTAAAATATATCAATTCTAGCTCAAAAGGAATCTAGGCAGTTATTTTATTGACTACCCTTTCTACATTTCCTAGATTTTATACCTATCTGAAAGGTATGTGATAAGGGATCACATTAATCCATCCTTTTTCCAATCTGACGATTGATTCCCGTACTATAATAAAAGAACTTATAAGTGTAATTCATATCAATGAAACAAATCGGTTACTCCAATTCATCGTACATTGTACAAAAGGAAGGTAAGTCTACAATCCTAATGACTAATTGTGTACAGGTACTTAGTGTACCTCTACAGCGATCCACATGAACATAGTTCTTAAAGTAGTAATAACAATGACATTTTGCAAAATATTCATTCTGCATAATACATCATTCATCAATAGTCAATACAATTTTTGTGTTCACTACTCAAGAACGTGTAAAATACACACATACACATACACAGTGTCATACATTAAATACACCACAACAGAACTCTGCGGGTGTGTATAGGCTTCTCATTATGAAAGAAGCTACACACGCGTAAGCACACACGTGCACAGGCGGACTCTCACTCTCTATTTCTTACCCTTATACCCATATCACGCGTGTGTATATACCTTGAGTTCAGCGTAAACAATATTAATGGTGCGCTAAGTGCAACGCCATTAACTTATAGCTCTTACAATGAATATTTCATTTGTCGACAACAACGGAAAATTAATATGTAGCATGAATAGAAAGAAAAATGGTAATAATATTATTCAGTTTTGATATTTCCTTTGAATATTTGAGATTTTAATAATATCGCCGCGCATGATTTTTAGTTCTTAGTTGATAACGCGTGCGAGAGACTCGTAAATTATAAACTGCAGCTCAACTACGCTAGTGGCATTTGGCGTTTTTCGAGCCTAATGCGTCTCCCCGTTTACGTCAATTGTCGGTACGACGAAGACTTTCGCATAAAGTTTAAGAGCAATATAGGAAATTACTTGCAGTTATTTGTTGCGTAAGAAAGCAGAAGATGGAGTGTCGCTAAAAGAAAGTACGTATCTTCCTACTCTTGTATTGCTGTAACGTATCAAATTGCTTGCAGCTGTATTTTATGAAAGTCATGTGCAAGAACAACCAGCAATTTTGAAGCTTCCGAATATGCCATTGAAATGGACTATTTTTCAGATTTTTTTATCCATCATTAGAGGATCACTATTATTAATTCTACAGGAACGAAATTATGCAGATCAACGTATAGAACGTTGTTTATTTCTGAATTCGTGCGGTGAAACACTATATACAATGAGAAATCGTAAGTTAAAGTCTAAGATATTACTATGGCATCATAAAACTCGGTACTACGTCCAATCGGTTGACAATACAAATTACCTGCAATAGAACAAACTTTCAAATAAACAAATCTCAATTAACGTGTATATCTCTTCAATCTTTTAAGTCTGACCCATAAATGAAGAAAAGAACAGCACGTCGAATCGCGCAACTTATCTCTCTTAAAAGACAAAAAAAAATGCTATTCGATCGCTAAAGAACTTCAAGCGGAGCGTCAATAGAGCAACGGTGTCGGTCTTTCTCTCTTTCTCTCAATGATGTGTACCCGCGAGCGACCCTCTCTCGCGTCAAGCACACGTGTACCAACTTTTTTTGTTTTTCCACTGTCTGGAAGTTGCCTTTCTTCGTTTGTCTTTGCTAGGTCATCATAAATTCCATTCTCTTTTTGATTGACTTCAAACCGTTGGAGAATGTCCGCTTATTTTTTCGAATTTTTCGGCTGCTTTTGCTCGGCTGTTTGATGTCAAATACTATTGTAGTTTGTCTTTTACTGCTTTATTTTCGAAAACGCATTAAAAATTATAATCAGTTTGGATTGTGTAATTCTCCCGAGTTTGATTGACAGAGAATTCATTGCCAAGTTACATCAATTTTAAATAATGCATACTAATTAAACTATGTGAAATTTTTTCACGAAAAACAAAATTTACTTTTTAAAAATTGAAATTGCTGCTTTTTAAACCATAATCATTGACTGATAAGCTTATTGCATTGATCGTTAATTGGAAAGTGTATTATTTATAAAAGAACAAAATCACATATGAAGCCTAGTTTGTTATTCTACAATGGATTGCAGTTTGAACTTGCATCCTGATAAACGTAATGAACCGTGAAAAGTTTTTTCTCCAATAGATTTAACGGAACCTTATATAAATCTTTCGTGCAATATATATTAAGTTTCATATGGGCTTTCCTTTTAAAGATGAAAAATTAATTATCATATAGCCCGAAAATAAAAGATGGAATCTTAGCGGATCGAATGAACTTGATTTCAATCTGCAACTCCCCAGGCGAAAAAGGAATCCATTAATACAGTCGTATCAATTGAATTGCTAATCAGCAAAAGGGCAGCAGTAAAAGTTACATGTTATCTCAATCGCGCAAATAAAAAGAACGAAACAAACTTGGCGGGGAGGTCATACCGCAGCAGAATCCATGTCAACGGTGCGTCTAACGGTCGTAGTCATTGACGTTGTTCGTTCGATAGTGGTTTACGTGATTCACGTATAAATGCTATTGTGCTTACCTTGATCCTTTATGTAGGTCGGCAACTTTTTTTCGATGGTTTATCGCGCGTTTGCTTTTTGTATTTGTACACGTGTGCGAGATGCACTCTTGCCATGCTACATAACGGTTGTATTCGATTCCTTAATTTCGAGGCTTCTAATGGCGTAGGTTTTATCTCCTTAAGAGACTCTATTGTGATTTGAAGACAAGTGTGTTCTCGTTAATTGTGATCCTCACGAGAGGGTCCAGGATTACTTTTCGGATTAGATTAATCGTTAACCTCGTCATTCTTCAAATGTTTGGTATACACATATATAATAATTAATTGAGATTACAAAGCGTGCACTATATAGAAAAAGACTCGCATTTACAGCTTTCTATTATATACGATATTTCATTCACAATGTATTTACCAATCGTTAATATGTTTTATAAGCGCGTTATTACCCGCGAACTTATGTCACATGTAAGTTTTTTTAAAATTACGTACATTATAAAACGGATGCGTGGGCGCAAGATCATATTCTTTGATAATAAAATGCAAGTTAGGTAACTCGCTACGCATTTCAATTACATTTCTACTTTTTTACAGTAAATGTACAGTATAAATAGATTTTTCGATGGAGGCAAAATAAAAGCAGTCTGGCTCGCGTTACGAAATGAATGAACTGGGTAATCGTTTATGAAAAGAGCTTACGTAAACTCTGCTCGCAGAGAGCCAAAGGTTCAAATGCTATTCACTCCGTTCAATCGACGAATAAGCTTCTCTCTAGCTTTGCTGTATTGCAATTGAATAGTGATGAATTAAAACAACGGCAGGGAATATTAAACTTGATAAAAGCTATCTAGTTTTGAGTATATTCAGATCTGATTGACAGGACGAGTGCGGTAGACACTGTAAAAACTGAAAGGATCTGCAGTAATATACTACTGTTTTCGTTCTTTGCCATAATACATTGTGTATTCTTATTTACAACTTAACTCAAAAACATCAAATAGATAACTGCATCTGATCAATAGTGAGTTCAAGCAGCAATTTCAAAAATTCTTTTCATGAAGAGGACCTCCACATTGTCAAACATACACTACCAAGCAAACCCGGTAAAGTCTCGGAACGAAGCAGAGCAGCGTCGCTGAGCGAACCGAAAGCAGAGAAAAAACACGTGCGCGAGCGCACGGCAGAAAACCAGTTGTCGCGCGCGAGAGCTATAAGCCCCGACAGGTTTTAAAGGCGACAAAGAAATCCGTTCTGAAAGAACGAACGAGGGACTCTGAGACATTGCCGTACATCCAACTCGTTCAAATGTAACGCTTAGCGGCTACTCTTGCGACCTTGTTTTTACAGTTCAAGTTTGACAAAGACATTCCGCGTTTGCGCTTGTCTGTATGGAGCATCTACGTCTGCGATGAAGGAGATTTGTCTGATCTTGCAACTTCGTTTTAGTTTTGTGAATCATTAAATTATTTTTATTGGATTTCAATGAGGGTATCTCGTTTTAGTGGTTCAGTGTGGAGAGCTGTTCATAAATCACATACACCTTCGTCATAAAGTAATCGAAGCATTCGAAAATATATTTACTTAAAAGCCATTAAACTTATAAAAGCAAGAAACGAGGGCATTCGCGCGGCTGGATAATTGATTATTCCTGATACCCAATGGGCTAAAGTAGATTAATTTGCGTGCACTCATTTTTATCGGCGCCCCTTTTCCTGTCGATTTATTATTCTTTTTTTTTTCAACCGACACATCACACTTTCTCTTTCACGCTTGCGTGATCCTATCGCCATGAAAGTTTATTTATTATTTTTCTTCTTCTTGCGTACTCCTTATATCCCGTCGAGTGATCGTCACTTTAAGATCTTAATCGATCGCGCCTACCAGGCTTGATTAATTGGGGAAAGTCAAAAATCTGAGCTGACAAGCCGTTGGTTCTTCGGCTTTGACTGATATATGCAAGTCCCGTGGCAAATTGTTGCTGTTTTTTTCTTAACAAAATTCTCGTTGACTAAATTATCATTGCTTTTTAAGTAGATTACATATTAAATGGAAATTCCTTTGACGCTGTTATTCGTTAATTCTTTTACGTCAATATTCGAAGTCTAATACGGAGCACGTCTATTTGTACACACGCACAAATACAAACAAACACGTCGTTGGCAAAGCGTGAAAATTATACATTCAGTCAGAGGACACTCTTTACTTTTTTAAACCTCCAATATCTACTTTCTAGACTTCGTCGGATGTTGATATTGCACTTTTGTGAAAGAAAAAAATTGATTAACATGCGTCACTTTCATGCTGCGACAGTTGAGCCCTGCCTCGTTAACAGTTTATTTAAAATTCGCGTGACTTAACACTTCGGAAAACAATCTGGCGGAGGTTGAATAAATTTCATTTCTAGTGCACACTCATCGACAAACTTGATGAGATCAAATATGAAAATAAACATATAGTCAGTATCTCTCAGAAGGAAACGAATATTCGTCAACCTATCCAAAGATGAATAGTTTTAAAAGCATAATGTAAGAGCAAAATAATGCACACTGATCTACAAATGTATTCTCAATTCAAATTAGCAAGCAGTGAATCGTGCAAAGATTGTACAATTCCATTAGACCCCCAAAGCAGCAGATATATAAGAAATTTTTTTTATTTTTTTCTCTTTCTTTTTTGGCCCTTTTGTTGCGTGCCAAGCAAGGCCGCGAGACCCCCCCCCCCCCCCCCATAAATGATTCCTCACTCGACGAGGAGATATTTTGGTAATTGTTGAGGGTTCTGTATGTTCAGACAAGTCGTGCCTTGGTTTTTCTTTCTTTTTCTAAGTCCGAAGTTTATCTTTTTGATGAGTTACGAACAGGCAACGTATCAGTCAATGATTTATTTATTCTTTAGATTAGAAAGTAAAACCTCTATTGTTCGATTAAGAACTGACAAGACAATCGCATTATTAATTAGCAGTTATATAGGCACTTGGCACTTCTAGTCTTGAACAAACGAGATAATGGACTTATCAAGTGATAGTTAAGAAATCATCGACTCTTTTACTTATTAAATCAACTATTATTTAGCAATCTTAGATATTTTGTTCTATGTCAAATGAATCTCATCGCGTTAATAAGCTAATATAAGGTATTTCCTTATGTTGATTTCCATGACTTTGTCACCGGTCTAAGTATTAACTATGAATTTACGACGATAAATAATCTAATGTTGGCCAAGACAGAGGAAAGCCCGCTTTGACATAAAATCCGTAAAGATATAATATTATTCTCAAGGCTATTGTATTTTTAGATTGCCTTAATAATGTGATATCAAGGGTTGTTTTGGGTAGTGCAGTTTTATATATCTTTTAAAAACTGTTTTTTGATATTTAAAAACTACCGATATAGAAATGTTATATTGTTCAATACTATATAATAGTATATGTGGACGCAGGAATATACGATAAAAAATTATATCCTTGTGTAGCTTTCTCATAACAGTTTCCTCAGTTTCCTTTTGTATGCATATCTTTATTAGGTGTATTCTATCAAAACATGAATGACTTGTCTCGATCTGCTCGACATTTACCACTTTCATTACTAACCTTTTAGTTGTCACTATATGGTTTGAAAACATTTTGTTTCCAATTATCTACTAAGTATTTCTATTTTCACTCATACCGTAGATATTTCTATTGTCCCAGATCGCGCATTTTAAATCTAAAAAGACATGAACGGGCAACGACTGAGTTTTATCACACTTCTATCCGTTCATCCTGATCTCGCTTTTTAATATGTTCTTTTTGATTCTCTTTTTTATACACTTTTTTTCTCCGACTTCATTCATTTTATTTCATTTGTTAAATAAACAAAAATGGAATACATTTTGTTTAAACTTGAAATGTTTTTGACAAGAATGATATATCCATTTGCACAATTTGACATACAACTTATCAATTTTGAAAATGCAAATATCTTTTAATATACCGATGAAATGTTAATGAATCGACGAAACTCAGCAAAAAATACATTACTCAAGCGATACAGTGCAAAAAATCAATGTATCAGCGTTTCCTGCGACCTCAATTTTTCCTTAAATACCGTTTGCCGCACGATGGAGGCACAGTTAAACCTGCAAGATCACGACAATGCGCTAGTTTATTATCTTTGCGTATATCAATTTGGTGGCAGCCAGTTATCTGCCATAAGAAGAATTTATCAAGGAAAACTATGCGGCGTTGGCGGATATGTAATAGTAAATTGCGATGGACCGAAATCCTCATCAAGACTCACGTCCCAATCAGATCAATCTCAGTTGTTGAATAACGCAATGTCGAAAAAATTATCAGATCTGAAAATCAAGCTCCACGATCCTTTGAGTATGTAAATGAAGATCCTGGTAGGTCAGATAATACCTAACACCGACTTACTTTGTAAAGAATTTAATCAATGAAGAAAAAAATGAAAAATTGTTGTCAAGATATGCAACCATACCAGGCCAACCCTTGAAACTCTTGAATGACACATTGGCAGAAGAATCGTCGAATCTAAAAATGGGAATTTTTGTAAATGAAAATAAAGAAAACAGATTATTATCAATATTTCTATTCAGACTGGATAAATTTCATCTATTAAACAACGAATCACTAAGAGAATCGCCAAATATAATGTTAACAATTTTTGCGGATCGGAAAAAAGGAAAAAAAACAAATTTCTCTCAATGAATAGATCCAGGTAGTGCCTTCCATTTCATTACTGAATCGACTTTCGTCATTTAAATAAACATTTTACATGATTTCATCTATTTAAAGTACGAGTTATCAACTATATCGCTGCATTTATTTTATTTATAAATTATTCTTATTTTTTTAATAAATATTATTTATTTACTTTGTTTTTAAATCATACAAAACACAACGCTTCAACAATTATTATAGACCATCACAGTTTTTTACTTCTATTTTTTTTAATACCAACTAAGAACGAATGTTTTTTATAGATAAACGCACTTATTCAAATATATTAGTGTATTTCCGTTTCTCATATATTTTATACACTAATGCGCTAATTATCATTATGTTTTCGAATAATCAACAGCAACCTAATAGTAAATTTATTAAGCAATCTTAAGTCGTATATGTGCAACGTGGCGTCTGGAAAAATTCGCTTTACTTTTCATATCCGTAAATAATCGGTATAAATAACAAGTTAAGCACATCAAAAGCTCTTGTTCAGCGTGAAAACTTATAACTTTATGAAGTGTTCGTTATCGAAATCTTTGTAAGTTTGGCTAATTATGAAACTAATTGCTATAATTGAGTTGTACGAGATTGCCAATTTCCAGTTTCATAATTATATTAAGTTTAACGTTATCCAATCTGTCACCCAGGCTCATACGGAACTTGAAAGCAATGTTATTTTTATTTTTCTTGTTTGACAGAATCTTTCCATTGGTAAGACTAATTGGATTTTGTACTTTGTACATAAACATTCTCATTTCAATGCTCTGAATAAAATTTAAATTGTTTCTACCATTACTTATCTTGACTTTTATGCAATAAAATTTGATAAAAATGACATTTGCCGTAGTTGACTTTTTGACTTTTACTTTTTAATATTGTTTTTTATTTGAACGCACATAACATAATAAACATTTTGACTTGTATATAAATTTAACCTATATTTATGTTTGTTTCAGGTACGTAATGTTCCTTATTGACTTTATCTGACATGAGGTCAGCAAAGTAAGTATTTGAAGGTATATTTTTGTTTTCTATATTTTTTTTTCATTGAAATATCTAACTGATGTTACTGAAAGAAGAAGAACGGGACTATAAAGCTAACAAAAATAATTACAACAACAACCTGGTAGCATGTCAAAATCAGTTAGTTAAGCTCTCTCCGTAAGATTTTTGAAACTTCAAACTTTATCTTAAATTTTCCACATTCGGTTGGAATGGGGTTAATCGGAGTGTACGGGAGCCCGAAATAGCCAAGTCAATCGTCCTTTTTTAATCGACACATCGCGGAAAAGTCTGCGCGTCAGCTGCGCTACCGAGAGACGAGGAGAAAGAGCGACTGAGAGAGAGAGAGAGAGAGAGAGAGAGAGGGAGAGAAGGTCGGTGAACCTCTGTTATTTTCGAAGCTGGGCATGTATGTACATGATAAAAAGTAAACAAAAATTATACTAGTTTGATTTTAGGAGGAAATTTAATATCAAATTGAATGAATATTATACTTTGTCGGCCTCTCATTTTACTATTTTGTTTATAATTTAGGTCTAGTTTAAAACGGTCTTTTCGAGCGATTAAAAGAAAAAGCAATCGATCTCATCTAAGAAATAATTCTTTCTTGATAATGTAGGTAAACCAACACTTCTCAGCTTGTTATTGTTGGTCGTACTTTCCAGCTTTTAAAGAATACGACAAAGAATACGAAAAAAAATCTTTTGTCGTAACAATCAGCATCGTGTTCGCTTTAAAGCGTCACGTTTTTCCACCAAATATCGACTTTCTCTCCCGTGGTGTTTTATTTCGTTAAGAAAGAAGTTTCCAAGCATCGAGGAAAATTCGTGACTCCTTTTAACGCCGAACTGCTCGAAGGCATTTTACATAATTAGAGATGCACGCGGTCGATTGTACGAGAACCTGCTGACCGATTTTCCAAACCTATAGATATACAATTTTGTTTATTTCTTTGTGCCAGTTAACTAATTTCGTACCACCTATTTATGCAATCACGCGTACACTTTTGTATAATAATTAACTATTATTAGAGTATCACAATAGCTTCAAATTCCATCCCGATAACATTCAAATGAGAAAGATATTAAGCGAGTACTAATGTTCAATGAACTCTTGAGAATTTCCTTTCAAAATTATATGATTTCATTTGTGAACCAGATACTTATTACAGATAGCATCTCGATTAGAGAAAGAAAAGAAGTTTCATTTTCATAGTACAAAAAAAAATAATTAATGATCTGGTATCGATACAAACATTCATCAAGTCGAAACGAGTCATAGCGAAGTAAGGAAGCAATAGAGTGCAAAGACCAAGGATTGTAATTGTGTGGAGCAAAGCAAAAAAAAGCAAGGTAAAAAAGGAGATAGCTCTTTCTACTGTTACGAAACGGAAACTAACTATTAATTTGATTACGTTAACCGATATGAATATGACCCCTTAATTTGTGGATAAGCGTACATCATCGCGTTCGCGGAAATGGAAGTTTCATAAGGATGCTGCTTTTGTCTTATTTATCAAGTAATAAAGAGCACATCATTCGTGTTCAAAAACTGAAAAAGGAAAATCATGCATGGAGTGCGAGTTTCGAATTTAGCATTTTAAAACTTTCGAGGAACCAGAACCGAAATACAAAAGAGTTGCCGCATGCGAGAACAAGCTGCGAAAAAAGCTACCAAGACACCCCGGGATAAATGCACGATCAGGTAACGGGAATAATTTTATTGAGCATGTGTTTTTTGCTCGATGCGAAAAGACTCGTTTGATCTCTTTATTTTTGTGGCAAAAGAGCTCATGAGTGCTTTACGTGTTCCGATTTTTGTATAAAATTGTCAGTTATTGGTTAATTAGCAAAATACAATGAAAACGTTATTTCGCAGATGAGATTTTCATTCGATAATCTAGAAAGAAAGAGTAAGAATAAAATATGAAAGTATGCAGACAGGAGTGCGTGACTTTTCATTTTATTTAATGAGCCTCTTAGACACGAATAAAAACTAAATTTTAAAAATGATTTCATTTTTATGTGATCCAAGCTGAATGTTCATTTGGTAATTTATTAAAGCCTCGTTGAATTTCTGCGAGAAGGGGATTCATTGCTAACTCTTCCTAGACGTTTTTTTATACTTTGATGTATCAAAGAAAGTTTTCGCGATGAATCACGCGCAAAACAAAAGCTTGTCACGCGAAGGCAAGAGGAATCGTCGTTGATTCTGGCCGAAAAAGAAAGTGCATTTCTAACACATACAATACAATTGCTCATGAAGTGTACATACATGAACGTGTAATGCAAGTGAAAGAAAGACGGCCAAGTGGTTTAAAAGAGTTAAACGCACATTTGTCGTTGCCGAAAGCGGCTGTTGCTAGCGGTTGCTCGCTGGCAACTGTGATAGCGCAGCAAAAGGAAAAGTGACAAACTGCCGCGCGTAAAAATACGACTTTAGTCATTTTATCACTCCGCGGGTTTGCGACTCTTCCTGCCCGACAAAAGTTTTATGGACATACGTGTTGAGACTCTCAAGTTGGATTGGTACCCGAGGTAACTGGCAAACTGTTTGCCTTTCCAAAGTTACGATCGGCACACGATTATTGAAAAGACAATTACGCGTGCATTCTTGCGTAAGGCGGTAATCATGTACTTTGAAAGATTGGCGATCTTTCATGTGACGCGAAATCTTCTTAGTCGATGTCTACGGTGATTTATGAAACAATGTTACTTTATCATTTCCGTCCCTTTTCTTTATTGGTACAGCCCAAAATTAACGGCTTGGAACCACTACAATACGCGCACATACATGTTCTTGATAACAAAAGTCGAAAATCGTGTTACGAAGAAAGCGCAACGTAAAGGAGAGAAGAGACCGACCATGAATCACAATCAAACGGAAGGAGAGAGAATCTTGTTGCGAAATGAGTTTAATATTTTGCGCTATCTTACCTTCAGACTACTACTATAGCCTGCTAATGACTTATTTTTTCTTTTCGAAGTATTTCTGTCCGAATTCGTCATTCGGTTAACGAGCCGTTCTTTAAAGGCGCACTTCTTAGAAATATTCTGTCTTTGCTTTTCAAGACTTTCTTCATTTGATCAATCGAATCCAGAAGCTTCGTCATTTATATAATATATTGATGACAGCAATGAACATATCAAAGAATTGAAAAATATTTTATTTTAAAACAATTTAATGACTTTGATTATCAAGAAATGCATTTAATCAATCATACTACCAAGAAACTCACTTTTACATTTTTAAAAGATTGATGATGTGCAAAGATCGTTATCACTGATGTTATTTGAACTCCATGGAGCATTTTGTATATCTCATTTGAATCAATTCTTTTGTTCTGATGCAAAATGAGTCGCATGAAGTAACTGAATTTCTTGAAATTCATCTCTAAAAAAAATTCAAACGAGACATTCAATTACACAGCATAAATTTCAACAGCTGAAAATTTCATCCAGATAAGAATCTCTAAGTTAACGATTTGTTCACACGGTCCACCTATGTGGCATCCAAATAAGGAAGTCCACGAGATAGACGTAATACTGTTCAGAGTGATCTTTCATAGATCCCCAATGCTTGTGTTGGACTTTTACGTATTATTGATGTCATCGCGCGATCGCATAATTACGCAAACAAATCTAGCTATTAGTCTGCACGAATGTGGTCTATCAATGGTCCTCTACTCTATGAGATACGATTGACGTAAGCTTCTCCATTGTGATGGTAAATACATTTCGTTTTTTTGCGCATCTTCGCAAATCATATAAATCATAGAGCTCAAACAAAGAAGAAAGTCAAGAGAAACAATTAAATCTGATTGGTTTCACTTGTGGTCGGTCAATTCAAAGACGGACGCGTGTGGCCTGTCAATTGACCAATCGACGCAACGCTAAACTCAACTTCACGCGTGTGCGAGAGTCCCCCCCCCCCCCTCCCTATCACAGTGGAATGTTAATTAACCATTATTTCGCAGTCTGCTGGACAACGTGATTATTATGTTGTCGTCATCCAGTCAACATTTTGCTAAATCAATATATCTGCTGGAAGAATTTTCATGTTGCGTCGTCGCCTAAATAAACTGTACTTATATGGAACACTGTTCGAAATACTGTGGATATCTGAATATGATTTATGTTGACTTTTACAAAGAGAATTTGCACCTGAACTTTATTTTAGAATCATGGGTTTTATTCAATAGTTTGAAAATCTCGTCAGTCTAATTAAAATATTTTCAATACAATTGACACTTTGAAATATAACATTGAATTGATTTGTTTCGTTTCTTAGAACTTCAATATACATATGAAACGATCCATCATCTTTTATGAAATCAATTGCGTAAAAGAAAAAGATCGCGATTTCAAAGTCAAATCATTGTTCAAATCCTCGACTAACTCATTAGACAAGAAGAACATTTTGAAAATAACGGATAAACGAGGGTCAATAACGTGACTTGAACGTATTTCAGAACATTAAAAATTTCGTTATTGTTATTATTTGTAATGAATCCTAGACATAATATACATATTTTGTAATACAACCTATCTTAAAAAAAATTGTGAATCGGCGACGTTCAGCGTTGTGATTGGTTGATGCTAAAACAGAATGCAAAATTTTGAATTTTCATATACTATGTAATATTTTTATTATATTTCAGCCGTAAATTCAATTTATGCATAATTAACATTGACAATAATTTGCAAGAATGGAAATATACCGTTAATAAATCGTTTTAAGAATATAAAACCTTATGTTTTAAAATTATCAGTACAAATCATTACTTTTATAACCACCTGTGATATTGAAATAAATATTGTCCTGTTAAAATTTGGTAGAAAAAGAATAAAATAGAGGAGAATACATTTTTATGTTTTATATATTATTAATTAAAAAGTATGTGAGCAACGAGAACTAATAATCAGAATATTAAACTCGTTAAATTTTAAGTATATTCACGGGTGTTTTCATCAAGGTAACAAAAAGCACACGATGTTAAATTCATTATTACTCATACTAATATAAAATTGGAGCCATAAATATTTACTACTATTAAGAATGAAAAGTTTAGTGTCGTATAATAGTATAACAGCTTGATGTATCGTAGGTCGAATTAATCTTTTAGATAATTTTTCCGATATATCTTTAAATGAGTAAAAGTTCATCGGTTTTTGTCAAAAAATAGGTGCAAGTTCTATTTTTATTCACCGATCCATTTTAAACTGAATGACTTATTCGCATCCATTAGAATCTCTAAGTTAGCATGTAAAAAGTTGAAATAACGTAATAAATAACCGAAGAACATTAAAGAAAGAACGCGCGAAGCACGCTAAATAATTAGTTCAAAAAGAGGACATTTCCTGACGAAAGTACCTTTCCAAATTCATTCCTCATAATCAAAAAGATGAAAAAAATCACAAACAAACACCTGTTTCTTTTTCTCTCGACGTGTTTTAAGTGAAATCTCAAACACACACATACATACGCACAGGGCAGCTGGCGCAAAGAAGCGTCGCGATGATTTACGTGGGTTCCGTGCGCGAAGGCAGAAAATAGATGCGTGTAAATTTTCTTTCAGGCATTGTCAGGTCTCTCTCTCTCTCTCTCTCTCTCTCTCTCTCTCTCTCTCTCTCTCTGTTTGGACTGACGTTACATCCCTCATCCCTCCAGCACAAAAGCATCACTTGTTCGAACTTCATTATCGTGCTAAAAATATTTTCGCGCCAAATAATGGAGTTGTATTTACCACGCCAAACAATACGTCGATTTTTCGCATTTTTCAAGTGTTTGACGACTGTCTTTTATTCTTGTTCAGCAAATATGTCAATACCAATTGACTTTCTTTATGTTTATTAACTCCTCACGTAAACTATGTCGGCATACGTCGGCAATGGATGTAAGTACGGCGATTATTTTGGTAAATGCGTTAAAGGTTTTCCTGGCGTTTTTTGAAATACTTGGACTTCCATAGTTCCATTTTAGTCTCCACAAGCGTTTTTGTGCTTTTACTACCTCGTGCACTTTTAGTACTTATCTGTATGCGCTTTTCTCTTCTATGTGCGAAGCAACAGTCTTGTCAACTTGTGTGTTTGCAGTTCATCTCTAACATAAGCGTGGAAGCATTACATACACTGGAAAAAGTTTTTCTTATTGTCACAGTTAAATAATTTTTTTGGAGTGTTTACTTCATTTAGATTCCGTGAATTTTATTCTTCGATTATTTCATCTGGAAAATATGTTTAGTTTGAAAGTATTACGTTTTTGATTATTTTTATAATTAAAACTCGTCAACCGACTTTTAATTCAATCAGTAGAGGGAAACTGCAGATAAAAATTCAGATATGGAAAAATTTAACTGAAATATGTCAGAAATAATATAAATATTGCCCTATATGCCGCGTAACTCGAGATTTTGCATCAGTTTTGTTATTAAGAGATCAAAGTTTGCAAAAATAGGTTTTAGAAGTCTGTAAGCCATGATATGCATATTAGATAAAAGCGTTGAGATATAAATTGTAGAAAAATGCAAAAGCTACATTTTGAGTTATTGCACGATAATTTTCGTTCATTAGTTATTGCAAAAAGTACCAACAACTGTCGCAAATGGCCATTTTTAAGATATCAAATATTTATTGTAAAATTAATATTTTTTAATTTTTTAATTTTTTTTGCTGTTAACGCTCTTACAATTCTATAAAATATAAACTCTCGTGCGATTGAATATATTCATTAGATGTTCAGACATTTAAATTAGTTAAGTAAGAGGTGGCTAAAGTACGGAGTCATAACTTTTTTTGGTCGAAAGGATTGAATTGCCAATCAATTCAGTTTCTTTGTCAAAACGTCAATTTTGATAATTCACCAGTACTAAAAAAATATTAATTTTGTAATAAATATTTGATACTTAAAAATTGGCAATTTTCAACAGTTATTGGTACTTTTTGCAATAACTAATAAACAAAAATTATCATGCAATAGCTCAAAATGTAGCTTTTGCATTTTACTGCAAGGTATATCTAAACGTTTTTATCACAATAAGCTTCGCAAACCAACTAAATGGAATCTAGTCAATGCAACATTGAAGAAAATAACAAATTCAAAGAAAAAAGCTGCAATAAAAGTACTCAATTGAAAATATTCCTATTTTGTATTATTACAGTATTATTACAATAACTACTGTATTGTTACTAATTAATCGCTATGTTATTATTTTAAAAATGTGAAAAACAATAAAGTTGAACTATTGCTAAAAATAATTTAATACATTTTTATTTCAGTATCGGATAATCTTAATATATTAAAAATTACACTATTTAAAAAATATTAAGTTCAGGTTAATTATGCTATTTTACAAGAAAAGTTTTTGAAAAAATCTTGAACTCATATTTTCTAATGCGATTCAAAGCCAATTACGAGAGAAAAAAGGATTTTCAAAGCTGTGCTTTAAATATCTTTTAATATCTTTGAATGTCTTTTAATAATAAATATCAAAAGTTTTAGTTTTCTCGTTTCAATATTCGATTTGAAAGAATATTCCACTCGGCAGAGGAAAGTAAATTCTTATTCGCCTGTCTAGAATACCTAAAACTAAACTTAGATCTTACAACAGGGATTTGGACAGCCCTTATTGTCTCACAAATATCAGCCCTGTGTATACCTGTCGAGAAGAACCTATAATTCAGCAGCTCGTTGCTAGTTCGTGCAATGAATGCCGTATGCGAGGTCGTACTGCCTCGTGGCCCGCGAATAGTGTCATAGGTCGACAGCTAGTAATCGCGAAAGATGTAGGTCGATCGAGCGCAGGGGACGAACGCAAGGAAAGAAAGAGAGTCAGGCATGACAATTAGAGAACTCAGAGATAGACAAATAGCTCTTTATGTGCGAAGGATTATAGCCTAATATAAGTGATAGAGAGAGAATAGAGGTATCGAGTCGGTATTTACATTTGGCCTTGTACCGGCACCCTTGAGTAGACACCTGCGGTATGTCTCGCACGCTCGCTACTGTAGGCAATCGTCGCCTTGAGACTCGTCAACACGGGTGCATCAAGACGTGGCGATGTCAAGCGTGCCTAATCATCGCACTCACAGTTCCCAAATTGACACACCAAGTCACGGCCACTCACTGACGCATACGCGGCATCGCGCACGACGAAGATGATGGATCAACCGATGAACCAATGACTCGATAAAGAAAAGCTAGGAGGAGTAGAGAGAAAAAATATATGGCAAAAAGTCATCAGTGCAATACGTGCGAACGCATTATTCATTAGCCAATTCGGCCAGCTAAAATTGCCGGTCAGAGGGCAGTGGCGCGGAAGAATCCCCACTCTCTTTCTCCTTTCTTTCAGCGGTAGCCCGTGACAAGTCTTGCCCTATACAGATCCTTCGCGCGCTCCCACATTCGCGGTTCTCTCTCTCTCTCTCTCTCTCTCTCTCTCTCTCTCTCTCTCTCTCTCTGTGATATTAATTTAAGTAATATTATATGTACATACTTTGTTAATTAGTTTTGTTAATGCAAATAAAAAGAATCAATCAATCAATCAATCTCTCTCTCTCTCTCTCTCTCTCTCTCTCTATCTATCTAATATTTGCCTACAGGCAGGAGTACATTACTCTCTTATCTACTTCTGCTACTGCAGGCGTTTCGCCTACTAGATACATTCGTATATATAAATATATCAAATGATGATTTTTGATAAGATTAATAACTCATTGAAGGAGTTCAAAATTTCAAGAGACAAGGTAGAAATAAAACTCGTTATGATCTAAAAGTAAATATACTACGTTGCAACAAATTTAAACAAAACGGATCTATAGATCAGCTATCTGATTACCTATATCAGTTGTCCTATAAATGTGACCCAGATACAAATGAAGACACCCGCACGTGTAAATGCTAAAGTTCAAACATAAAGCGCTTATTGATTTAACCCATATATCCCTGGTATCGAAGGTTTCCGTCAGCTACCTCATTAATATTTTATAAACGCCTCTATCGGACCTATAATTTTCCAAGCAGAATGCCTCGAAGTGAATGTACATATCCGTGGTTTTATATTGTACACATGCGATTGTGTATATAAAGTTTAGGGTCAAGGCTGTCGTGCGGTTGATCTGTCGGGAGGACGTAATGCTCGTTAAACGGTCAGCCTTGAAAGTTTTAAGATGAGGATGATTAGGCTTTGTGTTCGTGTATGTGTATTTGAGGATAGCCAGTGGCGATGAGTAACTTTTTTCTCCTCTTATTTTTTAGAGAGATATTTTTTATTATTGCGCCGGTTGTATTCTTTATGATGACTTACGAGGACTTACCCGTTAGAGACTTACCATTGATCTCAATTACTGGCAAAATAATAGACGGAAAAAGCTTTGTTCAATTATATCTGAAACGGTTACCAATTTTTTAAAAATTCATGTCATTTCAACAGAACATACTGACAATTCAATGCATTTTATTTATTTATGAAAAAATCTTCTAACATTTCGTCAAATTCGCTTTTTATTTTATCGATAATCTTTACTAGTTTTTCACGATTTTATTAAAATTTAAAAGGTTTTATCAACCACGTATGAAACTGCGATCTTGATAAACAAATCCCCAACTGAAAAGAGAATTTGGCGATTTAATGAAAGAAAAGCATATCATGAGATATTAATACACAATATAGATTTTTTATAAAAACTTATCTTACAAATTTTTTAGATTTTGATCATAGTAAAACTATAGGATCATTATGTAATTTTATCAAATAATCCGATCAGTTTAATAAGAATAATATAAATTTGTTGGCAACCTACGTATTGACTTTGCTTACATAAAATAAAAACGACGTTTATCATAAACTACATACACTATTGCCTCATAATTTACTATAGTTATTGGTCACCTGCTAATATAATTAATATTGCATAATAATATTAAGAATAATTCGAGTGTTGATAATTAAATCAATGAATTGTTGATTCAAACGTTTAACTCAAAAAGATTGCCTTAACATTTTCATTGATTTTTTTCCACAATGATATTTTATAAGACTTTTCGAGTTATTTCAGTAAGTATTAATTAAGACTTCAGAATCCTTAGCCTCAAATCCAATGAAGCAGTAGTATTGTATCTGAAATTTAAATTCAATGAAGATTGTATTTTGCTATAAGAAGCTCAAGTTTCTATGTATAAAGCGCAGTGACTATTATAAACTTGACTTCGTATCAACTTTAACTCTCCAAACTGTATTAAACTGTTAACTTTATAGTCCATGAAAAAATTCAATAAATCCCGAGAGAAACTCCACTAGAATATTGATCCTTGAAAAAGAGATCTTCAAAATAAATGGATAGTTAAGCTCAGCCGTCAACTTTTTAAATAAATAATTAAATTTTTTATTTTTTCTGCATCTTATGCAAGACGATCCAACCTTGGCATATTAATATTTACTCGCGGATGACACATCGTCGAAGGAAAGCTCCTCTCTTCGGTAAGACAAGCTGTGATACTCCAATAAATGCTCCGCTGGTGCCGATGTCCTTGAAACGAGATAGGCAATGTTGCGCTTTGTGCAGCTTTACTATACGATAAGCGCATTGTATAGTGTCGTTGTGTATATATTAATTCGATCGAGGTCGCAAGTCGATCTCAACACTGCAGATTTTTACAGATATATCAGCTTTGAAATGTTTGATCATCGATTGTTTGAAATGTTTGCAAATCCTGAGTTTAAATGAGATTTTATTTCAATATCCAATTTAAATTGCGTATTGGCCTCTAAATATTGACTCTATTGCTATTGCATTCAAATTCTGTCACCTGCAAATAAATATCGATGTATTTTTTCAATCACATGCGACCAGCAGCTCGTATATTTCATTTGAATTGTATTATTTGCCAAGCGTGCACAGATTCACGTTTGAAATTACATAAATCGAAAAAATCGAAATATCAGCAGAGTAAAAAACTTTGGAAATTTTGACCTATACATTGCTATTTAGAAATCTAGAAATGAGTATCGTCAAGTAAATAAAGAGCAGTTTCAAAAATAGCACTCGCAAATGAAATGTTCCGTAATTGAAAATAAGAAAAGCGTCGTGGCAAAAATCGACAAGACGAATGTTTATAGAGTGATTCACATGCTAATTAGAAAAAGAAATAGAACGAAAAGGAGAATGTATTCGGACGGCGAGAAAACTTAATACGTAAATACATACACTGCTCGTCAATCACTTTTGCCATGCTTACCTCAAAATTAGGCAAACTTGAAAGTTTTGTATCTCGGTCGAAAATCATCGTATCACAAAAAACAGCAGGGCATTTTAAAGGTAATAGCAAAAGCTTCCATTTAAGACGTGCAGAGACTTAAAAATGAAAATATGTGTTTTTTACAGTAAAAAAACTGATTAAAAAAATTTCAATTTTTTTAACCTCGACTTAAATCAATGCCAATTTAGAACCAGGCGGTGGAGGGCAAATCGACCGGAGGGGTTCGGAGGGTAATGTTTTTCCCATTAAAATTAGCCCCCGCGGGGTTCTATCCGATGTTTTTTAACCGAGTTACGGCGTTTTTTATAAAAAGCAACCTTCTTTTTCCAATCCTCAATTACTTCGACTTGCGTACGTTTTGGAAGAAAATGCCAAAGAGAAAAAAGTTTCATTTTGTGTCCAAGAATACGAAAATAAAGTTAAAATAAAGAAATAGAGAAAAAAATTTTTTTCGGGTTTTTAGCGTATTAAAAAAAATAAAGGAATTTAACTTTTTTTTTACGCTTAGTTTTAAAATGTCTAGGAACGTAGTAAATCACAAAAAAACTAAAACTAAGCTTAAAAAAAAAGTTAAATTCCTTTATTTTTTTTAATACGCTAAAAACCCGAAAAAAATTTTTTTCTCTATTTCTTTATTTTAACTTTATTTTCGTATTCTTGGACACAAAATGAAACTTTTTTCTCTTTGGCATTTTCTTCCAAAACGTACGCAAGTCGAAGTAATTGAGGATTGAAAAAAAAGGTTATTTTTTTACAAAAAACGCCGTAACTCGGTTAAAAAACATCGGATAGAACCCCGCGGGGGCTAATTTTAATGGGAAAAACATTACCCTCCGAACCCCTCCGGTCGATTTGCCCTCCACCGCCTGGTTCTAAATTGGCATTGATTTAAGTCGAGGTTAAAAAAATTGAAATTTTTTTAATCAGTTTTTTTACTGTAAAAAACACATATTTTCATTTTCAAGTCTCTGCACGTCTGAAATGGAAGCTTTTGCAATTACCTTTAAAATGCCCTGCGGTTTTTTGTGATACGATGATTTCCGACCGAGATACAAAACTTTCAAGTTTGCCTAATTTTGAGGTAAGCATGGCAAAAGTGATTGACGGGCAGTGTATATTCGATGCCAATAAGACAAGAGAAAAGGGCATTCGTTAAACAATCTTTCTCTTCCGTTCTCGATTCGTGACCATGCAGCTGATAGAAAAACAAACTCAGGTAGCGCGAAATATGGGCAAATAATTATTCTCTGTGTGTGACTATGAAACGAAACTATAGTATCTTTACCAATCAGGAAAGGCTTTAAAATCCGATCGATCTCTTGCCCGCGCCAGCGAGAAGCTGCAGTCGTTGTTTGGCTTTCTCTTTTTCCAAACGAGAAAATACAAACTTTTTTTTTCTCTCTCTCTCTCTCTCTCTCTCTTTCTTCCGCTATCTAGTCGTCATTGTGTTCTTGCTGTGAAAACAGATTTTTAATTTGGTTTCATAAAGAAAGCCATTCAGCAACAACTTGTGCAATTTGTAAAAATGACTTGGTAGAGGTCTATTTACTCTGTAATATCAACTTCACCTTTTAGACACATATATGCACGCCCCTTTCTTGGTTTAATTGTATATGTGTGTTGTACGCCACGTACTCCATTACTTTCCATTTCACTTCACGAAGCTTCTCTCTCTCTCTCTCTCTCTCTCTCTCTCTCTCTCTCTCTCTCTCTCTCTCTCTCTCTCTCTCTCTCTCTCTCTCTCTCTGTTTCACTCATCTGGATTTTGTTACTAGCTTTACTATTTTTCATTGTTTCATTGTTAATGAGTCGTTAAGTTATCAATCGTTATTTTTTTGTTATTTATTTACATAATAAAGGCTAATTTAATCTCTCTCGCTTTCTACTTGTCTTCTTTTCTTTCTTTTTCGTGTATATCCTTCAGCCTCTCTCGCCTTAGGTACACAAGTGTGTACCCACGCAAAATTCACCCTTTTACTTCCTCTTGCTTTCGCTGATTGTCTTGTCTTTTATTTACAAATCTTGAGTTTTTCAAGTACAGGAATATATTCTGAAAAATAAGAAAAACTAATTTAAAAGTTCCGTAAGATAATTCGTCCGAGAGCAGGTAACAATTGGAAGCCTACACTAGACTTTACGTAAGATAGCAGTATGAGCAAAAATATTGTGCAATCTCTCCTAATTAGTGCAGTGCTAGCATGTTTGGAATCGCATACAATTTTTATCTTGACCTCTCTTTCACTCAGCACCGCAGCTCAGTTTCAGCGTAGCATACACAGAACATAAATCGGACAACACAACAAAAGACAGCCACACAATAAAGCCAATGGGCATGTCGCAGGTGACACATACGTGTAGTAGCTGCATAGCCGTAGTGCTCCCGCTGCGAAACTGGCTGGCCAACAGCAGCAACGAACGTTGGTTACGCAATAATCGACTCGTAGTAGTCCGGATCACTCTCTCGCGATTAAATGGTAATTAGATTTGCCATGGGATAAGCCTAGCAACCTGAGAAAAGAAAAGAAAATTGGCTCAACGCCTTTACACGGGATTACGATCTTCCGCGAGCTGTTTCTCAACTTTTTCTTCTTTTCCTCGCGTTGCGTTGATCTTTTCGGCTCGAATCGATTGTTGTTGCTGTTGCGGCTGCAGAGCTTTCACTTCTGCAACTGTTTTGTTTTTTTCTTTCTAATGCCTAATAATTCTTACTTTGTGTATGCAATACGTCAACGTTGTATAATTTTCCATTCGGTAATGTATAAATAAAAATATTTCAACTCATACTTGTAAATATCTTGAAAATTTACAATGTATAACATCAGCCGTCCAACTTTCGAAATTTGCTGTCGTGAAGTGTAAGCCGACGGAATATATACGACAACAATACGAAAATATGATTTACATATACTCATTAGCAGTCTGTTTACGCTGGTATGGGTACCAGACATACGCGCACATCACACGTAAACATTATAAATCCAAATTTCAGCTTGGAGATCGTTTTTCTTTTTTCTTTTCAAGTATCTATCATATTATACATTAACTGTGACAATTCGCCATAATAAATAACTTTGTTTTCTTTTGAGAGAAATTATCAGCGCGAATCTCTCGATAAATGTATGAAACAGCAAACACGACATGCTTGAAAGAAGTTGGTATTTACATAAGCGTTGTCGAACAAAAGAGGCCAAAGTTTTATTCAATTTCTTGCCAAGTATATAAGGAGAGTAAGAAAAAGTAAAATTTATGTAACCACGGTAGCAAGCAAGATACGAGCGTTTAAAAATCGGGAACCGAGGTGAAAAGTCAATGTCTGCGCCGCGCGAGCAAAAGCGCACGACTAAGATACTGTGTTGTGTCGCTGCGGGGTTCTCCCTCTCTCTCTCTCTCTCTCTCTCTCTCTCTCGGCATTGTCTACAACCGCGAAATTTGTTTTGTGCAGGTTCACTTGCTGACAATTATGTATGCAAACTCATCCGAGCCTTGGCTCTTATTAATGTTGCCATTTAATCATATTGCTCTTATTAATCCACGAATAGATATTTATTCGATTACTTGTGTCTTCATTGCAAAAATCAACAATATTTTCAAATAATTTTGAAAATATATTTCTAAAAGCTTATTTCAATAATTTCAGAATAATTTAGTAAAATTAATTTTAATGTAAATAACTCGTATAGTATGCGCTAGGAACAATGAAATAGCGTATATTTTTCCAATCGGAATTTCATATATTTTTTCTAATTTTATGTTCGTTTTCATTGTTATTCTAAAAACGGAAATTTCTCACGTACGATATTGCTTCTGGTCTTTTTTCTTTAGCGCAACAGCCGAAACAGGTCATCTTTAGGGCATCTTTATGAATAATAAATTCCCACAGCAGCAAACTGAACGAGGGCTTTGGGCTTTTTCGACGTGCGCGTGAATCAGAAGTTGAGCTTTCATCGAAAGCAAGAAGAAGAGAAACGAAAGTACGTTCGTTGTTCTTCGAGATCGATAATTCAGGTGTGCAAAAATTGAGAGCAAGCGCACTTTGCATTTCAGGAAGATACGTCTCTCGCGAGACAGAGACTTTCATGCTTTTATCGCTCTCGTCGTGAGAGAGAAACACACGGCGCATGAATTACATAAGCTTCTGCAGGTATGCGTGTACATCGATTTCCCCTACGGAAATCTCGCTGATTTTCGGCTGCGCATAGACGGCGCCAAACACATCGACAATGTAACGGACGAAAACGAAGACTCTAATTGATGCTCGCACGAGCTGAGGGATTGGGATAAGCAAATTATTGTTGATTGAAATAAAGAAGATGTAGGTTGGCGAGTGTGGCGATCTAAATGGCCCGTCTAGTGTTCACCGGCAGCATGTCTTTCTTGTCGAATGTCAATGTATTTAGAAATAAATATTTCGTGAGCGGTAAATCAAAAAACACACGTGAGAGAGAGAGGAGAAAAGCCGAATATATACATATAACCCTCGTAGTAGAAAGTGTCCCGCGTATGTTAATATGGGAGAGCAGGAAGACGACGACGGTGATAACGGCGAAAACGGCGAATTTCGTTTCTTAATGCACGCCGCCTGATAGTGCAGCGCTGACTAAGTCTAAAATCAATTGCCTATAATCAATTATTTTTTGACTCTCACTCAATTGCGCTTTTAAAACTTGGCAGCGATAAATTCGTATTTTTCGTTGTAACCGTGGTTAATTGCACGAACAGGTAAATAAATCTTGGAGCTGAAGCAACGACACGCACGTCCATCGAGAATAAGAGATAAAGGTGTATTTACACTTGGATGAAAAACAATTTTGCCGGCAGTTTTATCGTAACAATTATCAGCGAATAAAACATAATTCTCATTTGGACTACACGAATAAATGAAAATAAGATGACCAACAATAGTCGATTTCGATAAAGCACGACTCTTCTTGCACAGTCAAAGCCAGCGCGTACGATCTGAGTTGCAGTGCTGTGGGTGGCAAATGAATGACGCGTATGCAGCACCAGCGAACGCTTTGGTCGCAAGGCGCGAGCCGTTGTGCATGCGCCTTGTACATACAAACGATATCCGCCGAAACGCCGACGCCCCATTAGTTCTCTTACGGTGAACTTAAGGGGGCATGGCGCTGCACATTTTCAATCGCGCTATAGCTCTACGTGCTGTTTAATGTTTGATTGTACAGGTAGATGATCTGCTCTTGTTAGTTCTACTTAGAGACATGAAAAACGTTTAAAAATCAGTTTTAAAAAGCGATTCAGTTGAACGTCTTATTACTATACTAAGGTCGAACAACGTCTTGTTAACTTTCGCATTCTTTGTAGAAAGCACGTAGATTTATGTACATTCTTCGCGGTAAGGAAGAGAAAAGAGAAAGCCACGAACGCGAATATGCTGTTTTTGGAAGATCACATAAACAATTTGGAAGTGGCTGCATTGTTAGAATGAAAGAGTTTTCTATGGAACACTGGGAATCCCAATGATGCTAAAACTCTTGGCAACTCATCGAGAATTTCCCCAATAGCTTTATTCTGATCACGTTTTCGTATCGATCAAATACTTGCAAGCTTATAGTACTCGAAGCTGCCTTCTTTGTCCAAACGCCACTTGGCAGTGTCGGCAGTTTATCAGCAAAAAGGAGCCCTTACGCGTCGAAACAATGGCCTACCGAATGTCGGATGGGACGAATTTCGTCGAAGAACGTTGAAAATGTCATCTCATTGGTGTAAACTTTGTTGCTTTGAGTAGATGGCCAGCTTTTTACAAGCAGAAATGAGGAAAACGCGTGAAAAACTTTGAAGTATGAAAATATTCGGAGGGCATCAGGCAACATCTCTTTCAGCACATCGCTCGCTTACTGTGATTTCAGCGCCTAGAACGCAACAGGCGGCGCGAGAATCGATCGCCTCGGCGTAGGTGTTGCACGCGCCTTTTTCGGAGGGGGCACGTAATGCGGGAAATTGGCCACTTAAAATAATCACGTTTTCGCGCTCGCTCGCGTTCGCCTCGTTGTCGCGGCGACAATGTATTTTTGCTGTGCACTGGCACAGTTGGAAACTCGATTGGTGCTCGGTCTGCCTCTTATTTGTATTTGTCATCGATGCAAGCGCGGGAAAGCGTAGGCGCGCTCGGGGACGCGACGGTTTTTCGAGGAGAATCGCTGCGAAAACACCGTGCCACGAGTAAAAGAACAGAAATCGCGCAGGAAAATCGTTGAGATGCGAGCATGCATGCAAGTAATTTGCAATGCAAATGCGCATTAAGCATTATTTTTGAGCATCGCAGCGCAGAGCCGAAGGACCAATCGCAATCATGCCACGAGCGCGTTACGCGACGACACTTCCGTATCCAATCAGTGCCAGCGGAGAGAGTTTCTGCTCTCGCGTGAGAAAACGACTAAATCACGGCATTGTTACGTGCGGAAAACGGTTTCGGCGCCTCATCGCGGGGCCGTGTAGTGGAGAAATATATTTAGAAAGTTGTGCAGCCGATGCAGCCGATGCAGCCGATGCAGCCGATGCAGCCTCGCTGATATTCGGCGGAATAACGTGATGTGCACGCTGTACCCTCGTTCGCGCTTATTAAGAGGCCCTCACGATTTATTTTATTCGGAGTCGTGATGCAAACTTGTTCGCTTCTAGCGTGTGCACAGCTGCCTCACTTTTTGCCAGCGCGAGCGCTCGGATCGCGCTTGCAGATTGTTTTTCCCGGGCCATGCAAATGCCAACGGCCCGGCAAATGGGACTTTTAACGGGACTCGCTTCGCTGACACGTAAATGCCCGACCAAAGCTTCTACGATTGGCTTCTCGCCCCATTCCCTCTCCATACCGTTCGAACAATAGACGTCTGCAGCAAACAAATCATTTTTTCAGTCCACTTAATGGTGGTCTCTCTCGAGCAATCCGTACTCGGCTACTCGGGCACTTCGTAGCCTCAGCCAATAACTACGCAACTCCAATCATAATACTAATACGAAATCAAGTCTACGTCAATTGAGGCTCCAACACTTTTCCATTAAATATTCGGATCTGCTGCTTTAATGAACTTTTGCTTCTCTGCAATGCGCGATCGAAAGCTTCATGCAAGAAAATAGCCGGCTTCTCGAAAAGTCACTCAACGTGCGCTCCATGTATCCGTGTACTTATGTACTTTTCCTTTGCTTTTTCTTGCAGGTATGTATCGTATTACGTTTCTTGGCTTCGCCTCCTTTCGCAAGCATGCGAGCTCGTGAGATGTGAGTAGGCTGCCAGACAATTTTTTCGTGGCTGTTTTGACGAGTTAATGCTACAGCAAACCAACTAGTAATTAGCTTTTCTATATCTCCATCCAAAAGGAGAATTACGTGGAATTCAAGAATTGAAAGTTGAAAATCGTGGCCGGATGGCGGAAAAATAGGAAAGTTTATACTATTTCGGTTTTCATTTTCACGACACGACCACGCACTTACGATCTCGGGGCAAGCAAATTCAAACTGAACTGTCAATTACATGTGGCCGGAGCGACGGTAATGGAAAGAGAATTGAAAGAAAACGGTGTTTACATCGTACATTAGTTAGTGCACGTTGCACTCAGTATAGCATTGAGGGGCTTGCAATAAACAGATCCGATCGACGGATAACGCATAGTGGTGTTGTGTTTTTTAGTAGCGATTCGACCTTGGACATTCAAAGCGACGAGCGCATCCTTTGCTAACAAACGATTAAGTCCTTTAAAACATTGCTAACTGATAGGCGAAGTAAACCTTTCGGCGATGATTCATCCTCAGCGCGAGATAAGATCAAGCGAAAGCGAGCCTTTTCTATGCTAAACTTGCGCTAATTTACTGTAGTCGAGCACGCGCAGAGTCGTCACTTTACAACTGAGATTTACGTTTATGCGTTTAAATTTGAAATGAGGATTAAGACCATCCTGGATTTCTTCTTGTTGCTGGCTTCTCATTTGTTTCCTCCTCTAAATGATCGCTTGCAATCACATTTTTCGTGCTTACTTTATTTACCATTTATCACCGTTGTACTCATAGATGCCTCGCACTGTGTGGTTTCTACGTAAGTAACGTTACTGTGGGCACGTAAAATAATAAAAATTAATTAGGGGTTGGATCAGCATGAACTAATACATTCAAATGCAAACAAGCAGATCGGTTGTATAAAACACCCATGGGTGTACGAAGGGCGACACGATTTTTAAAGTAAGAATACGCTATTTGCCACAAGGACAATTGAAAATTGATCGCAATCGTATGAGACAAGAATTAAAGTCACTAAGATGATTTGTATACTTGTCGCAGTGAGGGCGCGAAGACGGATATTTATGACGCAGAGCTGTACAAATTTGCAAGTTCAAGGTCGCGCGATAAATACTTCGAAGGCGGCGTGTATGTGGTTCTAAAATGCCGACGTGCTTTACGACCATATGAAAGTCACACACACATAAAGACGTCTGGCAGATTATCCCTTGCCGACTTTTCGTGCACAGCTATTCGTCTCTATTTCTTGTCGCGGCTGCACGCTTGACAAACGTTTGACTAGCAGCGGCAAAGCTTATGCTTTTGACAATTTCAGGACGACAAATCCTATCGGCTGTCCACAGGCTTCTTGGCCTACTTCTCGGAATAAGAGCCCACATGTTGAAGTTGATACTTGCTCTCATAGACAATTCACAGGTCTCCGGCTCGTCACTCACCACCTACGATTCTTTAGGCGCAAGAGAGAAAAGCAGATCTTTGTGTCCCGCATGTTGCAAGCGTGACAATGCGAAATGTGGGAGCGCGCGCAGGACGCGTTATACAGGCGATTTATTATATTGGGAAAATTCATCGCCTACGCTGATTGCCAGTCGCGCGTGCGACTGAAAGTTTTAGCTATCGTGTGTTATACAGATTATAAAGACGACCAAATTTTAGCTAACGAAGAGCATCGACCTTCGCTCTCTTATAAGATCATACCTCGCGATTTTTCCTTTGTTGATTTATTCATCGCATTTCCAAGTGATGCATGTCGTTGGGCTTCAGTTGCATTTAATATTTTTTTCTAATCAAGGCAATTATGAAATACAAGCTACCTATCTAGCTGTTTCTTTGATCAACTATAGCAAGGACATTTTAATATTTTTGGTAAAGTTTCTTTACTGAATGAACTTTCATTAGACTGCACCGTAATATATTCACAGTTAAAGAAGTATATCCGATAAATATTTTTAATTTTATAAATTATTTATTATTTTTTTCCACAGATATTTCAATTACCTAAAAATCAGACAGAGTGGATATGTATGAGTACAATAGCGATCTTCGAGGTAATCTACAGCGCAAAACAAAGTTCCCGCTATGACATTCATTATAAAAAAACTTGTTTAAAATTATTTGCATTGTGAATACTTTATAATTAAAATCTAGATTTACATCACTGATAAGTTGCGTAAAAATGTAGTTAGAATAGCCAAATTTGTAATCCCATAAGTTTAGAACTGATGCGTTGTTTCTAGTACACTTTGAATGCAATTCACATTTAGTTACTTGTTTTTTTTTGTGTACGAAATAAAAAGTTTAACGAGTGTTCCACTAACGAATGCATTTTGCATTCAGTAAAGTAGAATTTTAATTGATGTGGTTTGTTCTAGTAAGTCGACTCATGCAGAATTTTAACAACCTTACGCAAGTGTAACAATTTTTTATTTATTTTTTTTCAACAAGAACCACATCTTTACCCTGACCTTAGACTGACATGTTTTTTACCGTGAAAATACACGACGCCGACGAGAGCAAATCATTAATAAATACTTTTCCAATATCGCGCATCTTGGTAACCTCGACTCGTGTTAGTGCAAAAAACAATCAAATCACCTGATTGGAATGCCGACAGCCCTGAAATCTTTAAAATAATTATGAATGATTCGTGCCAGTCTTCTCGCGAAACAATAAACGTGATAATTTTCCACACGTAATTGACCCACGTGGCAACACGTGGCGTGTGATGCTGGAAAAATTAATCAAATGAATCAATGTATAATATATCCAAAAATACACACATGCCCTTGGATTTGTGCACGCGTTAGAGCAAGAGCAAAAGCCACTCATCTATCCACGAAAGGCTTTCCAAGAAGATTTCTCACTCGAGTGGTGCTACAGCTAAGTTTAAACTTCCAACTTTTGCATTTCGGTCTTTGGTCGCGTACGTTAAATCGGAAGTTCGTAAATATCGGATGTGACATTTGATTAACAACCCCCGTTGTTCAGGTTAAGGGAAGTGGGAATATAAAATCCCATCGGAATGATTAAAAAGTATTGAAACTTAAAATTTATTAGCAAATATAAATACTTCAATGTTACCAAATAGTAACAAATCAGCGCGCACTTAATATTAACGCCACGATACAAAAAGAATAAACGAAAATTTTACACTAACGACGCAATACAAACGATTATTAAATTGGTCAGAAGCTAGTGCACATCTGGTCTCGCCCCAGGCTGACCAGGAGGAGAGATGCCGGTCGAAAAAGACCACTGTCGAAAAAGGCCCGGGAAGTAGCTTTTCGCGCAGTCTCACGACTCACCATTGATGGCGGCCCACTACTTGCCTTATTCTCTGGAGAGAGTGGGAGTTTTGACCCTTCCTCCGTTTCTTTGGCTTCGACCCAAGAAACCTGTATGTTCCGAGTCGTTGGGAGCTCTAGATTGTACACGGGCTTGCACAATGAGTTTCAGGACGGTCATAGCGATTTTGCGATGCGCTTTTGTGCGCGGCCTTTTCATCACATTGGGCTACGCAAAGAGAGCTTCGACAGTTTATCGTCCCGCGAATCCTTTCAAGAGGCGCACTTAGGGCATTGGTGCCCACGCACTAGTCGCTGTCGATGTTTTTTTTCGGTACCCTTTTAATGCGGACTTATACGCACCGCAGAGTTTAGGCCACACCCCGTCCACTTGACAACTCATGCTTTCTCACTTGCTCCCCGCTCGCTATTCTACCGGTCCTCAGGTTAGCTAAGCAGTTTTCCTTTTCCATCCTCAGGTGACCTTCAAAACCCGGAAGTCAAACTTCCCGCGAGGTCTAACGGCCTCCAGGAGTCAGACTCCTAAAGCCAGGAATTCGCTTTATAGCCATGAAACGCCTTTGCGCTTTTGCAATTGCGTACGTCAAGTTCGGGAAGAGCTGCGTGATAGATTTTGAGTACAGCATTTCAATAAAATTAAATACGTTCGCGTCGGGCACTTTATTTTGCGCGAGTACATCATGTAAGTGGCTTAAAAAACTAACGCAGACTTGTTTTAACAATTTTCACTCGAATTCGCTTTACAAATTTTTTTTTATTACTTATTACATAACCTGCTAAACCACGAGACCGAAGACAGGTAGTCCTCCGAGAGCCGCTGCGCTTTCCCTAGTCATTTAAACGCCATCGAACACCGACACCTTTTCTTGGTACAGCCCTCGACTACCTGCGTTTTCCTAAGTATCTTTTACTTTCACCCTTTCTAGACATTTTTAACAACTCCTATGAACTCTTCATCTGCCCTGCACCTATTGACCGAGCGTTTAGAACACCCGTGAAACTTCAAGTAAGAAAGAAAAAACGGAGTGTATGTGTGTAATGGCACGTGCGTGTGTCTATGTATGTACACGAATGATAAAGTTAAAAGCTATGCGCATCTAAACTTGCACGAGGTAATCGTTCAATTTTACCGCATCGGATAGGTGCGTTTCATTTGAATTTATGGGGCTAAAACATCTTGTAAAGTGTGCGTATGTATATATACCTTACTGATGATATAGCTAGCACATAATACATCGAAAAATATATAAAAATATGGCTGTGTTGTTGCTGTACATGGGAAAGCTTTAATATATATGTATACATATAACTTACTCGTAATTCATCTTTTGCCGCGAACAAGCGCGATTCTAACGTTATTTTATCTTGTTACAGTTTTGGCATTTTTATGAGTTAATTAAGCGTGCAGTGGAGATAAACGCGTTGTACTTATTACGTGTCGCTATAAATTACCAATGTGCTTTTTGCGCATACTATCGCAGATTTATCGCCATTCAGTAGCAGCTATTTGCTTTCTAGTTTGTCTACTCAAACTTGACTTTCATTAAAACCTTGATCGATGATCTTTGATATCGATTTAATACGATGATGCCGGGTTCAGTATAAAATTAATACGCGGTCAATGAAACCGACTGCGGCTGCCGACCTGTCAAATGTCTACGCACAGCCGAGTACGCACCAGTTTAGCAATAAGCTTCCGAAAATCTGTTTGCTAATTAACATTCGAACGTACCGTGACGCTATTTTTAATTAAATTTCGTTGTTTATCATGTAATAATCCGTACAACAAGCTAAACTTAAGAAAAAGTCAAAATTTCACGCGCCAAAAGTAGTAACTTATTCGTCATTCATTTAACGTGATCTGACCCGAAAACGTCTCGTCGTATACATCTTCCCAAGTACACCCAGTGAGCGAACAATGAAAAGAACCGCACAAATTACACGAAAAGTTATCGTAAGCCTTGTTTCAGAGCTTGGCGTGCGTGTGCGTGCATGTGTGTGCACCCGCGTGGCACTTTCTCTCTTAAATCCGCCGTCCTGAATTTTGTAGGAAAACAATGTATATGGTCTCGGGGAAAGAAGACGCGCGAGACGCACACTGACGTACGACCGACCGCACGCCAAACATGGTCAACGTACGCCCGCCGCATCACAGTGTGAAAGCCGATGCAAATTTTCTCTTTATGCGTTGTCGTCGTCGTCTGCTGATTTGAATAATTCCTCGGGGCGGTGGCACTTTCTAAAAGTATATCGATTCCAGTCATGAAAAAAGCAGAAAATCCTTTTTCTCTTTTTCATTCAATCTGTCCTCGATTTGCGCGTTGCGTAAAGCTGTCGTTGAAACTTTTACTATTCTTCAACTATTTCTATTTTTTAAGTTTTTTTCGAATAGTTTCGTCAAGATCAATTCTCGTAAAATCGTCGTATCGCCCGGAGCTTTGGCTACGTTAGTATGCATTAATCCTCGCGGAAACTTAGCGCCTGTGTGCGTGAGTGCGTGTTGTTTTATTCTCAAAGTGAAAGGTAAAAAAGAATAAAACCGTAAAATTAAACTTCTTTCGGAAGAGGATGTACTGTATGTAAGTGCAAGTGACGTGTATTTTAACGATTTCCTTTTTATCACCGCTAATGAACTGACTTATATTTGTTTCTTCAGCTTTCTCTATGCACCAAAAAACACATCTTCGTCAAAAATTAGTATATTGGTAATTACGAAGCAAGCATTTGTAATGGTACCCGCGAAACGACCCCATTAGCTCTTTGCGTTCTGACTTTAGCATGCACCCGGAAAAAAACGGCACATTATATGCAGGTAAAAATGTTCGCGGGGCCGCGGCTAACATCTTTGTCATATCGTGACGCATAAATCAAGGCTATAATAGAATTTTGCGGTGATTTCATTGGGATAGAAAAATCATCGACGAAGGTATTTTTATGACATTGACGAATTTTGATATACAGATTTTCGCAAGATTACTAATAAATATTTCGCACGGTAGTTTGAAAAACTCATTACAGTGGTTCTGACAGATGTCTGTTGATTTTTTAGTTTTTACGTCATTGAGATTTCTATATGAAGTATATTAAAATAAAGCTTCATTGAAAACACCTCACTGAAACTAATTGGGGTACATTATTATATTATTATTTATGAAAGCTTTTCTCGATTGCAAAACTTACAGAGGTACACGTAGATACATCTACGATATATCAAAGCAAATTTAAAATTTGGAAGCATTGTTTTTAACGAAATTGTGAATGAAATTATCACTGAAAATTGAAAACTTTCCGACACAAATAAAAAGCTAGAAAGCTCAGGATTCATCACATCCATTTTTATTCAAAATAGACTTATTGATGAATAAAAACAAATCATCGAATTATGAATTACGAAGCACTCAACAGTCCAATGATTTAATGCAGTTCGGCATTTCCAAAATACATTACCATTACATCACAATTCATATATTTAAACTTCAACCAATCACTGAAAATCCGAATATATTTTAGCTTTGCAAACATCGAATATCAATGGATAGCTTGGAAAAACGTGAATTAGACTTATAGAAGAAATTCGCAAGTTTATCAAAATTTATTCGTAAATCTCGCTCGGAAGATAAGAATAGAAAGTTTATACGAGGTTTCTTTCTCATCCGATAATCGATTAAAATATATATATCGACGTGAACGCTATTAATAGACATGAATTCTCTCTTGCTCTCTGTACAGACGTGCAAAGCGAGTGTTGCTTCATTTGAATTGGCGAGTGCCCGCACTCTATATACTAATGAATCCGCACATTGAATATTTGTGAAGTGTATGTATGTGCGTTGCGAGAGGAGGGATGAATTTGCATGAACAAGCTTTGATTTAATTGCAAGTCGCGCTTAATTTGGTCTTTCATGCATGACTGTAGATTAGAGGCATTCCCTTAGCTCCATGTTAACGCTTAACATGACATATCCAAACAACCGAGGGCATTAATTATTATTTCAAACGTCACGTAATAATCTGCTTCGGAAATAAATTTTATAATTCTCTTTTGCAATAGACCTTCTTGTCGCAACTTGTCGACAAGCATGTAACGTTTAACGTCATGTGCGCGTGACACTCTCCCATTCAATTAAACATCGAGTCAATACTAATTTGTTTACATAACTGATAATCAACTTTTACATACTTCGAGACTAACTAATGAATTAGCTTTTCCTGCATTTATAATATATATATATATATATATATATATATATATATAGACGCACGCGACGACGACGCTATTAAAATTCTTATTACTTATAAAAATATTCTTATAAAAATAATTTATATCCACACGACACGCGCGAATCAATAAATTTCATTTTAGCCATATGTACAAGAGATTTGACTTTGCACAACGTCGCATGCGAGTTAACATTCATCTGTGGTTTTTTATTTTTGACGGAAAAATATTCGAAGGAAAAGCTCACGTACTTAGAATAATAATTGTCCTGCCCATTTTGTATATTTCCTTCCGGTTCGAAAACTTGCACTGCTCAGAAGCACCGCCGACGACAATTAAAATAAGTTTGTGTACGCATATCTAATCGGTACAATAACCACATGTACCATAAGTGAATAAAAAAGCGTGTATTTCCACCCTCATTCACTGCCCTATCGATTCGCGTAAATTATTGTTGTGCCGTACCATAACGATCTGGTATTTATCTTTTGAGCCCGCGATAAATAACAAGTAATTTAGGCTCTGATTTATTGAGGTTGCGGGTACACGCCGAGCACTTTGTTTTTTCTTTTTTTTTCTTTTTCTGTTTCTCTTGCTTGCTGCGATTTCGTGTAATTAGCCGGAGAGAACTTCGCCAATAATTAATCACCATTGTTTATCCTTACAGAGAAATTTTTTTAAATCAATCCTTCATTTATTACAATCTCATTAAAGTATGAGTTTTTAAGCCGATGAAAAGTTTTTAAGTATCTTACTTTGGAGGAACGCGTAAATCATCAACGGGAATAAGTTTAGAAATCTCTGACAAATTGCTAGAACGCACACTTAGTAAATTGTCGAATTTTACATCCAAATATCTATTTCAATTGGTATAACATGCTTTTTCTTTTTCTCTTGATCAAATGTGTATCAACTGAGTGGACGAGAAAGAAAGAGAGAGAGAGAGAGAGAGAGAGAGAGAGAGAGAGAGAGAGAGAGAGAGAGAGAGAGAGAGAGATTATCCGTTACTCGTATAAGGTGTATGGATATTTTGTCCAGACGTTTAATCTTTTGCATAAAAAATATATAAACGCAATTATTGTGTATACATTAAATCCAAGCCAATCTTTAAACAGAACAAAGTAGAATTTTTGTACGTATACGACTGTTGCGGGCTATACCATTAGAAATCTTAAGGCAAAGAAATTTCTATTATCAAAAATTTAAATGTTAAAAATGGACAACATATTAGCAAAGAAGCTGAATTTTCAACAAAATCTCAATTTTTTAAATTAGTTTAATACAATTTAAAAATTATGCTGAAATGATAAACAACCTCGTTTAGTCTTCTGGCTGATAATAAAAGTAGAGGGTACAACAACCTCATCGTAAATGGCTAATCATATAGTTTTGATGAGAATAACCGAAAACGCGCATTAAACTGCAAATTTTATTACGAATATATACTGACAGGTCAGTTGACTTTGGCTCAGACGATCTGAAGAAAATTTCAAAACGCGCCAGAACTTTCATTCGTAGCAGCGAAATGTCGTCGATCATGCGAGGAAACTTTTCCAAATTTTAATGTTACTGACGTATTACGCAGCATATGTAGTGCTTCACCGTCGTTTTAGTTATTTTCCTGCAGCTGTGCATGCGTGTGCGTATAGTCTATTTGTGAAAGTAACATTCCATGACTGGTAGTAGGAATGTACTTTTAATAGTGGCGTTACCGGACTTACGATCATATTTTAATGTACATACGTACACTTGTGTGTTTGGCAAAATAAAACAAAAATTAACTTTTTCGAATGATTAGCGCAAACGATTCGAAAGTAATTTTGATTGATGTAAGTCTGCGAGCGTCAAAATTTTAAAGTCTCGTCTACATTCTGTACGTATAAATAAAATGACTGATCTTCATAACAAAGCTTCTCAAACCTATCCATTAAATTTGAACGTGGGCTTTAATTTTTCGTTCTCATTTAATAACAAACAGCAATTAGCTCAAGCCATCCATTGCACTCTAAGTAAAACAATAGGAATCTGCGCAAAATTAGATAATTAACGTGAATCGTGACTCATACACTTCCGCGCTGCTGCTGCTCTTTCGACTTTATCACCACTAGGTCGCACCACTCTTGTACAGAGAGCGCACATTGACACCAAGATTGTGCCCGAGTTTGCGGTGAAAATAATTAAGTGTTACAAGTATGCATCGTCGTGTGATGCTCTTTTTGGACAATAAACGGACTTTTTATTTGTACGCGTTACGTACGAACTTGAAATTTTATTGTACCAAGTAATTTTCGTTGGAATGCCTTCTAAATAATTGATTTGGCATGAATTGTTGGTTGACACGTAATAAAAGTTGGCTTATCATATTATTTTCTTGTATATTAGCTGTCGTTGTTCGCGAAAAGGGTTCTTAGAAGAATTATTGAATAAACGTTACGTTTCACGTGTTCCTTCATACTTTCTACTGCAACCTAAGATGCAACTTAAAATCGATGATCATTGCGCAAACTTGAGTCTTGAAGATCGTTAACGATGGAAATTTCAGTGGAAAGTTATTAGCGAGACGTTCATTGGTTGTGATAATTCAAAGAAAAGCTCAGCACTGGCACTCCTCCATTAGACAATCATTAGAGTACATAAGGTGTATAAAGTTAGTTAATCCAGATTAAATAGTTAGAACGGTGTGGGCATGTTAGACAGAAAACTGACGTGTGATGAATAGAGCGTTTTTTTCTGGTTGTACGTAATAGCGCATGCGCGCATTCGCCTCATATGAATACTCGTGGGAAATGAAACGTAATAACGAACTCGAGAGAGAAAGAAGAGTACCGTTCGTAGGTGCGTCAAGTTTTTGTTTTCCCTACGACTTGTTCACGTGCGCGCTCCAAAATATGGCTTTTTGTTTGGAAAACCTGAAAAATACAAAAGAAAAGTTAAAGTGTTCGCCAGCTATAAAAATATCTCTGTTGAAAGCGCCATTGCTCGATTCCTCTCTTGCTTTCTAATAAAAGTATGATGCTAATAAAATTCGCATTCACTCGCGGCTTAATCTAATTTTACACTGCTCTGGCTGGGTGCACGCTATTCCAGTCATGCCTTTATCCTAAAGTAGACGACCGACGTAAACTTTGCACGAGAGAAAGAAAAGGAAAGAAGGCTTGTAAGCTCCGTGACTGGTTTTCCAAATAGCCATCACCCGACAACGTTCAAGACTTGTTTCGACCGACAAATTCGCACAGCTCGATCAATGTACATCTGCACGCTTTATTTTTACGAGCCCCATAGATCGACTGATGTTTTGTTTATCAAAGCAAAAACAACTGCTTTTCATTAGGTTTCAAATAAATTTGGACTTGCCATTTTATTCGATGAAAAGTTTCATCTTTCTAGGTGGCAATAGCTTGCACGCGTTGTGCTCCTGCTAAATATAAAATCCCCTTTCACGTTTAGCTCAGCGATGAGAATTTATAATTATTCAGAACTCAAACTCGGCATAAATAACACTTACTGTCAAGGCGAGGCTCATAACTCAGGCATATTCTGTAAATATAAAATTCGAACTCCTATATCCACACGTACTCAGCTGGTCAAACGTCCGAAAAAATCTGCTCATCCGAGCTCGATCAACAATCCTTTCTCTAATTAAACATCACGTATAGTATATACAGCGTTGGGCACCGCCTCAAGGCACTTTTCTCATTCGCGCGCGCGCGCACGCGTATGGGCATTAATAACACAACTCGGTTCTATCCATCTTCTCCTCTCTTCTCTTGTCGGCCAAGGCGCGTATATGTTTACAGCCGTGCGCACGCGACTCATTTGTACTAGTATAGAGGAGGCGCGCGCTCGCAAACCGATTTGTTTGACCGAGAGCCTCTTTGAAGATCTCATTTTTGATTACGTTTCATTTTCGGTTGCTTAAATAAATGCAGTCTCAAACAGTACTGGAGTCTCTCTCTCTCGCTCTTTGTAGATGAGCCTGATTGTTATGTAATGTTAGTCTGCATGTACGTCGCGGGTTAGTCGGGTTAGTGAACTTTAGATCGACATTGATGAGACTAATGGACGAGTATATACGCATGCATATACATTTCGCCGTTGCCATTGAACGGTTTTCGGACACGCTTTGCAACTTCAACAAATCACAAAATGACAAATGGAATATCGGATAATTTGTATTTCAGGAAGTACAATTTCCAAAAATAATTACAGTACTTTCATACAATAATCTCTGAAAATACCAACTCAGCCGAACACGAGAGCTACACAAACAGGTGCACGCGTGCGATTTTATAGCTCCCTATCATCGTATTCAAATGGTGGCCGTCGTCCTGCCCCGTGCGAACGTTTAAAGATGATTTTAGCACGTATCGACGTGACCTGACTATGCGCTCGGTGCGTCAAGTATACATGCGCGTGCATATTTGCTACGTCGATGCTCATCACGTGTGTCTTTTTGAGAAAAGGAAAAAAGTATAAAGGATGTATTGATTGGCGATTGGTGGAGAGGCTGCGCTGTAATTTATGTGACAGGCGTTCGTAAGAGAGAGAGAGAGAGAGAGAGAGAGAGAGAGAGAGAGAGAGAGAGAGAGAGAGAGAAGAATCACACTTTTAGTAGGCACACCTCGCATTAAAATATCTCGTCGAAGCAACATATTGTCGTCGTCGTATCGTATATTTTTAGTTTATATTTGCCGCCTTGACTGATTCACGAACTGCACGACAGTATAAAAAGGATCGTAATAATGGTCGTTGCAAAATTTGCGCGCAGAGAAGACAGGCCGGTATATAATGAAACGAATAATGTGTTTGATGAATGATAGCAAGCATTAAACATCTACTCTGCATCGTTTCCGTAATTTCAAATGGTTTTAATATTAATGAAAATTCAACTCGACATAGTGGCTGCATCTCCGCCGTTCAGAGAATCTCCATGTGCGTATTGCAGTTCTCAAAAGAAACCAGATTGTAGTAGTACTAGTTACAAAGTCACACGCACAGGCAATATCCGGAGTTATATCTTTTTTTACTGCGGCTGACAGCCTTGGCGCAGTACAATAGCCTGCGCAGGATATATAAGCTGCGGCACGACCTACCGCTGCGTCGAGCAAACTGAATCTATTCTGTTTCTGGCGTTGGCGTGGCTGGCTGTTTTCCTTCGATTTTCACGCGAGCTACTGTGATGTTGTGACGCGGCAGCGTCAATGCACAGCTTTCAGGATGCATCGCGCGTGTATTTTCTGTGCAATTACTTTCTTGTTCTCTTCCGCATCGCCACTGTTGCACTGTTTGACTGCGTTTCAATCGATACGAGGAACAAGCTTGCAGAGGAATTCTTCTAATTGTAAATTATCTCTGTTAAGGAGGCTTTGCTCATTTGCGCTAGATTTTATAACATTGCTTTCCTTGGTTTTTACGATGAATAACACAAAATGATACTAAAGTTGAAACTTGCTAAGCGTTTCCAAAGCCTCAGCGAAGAAAACAGGCAAGTGCATCAGTTATAACGCAACACTCGCCGCCAAGAGAGAAAGACTGATGTTCAAGACGAGGTCGTTGTACCTCCCCAAAAGGAATACCAGAATAAAAAAACAAACGCGTTACAAATTCGCTCTGGCTTGGGTTTCCGCGACGTGACAAATAACAGCTACGGCGAAATTATGCGAACGCTCGTACGTCAAGTGTCACTTTGGGAGCAGCGTGCACACGCCTTTCGGTCCTGTGATTCTTCTTTCTCCGAATTCCGCTCACTCGCTCTTCTTCTTAAGATCCCCATTGCACTTTTATACGAGATTGAAAATAGAAGATTTTTGCTCGCTTTTATATTTGCCGTTTCCCCCTCGATAAGGCTAACACACTTGGCGTCAACATTTTACTAGCAACACGTCTTAATGAACATCGTCAACGGCTCTGATTCCCCGTAAAAGGCCAGTAGCTTCCTGCAAACAGTGTAAATATTGAACTATACCTTAGTCTCTGAGTACAAACAGAAACAACCAACAAATAACAGGTCTGCTCAGCTAACACTACCATTCCTGAATAATCATGAAAGACATCGTAGTTTTGATTGACTTTTCGTACAACTTGTTCATACATTTAACATTTGCGTCTATTATTCATCTCAATTTTTATCTCGATCATTGTTTTTCTTTAGTTCATCGCGACAAGAATACTATTGTATACCGTTACACTATGCCTTGGGTTATTTTCTTGGATACGTGAGATTGTGCTTTTCGCTCCTGGGGATCTATCCGTTGTGTTGCGCTAAGTTGCGCAATAAGCGCAAGGGCGAGTCGAGTGTCAAGACGGTGATTATTATTTTCACGTTTTCTTTATTAGGCTTGCGGGCTTACGTGTCAGAAAGTTTTGCAATTGCGATATGAATGATAGATGGAATTTTTTTCAATAATGTGCTCTTTTTATTTGTTCCGGCTATGTTGAACACTCTTTAAGTGGGTTAATTAATTTTTGTCGACTGCCGTCGAGGTACTAATTCAATATTTACATAAAATGTTATTTTTTCACTTAAATTTGTTCTCACTTTAATCCATTGATTGACAAAAAAACTTTGCCATGTCAAAGAGTCGTAGTCTCATCGCATAACATCACCGATCAGAGAGACAAAGAAAAAAGAAGACTTCCCCACTCACAAGGTCTTCACGCACATAGATAAACCATCATAATCGCGTATACGCTTCCCGCCCAACGAGTTTTCCGCCCCGGTGCGGTGGCACGTGCAAGAGGGGCGGACAGCGACAGTTTCGGAAATCCCACTCTATGACAGCTGTCCACGTATTGGAAACGACGTATAGTACGTGGTTTGCGTCGTTATGATTGGAATTTTTCGTTGAAAATAAAGAACGATCGTTAAGTTTATATTTTATAGGGTTTGATTGATGATATCTACTAAGCTATTTTCAGACTGTATAGTCATATTCTTCTTATTTTCTTGATAAATAATGAAATTTCATCTATAACTTGCGTAACTTTTTGTAAACGTATGGTTGATTACGTTGGATCGGCATTGTATTTGATGCTTACGTTAAGTTCAAGTACATTTATATGAAATGAAAATCTATAAGATGAAAATATAAGTTCTCTATAAAATTGTTCCACAAGTGTTGATATTAATGACTATCCCAACACTACATCAATTATCTTTTTGACATCTTGCATCCTTCCACAGTAAAGGTTGACCAGCTCAAGGTAATATTATAGTAAATAAAGTCTATCGTCATGATAGTATAATTCGCAGCGTTATATATATATATAGATTTGAGCAAGGCACGGAGGTACCCACGCGATACTATATAGCAACATCAAACTCAAAGAACGAAAACACAAGACAACAAGCCGCTTTATTTGCATAATGATCGATTGATCAGTTAGAACAGATGTTTAACATTTCCTCTTTCTCAACCGTTACATCAAATTTATAGCCCCCGCTTTATGTATACTAAAATCCTTGAAAGTTCCACCCACAAAACACGTCAATCCTTCATCGATTTTTTCTCTTCCACATTGTCCACAACAAATCGACGTTTAATATCAGTTCGCATTGTGTCCCACGGCCTAGTTCTTTCTCTCAATAGACTGTGGCAACTTAGAAATACATACATTCTACAGGTTGCTCTCTCGTGTGATGAAGGTCGAGATCTTCAAGAGCGCACTCACTCGCTAGACGCTGTAATTATACGTACTTCGAGCGACGAATGTCCTTTTTTCACGCCTCGTTGACTTTCCATTTGCAAATGCATACTGCACAACAAACAACTTTTCGCGGAACTAATGGCGCGACTGTGAGTGTTTTTCCCTTCTTACGGAATGCATTGTTAAGAGCTCTAGTAAAGGTTGTAAAAAGCCTTTTGGCTTTGATGTTTGCTTATCGTGATCGCCTTGATGTTTTACAAGTGTACTTTTTGTATAATTACGTATCGGACTACGAGAATAGAGGTAATGTAGCCATTGCATATTGGAAAATGAAAGTACAGGCATTTTCTTTCTCAGAGAGTAATGACGAGTGTGTGAGGCGGAAAACGATAATAAAATCGAAAAGAGCCCATGTCAGTGCGCCGCTCAATAAGCACATAAGTAATGAAAATCAATTTACGAGCTCGTGATTTTGAAAGTTGTATTACTCTCGAAACTCCATATAACATTGTCAATGATCTTTTCGTGAGTTCAATAGTCCTTGAAAGTGAAACCATTGTCTTTCGATACATGCACTTAATGATCAATAACTTGGCATTGCTACTCTCTTATGCGAAAGTTTTTCTGATCAATCTGTGCGAGTTTCTTGTTAAAAAGCAAAAGCAACGACAAAAACAAGAAAATGCTCTTTTCTTCGAAAGACACTTTGTCATCCGCAATGACCGATTAGCATGGCTTTTACGTAACGCTTAAAAGCTGCGCGCGCAAATGCGGTATATTGTCGTGATTAATAGCACAATGAGATATGCGCGCGCCACGGCTTTATCCTCACGGTGTATTACTACTCCTCATTGTCCCCCCTTTGCTTCTACAAAAAGGATTATACGCGGCAAAAAGGATATTTCATCTCATTACGAGCTGCCCACACGCGAGGATATTTCTCTGTTTATTTTTTTTAAAGATGCGCACGGCGGCCGAGCTTACTCGCTGCTGCACCGCCCCACTCGCCTAATAAGTTATTTTTATTGCATTGTCTACGTGCTATGTGTTTCTTCGCAGATTCTTACGGTCAAATTTCATTTTCGAAATGCCTTCTTTTGTTTCGTTTATCAATAATGACATTGGCGTAGCAAAGAAAAACCATGCAAACAGATGAAAACCGTATTTTATCCGTCATGAAATCGCGCAAAAAATTCAAACATTTCTCGTTTCACACTCCATTCTTCCAAGTGAATCCTGACGTTTACTAGCTAAGCTTTCGCGCCCATCAATTTTTCCAACCAGCATTAAACTTCCTCTTGCCTCGCTAGTTTCCCCTGCTGTTAAGACACCCACGCGGCTTCATACTGCATTTTTCAATAGAATTTTCCACGTGCAGGCATGCACGACGAGTACGGAGAGAGACAGAGCATAATGCTATCAATCTATTATTTTGTTCGTGGGCGGAAACTCAGCAACCACCTCGAATTCCCTTAGCCCATTCAAGCGAGCCTCATTATTTCGCATCCTCGCGGTTCTAATATCAGATCCGTGTTTGCGAGTTTTAATGGGCAACAGCTTTATATGTACAAAGAAGTTAGAGTCGGAGGTGTCAGAGGCTTTTCAAGTTTGAACGAAAGTGTGGGGAAAAAGTGATTAGCAGTTGTTGATGCTTTAAATAAAGCTAAAGCAGCTGTAAAAGACAAGGCATGCAGGTGGCTTTGAGAAAAACACTAGACATCGTCGTTAGCCGAGAATACGCGCTTTCTTTGCCTTTCCCCCGTGGATAATTAATCGAGTTATCGTTTCCGGCATTATACCGAGGCGCAACTCTATGCAAATCCACGGGCATCACGGGCATCACGGGCATCACGGGCATTACGGGCATTGTTGCTTTTGGTACAGCAATTTGAGGCTGCACGTAGAAACTTGATTTGCATCGGGATGCCTCCATCTGCATGTACGAGCTGTGGTCTCTCTTTCTTCCTCGCCGTTCATATAACGCGCCAGATCTTCTTTCGCCTGAAAGAGCAAATTTGCGTGCGTAAATCCAGCTTGCATTGTGCCCGGTGCTACAAGTGGCAATTATCGTCGAGAGCGCAGTTGGATACTTGAAAAACATTAGATTCCAAGTGTGCTATGTATGCTTTTGTGTCTTTGTACATCGAGTTCTCGAGATCGAGTCGCTAACTGAGACATCGAAAATTTCCGACGAAGACCAAGGCCGCCAAGCACGCCCGCCACGCAACAGGTATCCATCCTACGATGAGAATTAACGACGTATGAGAAAGGCCCGGCGGCCGAGAGCCAATTATCGAGGCCTGTATCGTCGTGGCCGAGCACTTCGAAAAGTCGCCTTTTGCTTGCAAGCGACATGATAGTCCGCAGCCAATGCGGGTACTCATCATTTTATTTGCGTTCGCTCTCGCGCCCCCGTCTGTTGTCGCGCAATGGGGCAACGTCAACGCACTGCGTAACCGACTTGCTGCTTCCATGCAAACCTCATGGAATTGGTATTTGCGTGAATGATAAGCTCCAATTTTGCCACACATCGTAGTGTGGCAATAATGTCTATTTCTGAGATTCGAGTATGCGATGGTAAAAGGAAGCGTTACAAGCCGAGTGTACATCAAAACGTCAAATGCCAATCGGTCATTCGAAGCGCTCTTAAAAAAATTATTGCCTAAAATAAAGTTCAAAACAAAGTTTCGAGTCGTTGTGAAAACTCTGCAGAAGTGCAGTCTGATGGCGCGCGCACTTTTAAAAAGCACTTTTAAAAGCAGTATCGCTTCGATTGACGGCTTAGAAAATATAAATTTAGGCGCTTCTGTCAAATGAAGTGCGTGGGGGCGGCAATTGAGACACTGGAGTAGGTCAGGGGCTTTCCCGCGTGTTTCGTAGTTGTTTTTGAAAACTGGTTTTTATGTAACACGCGCGCACAGCCCGCTGAAATCTGCAGCGTTTTCAACGATGACACTCGTGAGGGTGAATCGAAGGTCCGCCTTGAGAGCGCGTTTATAGATTTTGCACTATAATTGAATGCAAGAGTACATTGACATGTACTATTTTAATGTTAGTTGACCAGTTGGATTGGTCACCTTGCGAGCTGCATTTAAATGCTCCGAGAGTACGTTGACGTGTACCATTTTACTTATAGGCTGACGACAAGCCACGTTATATATCCTGTAGGGTGACAACTCTCACCTTGGAGCTTAAATTACTTCTAAAAGTCAAAAGTCAGTAGCGAAAATAATTTTCGATGCACGCGGAGAATAGTGTCGATTTCACTGATCCGCAAAAACGATTGTTTTGTTTTTTTTTTTGCACGAGTCCAATTGCGACACGAGCACAACGCGAGTTAGATTTCTTTTATTTTTTATACTCGTTATATTCAGCAGCGCGAGTTACAATCATTGTTGGTACGTGACGCGTTCTAAAATGATGCTTCGACATTCGGCTATTTATGTTGTGACTTTTTTAGAGCAACACTCGTCATTCAAATGGAAAATTGATTGGATTGTATGATTTTTAGAACGACTACCGAGGACAGTAAGAGGTCGTATGGATCGTAAAAGCCGAAATATGCCAAACAACATTATAAGCAACTGCAGCACAGTTCGCCTGCCATCAATCGCAACAACGAATAGTCCCACCTTATCGTCTCATCGCCTTATACGCAAGTTCGCAACTGCTACTGTTTAATTCACGCGTTCGACTTGAATCCAACATTTAACGTTGAAACTTAGCGCGAGAAATGATCGCGGCTTGTAGTATACGCTGTCATTAAATTGAAATTATCCCGATAGGCTGGTAATTATAGAGATCGCGCCAGCTAAAGCGCATAACTTGTGATTCGGTTGCCGGTTGCAAACCGGTGAACTTTCTACACCTACGCTGTGAGCGACGATGCGCGAGGAGCGGGGTCAGCGTTCTCGCGGCTTCTTTTGGCCATGGAAAAGACTGGTCGCGCGCTAAATTAATTGGCATGTGCCGCGCGCGCACGTGTGCTAGCTGAGTTACGCGAGACATTAATTTGCTTCTGTTTTTCGTCTCTCTCACTGCCGTTAGAATCTGGTAGAGGTCGAGATCATGGCTAAAAGTAGTTATTTTTTGCTTCAATTAATTTTTAGCCACGGAGATGTTACGTTGAAGAGTTGAGAAAAGTCTAGAAAGCCCAACTGACAGCACTGTATGCGCATCGACTGAAGCGGAAAGCTCCGCTCTTTTACAAATCAAGCGTAAAACAGCAACGTGTAAAACGCACAACCTGTGCTCTCATGACCTGTTTCCAAGTGTCAGCCTTCAATGGATTTACGAGGGTCCCGTAGTAGTAGTAATGGACCGATAGTAGAAACCCTCTACGGTTACACCAAGGCAACAAAAAACACGGATATTATGCAAAACTGGGAGGTCCTTGTTCTCTACGATGCGTTCATCGTGTTTCACATTTAAATGAACTTTTTCACTGTTTATAGTAAGGATGTGTATTTTAACTTTAACGGCCATTTCATGGCATACGAAGCAACGTTGTTTATTGTTGTTAGCTACAGCCAAATTTTGACGGCTGCTCATTCGAAAAGTAGTTCAAAAATATTTGTCTCTGTTGTATGCTGCACACGAACATTTCTGAATAATCGTTCCCTTATGCGTAATCATGTGCTTTCGGATGGAATCGTTAATTCCTGGCTTGAATCATCAATTTAATTTTTTTTTTCCGCGTGAAATCGTAGTCACAGCAATGAAAATAACTTCAATTTCAATTCCGGCAATATTTTCCAAGTCTCGTTACGTAAATCAAGCGTTTATTTAGGATCTTCATGGAGCCGGTTACGTGCAAAAATGAAAATTACATCCGTGGTAAATGCTCGGTGCATACACACCAACAAATCATAAATTAAAAACTTTCTCTGCCCTCACCCACCGAACACATGACGCTTGTGCTACGAACGGAGTTGACGTTTCTATCCGAGACAACACTTACATATGTCAAATTGATTTCACGAAGATATTGCCATCCCGGGTGGTCAATCATTGTATAATAAATTTGTTGTCCTACAACACACATTTTCGAATTATTATTCTAATTGAACATTTTTATCGAAACGAATAATACGTTTATAATTTTTCGATTGCATTTCCACCGTGTTTGTCTGATAGTACCTATTTTTAAGTGAAAAATAATGAAAATTCAAAATTGTATGAAATTCAATCAGACGTAACGTAGTCATTCTTTTCTTATGCTCAGCTCCTGAACTAATTTCTTTGGTTTTGAATTCATCCATCATGTAACCTGTAAAGTGTTGCACACTCAAAGTCACTTTATTAGGTATACACATTTCACTTCGTCGCAGTAGCATATATATGTGCATGTGTGTATGTGCTGCTTCGAAATTACTTTTTTACGAGACTCAGACCACACACCTCGTTCCAACTGAAACAGATGCGCAATAATTCTTTTTTTTCTTTCAAGTTGAGACAAGACAGATCATTGAAAAAATGTAAAATCGACGTTAAGACAAAACTGCAGAATGCAAACGCGTTGGCTTAGACTCCATTGCAAATGTGTGTAAATCTTGCAGAGTTTCTTACCAAGAATACTTTCGATAACTGCCTCTTTTCGCGTGAGAAATATCGCTAGAAAAATGAGCTCGTAACTTGTAACAAAAATGAGCATTAAATCATAGGCATAACGGAAGGCTTCCTAACGACCTGATTGGCGAACCATACTGTCTGCCGATAGATCAACTGTGGTGGCGTCATGCACGTGGAATTCAATAAAATAATCTCATGACAAATATAGCTGAAAGTATAAAGGAGATCATTTTAGACAATTACGCAAGCGATAAGTCGTCCTCTCATTTTATCTCCATCCCCTTTCAAGCTTTTATAATATTTCATCGTAAACGAACAAGCGAAGAAAAATGAGAAACCAAGAAATTACTTAGCGCTCACCAGGGAGATTTATTGGCTCGCTAAGCAGCGACACGACTGCGCACTGTTCCGCGGGAAATGCGCAGGTGAACGCATGTGAGAATGAGCTAGAGTGTGAATTTTGCTGGTGCACGCGACGGATGTTTTCAAGTGGAATTTTTATGGTTTAGAAACTATATATCGTTTTTCATGTCGATAAAACATTCTAACGAATACATTGTTGGCATTTCCAGCAGTCGATAAAAGCATGCAGAGGCTTCTAAATAAAGATCTTAAAGTTATCTATGCAATCGAAACAACAATGACGATCTATGTTTGATCACGTGTCGCATTTAAACAATCGCCGAGTAAATATTAATTTTCAAGATGCGATATTTTCTCGCGAGACATGCTGCGTCAGTAGATTGATTAATATAAGGATCCGAATGGCTGCATATTCAAACATTAAAATAAGAAAAATCCATCAGTCCATTTGATCTATCTCGAGAAATCGGAATAAAAAATCAAAATTACTCTTGCGAAACTCTGCAACCGAAGTCGAACGTAAAGTACATTTAACGTTTTAACGTTGTATGCAAATCGATTGAGAGAACAGAAATTTGTCGAGCAAAGCGCTGCATACCGGCTATTGATTCCGCAAGACAATTGCGCGTACGAGGAATCACACGCAGTATGATCCGACTGAGCTGCATTTTGCAACTCTCGCTGGAAAGAGTGCGAAATTGCCAGTTGAGACATTGGCAGACGATTTACTTGAGCCAAAGCCAAACCTATCCTCTTTACTGTCACTATCAAATAACTTTTTCTGACGTTATATTTTTCGCTCGAATGACTATGTTTTCTGCGTAATTTACTGACGACGTACTTTTATCTTGTAATATAAATTACCAGAAATTATTTATGGCTCGCTATAACTGTCTTACATAAACTCTTGGACTCGCTTATGAAAGATTTTTCAACGAACAAACGCAAATCCATAGAAATTATTTGACACCTGTAAAAACATTTTTCGATTCGTCTCTCAGCCGTGTATTGACATTTTTTTTTATTTGAAATATTAAAGTTACTGAATTGCGTTTGAGCTATCTTATCGATGATTGTTAACAAGCAGCTCGCAATACATTAATGCACGGGAGATTGTAAAACGACGAGGAGCGAGACGTAAGAAAACTGAGATTCTAGTCGCGCACGATCGATCATCATTAAAGATGAACGTTGAAGGAGGAGCTGACCACACGAGATTTTCCTCATTTTCACCTTCTTTTATTATGACATTTATTATATTGACATGAACTCATTTTGAACTGCTGTTGCGGCTCATGCTTGCTCATTATTTTCTTGCGCTTCTCAAGTTCAAAATTATATTACGAACCGCACCCTTCATTTTCTGTGCTTAAAGATTGAATTGATAATTACAGTAAGAGGTTTAAGAAGCTGTCACTGAGTGGTTCGATTAAAATAAATGAAATGCATGTATCGTCAAGCGAGACCGTACAAGTGTGCCTGTGTAACAGATCAATTGTTGAATTTGCACGTGAAATGTCGCAGATAATTATAGCGAAATCGACTCGAGAGTCATCAGCTGTTGTCAGATAGGCAAACGTAAACGCACAAACCAGTGCCGGCAAAGAAACAAAATTGTGTTTTAAAAACAGATGATCAATAGTATGGATGCGTTCGTAAATTAGAACAGCGTGCTGCCATTTACATTCTTATCGAATTCCCGCAGCGAGCAATGCACCCGAATGAGCGCGATGTCGGTCGCATTGAATTCAGAAAAGGCGGGCGATAAAAATGAGTTTTCGTTCTGCTATCAGAACTGTGCGCGCGATCCCACTTGGCCCTTTGATGACAGTGCCATTAATCTGCTTTTTGTTTTGCAGAAATCGAGGCCCAGGAGGCGTGCAAATGGCTGAGGGCAGCTGGTTTCCCGCAGTATGCGCAGATGTACGAAGGTGAGTTGGCGATTAATTGCTAATTAGCGATGAGCACGCGCGCGCCGACTCGGCACTGGGTATACTCGACCGCGAGGGCCACACGCTTTATCTGCGCGCCGACCACGAACCGCGATCAACCAAGCTTTTCACGCTTTTCTAACGGCATTCCGAAAAACTAATTTGCCCTTGTTTGTGCGTTCCGAATAAGAGGCAGCCCCCAAGGTTTGCACTGGATCTTACTGCTGACGGTTACTTGAGCACCTATGCAAACTCAGCCGGCACGTCTCTGATTGAAAGACAAAGCTCGCGAGGTGGATGGGAATCTGCGTGAAATACAGCAGCTCGTTTGTTAGACGCCTGCCGCAGACACGTTTTCTTCTCGACTGACAATCAGTGACAGCGTCCGTTTTTCTCCTCTGCGTACACGAGTATAAACGATCGTCTCTAATTTGACTGCTGAAAGGCGCTTTTGTCGTCTCCTGGGACTACCTTTCTGCCGTTACGTAAAATTCAGCTTTCAATTAAACTTCCGAGCGATGTAGTTTTGCGAAATGCTCAGTCACGCCAAGACGGCCATTTTTAATACTTGCACAGATACAAAATCAGCCTTTCACGAGCACCTTTACGTGCCTCCAAAAATATATATTTCCGCGTGGGCCATTGTGTATCTGACAGGCTGTGCAAAAACCAAGTTGTTTGCGACAAAATCGAAAAAGAACGTCTTGTTACGTAAAAGCTGTACCCGCTCACGAATATCTCTGCCGCCAAACAATCTTTCAGTTCCTCTCCTCCTCTCGTGAAAGGATAATACAATGGTCTATTAATAGAAGGGACGACGACGACGACGGCGACGGCTTTTCTTGGTTTAATAACGCCGAACAATACCAAGAGCGCGAGCGGTGGCATAATAAACGTCGCTTGCGAAATGTCGAAGCATTGTCACGGTCCACACGCCGCCTCGCGCACAAACATTGTTTGAAGGACCTTTTTTTTCTTCGTATTTTGAAAGAGGGCACGTACGTCACGTTGGATAACTCGCGCGCTCGTGATCACTTGAATAATTAACATGTTGACATGAGATTTCGATTCAACAACAATGCTCTATTGGATAATGCTAGGCTTTCGATACCCTTTTTCATCTTCCAGATATCGTTTGCAAATAGTGTGTGTCATTTCTATTGTCATCGGTATCCACTCTAGAGTCCTTTAGCAGAATTAGTCAATTTCCAAAGTATATATTGCTTCCGTCTTTAGCTTATACTTCTATTCTCTGCGTCATCCAAATTCTCGAAGCTTTTCTCAATTGTCAAATTTACGACTTGTCAACAGCCTCAAAAATTCAAGAGCCCTATAAAAAGGCCAAAGATTAACCATGAAATGCTGGCAACTCAATCACTTTTCTTACATAAGTGCAATTACTCGTCGGGTGAATGCAGTAAAAAGTCTTCATTGCCTCACATCGCTAAAAGAAACTTCCGGTTCTCACCGCGAGCTAAATAATCACGTAATGAAATAAAAAAGAAATTAAACAAAGAAAGGGTTTTTCGAGAGGAAACCAACTAATTGCCCGATTGTGAATCAGATCACCGATCTATCTTTATAAAACGTGCATGCCGCGCGCGCACACGTGTATATAATTGAAAGGGAGAGACAGAGAGATCGTGAGCACCGCTTTTCGCTTTCCACAACGGCGCCGTTTGACATAGCGCTGACTAAACATAAATAGACCTATCCCACCGCAAGTTGCATATAAGCGTCGTGATTCTCGGCTTTTTTTTCTTCTTTTTGTTTAGACTTACTCTCATCTCTTTTCAGCCTTCTCGCTTCAACCTTTTCACTCGCTATGGGTGGCGTTACGTCACGTACAAACACGTGTTATTCAGTGCTTCGTATGCCTTTTTTTGCCTTTCTTTTTCATTGTTTCGCGATGTGTACTATTTATGAAGCGGAACTCTGCTTTTAAAAAAACTTTGCTCTCTAAAAAAAGCAAATTTCTTGTTCGTCCGGTTGTCCAGGAAAAACATCGCTGGATCTTGATAAAAGAGAAAATGATGTGCGCAAGATTCGTAAGAAATAAATAGTAATTTTTATGTAATATAAATTCGATTTGATTGATTTTTTGAACCGTGTTACGTTCTGGTCGACTGTTGGTTACAGTTTGTTTCAACAGAGGGCTTAAACGCAATGGTTGTATACTAATTAATGAAAATTCATAGAGATTTCTTTTATATATTTTGCTTCAATTAATTATTGGATTATTTAGATCCACAGCTATGTGTTCGCTCTATCTATCCTTTTTTTCGATGCGCGCACGCAATCGCCTTTTATATTTAAAATATACCTTAGGTAATAATCAATAATATTCTTCCGTAAGTCATATGCAAATAAACCAACGAGTTATTCTTGCATTCTGTGCAGCATATAGTTACTAAAATTAAAAAGGAACCGCACACATTTGGAGTAAGTATGTGATTATTTTGAGCGAAGGCTGTCTGTGTAATCTAAAAACAAATGACGAAGAACAGAAAAAAAACTGCAGAAACAAGAAATATTCGTACGCCAAAAATAACATGGTTTGCACAGTGATTATTGATATATAATTGTATTTTTAAACCCTTCAACAAGTGAGTTGGTGAAAAAAACTCGGCCGAAATAAAATGCAATAAACGAAGGGCACGTGCGCACGCGATGTCAACACTGATATTCGCTCATGTGCTGCGACCAAACTAAAATTATAACCACGCGCATTTATTCACGTGCGACAAAACGTTCGAGTACATATGTCACTAGCCCGGTTTTCGCACGTGTGTGTCCGCGATAATACGTTGACTCTTCTAGATAACCAGATTTTTTTGCTGATGGGATATGGATCATTTTTTGCACGCCTTATTGGATTTGCAATATCCTCGTGCGTTCAATGCATTCACTTGGAAGACTTTAATGAACGACGGTATTTTTCCGAAAAATAAATGCAGTACTTAGAGCACATAAGTGTATCTGATTTTATTGAATAAAACGAGATTAGTGTGAGATTAGCATTTCCAAACGAATACTCTCTCTTTCAAATGATCAGTTGGCTGATCAGTTGGCCGACGAGCGCAGAAAAAGAAGAAAATTGACATCTACGCAATAAGCATAAATCATCGGTCAGCTTGTAAAAATTTGAAATCAACATACCATCTGAAATCTTTCCCAGAAAACGATCTTTCTTTAGAGGCACGTGCACCCCGAAACGAGTTTAATGAGAAAAAAAGTCTAAGCTTGGCCGAAGAGTGCGACCTCAGCGATCGTTTACACAGATGAGCGACCTTTCGTTATAACGATATTTAACAAGCAAAACAAAAAACAAGCAGCCAAAAATTCATTCATTATATGCCCGCGGGTTGTACGTAAGTGGACGCCTTGAGGGAAAATCCCACGTTAGCATCAGCGAGAAAATCTAAGTAGGTGAGGGCCATCGAGTGATATCAGTTTTCGTACGATTATTTTTGACTTCCGCACGTCGCCGTCGAGTCGAGCGAGAGCCTGCTGCGCGCGCACGCTCACACGTTGCTGAAAAAATTCGGTCGATGGATTATTAACTTATACTAATGACGTCAAACCGTTAAACGCGTTTCCTGCGCTCTTACCTTCTTTTTCGTTTCTTCTTTTATATTGATTAACATTAACACAATTACTTTTCTCAAAGATGGTGCGACATTGCATTTATTTCAGGCTTACACATTGAAAAATCGGATTATTGATTAGTAATAGAAAATAATAAAGCATTTTAAAAACATAATGTGGTGATTTTAGAAAAGGATTTATTCGATGATAGTAGTTTTATAAAATGAGTATTAAATCCATAACACTGCAGCCTTTTTCTTTATTTTCACTCTCTTCAAAATGACCAGTATCAATTATGATAAATTAAATTTTTATTACTAAATTCTGGACTCGAAACCATAGATACATGCTTATTTTCCACATTTTTTTACATAACAGTATATCACGTGACCATATCTCAGCCATTCAGATCACGAATAAAATCTTTCAACGTGGCATTCATCACTTTTTTATAAGGGGTTAAGGGGATAAGGAGATTCCGCATGGATGCCCACCAAGACTGCAAACACTTTGTACGGAATTCACGTACGAGCGTAACAACAAATCAAAATACTTTTCTTTGACTAGTCATTTGTTAAGCAACTGCTTGAAAAGCAGCTTATTCTTTTCTCTATAACTTCAATTTGAACAAATTTACGTGCACTTCCAAGCTCACAGTCATTGTAATACGTACTGGAAATAGTTTGTTAACTACCGAGAGCTGACAGCACAGACGTAGTCGATTGCATATTGGCATCATTCAGTAATCAATAGTTTCATCGATATGTCACAAATCAGTGATAAGCTTTTTAAACTAGTATCGCAACGTCAGAGGTTTTCAACAGCAATGTCATTAGTCACCTTGCTGCTTAGCCACTCTGGTTAACACTCAACATTCCTGCGCTAGAAATATGGTTTTCGTTGTTGCTTACCACGATGACACGGATCCCATGAACTAAGTACGTACATCGTACAGACGAATTTTCATTTTCACACGCGAATAACTTTTCTCGTCGGCAAAATGAAAAGAAAGTTACGCTAAGGATTATACGCTTTCCGAGCTATGCGTGCAAAATCCTCATGCTCGCATGAATTCCTTTATAAAAAGACAAAACAGAAGAAAGTCCTCGCGCAATTTGCTGCAAGCACGCGTGGAAAACATCATAATAACGAAGAAGCGAAGGGCCCTCCCAGCCAACACTTTCCTTTATGCTGTGCGGCGCAACTTTAAGCCGATTATGCCACTTGCCGACGAGCATTCTTTGGCCATCTTTCTTCGGTCTTGACTTTACGATACGCATGCTGACACGATTGTTCGTAATGCGACAATGTTTTGCCACGAGAGCAGACGTTGCTATAATAACACAAGGGACAATTTTAACGATTCGACTCGATTATTGCAAAAATGTGTTGAAAAGTTGACATTATCAAAATTTCACAGAAGATATATATTACCTCGTTAATAATTTCTCAAGCGAAAGAGTTAAATTTTTTTTCTGCACGATGAACGTAATGTCATAGCGAGGAGCACTGAGCGGATGATATAATAGAGTGTTTAATCTTCATTCCCAACAGTCATTTCCATTATCCCGCGAGTAATTTTCACCGAGCTTATAATACATCTATTCACTCGATTCTCTTTATGTCTTCAAACACAGCCGGGCTTTTTATCTCATTTATCCAGACTCTCGCTTTTTTCTTTTCTCTGCACGCTATTTTTAATACTCTTCCTCCGAAATAAGTCTCCAATCTATTAACTGTTATTTCTCCGTTTTCTCCGAACAAAGTATAATCATTTATTTGCGAATATTTATTTCATCTATCCTGCGAACAACCTACCTGGGTGTATTAATAACCCCGTTTTCTGAATTTTTTATATTTCGAAAATCGAAAAGTTGTTTGCTCAAGCTACTGTCGGCTATTTACTCTGAAAATCCATTTCGCAAAAGCTTAAAAGGAGTGAAATTAGGGTCTAACGTGTAGCCATCGGGTGATATCTAAAATCTTCTATGACCTATTCACTTAATTATTATTCACTAAGGCTCATTGATCCACTTGATGCGCATTGTGTGATTATATCGTTTCATATTTGAAAGTGTCTGTCCATTGGATTTCAACGCGCTTCCCCTTCTTTCATATATCGTTCTGAAAATTCTGCAAAAATAGCGACGTGCCTGTGTGATTTTAGCTGCGACGATGATCAAAAATTATAACAACGATCCCAGAGATTCAGTGTGTGAATCATGTGATGTTTAGGAATACGAATTTGCTTACTGGTCACATTAATTTTTTCATTGGATGAGTAACTTTTAATGCTTACAAATAGAAACTAACCTTTCATCATTTTTGTGAACTTATTCATTCACTCGAGTTTACTTTATGTCATAGCTGAAAAATTCTTCTGTCAAAAATTTTTTACATAATTTAATGCACGAACTAATTTTATTTATCTGCTTGTGGAAGGTAATACAAATTTATCTTCATTTTTATTTAAACTCTACCAATACTTTTTATTGAAAAGTAGTATAAAAAATAATTTAGTTAGCTAATTTTATAAAAAAAATGTTAGATTCATGCAAAAGTAAATGAAAGGCATCATAAGAATACACACAGAAATAATCAACTCAGTATGTGAATACAAATGAAATGAAAATACTTTTAATTAACGCTATACTTTCAATTATCGCCGATCGTCCGTTGCACGCATACGTAAGTTGAAATCATAATATGCCACTCGATTAATCGCGTTTACACTTGGCTTGCTCGTACATAAAATAATCAATTTTTGAAATAATTCTAATTTTATTCCAATTTTTTTACATCTCCTTGTCGGACTGCATACCCAATGAGTTGTTTTCTTGTCTATAAAACTTGAAAATGAAATAAAAGAAGCGGTGCATCTGGTATACGTATTAACTGCAGGGCAAAAAGCAAGTGTAATGCGACGGCTCGCCCACATGAGAAAGACATTTACCGACAGTGCACTTCCTTTCTGTCGCTTTAAATAATGCGGGTAAAAATTATAAATATAATTTCAAAATCTCTATTTTTCATATTATCAAAAAGGCTCGTGTAAAGTACTCTATCTTATTTAAAAATTTTGAAACACATCAAGGATAATCTCAAAACAAGAAGAAAAAAGTTAACGCTCTTTTCCTTTTCAAACGTGAAAAGTATAAGATCGTTGGATGCGTAAAAAGCGATACTTATGAATACAAGTTACCCGTCTAAACGACTCTCCTTACTTAAATCGGATTATACGAGAACCCTACGTATAACGCAAACGAAAAAGTGTCTATTGGCACAAAGAAATCCCTTTTATATTGATAATCAAATGCAAAGAAATCAAAAAAGTGCAGTTAACTAAGACAAGCCTTAAGACGGAAAAGCTTTGATTAATGCTCTCAAGAAGTATGAATTCGATGCGCTCCGGTTTATTATACCGCGCTGCCGAGATGGTTGCAAAACGCTCATAACGATTATCTTGCTACTTTTTAGTTGCTTCTGCCAGTTTCCCACAATCTGTTTGTTGCTTGTCTCCGTTTTTCGCGATTCGTCTTTTCTAATTAATACTCAAATTATAATTACCCGTAGTGATACTTCAAGTTAATGATATTGCATATCACGAGCGTATCATATAGGTATCAAAGGAGAAAAATCGTTGGTGGTTTTAATAGATCTTGATTTTTATTCATTAATCACATTTTCTATCCACTTAGTTACTTTGCTTATCGAAACATGGTCGTTATTATAAGCAAATATTGATTAGAAATTCAATAAACCTACAGTATGCATCTAATGTAATAACAATACGATTTTCTATTTGAATTTATCTTATTAATTTAAACAAGTCGAGTGCTCATACTATATAAATTAGTTAGTTAAAATTAAACTGAAAAGAAGTTTCATCTACTTTTAAGCATTACGATATATTCTATCCAATGTATAAATATAAAACTACGTACAAACTTCAAAGGTTTTCGTCGCATGTCCAACAAGCCTCTCTACTAAGTAATAAACATACTCGAATCGGAGACTAGTGGGTTGATCGGATGCAGCATTGTTTCATTATCATAGACCCGGAAGACACTATTAGCCCAGTTCACGCACCAGTCTCTTTAGATTTTAAGCTCGACGAGACTCTACGACGCGAGAGAAGGCTTTCCGTAGAATTCTAAACTGGTGCTGTACACACTGGCAGCTTGATCAATAGCAAGCAAGCTTAAATGCCTGAGCATTGCTGAACATCGAAATGCTTTGCTGAAGTAGGTTTATTCTTGGTCGATCAATTGCTCAACTCTTTGTTTCTCTCTCTTTGGTATGAAAATAATCAGTGGACTTAGATAAGCACTTTTGTTTTTTTTATTTACTTTAATAATGCTAATAAATAAAGAAGGCACCAGTTGACTAGTTTTACTTCATACATATGCACGAATTTTCGTGTAAGAAACAGCTGTTCTTTTATTCTCAAGAACACAATTTGTAATTGCATATGTATATTTAGGAATTTTCCGATTCGCATGTTAAGCTACCGTGTAAGATAGGTGTCGTACATTCGTGAATAAACTGGCAAATTTATAATTTCGTACAATCACCGTAGGCTTCTGCCGCCGCTACACCGACGTTTTATTTTCACATATGTACGATCATACATCTTACAAGGTCAGGCTTTCCAAGAGATCAGATGAATAAATCTTGAAAGATTGTACGAGTACATTATATATCTCGTTTACCGTTGATAACATCTTGATAGTTGTAATGACCGTAGTTACCTTTTGTGTAATTTGTTACAATGTCTGTCCTTTTTTCTGTTTTAGGTAAGAACTACGTACTCGTTAAAAATCTGTCAGTGTTTTAGGTTGCGTTTTAGGTAAATAATAATGCATGATTGGTTCAAGAATATTTATTTACATGAAACGTTGATGGTTTCATTAAATTTTATTTTTAATTTATTGATACAATTTACCATATTACGATGATTAATATTAAAGTAGGCCGCGAATAAAAACTTTGGCAGAGACTCGTAATTTATTTCTAAATTAATATACTATTCACGAGTGTCTGCAGAACCTCGGTGTGACTTGGTTTCGAGGTTTGAAGCTCGGCACACGCGTTCAGGTTTGGTGAGCTTTGAGATATTTGTATGGAGTTTTATTTACTACCTTCAATTTGCTGGCTTTTGAATGTATCTCTATTTGAAGTTTTACGAGTTGTATATAAATATTAGTAAGATTAGTAAAATGCATAAGCTTTCATTTCATCTAATTTCAATATTGCAACAAGTAATAACTTGATAAGTATATCGTTTTAGCCATTCCAGCAAAAAAGAAAAAAAGGCCAAAAAATTCGTTGCACAGCCAAAATCTTCGCGCAAAGAAGAAATGCAGCTGCGTACAATGACGCACGTGTGCAAGTATATACACCAACACGTATAGGCCGCATGCAAAAATAGATAGCACACGTGTGTGTATCTGTGTGGCATGGCACGGGAAATCGACATGGATTTTTTCTCTCTCGTTTTATCTGGCATGACATTAACAAGAAAAAAGACATTGACGAGAATCGAGATACAGAGCTACATATACAAGGGACCTGCATTTGTATGTGTGTGGCTTTTTCGTCGATAAAAATAATCGTCTAGATACTTCTTCTCTCAGTTAAATATTGACTGACCGTGATTGGTTCTTGATGACTGGATTATGACAGTGTGGATTTTGATTTATCAGTTTATTTGTGCGTAAGACTTAAAATGCTTATTTGCTTTTTTTGGGCTTCCTAATAGTTTCCGATCAATGTAATTGTCTGCGGAATTACGCTAGATTTCTGAATATACGCTGGTAGATATTAGATAAAATTTCATACAGAAAATGTTATCATCTTGTTTATTATGATCAATCCTTTACACTGAAAAAACTATGTCGAGTAAATAAATAGAAAAGTTTTAATAAGGATGAGAAAAGTACTTGACGGACGTTAAAGAAAATTACTCGAGCTTGCTCGTGCACATGCAGTCACGAAAAAGAAAAAGAAAAATATAGTGAAAAGTGCTCTCACAAGCACAACGACGACATCTTGTCATTGATAATTCAATGCGATACAGGGACATTTCTTTGATGCTGCATTGCTTTTCGTTCTAGTTTTCACGTTGCATAAAATTCGTAAATGTGTACATGTGCATCTTCTTAGAATTTGGCTTTTATACTTTTCTTTATGCTGAATGTGATATTTTAGGCGTAGTTAGTGACAGTAGAACGTAAATTAGTAATGGAATATTTTTATTAAACATTTAAAGGAAAACAATGATTATATGCGCTGTTTATATTGCGATAAGATGTTACGAACGAAAAATTTTGGAAGATAGATTTATGAGAGTAAACAGAGACATGAGGTTAAAAACAAGTTAACTTTAATTTTTAAATCAGTCGATAAATGTTTTATATTCTTGAAGAATATCATTTGTGCTCTATGAAGAAAGCTAAGCAGTTAACTGAATTTCCATCGTTATATCTAACACTCAACGGAGAAAACAAATGCAATGTATACGAATGGATATTTAAAGCATACAGGGTTTTCAATTATAACTTCAATTATAGCAATTTATTGTAATCTACTTATGCATAGTCCAACAAGGTTCTACAAATATAGAACGCCAAAATAAGAAAAAAATATTCACACATACTTATATATTTGAGTCGCGACTGTATGTACGACAAGCAGAGAGATCACTTATCTCTTTCGAAGGTCCACCTTTTCCTCGTGGTAAAATAAAGACTCATGATAATATAGTTGTATACACCGCATACGTTTCATTCTCAAGGGGAAGATTTAGCATCGCTCAATCTTCGTCAAGAGTTGGCTAGTTATGGATCGATTATGATGAGCTATATTTGATGTTTTGATTACTTCTTTTTTTTTGTTAAGCTCAAAAGAGTGCTGGGTATCCAAAGACGATAATACAGTAATAATCTTCGTAGAATTTTATATTGTCCATTTTGCGATATTCATAGTACTTTAGGAAAAAAAACTTGAATATTTCATTTATGGTAAAAACCGTTACAACGTTAAAACTTAATACATAATTTACTATATATTTTTTAGAATTGTATAAATTAATAATCGGTTAGATTCCAAGAATACTACGCAAAATAATACCAATATTTATTCGTATTCTAGTGAAAACTCTAAAATCAGTTTTATAGCTCAATCAACGTTATTTTGGCAAACAAGAACCCTTCATCACTATCACTCCAAGTGAGAGAAACGTATTTTCTTCCAAAAAGGCATAATTCTTGTAAGCATACGAGCACAGTATTCAATATTCCTCGGTTGAAATCCTTAGTGGCCATCGGTCAGTGACAACTCGAACAAGGGGGTACGTATACTTCCAACGCGCGCACAAAAGAAAACAAGCATAATATGGCCGACCGCTCGCTCTATAAACGCATTTCCAGGTTCGCCGTGACGAATCGTTTCTCAACTCGTTTCGTCACTGTAGTGGACAACGATCCTATTTAACGCGCTCATGTGTATCTTTTTTATTTTCATACAAATGTACAACTTACGGGTGGTTGAACTCATAACTGCATCAATTAATATTAATATTTACTCGTTATGTGTGTTGCGCGTGAATTTTCCACCTAAAATTGTCGTGAAGTAGGCAGAAGGAGAAAAAAGATAGGTGTGGATTATCGTTCAGATGTCTTTTGAAAGCACGGCGTTTCGAAAAAAGATGCTTTTAATATTTTCAAATTATGGAAACTGAAGATCGACTCTCAAAAGAGGAACCTTTGAGCAATGATTATGGCGATAAATCGGATGTTAAAAGGCGGTATGAGACGTAAGAAAATGTCTCTAAGACAGTAGGTTTCTGACGAGTCTACGTGAAAAGTAAAATCTTTAATCCTACTAATATTTGTTTTGCTTGGATGATAAATTTTTGGCTTTTGTTTGCTCGTTCAGTCACATGGTATTTTTTAATAAGCATAAGATAAAAATTATATTTCCATATAAATATTTTCGAAATGTTTGGTAGTTTAATAGTAACAATTGTTTGATATCCATTTATAAAAATATTATACGGTTGAGGCCATAATCTAAATGTTAAATTATTCTTTTAAAAAAGCCAACCCAGTGAGCTGCCTGTTGAAAAGTTTCGCGCGAACTGTATATTATTGCGCAACGTATTTCGCGCTAAAGAAATAAGCCTCTCTGAAATAAAAGAAAACGAGATCACATAAGCAGAAAGCGTGTAATTTTCCAGAGCGAGCGCGAAATTGGTTCGACAAAAACTTCCACGCCAAGAAAATACAAAGAATACAGCTGTGACCCTAATTCTAAAAATGGCATTCCCGCAATCATGAAGTAGTTTCCGAAAAAATAAAAGAAGCCTGCTCCTGGTCGCCAAGAGAAAATAGCTGCTCGTCGCGAAAAAGAAAAAGCCAGAAGGTGTTATAGGCTCGAAAATTGAATCCGAACGATCCGTTACGAGTTGGCCTCACTCCAAGGGTCTTTGACACATCTCAAGACTGCTTGGTGGTTAGCCAAGAAAGAAAGACGAACAAGAGTATGAGGTGCGATATGAGTGGATGCATTTGAGAGAAGGGAGAGAGATACCAAAGTTGTATATGCAAAAGCCAAGCGATGATCAAAACAGATATTACATCTTTCTCCCTCGATGCTCTCGTTTCGCAAGTATTTGTTAGTGGCACTTTGGCACTCTGTTACGTAACCCTTTCCTTTCTTCTTTCTACTTTTGTCAACTAACATGGAATTTTTGCATTGTCAAACACCATCATAGACCAATTCTGCGATCTTACTACATTTTAAATTTGGCTCATTGGCGATCTTCGTGTTTTTCCTTTGATTCTCGCTGACAATAAGGATACACTTAAACGCAACACTTAATGTTTCTATTAGTCGTGAAACGCAGCTCAAGGGTATCTCGCCAAAAGGAGGAAATAATACTTGTGAAATAATCCAAACTGCAGGCAGGCAAAAAAAAAGCCGTCCGCGCGCGAGATGATTTTCCACGCTGTTGTGGTTGCCTGCTGTTTCCCCTCAGGGGGTCAACGGAAAAATCGATGCGCGATGTTTGTAGAAAAATGTAGGACATGGGCCGTCGTTAAAATTGTTATGAGCTTGTTTTTACGCGGTGACGGGCGTGAATTTCCCCCTCAAACAGCTCTTTTTTGTTGATCTCAACGTTCTCTTTCGCTGATCGTTGGATTGTTGGAAATTACATAATTGCGCCCACCTATTTATGTATATTGTTCATGTCTCTCAATGATTATGCAAGATTATTCATATGCTTCGTGATGATTTGTAAGTAGCAAAATTTCCAAAGATCAAATCGTATTTGCATGCGTGGAAACATATCATTCATCGCGAAATTTGCAAAGCAACAAATATATAAATCGCACTCATTTTTCCCTCTTGTTATCAGTGGCAGTGTGCGTTATCATCACAGCCGCCGATGTACACTGGCAAAAGTGCCAAAACTATAAATGCACAGGCACAGTAGATAATGTAGGTTTATTGTTATAATGCACTTGGAATCTTTAAGTCCGATAATAAAGCTTCCAGCTTGGTGTGACTTATACATTTTATTGTTGGAAAAACATTTTAGACCCGCGTATAACCCGCAGGTAAATCATTGCATGGAGATGTTATTCCGAGAAATCTTCTTGTGTTCAATCTATATAATAAAGCTACTTACATTTTTAGTCAGCCTCATTTGACTTAATTTCTTTTCGTTTTCACTGTCTGGTAATTGTTGCGCGCGTGGATATTTTCATGGTGCACGTCAGAAGGGGTTGTACTACTTATAAAATGTTTAATCAACATGCAATTCGCAGGCGTGCGCGAGAGAGGCTGTCTTACTCGAAAGATCTCTTTTCCCTTGCATTATAATGTCGTGCTACCATATACACTCGGTGTGTTGACACATACTCGTATGGTGGTTTTGTATACGAGGGAGCAGTTGTAGTTGCTGACTGTTAGCTGCTGCTCGTCGGTTCACCAAGGATGTAAACGCTTGATGTGCAATGATAATATTTTAATTGTATCATTGATGGCTATGACGCGATTATACGTTTTTTATGATTATATTTTACGATCATTATAGCAAAATATAATTCTTTCGTGCGTTCCAAAATAACTGTGGTTCCAAGCGCATCCTTCAAATACGCAGAAGTAAATAACTTACGAAAAGGTATCAGTGCGTCGAATGACCTATGTCACCCATGCAAAACAGTTAAAAATAAAAAAAAATCGAGGAAGGCATCTGAAATGGAAAAGTAGGCTGAAACTCCATGTGCAGTCTATCGTCGTTGTCGTGCTGCACTTAAAATAAATAGAGAAAACGTGTGGCGACGACGAAAGAAGTGTCGAGCAGTCTAGGGCTGCTGTTGCTTCCAGGTCAGGCCCCAAGATAGAAAACAATGCGACCTCTCACACATTTCGTTCGGTCTTTTTCGCTCGACGTGATCATCGATCACGCTATAAGGTCTCGCTATCGCTGAACTGCATCGCTACTCACACGTGTTGCAACACAAGATCTCCTTTGGAAAATTGTTTCTATGCGGGTGTGCTTGTGGTGCTGCATAATGATGATGATGGTTTCATTTCCTACGTATTTTTTTTTCTTCATTTTGAGTACAAGAGTCGTTGTGCTTTGCTTTTTTTTAGATGCAAATGGTTTGGTAAGCTTGCCATTCCATTTGACAACTGAACGAAATTGTCACATTGCAATCTATAAATTGTCGAAAAAAAAAAAACGAAAAGTTACACAACGCGCGCGGACAATTGATTCGCGTACAAAAATATATTAATAAATAAATAAATAAATAAAGCCGAGTGCACAAAGTATGTACAATGTGTTTATTCATTATGCACTTTATATGCTGCTGTTGCTACGGAGAGAATTTCCTTCCGATCTACAAGCGAGCAAAAGAACGGTTTTTGAGCAGTAACAGCAGCAGCTCCGTGCAGTCTGCTACGTCCGCTTCTCTTTATACACATCCTTCTTTCGCTTTTCTCGCTTTGTCTTCATACACATATTGTACGCTTTTATATTTCTCCTATAGTTTTCCGCGAGAGGTGCTTTTGCTGCTATTGCTATACTGTCTGCTACGCGATGTTTTTTTCATTCTCTCTCTCTCTCTCTCTCTCTCTCTCTCTTGTTCTCTCCCTCTATCTCTATCTCTATCTCTATCGTTTTCCTGGAAAGTCGGGATAATTTTTCTATAACATGGTTTTGTGCATTGCGAGGGAGATGATGAAGAGATAATGATGATGATGATTAAGCGTTTTGTGGAATGGAAAGCACCTTACGAGTGCGAGCTAATTTTGAAATTTAAAAGCTTCTGGTTTTTGACATCGAAATGAATAGTTAAGACATTCGAAATCATTGAAATTTCTAAGCTTTATATTTTAAAATAGCAATTTTAATGTCAGTATCTTCAGCGAAGTGTACACTTTTTCTCGGCGTCTCACACGCTGTAAAAGCATTCGTTACATTCGACATCCTTTAGCAGCTAATAAAGCTATAGGAACAACTTGATAATTGATGTGATTGCAAGTTTTACACATTTTCAGAACTAACAAATTTGTTTTGCCACCTCGAAACACACCATCTTCAAAGAAAGAATTTTACACTTCAGAGCAATGCGACATTTCATCCTACGTCAAGTATTAACTAAAAAAGTCAACAAGCACCATAGCTAAACTGAATATACCCCATACAGTCATCAGGGCAAACATAGCCACAGCGCATATACGCCCCTGTAGCACCAGGGAAAAGCCCGTTGAAAGAAATGGTGTTTGAAAAAAGACAGAAAATAACGTGGAAAGTCGAAGAAGCAGTAACAGCGGCGAGTATAGAGCGGCAGCAGCTTCGTTCCCTTCCACCGGTTTTGTCAGCACGGCTGTTGCTCTGCTGTATACGTGTACGTATAGCTATGTGTGTTGCTATATGCACGCAACGAAACGAAACGCTCTCTTGCCAAGATCGACGCCCCCACCGCGCTGCATCTGCTGCTTGCTGCTGCTTGCCGACAACGACGACCGCTAGTCTCTTTCCAACTCGCTTACACGCCAACCAGTCAGTCGAGCGCTGCACGCGGCCCCGTAACTGTGGGCAGGGTCTATTCCTGTGCATACGTTCAACCAATTCCGTACTTGTGGATTGTTACTTATAATTGTGGTTCTTTCGCGAAACTATCGTTTTGGGCATGCGCAAACTTTTTGCCAATGACGTTGTTGAACATTGTGAATTGAATTTTAAAATGTGAGAGAAGTAACGCAGTGGCACATTGTTTTTTTTTATAATATCCTCGAATGAAAACCATATCATTGTGATGCGGTTCAGCAGCGACAACTTGCCACGATCTGCTTGCCGCAGGTGCTCTACTAGTGTCGAGGGGAACAACGCCAGTGGCGCGCGAGCAAATGTGTTCGCTTTGCTCTGCGATCATTATGAAGGGTGAGAATCAACTGTTTTTCACCTTTACTTGTTGGTGGCAGGTTGTCATTGTGTAATTGAAAAAACGTTGGTTTGTGAATTTTACAAAGCTGACAAAAGTAGACTTCGATGCGTAAGATTTGAACGGTTTCACACGCAAGAAAATTATTATGAAAAAAAAAATAAAGAAGTGTATTCAAAGAGCACGATCGCCTGACTGCACTTTCTTGGGAATGAACGGGCACACTTTAAATGCATATCGTTATCGTAAAGAGATAAACCAGTGCAATGAATAATGCTCTACAATTCTTTGAAATTTTAATAAAGGAAGTCCTGGCTTTTATATCAGTAGTATACCAAATATACGATGTAGTCTACCTTAGAAGGACTTGTATCTCATGTAATTTTATTTTATCATCTTCAAAAGAAAAATGCGTCAAAACATGAATGAAGTACAGCAGATGAGAAACAAAGCTATAACAATGCAGATATGAATTGCTCAATCGAATTTTTTTAATCAACCGAATTTCTTCTCTTTCTCGTACATAATATAATGGGTTTCAAAATCTCTAGCAAGCAGCAGCATTTTATACGAATCTTGACTCGAACAACAACGGCATTGAATGAAAGATTGAACAACAACGCCACTCCGCGAATTCCATCGAAACTATTGCTCTGAAGATACACAAGGGACATTAACCTCCTTGTGTCTTCGTTATAGGTTGTCTTTTTCTCTTCCCCCCCCCCCCCTCTTTTAGATTCGAATCGGATTTCCTGTACACTAGTCGATTTCCGTGCAACTTCCTCGATCTTATCGGCCAACAACCGATATGCATGTATGTAGGTACTAGACGAGTAGTCTAAAGCCACACAAAGTTTGAAATCGTAGATAAGGAGGATTGTTTCTCGGCAAGGGAAACTCCTCCAGCGGAGAATGTTATTTTTAAGATATCTTGCTACCAACATACACATATCTGTATTGTCTGATTTAGCATATAAGTACATGAATGCTTAATTGAGATATTGTTTAGCTATAGCTTTTTATTATTAAAAAAACGATACATATTCACGACTTTCGGTTGTTATTTATGAATGAACATTCTTCGCCCTTAGTATTGCTAATGTTAGTTATTAAATTATTATTATAACGCTGGCATAACTCATACCTTATTTCAATATCTGCATCGACAATTAACAGTAAAAGAATTAGCAATAATAATTTTTTCGTCAAAGACGTACATGACTTTTTCTAAAAGAAACGTAAAAATATAATGTACAACTAGAAAACACAATATCCTCATGAATTCATGAGTGAAGTTAATATTACGACAATTAATGAGCCATGGTACATTATTCTTATGTGCTTGTGTGTCCGAAAAAGAAAAAGAAATTTTTAATGGTCCTTGATTGGTAATACCACGATCACCGCTGATTTTAGAATCAAGTATAATAAGATTTTTTTCGAGTAGGAGAGGTATATTTGCAAAAATAAAATTAAGAATAAGGATGATGAATCGATCTTTAGTGATATTTGATTAACATCGTGCAAGTTTACTCTTAAATGAATCCGCAAGTCCATTGTGAATTCACACTCTGTTCAACATCTAACACTGAGAAATATTAATTTGACATATTGCAATCCTCAGACTTCGCGCAATTTTCCTATGCACAGTCGTACTTATTTATCAACTCAATGCATCATTAATAAAATAGAAGAAAACAAATCACAAGTTTTCTATCCCGTCACAAAGGCTACGGATCAAGCTCATTCATTTCCGATAGCTTAGCAATTTTCATCAAATTTTTGCATCGCTATTTTATGTTCAAACGACGATAATCAAAGTCGTTTGTTGTGCAATGTTTTTGTTTCATCCAAGACGACGCTCCCATTTTCCGCAGATTGACATTAGCAAAGTCACGGGGCCGTTTGTTACGTACTCATACAATTTAAGTATCTAAATTCAGTACTTTCACTTCACTTTTCTTTTTATTTATTGTGCAATCAATGAGTGGAGAAAATATCCAGTTAGCATAAAATAGACCACATAATATTTCTAAAGAAAAAAGAAAAGTTTTAATTGGTTTCATCAACAACGCCAACTATTCGACTACAATACTATTCGTAAGTGTCACAACAGAAAATTATTACGAAACAAAAAATGATTGAAAGCGAGCAAAATTAAAAAGTTTTCTGCGATATCTTACATAAATATATATGAACTGATAACCATGCATCTATAGAAAATATATTATTATATTTCCTCTCCAGTGTGCCTGATTAGAAAATTACCTTCTCCCGCAGAGAAACTGCATCCTCCATTAAAGTACTTATTGTCTTGAAGTTCACATTCCCATGCATTGCGCATGAAAAACATAAACTTTTTACCGACAGAGAGAAAAACAGAATGATCAGGGTACGTGGCATTACCACGATCAAGAATTCTTTGAACCTCGTACTGTTTTATCGCGACTGAGAGGAAGCTTGATAGAAACAAAACACCGAGGCGCCAGCTAAAGCCGCCTTCTATATCGTCATACACGCATACGCAACTGCAATTATTAGATTTGCCGCGACAACAACTTACAGCAAGATAGATACATCGAGGTCGCGAACTCACGGCGCTGATTTCCTAGACGAAAAGAATGTACGTACTTGTAGATAAATTGGCGGCCTATTTATTCTGATTCTACGTGATTGGTATGCTTGAACTTTGACTCTTTACAAACGCTTAGTATTCATCAATTCAGTCAATTCTCGCGAATGACGCATAATTGTTACATCCAAAAGTAACAAATAAAACTCTCAGCATTAAATCGTACGTAAACTCAAAGATTCACAGCGATATAACATCCCAAAAATGCGAATAGCGTACTCCCACATAGGCAGCATAAAAGCTTCGTGCAGTACGTCGATAAAATCAGTTAATAAATTATCGCCTGTAAGAGACAAGTAAGCGAGCAATAATAAAAGCTCTAATAGAGAAATAAAGCCGACATAACATACTTTTGCGCGCGGAGTATAATATCTTAGAGACCATATTCCCGAATGGAAAAAGCATGAACTGTTACGTGTCCTAAAAGGCCTCTATGTACGATAGAGAGAGAGAGAGAGAGAGAGAGAGAGAGAGAGAGAAAGATCAAATCTCCACTGGCGCGGTGTGCTCAGAAAGATCAATTGCTCCTCCTCCACCCCCCCCCCCCCTATATATATATACACACACATACACACACACGCGCTATGAATGGATAGATCTAATTGACCCAGTTTGCCTCCCGTGACTAGTATGAAAAGGATGATATCAATACGGCCATCGAAACCTTATAAGCAAGGTGTGGGTGACCAATTAATGTTTGCAACACACTTTAGCGTCTCATAATCTTTGGCAAGAACCACCATACGAAAAGATTTTCTGGAAATTGATGTACAAAATATAACAGTCGTAAAATTTGCAAGATGCAGTCTAAATATAAGTCGAGAGCGGATCTAATGATTGAATATAAAAAAAAACGTCACGCGGAAATCGCGAATGTCACTTTCCGCACATGAAAATTCATAAACGTGCAGTTTACATAATAACTGCGATTCTCGATGTTATATCGGTACAATCAAATATGAGTAAATATCGGTTTTCAAAATTGATTTGTAGAACCATATATGTCGCACATATACGTGTGTTCGATTTATGTTCTGGGAAAAGTCGTACCACGACGTTCCCGCGGATCGATTGGTTTAATTAATTTGCCAGCAGCTACTATGCAAAAGCTGTTAATCATCAGAGATGAGAAGTTAATTAGTAAAGACGTGAAAGTGATGCCAATCGACAGGTTGTCTTTTTTTTCCAAATGATCCTGATATAATGCACCGCAGGGGTATTTCAGCTACAATTTAATTTTGTAAAGATCCGTTATATAGCGAATTGATACGTAAACAGAAATGAATCAATGTTGAATTGGGATCGGCGCTATTTCGGATGGTGTAGACGGAGTTCGCGGACGTTGAATTTTGTCGGACCAAATGAAAAATTAGAAAGTTCATTTTTAATTGGCATGATGCACTTCGGTACGAAGATTAATTGATAGGTTACTAAAACAATTCAAGTTTAAGCTTTTTTACTGAATCTTGATGAAATGTCAAAGTGCATTAATATTCCATTGAGCCCATAACATAGACAGTTGATACGAAAAACAAACTACTTTTGGAATTTATAATTTACAAACGATGGACACTACAATTTATAAGTTGTAAACTCAAGTGTATAATTCTCGATTCTAAATAACTGTGCTGTTTAATAATAGAATGAGAGCGTATATAAGAAGTGTGTAAGCATCGCGAATAAGTAAATATAGCGAAAAAAGCAAAGTAGTAGACATGTAATGTAAAACTATTTCTGTTGCAGATTATCAATTTCCTATTGACGTAACCGGCGTTGCCAAGGATCACCCATTTCTCGAGGCTGACTCTCTGCAGAGTCTCTTCCGCAGACTCCATGCACTCAATCGTTGCGCTAACATGAAACTTGACACCCACCACCATCATCATCATCAACATCATCATCATCATTCTCATAACATAACTAATCACAGCAAAAGCGTAAGTATATACCAATGGAAGATTTTTTCACATTTACCGTTCTACGTCAATCTCGTTGATATTCTAAAGATTTTGATAAATTGACCCTTCTTTTCATTACGTCCATTACGCATCTCGAAAAAAGAAAGCAATCGAGCTAAAATTGGAATATAAACAAGAGATGCTAACAACCACATATATAACAATCTCCCATCTTGAAAATTTTGAAGACAGTAGGCATTACACAAAGCCTAGCTACGGTTCGGCCAACGTTCAAAGCAACCTTTCAAGAAAAAGCCAGGCTTGCTCGGTTGAGTCCTTTTGCGGAATGACGCGTGGAGCGGTCTTTCACGCAATTTTCGCTCTGCGATAAAAAGGAGTCGCCGTGGCCTTGTCGCGTGACATCCAGACCGGGACTTTTCCTCGCGACTTTTTTTCTTCTTCTCTCGGGCTTGGCTTAACAGAAAAACCGGCAACGTCGATGCTCATCGGATTATAGACTGTCTTTTTCTCATGAAGGAGGGGGCTTTAGATATGTCCAGATATACAGTTGTTTTTGTTCTGTAGCACAAATAAGCGTCAAATATAAACAAAACTCGATCGTTGAATGCACGCAACGCTTTATCAGCCTCTTCTATATGGGCATTGTCATCCGCAGCGCGGCTGACTGTGGCAAAAGAGTTAGTGAAAGTCGGCAGTGCTGGCGAGTGCGAGCTCGGAATAGCAATTAACGAGACTCACGTGAGCGGAGCCTTTAAAGCCGCGGGCCTAATTACTATGGAAAGCACAGGTGTGGCGTAGATCGTCCCAGTCGGATTATTTGCATTCGCTCGTCGTTGCTAGCTGCGTTCTGGTGCTCATCCCGTCTGGATGAAGAAATTCAGGCTTGGCTTCCGATGAGCTTTGTACGTGTAACCTTTACAACTTATTTCCTATGGGACGCTCCTGACATGAAAAATGATCGGTCCAGAGTTCGAATGACCGTAGTGACCGTATTTATTTTTCGTTACTTGCAAACTCAGACGGTATCTAAGAGACGAAGAAAAAGGAATTCGATCCAAATCTGTGATTGACAGCACACCTGCAAAGAGGATCCTTTTTTTCATGTTAGCCGAAAGTAAAAGTGGCCAATCGATCAATCATCAGAGCCGACGTTTTATAAGCGTAGATCCGGCAAATATATGAGAACGATGACAAAAAATAATACTAAACGTTCAAAAGGCAAAACACTCGCGACATCAGTTAATGATTCCGCCCCCCCCCCCCGTTCCTTCTGTCAGGAAAGTTGCGTGCAAATACACATACTTACGTCACTATCAATTACGTGCGTAAAATTGGAAATCGCTCCTGTGACTACCTTATCTCTCCTCGTTGCTTTATCGATCTTTATTAATTACCCTCACATATAAATCATGAAGATTTTTGTAGCTATATACATGGTATTGAGCGTGTTTTGCTGCTGCGTTTTTGTTTGATCATCTTTTCGCTCGATATTTAGCTATGAAATTTTGCTTTAACCTTGATTGTTTGAAAATATAAAACTGTTACACGAGGACAATCACATCTATATAAAGTTTCCAATTCCTCCAGGTGATCATCTCAAAAATGATCCCATTACTGCGGGACTCGATAAAAGCCAGTATTCATCGAAATGTCGGTTTTTATGTGTCGTGTCATAAATTATCACGGGCGGAAGATAAGAATGTATATAATTTGCGAAAACATTTTAAACAGGCTCGAGTTTGAGCGTACAATTTAGCGTTCAATTATATCCTTACGTAAAAAACCGAATGTCGAACGAAATCGCGAGCTGCTGCAGGTTTTACGCCGAATCATAAATTTATGAAAAAGAGAAAGTGTATGTGTGCTTCAGTCATTAAAATTGATCTTTTTGCCAGAGGCAAGTACGCGATGAGCGTCTATAGCTATATCGTTGACGGCAGATTATTTACGCTGTTTAACAAAAATATAGAAGAAACAACGTATAACTTGTAAGCTTAACATATTTATCAGGCCAAGTATTCTAGTACATGTAAAAGGTTGTGGTAATTGAACTTCTTGCAAGGGAGTAAATAAAAATATAAGATATTTAACGACTGGTTCAACCAACTTTCATGGCGAAATAGACGAAAATCTATGATCATGCTCAAGACACGCGCGCACGCCCGTATAAGTTCACCACTAATTCGAATAATAAACAGTAACAATAGAAATTTATTTACCGTAAATCATAAAGAAAAAGGAATCTAATTGTAAAAATGAAAATGCACAATGAATCTTTTCACGACTATTATCATCGAAACATCAAAATCCATTGAGAACCTGACACCAAAGTTGAGACGTTATCATATTCAATTGATCTTATCTGCGAAGTCTTACAGTTAAGACTTTTCCGTCGGTCGCGCGAGCAGATACAAATCGGTTCGTTCGATCAGCTCTTCCTGCTCTCTCTCTCTCTCTCTCTCTCTCTCTCTCTCTCTCTCTCTCTCTCTCTCTCTGTTTCTTCCTCTCTTCTTCCCCCTCTCTGTCTCTGCCCCCCCCCCTCTCTGAATGACAGCGCCAGAGTCATGCAGCACGCAAACTCCCCCTCGAGGCACAAAGTTTATCCTTGGAACCGGAAGCTCAGCTGCCGACGTAATTGCTATCTCTGTCGTAGGTAATTAGCGAGAAAATGAAAAATAACGTCAAGTGAAATTGACCGCGACGACTAAAATAAAAATGAATAATAAGTATATCAGAGCGAAAGTTTTTGGAAAGCAAATTGGCGTGTATATATTTAAGGACGTGCGATGAAAAGTGAATTAATCGACCGAGTCCGTGGATGGTCGACGACGAGTATGATAAATTCACGGATGAAGTTTTAAGCCGACACCAGTTTCGCGCAGCAATGTCTTTCTCGTATTCACAGGCTCGATTAGTACACGCCTTTCTAACTAGCTTCATCGACGTTACACAGCAAATTATTCGATGATAACCAGTTTTCACCTCGCGTGACTTTAACTAATTAAATAATTAAAATACACACTCGTAATAGTGTCATTTTACAATGTAATGACACTTTTTTGGGGTAGCGAGTTTAATGTTTATGTAACCTGTAGCATCCGACAAAGAACGACGTCTTCTAAATAAAACAAAAACGTTTACGGTCGTAGGATTTGGCCGCGCGAGTGAGTACCTTTTGCGAGAAACAAAATGAGAAACTTGGAGATAATTATCCTGCGATCGGTCGATCGACTTTCGAAGAGAGAAAAAGAAGACACAAGGTGTACCGAGAAAGCTTTTCTGGGTTCATTCGCAAAAATTTCCTCTACATATATACGCGTGTGATTCGATACTTTGTTATCGGATGTCCGCCCACGGACGGAAATCGATTCGCACATTACACTTTCTTTCCCTGAACATTTCGATTTTTATCCAAGTTTATTTTATGTAAAGACAGTTAAGAAAAAAATCACGTTAAAAAATATTGAAGACCGAAGTTGCGAATCGTCGTCTAAAAATCGTTGAAAAATCTCGTCACATAGCTGCTGTTCTAAATCAGACAGAAGATCGACCTATTATTACAAAATGGACTACTCGCTAACGATCTTGCCATCTCTCTCGGAGAATTAGCATGCATACAAGTAATATTCCGCTTTACAGGGAATTCCAGGAATATAGCCACGTTCCTCTCTTTGCCTCTCCTCGGGTGCACAAGAGGAGCGAGGGAAGCTAATTGGCAGGTTGTCTTGCTCTCGCACGTATAGATGTTGGAAACAAAGAAAGCAACGGCATCCGCGCATTTCCCGACATGCATAATTACCGATAACGAAATCGCTAGAGAAAGAAAAGCAAAACGGAAAAGTTACACAAGCCGTAAAAGAGCCTGTCGCAACGACGCGATCTCAGTGGCGGCAGTGGTAGACTGCGTGGCACTCTTGGCCGCACCTTACCTCTATACATGTATATACTCACGTATATAATGACGTTCGATCGTAAAAATAGTCTGCTGTATCGCGCGCGTGAGCTACTTTCGGATTTGGTTGGCACGCTCGTGGTTTCGCGAGCTCATTTTCGGTGACAGATGCGGTAGTAAAAAGTGTCAAGGAGACGATATCATGTTCTCTCTCTCTTTCTCCCTACAACCTGTATAAGATTTATAAGTATGGGTAAAGTCGATATGGGATGTCAAAATATTATCGTGGAAATTGGTGCATAAAACGTTCGATACATATAGCGAATTGTTTTCTTAGCGATCTTTCTATATAAAGAGATGTTACATAATCTATCTCCAATTTCGATTATTCTAAGATTATACTAATTATTCTTATTAGTCATCAGTTAATCTTTAAAAATATACCTGATAAATTTGGAATGAAGAGTCGAGCATTGACAATTACATAATTACGTGGTACTGCGCGATCGTTTGCTGGTCATGAGAAAGCTGACTCATTACACATAATAGATCAATCAAAAATTCCCATTTACACGCTCATTAGAGGGGAGAGTCGAGAAAGAAAACTTGACGGCGTTGCACCACTCACACGCCTTTCGTCTTATTACTAGTATCTAAAGCGATGCGTATATCTTGTTCAGAGAAGCCGCGGGCTATAGGCCGTCGATACGGATCTTTCTCGGAGCTTCCGTATAAAGCTACCGACTGCACTATTATGTATACGTATACTACTGTGATTAGTTAGACATTAAAAAAGAAAAATTCTTTACTTTTCCTTTGCTTTTTTAAGCAAAGAAATCAGTTCTGAAGTAAATGTAATTCGCTTCAATTTTAAAGACACTAATAGAATTGATGGAATGTGATGTTTAATAACGTGTTTCAGCAGAGAATAAAAATTAATAAAATTTCATTACATGAAACTTCATTTTCATATCAATCAACGAGCCATCAAAGAAAATTACATTCGAAAAACGCACAGCTTATGAAGCCATTAATCAACTCTGGGTGGGTAATAAAAAAAGTAAAGAACGAAAGCTCGTTTCTTAATTATCTTGTGTACGCGAAAGCGATACGTTGAGAAAAAGGAAGAAAAAAAAAATCGGCGCACGGCCTCATTAAGATAATATGCCCATCCATTGACGAGATTAAGCTCCCATTGAGCGCTCAGCTTTATCGGTAGGAGCTGCTAATTGCACGACAGACTTCTTTGGCTAAGAACTGAGATCTGCTTGAAGCCCAAGATTATTATTATTACGTATAGCCAATTTTTTTTTAATATTCATTGGCGTCAATTTTTTTATACCGAGATGATTATAAGACATATCCATTAATTTCTAAAATTGATGATATGAGATGGCAATAAATTACATAGAACTTTTCAGTAGGTTACTCGCTCTGTTTTTTGTCCTATCTAGTCATGTTTGCTTGAATTAAAAGTCCAAAACCTTTTTTTTCCTCTTTTACATAAGAACGAGCGACGACGGGACCTCGTTTATAAACTCCATTTTATTCATAAGCTTTCTCTCCAATCTATAGTACAAGCATATATGATCTTCTGGATCATTATGATCTGTCATCTTTGCCAATCGTACAGAGGCCAGTTATACTTGCTATGAAACTCGTCTCTCCTGTAGTTATCCATGCCCTGTCGTCAAATGAATAATTCTTACAAGTCTGCCTGCTTCAAGTAGCAATTAATTAAAAGACCGAACATCATTGAGTGTAGCTATATGAATAAAAGAGAAGTGATCTAACGAGAGTATCCATTTGCACGACATGCGCGCGTTATTGATTAAAGCTCTAAATCCTTGGCGTAAGAAGCAGAGAAATCCGCGCTCACAGATAAGTCGATTAGTTTAATGGTCGGGATTAATTGACGCTATAGCTCAATAGCAAAAATCATTTGATACTTATCATGCGCTAGAACTTTCATCGGAAAAAGAAAGCCGCGAGTCCTTGTTGCGCCCGCGCCGGCAGGGAGTTACCAATTCGTCAATCGCCTAATGAATTGCTCGGAGAAAGTGATCAATTAACGACTGTGGTGTAAGGCTCGAGACTGCTAACATTGTAAATCGCAGGGATCGCACCGAAGAATCGATCGGAGCATCTCTCTATTGCTATTGTTTCAACGACTCGCCGAAAGTCAAGACGAATTCGGCCTCTTTCGCTTGGCGCCTTGCGCACGCTCGACAATAATTAGGATCACACTCCTGGAGCTAATCGCGTTCAATAACAACTGGACAAATGGCTGCCAAATGCCAGCAAGCAGGTCTATCAGGTCCAGCACGGTATCCTAACTCTTGGAAGCCTCGCGTGAGTCGCCTCGGGTTCCCAGTTGGCCGGAACCAAGCGATTGGGCCACATTATAAAGGGTAAGAAGCGCCGTTACATTTCAATAAATACAGATCGAGAGCTGGAATTATTTCTGCCTTTCACCAATACAATCTGAATACACGCGATGACAAGTGCAACAACGTTATGTATCACTCTAAACTGTGTCCGTGCGAATGGTGTGTGGCGAGGCGTGACTTTATTATTGGAGAAAATCGAATTGGAGAAGTTATACCTTCTTCTACAATTGATTAACTGACCGATTTTATTGAGCTCTATGCATTGTGCTCGTGATATGCAAATAAACATGAAAACATCCTTTCAGTGGTATGGAGTATAGAAGGAGGGAAGCCATTGTGGAAAGCGACAAGAAAAAGTTTCGAAAGTTAAACGTTCCAATGTATACAGGAAAAGTTGTTGCCGTGATCGTGAAAGTCCAGATATTAAGCAAATTTGGCTACCTGGCTGATTATTTCGATAAATTAACCTTTTGAGGAAGAGTAGCAAAGAGTAGGAGGAAGAGGTTCATGGTGTATACTTGATCTCTCTTTCGACAAATGTCATGATTCTGAAGAATAGTGTTTTGGGTAATGTATAATTATCTACAAATTTCATCATTTATTTTGAACATTATAATACTGATGAACAAAATTGTATCGAGCTAATCTGAGTTTGCCGCTAGATATTATCATGAAATTAAATGGTATAACACAAATATGGTAAAATCTCTGACAATTAAACTGTTTATTCGTACAATTAGTTGACATTACCCGTCGAATAATGAGGGTACTCACATACTCAAACAGTCAATCAGACATCATTCAGTGATTGATTGACTTGAATTGCTCTGTTATATCTCGGATCAATTGTATTTTGTTAATAAAAGAAAATAAAAATCAGTACGCGCCGCCGTTATGCTAACTTGTCTTTTTCTTTGCATCTCATATCGCATTGCAGCGAGTTATCGATTAATGTATCCCATGTCATACAGAAAAACCACGAGAATGTTTTCTTCGCCAAGATTACCTAATCGTCAAAGAGAGCGAGAGAGAGAGAGAAAGAGAGTATAAAACCGCGAGCCGCAAAAGCAAACACTTTCGCGTTCACGGAGAGTCATACCGTGAATTCTTAGCAAGAAGAGAGCATAGTATTTTTATCTGACACCTCCTGAACCCGCGAGAGAGAGAAAGAGAGAGAGAGAGAGAGAGAACGAACGTCGCCACCAGGAAGTGATCATTAGTGGTGTGAGTCTTATAGTGTGCATTTCTATGTCGTACCGTTATAACGATCTCCATACAGCTCTCCCTATCTTGAACGTCTTTTTCATCCTCGTCTCTCATCTCTCGTTCGTGTGTTCATTTCTTATTTCTCTATTTTGAGGCGACGGATAATAGGCTGTGATATGCGGCGTTTCATTGTGGTTCTTATCCAGAGAGGCTTTAATTGATTGCCCGCGCATGTGATTGGACTTTTGTTCTGTGGCATTATGAACAGTTACGAGCTTCTACCAAGAGACGTACGTTCAACGTTTTTGGCGTCTGATCCAACATTTCACCAATACTTTTTCAGCGAAGAATCTTCATAGGCACGGTATATATAAACTGGCGAATTTATTCGTTTTACAACGTCAACGTCCATTCATAATCGAACTCGCGAGCATGTGGAAGACGAAAAAGAAATCACCATCTGGGAAAATGCGTATAACCCGAATCCTTTTAAACACAAGTAAGACATTCTCTCTCCCCTTCTCTCTCTCTCTCTCTCCTTGATCCTTAATTCATCGAGCAGTAGCAGCAGCACGTAAGCCTTTGCCCGAGTGTGATACGTCTTCCTCGCGCGCGGATGGCCCTTTTATAACTGTGTGCGGCTCTTACTCGCACACTCCAATTATCCCACATTCTCTCGGGCCACTGCACGACCGTTAGCTTTACTTGCTACTATTACTACTACTACTTGGTCTCGATATATATACGCAATGACGACACCCCTTCTTCTTCAAGTCACACGCGGTAATTGGACTGTTTTCATTTGACTCTATTTACGCCGCCCTCAATCGTATTCATTGTTTTGCTATACTTTTAACCAATGTCGGCTTCTTCCTCTTTCTCCCTGATATTAATAGTATCACGTAGAAGATTTTCCTAGACAATCATTATTTTCCATGTCAAATTGCTCGTTAAACTCTACCAAATTATCAACAAACTCAAAGTTTGTTAATACATAAACTGGTCATTCAAACTTGTAACCATAGCCAAGCAATTCATTAAGTAGTTTTTGTATTGGCTTTAAGTAGCTTCATTAAACCGCGATATAAAAGCAATTTTTCACACTACTAATAGAAACTAACTGTACATAATAACCGTCTTAGAAAAGGAATAGCGATCGCCGTCGTCGTCGTCGTCCCAATTGGCTATCTTGCCACTTTACGTGTGTTTTTCGCAGCAAGCAGTCGACTGAGAATTTCTGCTCCGATAATCTTGCTCAAGAGTTAACGGTCTTGATATATACAAGAGAGAGAGCGAGAGAGAGAGAGAGAGAGGGACAGCGTGGCTAATTGATATAATAAGTACTATATTAACTGCTATAAGCAACTTTTTTCTGAATCGTCAATGATAAATTTGGTGCTGCATATAGACGGCTTTTGTTTACGCGTTAAACGGATCCTGAATAAAACGTTGAACGGCGTGTGCAAGAAAGTGAATGGTATAAGCATCGCAATAAATAATCAACAAACTCGATAACAACGGTCATTCATCAAACAATTAAAAGCAAAGATATAGAAAAAAAGTTATCTGAAAGGTGTCCCTTTCTCTCCGTAATAACTCGTTAACACTCTTGAACGTGTACTCGAATACTCGAAGGAAAAGATTCTCTCGTGTAATTGAATGACAGAAACCAAAAAATGTTTGTTTTTTCATCAGGTGAAACCGGTTTGCGCTGTATATGCATGTCCAAATACGACCTTAATTTCGTCCGATTCTACATATTCCCATCAGCGTGCGAGTACAAAAAAGAAAATGAGCGATCGCTAATTAAATGCTGAGAGAGCAAGAAAATACCGGATGTCGAGAGAGTAAAAAGAAACGAAACCAAATGGCGCAGACTGCCTGGCTACGCAGTGCAAGCAAGAAAAAATATAAAAGCTTGGCAGTCTATTGATTGTATACACGTACGTGCGTGATACTTGTCAATCTGGCTTTTTCGAGTTTGTGATTAGAGGGCCTAACAGGTGAACAGGTGCGGAGATTGACTGATTAAACGATTGATGCCCGGTGAGTAAAAACTTGCTCGCAGCTCGTTCATTCCTCATCGGAAGAAAATTGATTGTTTGCTGCAGAACTACAAGACGAGCAAGCGATTTGTGGACAAAATATGAATTCCAACGACGAACGAGAAAACATGGAGCATTTACTAGCCGCTGAAGCGATCCCCAATTCACACACACAACACGTCGCTAGCTCCTCGACGCAATGCAACAGAACCTGGAAATTCCACTTTTTCCGCGCGCGCTCACTTGCGCCTCTCGCCTAAGGATTTATGAAGGAATTGCGAAATTCCCGTTTGCCGCATGGCTATCCTAACGAGACAGCCAAAGCGGCGGCAATGGCTCCTCCTACTTCTTCACTTCGCGGAATATCGCGTTAGAGTTTCCGCAGGCGCGTGAGCGAGCGGCCTTCTACGCAATTATGCATGACCGTGCCTAATGGGTACCTATATATTTCTTCGTCTATATATATATATATATATATATATATATATATATATATGTACGTGCTCGTAGATAATTTTTCAAGAGTTGAGCCTTCAAACGCTGGTTTATTCTCGATTTCTGTGGGTTCGGGCTTCTCAAAAGCCTCGTCGGATTAATGCTCTTCCAGTAATGTTCCGAGATTCAGATCAGATTCAGATTGCGACACTAAGGGCCTACGACCTATCGGTTTTCGAACGCATTCGAACTATTTTGAATTTATTCGAATAGTGATTATTTCAAAATCAAGAGTTCCTGATCAAATGACCAGTGTAGTGGGAGCAGTTGTTCCTTTTACAAACCAAAAGACCATAATTTATTGCACTGATTTTGAGTCCTACACATCAGCTATTTCCGATGTGCTCTAAGCAACGAGCCCTCAAATATCGTTCGACATTTCCAGTGATTGCAAACGAACTGTCTCAACTGTCGCAATCGCAAACAAGAACAATCCAAAAAATAATGACTCTCGTCGAAAAAATTGAATTAAGAAACAACTTGGCTCACGACATGAAATGAAATTAATGAAAAAGCCTCGACTTCAAACAAACAATAACTGTATATCACGTACGACTGAAGCTCACTCATTCGCTGAGGTCTTCACAAGTATAAACAAGATAAAAAATTGTTGTTCAAGCCCACCTCCTCGAAGCTTGAAAGCCTCGCGCACAGCAGGTCTCGTCGGCATGAGAAATAGGCGCAGCGCTCAAATTAATGCAGAGTGACGTACGCATGCAGCTTGGAAAAGGAGGACAGCCGCAACGCGTCGCCAGCGCTGAATTGAATAAAAGATGAGCCAGAGATAGAGAGAGAAAAGTTTGATAAGGGAAGCGTAAACCGTTAAAATGGCATTATGTATAATATATCGACCTTGATATGTCCAGTCAAATAATGACAAGCTTTGAATTAGGCAATTCAAAAGTATCTGTCGAAAAGGTCTCGTGGCGCATAAGCATAAAGAAAGAAATACGCAGAACAAGGCACGAAATGTAGGTCGAGAGCGTCGCAATGAACGGATGAAAGCAAACGCGCGCGTGAATTTGATGAATCCGAATATGACGTCAACGCTCGCCTTTATCTGTTAGAAAATTGCGTTAATGATCTACACATGCCTATGCGTGCGCAAGCTTAATATTTTGTAATAGACGGACTTTCACCGCGAAGTGTCGCTTATATTCTAGTCTGCGTACGTGCACTGATATAATTTGCTTTAGGTTCCATTGTCAAAGAAAAACTTTTGGTCGTTAAGTGAATTGTGCGTGCGCTAGCGCTCTTTTCACGATCATCGCTCACGATTAGCTTACAAGTTGCAAAGTAATCCAATCTGGCGCATGGGTGTAACCTTTGTTTTCGTGGTTCGCGGCCAATACGCCTTTGAGTCTGATTGAGGAATCATATCGAATGAAAGTTCACTGTAGCTACTTCAGCTTTTTCATTGACGCCGTTAAATTTGAATTCGAGGAAGAAGATAGCAATCATTCAAAAAGAGAGGGAACCGCTTGGAAAAAAAGGAACGTTTGATTGATGCTACGCCGCAATATGTAACTACCGTAAGCTGTATTACAAAATAAGTGATGGGGCGATCGTTTTGTAGAGTTTGTTGCACGCTAATTGAAAAGGCTATTAATTCGCTACCTTTTTTTTTTCTTTTATAGCCAGCAACATTTCACTCGACTCGGCAGTAATAAATCGTGGAAAATCGGCAATTGCAATTATGTGACGTGTAATATGGGAAGTGTAAGTTCGCAACCCCCGAGACTTATCTCAAAAGGTCAATGTAAAACGACTGCTGCTGTTAATTTTCCGACGAAATCAAAATAATCGATAGATAACTATTCTTAGGTGTTCAGATATTTCGCTCACTCAGTTGCTTAAAAGTTTTAATTAGTTAGCCAAAGTTCTTTATGTTCTAACGATAATTTTTTGAAAAAAAAATGAACAACGCCACAATCACTCTTACGTAGTTTTGCCCATGTTATGTTATGTTTATATGACATTCAAGTCAAACAAAAGCGTATCTCTGGAGACGAAACAAGCGAGCGGCAAACGAATCGCAATGGAGCTCATATTCGCTGTGACAGTATGGTCTTATATAGAGAAAAGTGGCTACCCTGCACTTAAGCGGTTATAAAGCCCTTTCATAACGCTGTGATAGCAAGGTAGCAACTTTTTTGAAACGCTTGTGTTCAGGTATATATAAATCATAGAATGTGCGATTCGTATAAGGTCTAATGGAGATTTTCACGTCCATTGTTGTTGTTCACAATAACGTTTCATCCGTTACAGTAAGTTATTTTTTTTGTTTAAATCAGATCGCCATCATCATTGAATTATTAAATCGTTGTTTGTGATAAATGTTCGAGTCTAATTATATTTTAATCATATTCTTTTGTTATTCACCTTATAAAATGATCATTAACGATCATTCATCAATTATGTCATCGAGTACATCAAAATTCAACTTCCTGTTAATACAAAACGACATTTAAGGCCACCAGTTTTCTCAAGCAACACAAATAATCTCTCGCAGCTCGTGAATTTCCTAACATCGTTAAAATAAAAAGGCTTTCGTTCGATGTCGAGGTCTTTTAGATCAAGTACATTATAAGCTGAACCGTATTAGGTAGAACATGCACCGTATGATGACAGAAGATTTTTTCAGAATGAAAAATCGGCTACCGCCACAGCCATCACGTTCACGCTTGACGTCATAGCACGAATATCGACCTAATTTCCGTGTGGCGATTTTCGAAATAGAGAGGAGGGGTGAGTGCATCGCTCAACTCTCGAAAATACACGCCACTGGTGGTGTTATGTATCGTCTATTTTTGGCCAGAATTCTGGTATTTTTGACGTTGCATTTTGGGTAATGGGTTGTCGATTGTCAGATTGATAGTCATTTCGTGTAAGCTGAATATGGATATTTTTGGATGTAATTAAAAGGTTATACCATTTACAGTAGTTTCGCTGACTATTTTTGCTGAACAATTGATAAGCCTTCTAAAAACATTTCATTACTTATTTTACAAAAAGTAATCATTCGCACAATATTCAAGCAGAAATCCAAAGCTCCATGAAAATCGCAAGCAAAAATTCATGACGATATCTCAAATTATTAATGTAATATATTAATGAACATAAAAATGTACAGATTTTATTAAAAACGTGTGTTCTACTTTTGCTCTCACATTAATCATGAAGCTTTACTAGGACGTTGTCCTAAAAAATCCGTTGGCGCGAAAAAACAATCGGTGAAGCATATATCGAGGTTATCGGAGTTGTCGATTGAATGGCTCGCACACTTTATGGAATGGGTTATGGTTTATGGTAAATACTCTTACATAGCTGTTAGAACCCAGCTGTGAGGATTTTTAGTACTAGGATCAGTATAAAACTGATTATTAGGCGTATGAAATTCTCTATGGTGACTGGAATTGCATCGATAAGAACACAGCATCGAGCACCATAGCTACATTAGTTAGTGTGAGAAGTAGGTAAGCGTTACGCTACAACCAAAACAAAAGATCTCCCGTAAACTTTTACTTTCGAGAGGCAAACTTAAAAACTAGTTTTCACATGCCGTAAAAGTACCGGTCAAAGTGACTCATTCTGTAAACAATATAAAGATCACGATATATCTCACATTTACGATTCTCCTTCAGACACGCACCTTAAACACCTTCATAAATAATCGACGTAAAAGTCCAAGTCTTTTTGCAACGATAGTAAAGCTACAACAGCAAAAAAAGCATTCGTCCTAATCGGCTGTGGAAGAAGCTTCTTATGACAGACATATGCTAGGCGTGGTTATACACATGGCGAAACTAAAAAAGCCATTGTCGCACATGTGTGTGTATGTGACTCCCGCGCACTTTTTTTATTTCCGCCCGCAGCGCGCGACAAAAGCAGTGGTAACTGAGTTTCGTAAACGGACAATGCCGAATGTATATATGTTTTCTCCTTCTCATTGTTTTGCGTAGCCAACTACCATGTTACTTTTTTCTATGAGCGATCGTGTAAGAAAGACCAGTCAACTTTCGATGGATTTCATTGATTTGAATTTTATATGATAGGCACGTGAATCACACGTGACTATCGTAATCATTGCAGAGGATTTTCTAAAGGAAGTCGTCGACTTTTGGAATTTAATTCAATTTTTTTATGTTCAATGTATGAATCACAAGGTTATATAAATTAAAAAAATTTGTGTATTGTACCACACTAACTTGATCATTTCGTTCATCGATCGCAACAACAACAAATAACTCAAACACAGAGACCATTACCATATTCGATCGGTAACAAATAAAGGGCTCGCGCGCTTCTTGTATTTTAATATCAAACTTAACGCAAGCGTGTAAGAGAAACAATCTGGGCTCTCGGTGTTATACTCTAAATATCAGGTCATTTAGTCAGAACGTTATTATGGATTAAGGGAGGGGGAGAATCTTTGTCGCACATACAAAGTATGTGGCATACGACGATAAAGCTCGAGTTACATGAAAATTCATCCGCGTATTATCAAGTGACTTACTTCGGAGAGAGAGAGAGAGAGAGAGAGAGAGGGAGAGAGAGAGAGATAGATAGATAGATAGAGAGAGAGAGAGAGGCAGACAGGCAGGCAGGCAGACAGACAGACAGACAGGCAGACGTTCGTATGTTTTCGAGACCCCGTCTATATACCTTTGGTCATCGGGATCCTTGCTTCAGTGATTTTCCCATGTGTATACGTAGTCTTGAGATCTGAGTCATGCGACGTTGAACGAAAAAAACACACCCATACACTCACGTACACACATGTATATATGAAGATTTTCAGCTGCTGCTGCTATTATGACGATATCCTTCCGAAAGTTATTTTTTCATGTTATTCTTGACTTTCATTGTCATTGTACACTGCTATTTATGCAAACGTATCCATAAATTGTCTTCGTGGTTCTGTTCAAGTAAATCAAACATTAATGATAAAGTTATGTTAAGATTTATTACGAGAAATGATGCAATTATTGTAACAAATTCTGACATCAACTTGATTAACGTAGTCGGAACGAAAAACAAGTACCAAATAGTTGTCAATAAGAACATTAATATTTATATTCATAAATTTCCAGAGCGTAGGTGGTACAACCGGCGGCGACGACTCAGACGAGGACACTCAGTGCGCATTGAGTGAGAACTGGACCTTTGAGAAGAAGACGCGACGTTGGTCGCGTATCTGCGACATCACGCCTGGTAACGTGGAACGTCTGCAGGCCATCGCAGGCCAGCAGCAGCAACAGCAATCACAACAAACACAATCAACAATCGATGACAGTTTAGACGATCGTTTGGAACAAGACGAAGCTGACGACACGATGCTCGACACACTTCGTTATCGTAGTTTACCGCCAGGACCATTACCTGATGAACTTGGTACTCGATTCAGACGAACCGGTTCGGAACGTCTACGCGACGGTGCCAAGGCATTCCTTCGACGTATGGAATCTTTAAAATCACGGAGGAGGAAGCATCAGCATAATCGCGATGGAGTTGTGATAAGTGGACCACAAGTGTTAGACGTATTGTCGATGCAACAGCGTATGAAGGATCTCAATTGCGTGGATGTTTCTCCAACCGGAGACGTATCATTTGCCGATCTCTTGCTATCACCATCACCCCTACAACTACAAGCTTCACCTACTACAGCGCCAACAACATCTCCATTTCATTTGCCAGCACCCTCGTCGCCAATGGCTAACACTGCTAGTGCTTTTGGTGATGATTCGTCGAGTTACTGTTCGGACGGTTCGCAAGGTGGTGGTCCTACGCCTACACCAACTAAAACTAAGATGAATAAGGCAAGAAGGTTTCTACATCGTGGATCTCGTGAGGATCAAGGTGCACTTAGTGATTCCGAATGTCAACCGACAAGTTGGAGGCATCGCTACTTTAAAAATGCTAATAGCAATAACACTAAGGTGAGCGTTTATATTCAATTAAGTTTTCCATGATAATTTCAAGAAAAAAATACATTGATAAATTGAAAATTTTTTGCAGGTTTTAGATTATGTCACCTCAAGCCCCAAGGACTCACCATTGAAAGCGAGCATCGTAAGTAATGCAGCGATCAATACACGCGGTGGCAGTTTAAACTTAGGCAAAGAGTCGAATCGCTATCGCGATAAGTTTTCTACGAATAGCCACAAAGAAGACAAAGTGGCAGTATTGAAACGCGAAGAGAAATTCCATAAAAGCTTCCGTCATCGTAGCGCCGACGAGCCAATTCGAACGGAGAAAATCGTCACCAAAGAAGTGACGGTCTACCGTTCGGAAAAATCTCGTACAACAGCAAGTAGCCAAGAGAGTAGTTCCACCGTTGCAAGTCGGGATTCTGATCAAGAGGAAGATTCACCGAGACACAAGGGTAACGTCGTCAGGTGGCACAGTTTTCAAAGAGGATCGCTCTATCCAGAACCTCTTGATCCGCTGTGTCCACGTGCTGTGGCGTCAATGTCATGTGGACAATTGTTAGTGTTGAGAAAATTAGCGCTATTAAAGTTGACCGCATGTATGGAAAGATACTGCCCGACCCACCGTACCGGCTGGAATTGGGAATTACCCAAATTTATCAGGAAGATCAAGACTCCGGATTACAAGGATAAAACTGTCTTTGGTGTTCCGTTGTTACTGTCACTTCAGAGGACTGGTCAAGCACTGCCCAAGTGTATTCAGATTGCTTTGAGGTGGCTCAGGGCTAATGCTTTGGATCAAGTTGGAATATTCAGGAAGAGCGGCGTAAGATCGAGAATTCAGAAGCTCAAAACTATGACGGAAACTCAAGGCGATAATATTAATTTTGACGGGCAGCAAGCCTTCGATGTGGCTGATTTGATCAAGCAGTACTTCAGGGAACTGCCCGAGGCACTGCTGACTAACAAGTTGTCCGAGACGTTTATTGCTATCTTCCAGCGTAAGTTCAACGATAAATCTACATTTTCATATAACTATTTTCAAATAAATTTTCAATCTTATCGTAATTGCATAGATGTACCAGTAGAACTACGACCAGATGCAGTTCAGTGCGCCCTTCTCCTTCTACCCAACGAACATCGCGAAGCTTTGGAAACATTGCTCGACTTTCTGAATCACGTGGCGGCGAATGCACCTTACAACCAGATGACCGCGTCGAACTTAGCAGTATGTTTGGCGCCAAGCCTGTTCCACTTCAATCATAGCAACGCGAACGTGAGCAACAGGTCAAACAGCGTGTCACCGCGACGTCGAAAGACCGTTGGTATACCCGACCAACGTGAACTTTCTGAAAACAAGGCGGCTCACGATTGTCTGCTATATCTCATCAAAACTCATCGCGAGTTGTTCATGGTGAGTTTGTTTAATCATTATTATTGTCATGGTCGTTTTCGTTCGAGTGTATGATGTGCTGATGTATTTTCGTTTAGGTGTCGTCAGACATATTGTCGCAGTGCCACTTCAACTACATGGAGGAAAGTGTGCCAGTCCCGTTGGAGGAACTTGGCTCGGAACTCAAGCAAGACTGGAGGGGATATTTGTACGCCTGTACCTCGGCTTTGCTCAAGGAAGGTCGCGAAAAGTAAGCGAGAAAAAAACATGCTCTTTCTTAGAAACTTCTAGCTTGCGCGTTTCTCTAAGACTTGCTTTAGCTTCCGCTGAGTGTATGTCATTGTTGGAATGCTTGGGATGCTTTATACGACTGTGAATCAATGTAAAGGCTAAGAAACGCGAATGGATGCTCATATAACAAATAATAGTTGTTAATAAAAAACTCATAAAGAAAACGTCAATGAATGTTAAAGGAGCCGCGGCTGGGTGTCAGTGAACAATCCTGCTGACTCAAATGTCGAGATGGCATACAAAAAGGTAGGCGATGGTCATCCGTTGCGATTGTGGCGCGTAACTACGGAAGTGGAAGCGCCGCCAGAAGAACTGTTGCACCGGGTGCTACGCGAACGTCACATCTGGGATCCACAGCTGCTCAAGTACCGCCAGGTGGCTAAGCTTGATGCCAATGCCGAAGTCTTTCAGTACGCTACTGGCAATATGAGCCCATTACCAGCTCGTGACTATTGCGTTTTGAGGTTGGTTGATTTATCATCTGTCTGTTCATACTGCGGTATAGAGAGGATAATTTCATTTAGATATGAATTGGAAATTACATTAATTACAGATCATGGCAGACAGATTTGCCAAAAAAAGCGTGCGTTATAGTTGAGACTTCCGTGGAGCATGCAGACGCGCCGGTAATGCTTGGCGGTACGCGCGGCATTGTATTAGCATCGCGCTACCTCATCGAGCACTGCGGAAGCGGACGATCTCGTATTATGCATCTATCCAGAGTCGACACTAAGTGAGTATCATACACTGCTACACTTCGTATTTCTTCTCTTTTCATTTGATTACCGTCTGAGAGTTGATATCAGAGAGTGATGTGATTTCGCGCGGAGTGATACGATGGAGGATGGTGATCCTTTTGCTAGTTCTGTTGAATGTGATAATAACGGAATTTGCACTTGTTTTTCAAGGGGTCGCACACCTGAATGGTACAACAAGAGTTACGGTCATATTGCAGCATTGCATTTGAGCAAAATTCGTGCCTCGTTCAAGCACACAACGGACGGTCCGGAAAGCAAAGTCTGAGATAAGTCGACCGCGCAGCCATCGGTGCTGCGCGGTTCAACTCATGAGAAACAGCAGGAGCAACGACAGCAGAAACAGCAGCCACCGGAAAAGCCTCCATGTGCGACAGTGATCGCCGCAGCGGTAGCTACAGCAATTGACCAGATGTCTGAGGTGCAACCACGGCATGATCCGCACTTTCTGCGACCTCCGACTACCGACAGCGATTAAAAGTGAATTTATTTTTCGACCAAAATGCGCATTCCAGTGCCTATCCAGACGAACTATTTTATTCTCACGTGTATAGGTTGTTATACGCGAGCACTATCTTTGTTACCCAAACCCTTTCACACAACATCCCTTTATGTCGAATGTGTATTTTTCATATAATGTGTATAACCAATGTCTATACCCGACGAGTGCTGTAGACTTTTTTTACGAGATGTTTCTTCCCTACGGACCAAATGTCGTGTTTTCTTTTTTCTAATTTTTTGGTTTTTGAACAATGATTAATTAACGTAGGTAGCGTACATATATATATTATCCGCGTTTACGAGATGCAGATATATAATCGCTATATATATTTTAATACGTACGAAAAAGATAGCGAATGAAGTAGTTGTAGTATTGATATTTTTTGTGTTTCGGAAGAGAAATCTATCGTAACGAGACGCTGTGCGTACCAAAAGTGAATGTCAAACGTATATTTTTAATGAGGAAAGAAAGAAAGATACGCATCGAACCAGAAGCTTTCAAAGCTATATATGCGATACCTGAATATTATATTATATACAAGAGTAGTTTGTAGCGTTCCTAATTCGAGAGTCTTATGTTAATCCCGACGAATTCGTTAGTTTTTAAGTAAAAATAAGTAAAATATATCTTCCTTTTGTACTCAATCAATTGAACAAGAAAAGAAAGTTAAAATTACTGTAATTCCTCAAGACCAAATATGTCAAGACAAAAGCAAAGCCTATTCACGAGTGTCAAATTGATTAAAGTCACAAAGCGTTCCATTAGTTTTGTCGTATATTTAGTGGACAAAATAAACCTACGCTCGTGTCTATGTGTTCGAAGTTGTTAATCGTCACATGTTATTCTCGAATTTAAGAAGTAAAGACAGAAAAACAAATAACTAAAGAATTTACCATGTGGACCAGTTTGAAGTGGCCCAAAAACTCTATATATAATACAGAAAGATATAAATACGTTTTGTTGGTGTGTGTTAGCGCGCGCGCAAGTGTGTGTGTGTGTGTGTGTGTGTGTGTGTGTGTGTGTGTGTGTGTGTGTGTGTGTGTGTGTGTGTGTATGTGTGTGTGTGTGTGTGTGTGTGTGTGTATGACTCTAATGCCCCTGGAATTATCGTCGATGTATTTTAACATAGATGCTAGTCAAGTTAAGGAGGTGCGCGTAAATTGTTAAGGATTTATCTGTCAATAAGCAAAAAAATGACGCGTTAAACGTTACACGCGCAACAATAAATGTTTAGATTTATATTCCAAGATATTTATCATGTAAAGGATAGAAGAAGCAGGTATAACGATATATTTAAGCGTATTGTCGCGAGAGTTTTAATGAAAAAAATCATAATAATAATAATGAGTGCGCAAAATGAAAAGGTTTTAAAAAAGTTTTATGCAAAGATATATTTTTATGTCTATAAGAGCCAGTAGATACGGAAGATGTGATGCGAATACATACACGATGTATCACTGTTCAGATGTATATATGTACATTATATTACATTGAATGAAGAATATATACATATATATTCACTAAAAAATAATTTTTTTATTAATTTTAAATATCTCCATTCCTTATATTTGTATAGCTTCCAATAATAGGAAAGGAATTGTAGGAAAAGAGATCTGTTCATTAAAATCAAGGATCTTTCCTAAGCCGATAGAGAAAGCCTCTCACAAAGTTGGAATAGCTGGTTCTATATTTTTCAACTTTTGCAGTCAAGCATTTGTTAAATCAATAATACCGTTGCCCACAGTGATGTTAGTCACACGTGTAGTTGGTTTCTCGAATCGAAGGTTACAAATTCGGCTTGTTCACCTCTGTGCGTAGACATAAACAAAACAAATCAAGAAATAACAATCTAATCGCAAGTAATTTCAATTGTATTGTATACATTGTAAAATATAACTATTTGAAGATGGTACGAATGCATGTTAAGAGACAAACTGAAAGTTTATTTCTTTACGACACAAGTGTCGAAACAAAGGTCGACGACATCATCAAGGATATATGCATAATTTTTAATGGTCGTTTGAAAGTGTCTAGACTGTGTTATGGTAAAACGATTGATTTATTATCAAATATTTTTAAGCAAATAAAGTACTTTTAATATCAATGATGTTCAAGAGCAAATTATTATATGAAAATAGATCTAGAAGATTTAGCTGAGCACGGAACAATGCTACCACCTAATATGCAAGGATTAACCGATGAGCAAATAGAAGAATTACATTTGAAAGATGAGTGGGGAGAAAAGTGTTTACCTTCGGGTGGTTGGACGTTCAATAGAGACGTAATGGGTAAAATTAAATTAATTTTCTTATAGAAAGCATACAGTTGTTTGGATGATTTTCCAATAACATGATATTCATTGATTTATCCATAATTTACAGGCCGCAGGAACGGCAAACAACCCAATGAAAGTATGCAGAAAGTTATAAAAAAAGCAATTGAAGATACTCGATCAATGATATCAAAGGTAAAATAAACTTATTTGTGCCATGAAGTAATTTTAGATAACTTGTAAAAGTATGATTACTTTAATTGTTATTCATAGAAGTTGATAAGTGAAGATAAATTCGTCACTCAAAAAGTCGTTCAAGATGCTCTAGACCTCATGCGCGGCGCCGTAATGATAGTTTATCCCATGGGAATACCTCCCCACGATGTCATCCGTCTTGAATTTGAAAACAATGAAGATTTATCCGGTACCCATGCTTCCCTCGAGGTAACTTAGTTATCGAATATAAATTTAACTTTTTAAATAAATATCAATTTTTCAAATAAAAATTTTCAGGTGATAGATTTGGACACGGCTCAACTATGGTTTTCTGGAAAAGAACTGATCCGCGGGCATCAATTAAAAGAATTTGTTGGGCACAATGAAAAAACAAAAATTATTGTTAAATTAGCCAAAAGAGGATCAGGAGCGCCTCCACGAGAACCCGTCATGACAGACGACGACCGCAAGCAGCTGATGATGCACGCGTACAAGCGTCAAGAGGAACTTAAGGTAAGTGATTGTTTGCCTTTTTCTTTTATCGACTGTACGTTAAAGGGTTCTCCTATATCGACGATCGCTGTATGATTTTCAATGTATTTGATTGATCATCACATTTTCGAGGATCAATTGATCTGCGTTTTAAAAGTTTTTATAAATATATATCGATGGAAAATGACTTAGAAATATCAATATGAAATTTTAGGACATTTTTACCAAAAAATTAAAATAAATTAGATTTTCCAAATAAAAATTCACAAAAATAAATTTTATATATGTCTCATGACTTGAAAAAAATTGAAGTATGCACCAACGAGCCATGATAGACAAACCATCTTGATTCTTGTTTATACAATTTAATATTACTTATACTTTGTGCGGTAACAATCATTATGTTATAACAAGTAAATTTTAATTAAGGTAAGTTGATCAAACATTTATTTTATATCATCGATTAAAAATTGTATTTTTTGGAAGTTACATTGTGGTAAATTTATCAATATTTTTTATTCAAACCAAATATAATATCTTTAATAATAACAAAATGCAAGCTTTCAGTGGGAATTTACTAAGTTTTATCATGCTAAAATATTATTCGAACTATAAATTGAAATGAAGTTCACAACTGCTTACGTCCACTTACATACCAGGTGTAAAACTCAGTGTGAAAACCAATACTGGAGCACCAGTTGCATTACCTAGTTTGCTGACCTTCTCACATATGTTATTAAATTTTGCGTCCAAGCGTTCAAAGTAAACTCGACTACCACTATGGAGTTGAAAAAATTTCCTAAGTTTTTTCATGTAATAAGTAGAGTTATTATTATTATTACTCTGTTTGCAAAATATCGAGTTGCCAAAAGAAACCCTTAGAAAAAATTATACAACCTTATTCGGCTTCATTACGACCTTATTCGGCTCCTTCTACTCTTAAAGAATCAGCGAGCAAAAGAGAAAGCGAACATTTGACCCAATTCGTGAATTCTCTCTCTCTCTTTTTCGAGCACGCGCTTGCTTTTAACCAACTTAATGCGCGTACACACGTGGTTAAGCTTCGTATTCGCCAGAGCAAATTAGTTAACGACCTTTTCTCCTCATTGCCGCTCGATATTTATGGGCATACGTATATAATGTCCGTGCTAATAGCAATGCTTGCTGTCTCCGGTCTACTTTGTTTTTGTTTCACGCCTTTCTTTACCTATTCGCCTATACCTCCTGGAGATCGATTAAATCGACGGCAAGTTTATTTGAACTTTAGAGTGCAAGTTTCAGATGACTGATCCAGAGAAGATAGTTAATTGATCTATTGCTAATAGATAATTTGAGGTTTGCCTTAATTTCTTACTGATGCAATAAAGTTTAAAATTATCTTTATTTTTGTTCTATGTTTAGAAAGTTATATATTTTTATTATATTGTAAGATTTAGCTGAATTTTTGTATATTATGATCTGTCTTCTCGAGTTCACAATATTAATTCATAGAACCATGCTTCGAAATGTATTAATCAATTTCAAATCTATAGTTTTAATGGCACAAAGACGTCACTTTAATTATCTTTTTTCATAAGACCAATGATTTCCATTGATAAAACAGTGCATTTTTTATTAAATAAAATATTTCCAAAAAAAAAACTTCAATAAACAATCAGATAGCATTAACGTATTTCTATAGATCTTGGTGGATGGCTATTCCGCTTATTCTGCCCTGCCGGGCTACTTCATTCGATGAAATATTAAGAAGAGCACCTGGCATAAAAAGGCAAAGTTAGGAAGCAATATGGAAGTGAAGTTTTGTATTTCAGTGGAAGTAGCCGCGTAATAAAATGTCTGAATATTGAGGTTGACCGGAAACCCTTGACACTTATTGTACATGATAGCTTGAACTGCACTATAGACTAGACTTGACAATTTGTGAGACTTTAAACAACGATATGTTGAAAAATATCGAGGATAAAACAATATGTACGCAAATTACATTGTTTTTACATCAAATACTAAAGAGTCTTATGCCTAAAAATGAATATACCGTCCACCTAAAAAGTGACATAGGCTTAGCCAACATAACTTTCGATAATTTCCAAGATAAAAGATATACCTCCTAAAAAAGAAAATCAACTACTACAAAATAAAGTTTTCTCGATCGTGCATTTTCACAAATGTTTATTCCACAAAAGACTTTGTGCATTTTCATATTAATGGAATAAAGGAAGATATGTAGAGAAAAGCCATTAACGTGTTGAGTCACGTCACAATGTAGACGTTTGTTGACGTCGTCACCCGTCTTTCGCAACTGGTTTTCATTAAAAGCTAGATCGATCGAAGAGGCGTATACGTAACTCCTGGGATGTTTTCGAAGCCTTAGTAAAATTTTATCTTTCCCTTGAACGAGTTCAGACGCAAAGATAAAAGAATCGACGCATTCGTTATGCGCATGACCTACTGTTTGAGTGATTAAACTGTTTTTTTTTTGTATAGCTTAGAAATCAAGTATATTTGATCTGTGAAACTTATTTATTTTGATATATGTAGTCATTCAATATTTTTATCAATGAAAAATGGTATTTTCTAGATTAATCTATTGCTTCAAGTACAAAGCAAGCTAGTGAGACCCAAGCACTTCATTGATGGAAACATTTTATTACGAAATGAAATGAACATATCAATTGCAATTGAAAATTTCTTAATACGTATCTAAGTACTAATTTTTTATTTCGGTCAACCATCCAATAAATTAAATTCATATTTTAAATAGTACTTTTTCCAAGCTCAGTTTTCTATCAATCTTCCACTTATCACATATAATTTATATACTATAGCATTGGAAACATTTTTCATCGCAATGAAATGACTGTAGTGAAATGGTTACAAAACACCAGGGGAAACTTAGATTTGTAGCTTAACGATAGATTTGTATGTAACTTTAATTCAAATTAAGCAAATTAAATTCTCTACGTATTCTTGAAATTTGCATTCTGGATGCGCGGTGTCGAAGTAGGTTGGGTCGCGATAGATATTTGCCCTTTAGAAGTGTGTAAGATTCAAATAAAAACTATTCAGAGTAATTCAAAATTTGTATTCTACTTTCGTATAATTTTTTGAAAATAAGAATTTAACAGATTTTGTTTATGCACAATGAATGTTTCCAGGAAATTTTAACTTAATTAGTTTATTTGTTTGAGGGAAAATCTCTAAAAATCTCTTTTTCTTTTCAGTTGGTAACGCAATAGAGCCTTAAGAGGAGCTATCGTCCTCCCGCATTTGACTTTAATTTTCATTTAAAAAATGTGTAGGATTCATTAAGTCACTCTCTCGTGTTTATTTATTTGTCGAAGCAAAATATCATTGATAGATCGATGCGCGATAATATGCGTGCAAAAAAAGAAATTATACACGAAACGCACCAGTTGTTTTACGCTTGGTAGAGATATTTTATTGATATAAAATAATAATGCAGTTTATTTTTAAACCATTCTTGGATGCTTTAACTTGAAATTATTGCTTTCAAAACGACGACCTACTTTTTTCTTTTATCACTCGATGACACGTACTCGTAGATATTTTAGTAACAAAAAAAATTTACGTAAATAAACATACTTACATTGGTGTTCGCAGTGATATTAAAAATTTGTAACAATTTTAGATAAAAAAAGTTCTTGGGGAAAAGTAACAATGCCGAACCTAGTGTTTTTCTTCACCCTCAAAAACGTAAAAATCTAAAAAAAACGAGTAAAAATCATTTTCGTAGTCTTGAAAGGCTCTGTGTGAGTGTGTGCGCGCGCGTGCGCGTGTATGTGCGTGGGCGCGCACTTATCCATCGAAGATGTTCTCAAATACGAAGTGCTTCGTGTCACGCGAACTTATAGTATCTACATATTAATCTACGAGAAATGAGTTTTGAGATGTAGTAAATAAAGACTAGTTTCGTTAGAAAATTATTTATTTACGTAATTAAAGTGACACAAATATCCGACAAAATCAAGTTTATCCGTTTAAATATAGTTATGGATTAATTTTGAATAATGGTGTTGGTTTTTGTTATCCTTTACGATAAATTCTTAATTCATTCGGGAAAGTATCAGTACATAACAAAATAAATCCCGATAGAAAATATTTTCACAATGATATGGATCAAGCCAAAAGTTTAATTATTCAAAAAGTGACAGTTCGTTTGAAGCAGTGTATCAATCTGCTTTGAAATTACAGATCTCTGATAAAGATGTAATTATATAAACTCAATAAGAGAAGGCACGTAGAGCACTTACAGGTAAATATAGCGCACTTTATCATTTTTATTTATTTGGTTTTTATATTTTGTATATTTTATATTTAAAACTTGAAAAAAAAAACACAATTGTAAAACAACAATGACATTTAGATTGTGCAAACTTTGCTCAATTTTTCATGTTTACTTTGTTACGCGATCACACTGCATTACTCTCGAAAATTCATTACCAAGATAATTATGACATGCAATTAGAGGTGCGTACATATACGCGAGTGCATTCGAACGAACGAAATAATTATATTGAAATCTACAATATATTAGTATATTACGATATATATTATGATAGTATTACTTTATATCCTAAATTTATGTGTCTACATCTCTAAATTAATTCTATTGGAAAATTCTATCGACATTTTGCCAATTTCACAGGCGTATGGCAAAAGTAAATTTTTTTTGTAATGACGTATAGTATAAGCATATCTCATTAAAAATATAAATTTGTAATCTTTAATATTGCGTTATTTAGTTATTGAAATAGAATATATCAGAAGCTCTTCATTATGTTTCTTTTTAATTTGAAGATTAATGATCGTTTTAGGCGTTATTATCAAATTTGTTGTTTTAATTTCATTTCAAAAGCGAGCAACAATATATTTCATGAGACATTATAAACTCGATGTCACTTTTAACGAAGTGTTATGATATATCAATTTGTACGGAAAGTCATAGAGAGTCAATTTTTTACAGAATTTGGAATACTTACATCTAAAAAAGTAACGCCAGCTATATTCATAATCATAACACACGGCAGTTCCAATTTTATAAGCTTAAAAAATACTTTCAGTCGAGATGAGTAGATTCTTATTAAATATTTTAGAAACGTGAACTACGAATCAATTGATACAGATAAATATTTTAATGTTTAATCACATTTAGTTTTATAAAAAGAAATATCTGTAATTGGTAAAAACAACCGCATCAGTTAAGTTATTTTTAACAGCAATTGCTCAAGTTTTTTATCCAGACAAAAGGTAAGAGCACGGTAGGAAAAATGTAATCCATTGTAAATTACAATTAGATATCGCAGTATTGTGAAAGGCCACATTCATAGAAACAAAGCAATAACTATGCTAGATTGGTTAGCTCCCTAGCGTGTACATTGAAACTATAAGCAACAGTTAATTATATACTTTAGATCGCACATAATCCTAATTTAAAAATATTTTTCCTTAAAATTTCTACCTCACAAAACGTTCAATTGTGGAATTTTTAAACATTTATTTGTTTTGACACAAATTGTATACCTGTTGCATTAAATACCATAAATAAAAATCATCAGTATAATTTACGTAATTATTGATTGACTTAAAAAATAATGTTACATCAACATTCAAATTCATTAGAAACACATTCAGAAACTTTCATAAGTTTATTGGTATTGTGTAAAAAGCTTTCCTTTATATTATTTTCAAATGACTTTTTCTAAAACATCTTTTCAATAGTTGACGTACACTGTTTTTTGTTAAAAATATGTACAGGTAAATAATACTTCGATCACATGTCACTGCTTGGAGGCTGCAATTGAATTGATATGGGCACCGGTGAATGAAGGAAAATTTTCAAATTTTACTGAGATCATAAAAGGTTTCACTTGAACATACGTTGAATTGAAGATCGATGTCAGTATCATGAATCATTTGCCCTTGTTCATCCCAAAATGTGTTTGTAACAATTTCGCAAAGAGATGGAACAAAGGCTTCCAGAGTTTTTTTTTAATTTAAAAAGAAATTAATTAATACATATGTTACAGAAAGTTTAAAAAAAAATGGGATACTGATTTAAGGTTGCGTTATTACAATAATCAAAATTTAACAAACTTACAAAAATATAAAAACTCATAATTGTTTGGATACCTTTGAATCGAGTATTGATTTTACAAATGATACATGACTACTCACATATTAAACATTAAAGTATAGTCGCTTAAATCGTTTGAATTAAAAAAATGTTTTAAATTCACAAATTCTATATTTTAAGTGCGCACTACTTCTTCATTAAAAAAAAACGATCAGTGTATTTCGAGTTATACAGTTCACATCGTGTATGTAATGCGACTTCGCTTTATCAAGAGTCATTATCAGACGAAAAAAACTTACGGAGATTCAAAACGAATCCTCTGCATCGTCGGTATCCATAAGTGGTAGTCTTTCATACTGCTCCATCATCCTATTCACGTTACTATTGCTGGTACTCGAAGTAGGCTTGGACTGCTAAAGTGCTACGTTACTTGTATGTTGCGGCGGAGTTGTGGTAGTTGCGATGACATTTGTCTCGACGAGATTCTCACCTTCACGTGATGAACTCTTGCCAACGCAGTAACGACAGTGCATCTTAGCATCGTCACCTACTTGTACCGATCGCGTGATTATAACCAAGCTCACCAAACTGATGACGAATAAGCAGGATGGTACTATCACTGCAATCAATAGCTCTGTACGGGTCTTGTTCAGATCGAAACGTGCTACCACGAAGAAAGAGTCATTCTGCAAGCAAAACAATTATAGCAACAAGTATTGAGGCAACTTTTGTTTTTTTTTAATTTTAGTTTAAGATTGTATAATGGGCGTAATTGTAATTGATGTTTACACGTGGTCATCCTCAAAATTAAAGCGAATAGCGTTTTTCGTGAAGAACTTGTGACTATTCTTGTTAGATCCTTGACTATTTGAATAAAAATAAGATGTGTTTATGTAAAGGATTAATTCCAAACTAAAATAAATAAATTATGCATAATGATATAACGTTGGTGTACATATTCAGATTGCAACCAAGATTGTTTTAGTCTAGCTTGGTAAATAGCCTCATCTAAATTGATAATATACATCTTGAGGCAAATTTTAGCAAGCCTACAATGATCCCATTTTTCTTAAAAGCTTCTTAAAAACAACTCACGCATAGAAAGAGATGTCCCGATGAGCCTTAGAATGTCTATGCGATTGCAGCTAATAAAAACGAATAAAATAAAGATCCCTGAACGGATTTTTCATAAAATATTCATATTAATGGACGAGAAAAAGTTATGGAAGCAAAAGAACAAAAGATCTTTTTTCGTAATAAAAATAATATTTTACGTAGCGAGCACATTTCTCTCATTCTCATTTCCCATCGTTCTCTCTCGTTTTGCACTTGACGTTGACCTATATTGGAAAACATGACGTAATAACCGCAAGCATACTGACAGATCTCTGCGAATTCCCTATTATCGATCAACAAAAGCATTATAAGCGTGCTTTGGATTTCCATTCGTATAGCAAAAATCTTTGTATTTGTATTGAGATTGAAAAAACGATTGCATTTTTTTTGTATTCTTCATCTAATATTGTGCAATGATTCGGCTTTTGTTTCTTTTCTCTTTTGTAAATTATAAGATGTACCCTCAATTAATTCAAGTTTTAATTAAATAAAAATCCACGTTTTACAGTTTATTTCTACAGTGTTGTATATTTGATCTTGAAAATTCATGGTAAAGTATTTTTAACTCTTAACTTTTTACATAATACAACCTGATAAAAGAATAGAGCGCACGTGTGAAAATTTTAATCGTCCCTCGCTATATAGACTTGCTTGTTTCAATAGCGTAAAAATAGCGTAAGCAACCCTTCGACTCTATTTATCTGTCGCTTATAAGGTTTTTTCATCCGAGAAGGTTCTTATGGTCACGCAATCCATAATTAAACTAGCAGCATTTATGATGTTACACGCGAAACTTATATAATCTATAATAATAAGTGAGAATTGGATATTAGAAAATTTTCGAAACGAAAATGCACTATGCCATATAATGTGACATATATCCATAAAACGTTTTCTTGCGATTGAGAAAAAACTCAATGTTCCTGAAATCGTGATCATCTATCTCTCTGGTGTATACGGTTGAAAGGCGTTCGCGCGGGTGCGAGAAAATTGCAAACACACGATACCTCCACAAGGGAGTAGAAGGTATACACCCGAGTGTATGATCGATGGATTGAAAGTACATAAGGGATGGAAATAAAAAAAAGACAAAAGTTGATTAATGACCTGCGCTTTGCAATCGAATGGCACTAACGGTAAGCAGTTGTTTATCGAATGAATGAGTATTTATACTACGGAAATTCATTTGGTTTTGTTTGAATAATGTTGGCATATTTCAAAAATATATGCATACAGTAATAATCAGCTGGAACTTGCACTATTATTATCAAAGGATTACGAAGTTCTTTGATTTGTGTAGTGATGTATGAACTCTTTTGAGTGCAATTCATAATATCGGAAAAGAGCTCGACATGATTCCTGAACATTACTGGGCATTTTATGGTATTTTTAGTTGAAATAATGAAATATTCATGGCAAGGCTATATTTTTCAATCATATTTATAATTTTATTTATAATTTTTTTTATATTAAATAAAAACAACGTTAAATTAAATCAACCATTTCGATTGGAATTGATTCAATTTTTATTTTGCATAACTTTGCATGCAGAGGAAATATCAAATACAAATGAAAATAAAAAAATTCGAACAAAAACCAATTTCTCTTGTACATACTCAAATGAAAAAATGTTATAATAGCCACACCCGAACAAATTATCTCGCTCGATTCAACCACATAATTCTCTAAAATTCAATCAGTGTCACTTACCTTGTTATAATAACACGGATATCGGCTTTGTGCAGTCTGATTATCGCCGTCGGCGCCATGAGTGCCAAGAAAGTCGCGGCATTCTCCCCGCAAAGTATTAACACAGCCCTCGAGGTTAATGTAGAGCCGTGAATTATTGTAGATGGTGAGCGAACGTTGAGCTGGCACGTAAGCATCATTCTCGTCGACCTTGCGACCTAAACTATGCTGATACAATAGTAGGAAGGTTGTGAAGTTTATGAATGGTTGTGGTATTTGAGCTTCTGCTATCAACGTTCCGTTCACACAGTCTTCCGTTCTGTTAACAGAGAATTTGAAACAGACGATTTTGATTATGGATCGCTTCGGATTAACCATATATTTATATTGTTTTGTTATTTATTTTCAAGGAATATTTAAATATAAATGTTAATGTCAAAAATTGGATTTTTAATTTTCTTTTCAATAATTTGTTTAATAAAAGATTTTGTTATGTTGCATGTATTAAATTATTTATCGATAGGAGTATAAAAACAAAAATGTTACTACTACTTTACTTGTTTCTACTTTCTATTTTGTAGCTTTACGACGTTTCTATTTTTGACAGACTTTTACGTGATTTAAAATTTTCGCTTGAAATACACGAGAATATCGTTAAATAAAATTTGACTGTAGATTAGAGCTTTTTTTTATATAATAATGGGTTATTTGAGTAAATTAAGTGAAACTTAAGAATATTTTTACCAAATTATAAAATTAAATTTTTCCAAAATTTTTATTATTTCGTAAAAAGTAGAACTATTAACATAATATCGAGTGATGTAGAAAATAATCCTATCAATAGGTTGTAAATTTCTTATCAGCGATTAATAATAGAATAAAATAAGTGTTGACTGAAGCAAATGGATGACGACGTGTCCCGTCACAAGTCAACTTACTATTATCGAATTGTCGACGGTACGACGAGATACATGAAAGATTTCCGAAAGGAAAGAAGTGTTTGATGAGTTAAAAGAAATAAGATACCCCAAAAGAATAGTACCAATTGCATATTAAAGTTGTATTATTTTGAGAGAAACATTCTTTAACAATGATTGTGCATGAATACTAGTAGATTTCCATTGTATCTGCTTGCAGATGTAAATCGTTTTTTCAGTTTTAAAAACGTTTGTTTGATCGTTTTCTTTTATCTACTCAGTAACAGCTAAGGTATTTTTCTCACTTAGTTGGCATATAATTTTAAATGTTACGCGTAAATTACATAGGTATTTTATGATTTTATATTCATAGATATTGTTGACTATATGAATTTTTGAGCATGCAATAATATTAAAGAATTGACAATTTTTGAAATATTGTAGCTTAGCGGAAAAAGTCAACTCTTACGACATTATTTTTTGGTCCAGAATCTATAAGCTTTCTGTACATTCCTGTAGCGCCAATATTTTCTTTGAGAGTTCGATGGATTTTTTCTTTTTCTCGCCCTCACTTGTAGCGCTTTGTTCTTTCCTTAGTCAAATCTCCTGCAATTTATTCGATTGCTTTCATTCCTTTTTTTACGTCATAATACATTGATACAGACACGTAACTATTCGAATGATATTTGTAAAACTTTTATATTAATTTACAGTAAAGTTTGAACCTTTAGAATATAATTTATTTTGTTTTTGAGGTCACAATTATTTTTTTTACATGACCGTAATATTTGCACGCAGATTCGAATTAATCTCTTTAACTTATTGAAGTGAATTTGTTTATTGTTTCCTAATTTACTTATTTTATAAGCTTGATAAAAAGGTTGTCGTTCAACAACATTTTATCCGAGCTATTATATCAGACTTTAAATGCTCAAACTTTTTTCATTTGCTGACCTAGATTCATCTCAGATACGTCGAAGAAGAGGGCTTTTTATGTTATACGAATTTCTTCTGCATTATTCGAAACTCGCCTGTAACATTTATTCTTAACTGTCTCCCTTCTCGTCTTTTTTGTTCTCATATTCCACGACGGCGTTTCACGGACGCTTAATCTTTTTCCGTTACATCTCGGCGCGTCGTTGAATCATGTTCGCATATAGTCTTCAAAGCTAAGAGTTGACAAGGTAATAGCTTTCACTGTTAAAATCTTTCGAATTGAAAATTCATCTTTCTTTCTGAATAACGTTGTTGTATCAATTTTATTTTTCTTTCATTTCGCCGCACACGAAAGTAGCTTAGTTTCAGATTCTCCGTCTTACTCTTGCTTAATTAAAGAGCACTATCTCAATAAGATTATGGAAAGATAAACTTTGATCCTCGCATAAATGTTAAATCCATCTTTATATATACTTCTACGTGCTCGTTGATTAAAATTTCATTTATAAAATTTTTATTCTTGAAAATATACATCATTTGAATGAAAAGAACTTCTTTGAAATGCATTTTAAATAAAGAACATTATGTAATAAGATTATAAAATCTTGTTATATTTTTAATTTAAATTATTTTTAAAATTTTATAGTTCAAGATCTGTAACATAGAAAATATTTTAACAATTTTTCATGGTGAAGTTTGAAACCATTTATAATCAAATTTTTCTTGTTATATCTTTAACATTCGTATGTATTGCCATCATCAAACAAATATTATACTGTTTATTAACATCGATGCTTACGCAATCTTTTTATTACATTAGAAATTTGTATGAACACTAAATTAAGAATTTTTTTCCAACTTACCTAAACTTGTCGACAACTTTATTGACAATAATGCAGCTAGCAACAAGAGCATCGTTTCCTTTTTTCCAAACTTCCACTGGTTTATCTAATCTTTCGCCTGGTTTATTTCCATTAGCTTTATTCAAAGCCATAGCTCGATCACACGAGGCAGTGATGATATTGTCGCCTTGCATGAGGAACACATTGATACTTGAGGTACTGATCTTGGGGCAATACCTATCACAATGAAAAGGATTCTTGATACGAGTACATCGTGAGTTAATGCAACGAAAGTTGCCGTTCAACTTCATGTTGTCCTTCTCAGCATCAACTACTGCACCGTCGGGTTTGTCATGGCATAACATTGCTTCGCTTATGTTTGAGCAGTGACCTTTCTTGCACTCAAATAGACCCGTCAAGTGGTCGCATTCGCTGCCGTTGTTGCAATTATATTTTTTTACTGTTGCTAAATTTACCTGTGGACAATTGATTGATTCACATCAATTTTCATATCATCATACGTTTCATGGTTAGAACAAAAATAACTCTTTAATATAAATTTGTCTTTGTTCAATCAGTTGACAATTAAAAAAATACTTTATTCAATATCACTTATCGATATCAATTAATATTGAGTAAGAAATATTTGCTATAACATCGACGAACCAGGTTGTCAATCAATAACTGAGTAAACATTTCAAAATAAAGTAACTACGATTGTTGATAAAAACTTGTAGTAATAGTCATATATAAGTAAGATGCAGTACGAGTTCATAAAAAAAGTTTTTTTTTTCGTGAAATGAGGCTGGATAAAAAACGATGTAATGTTAGTAAAAATAAACGTAAACGTACAGCACTCTGATAAAAAAATGTTTTCAGATCTTGTCAGTCTCTATTACAGTAGATAAAACCAGTGTATGGTCAGCCACCGGAAAAAATTAAACTTACGATAAAAAGTAGATAATCTTTTGAAGTGTCAGATATGCGATATATCCACAGTACATAAGTAAAATTTGGAAAAATAAGTGGATGTTTGAATGTCTCATTTCTGAATAAAAGATAATTTGCTTAAATTTCATTACGACTGCACTTTCGGAAAGTGCTTGAATAAATGCTTACGCTAAAGATATGGTGAAAATAAGTGCGGTAGTTTTCAATTACTTGCGAAGCTGTTGAAACTGAGGATATTAATCAAGTTTCAAAAAGAAATTCTTAATTGAACTTTTACAGCGTGGTTTCGTCTCTGAAGATCTAGATAAGCTTGATTTTATCACAAAACTTTCAAGACATAACTTTTACGTTTTTTTTTTTCACAAAGTCATAAATTAAATACAACACAAGTAGATGAATTATAAGGGAATAATGATTAACTTACTAAAGTAACAAAGAGAGAATCAAACTTAACCAGAAAATAAATTAACTTTGTGATTTGGATTGTAAGTGACAAAAAAATTTGACTTTCTTGACGAAAGCTCACTTTGAATTCTTTCGCGTTATCGAAAGAATACCAATCACATTATGTTAATGTTGTTTACATTCTCAGAATTTTTTTTCTTTTCTTTATTTTCTCTCTTACGCATTTCGTGTGCACTTCGAAGCAATCCCTCCTTTAATAAAACTGATAGCTAGAACAACCGTTTTGTTTCAGCGCATATTACGAGTAACGCTCCTATTTGATGATCAAATTGACTGATAATTTTTACAGTACAGTGTTGAATCGTATCTATTCTATAGAGTGATAAATATTTGATAAGTGAATTTCCGTGAAAATGATATAATTCGTTTTCGAATGCATACGATGTTGATCTCTTTCAACGACAATGTACTGATAGATATGTATCTCAGATGACACATAAATCCATTTGAGTGAAAAACCTTTTGTGCGACAAATCAGGTTGTTGCGACATGCTTGGATTTCTTTCGAAGAGGAATTCAATCAGAACGAGAAAGAATTTTCATTGCAAGTGCAATACGTGACTCACCATAGGACATGCAATACTAGCAGTTCTACTGCAATTCTCAAATACGAGGTCAGTGCCGTTGCGCCGTACCGTTGCGTGGATCTGCGGGCAAAAGCCTGAAGTCTTCGTCAAACACCACTCACCACAACTTGCCCATGAGCAAGTATTTACCATTGTTGTATTAACGGTTTGGCACATCACTGGTGCTGTCTCGATTCCGGCGTGAAAGGCTCTAAAATTTTAAAAGCATTTCTTGATTATTTTTCCAAATATTCTTTTCTGTTGGTACTTTCATCACGTAATGCTGCCTTTTTCTGGTTACGAGGGCCATTTTTCATCATTGAGAGTGCATATTTACGAAATGCACAAACTTTTATGCAATTGCTCAGGTATACACCTCAAAACATTTTTCAAAAACAATCAATTAAAGATTTTTTATCTAACTGAATCAGAAGTTGCGTTTGAATGGTAATATTATTGACGACTCGATTGAAATAAAAGAAAGTCAGACTACATTTCCAAACTAAAACTACTCCATAGCTGTTAAATTTCAATACCATTAATATTCATAGCTGTACAGACGAAAATTCTCACGAAATTCGGTTGTCTTTTTTATGTATAAAAGTTAACTCTTGAAAATTACATATGGAGAGAGTATTGACTGGCATTGGCATGGGGGAGGGGGTGAGAGGGCAAGAGGGGGGGGGGGAGATGCCGTGGATGTAGCTAAGCAGAATCAACTTGAGTCGGTTCAGGATATTACATTACGGTAGTTGGTGCGAAATTAGGCATTTGTTTTGTTCGTGAGGTTAATTTCGGGATATGCAATTGATATCGCATATATTTCCACGTAAATAACTGTAGTGAACATTAAAGTGATTTAGTTGTATTGACGCCCGGCACACCTAAATAATTAAGTTGGCTGATCTTTTTAAAAAGCTTCAAAGAGAATGCAAATGGAAATGCTGAATTTCAACGTTCCACTTGAGATTTTCATTAACTTCGTATTTGATTCTCTTAAATATTTAAAAAAATGTTCTCTTTTTTGATGGATCTTTGATGGTTACTAGTTTCATAGGATAGTATATGTGTACCATCAAGTTTGAGTGGTTTCCATCAGTATGACAAATGGTTTCTTAACGTCGACAATTATGATTTATCACATCACGGTTGATGATGCCGGTAATGAGAGAAATCACATTTGCATATAAATGAAAGCTACGCGTAAACAAGTTTACTCATACAGCATAATAATCCATTAGCATAAATTTGAAATTGCTTGCAACTTAATCTATCAACATAATTCCATCTTAACTCACCTATGCGAAGGCATGTAGATAGCGACGCTTAGATAGACAAGTGCTACACAACTGATGACAATAGTAAACTGACATACGCATATGCTGCCACAGAGCTTGCGATCTTGTTCGGCTATCGAGCGTGGTTTATATTTGCGACCCATAGCTTGTCGTATTTTAATTACATCATTTCATCATATACTCGCATCGGTGTTCTGCGTTGATGTTTGAAAAGTAATGTGAACAAATGCAATTCTGATGCGTTCTATTCTCCAATCTTCAGTGATCACGATCTGTGAAGTGGAGGAAAATATTTGCTCATCAGACATACAGTCGTTTTTTTGTTTGAATATCTTATTGATCTTTGCTAGCAGGCCTATTTTTGGTGGGTATAGCTCAACAGAAATCGGATTGGACACGCAATTTTGTCAAGATTGATTTACGCTCATTCCGTTTACTTAATTACTGTTTTATTAGAGCTTTCAGCTTAGTTATTTAATCGAGTAAAACTCACGTTATTCAAGTGAATGAACACGAAATGAATCATTACGACGATCATACGCCTGACTAGTTCTATTTCGGTTTACTTGCGTTACCTTTATTGTGTGATATTTCCGTATTTATACTTTTCGTTCTTAATAAAACTTATTCAACTTCATACATCACGCATAAAGTTGTAAATAACTTGTCGCAAGAATATTTCTGACGTTACTGCATCAAAGTTCGAAACAATTTCCATTCTCCTCCGAACTTGAGTTCATCGACAAGAGTGGAAACAAGTTTCGCGCGTGGAATGAATACTTTGTAATTTTATTTAAACCAACCCGTCGAATAATTCTGTGCTTTGCTTAGTGAATTTATGTGCACGCATTATTGAAGTTTTCTTAATGCACTTTCAGCACATACGGCACGTTCTTAAAAGACATTATCAATCTGACTGAAGGCCAAGCTAATTTACTACCCATATGACTAGGCTTAATCCCCACCCTCTGAGTCTTTTAGCGAGAAATGCAAATCATCGACTTTAAATTAATTGGCTTTGCGTTGCTTGCTTTGATTAAAGCCTCAAGCTTGGAAGTCTTTTACGGCTTCGATTACAGACCACTGTAGACAATTAATTTTCGCTTGTGGCGAATATTTGATTTGAAATAAGGATTGCGGCCTGGCTTTATTGATTCTATCATGATTGATGCCCTGTTAGAGATACTTTCATAGAAGAAAGACTTTTGGAAATTCAAGTTAAAACGAAATGATAAACTTTTCTTCGTAAATATTTTCGTCACGAACACACGAATAAATTTTCGGTACAAAGTTACGTTACGAAGCGTAGAGACTGCTTTTTTCCGCGAGTTTGAGTAAAATATTTTTCGTTTATAATCACAAACGTTGCGCCATGATAAAAATCCGAACACGTTATCTCTCTACTGTAAAACATGAACATAAACACCGAACAAAAGGAAAAGCTAAAATAAAAACTCAAACACAGTAAAGCATAATCATAAACTCATGACACCTCACACGCGCGCACAAGTCTTTATTATCATATTTTTCGTAATTTGATCACTCGTCGACAGAAACGTAAAAGTATGAGCAACACTAACACACACCTCAGTAATAATTAATGGATTCGTCGCTCGCTAGAAACGGGAAATAAGGTTAGAGGATAAGAAAGCAAAAAATCTACGTCAGCATCGTAAACAGAGATGAGCTGAGCACTCGTTGCCGTCCATGTTGTGCGCGAACTGGCGGCGAGTTGTCGACTGGCAGTAACGTTTTGAAAACACCCGGCGTGACCCCGAGGCACACTGCGGCCAGGGCGGGGAAGTGCGTACTGGGGATCGGCGCACGCGCTTAAACTTGCATAGATATCATCCTTATTTCTCTTCCTTCCTCACACGCTTGTGCGAGAAATTCTTTGTCAGGACACGCAACGAAATATGCAAAGGGGTGGATTGTTTTTCCGTAAGATCAGTAAGTTAAGTCATTGAAATGTTGGTTAGCTTTGCCGGACTTCAACGAGATTCCGTTCTTACTTTTTTTTATTGTTGTGGAATAATTACTCGATGAAAGTGTAGTAATAACAGCTTCAGTTGTAACGCACCAAAGTTTGCTCTTTGTTTGCGATGAAAGCGCGCACGACAAAGTTGCTCTGTGGCAGGCATCCGATTTTAATTATAATCAGAATAAAAATAATTCCAAGATACATTGTCAATAATAATATAGCTCATACACGCGCGCTCAGCTCAATTTTCGATTAGCTTACATTTTGTTTTTGTACAGAAGCCGCAAAGCAATGTAACTTTGTGCAACGTCATTACAGTGATTCGACCGAGCGCCTGCTATTGATGGATTACCGAGAGCTCGTATAAGCATGTATATACACACACAGCAAGTGAATGTGAACTGGAATGTGATGATACTGTGTGTGCCACGATGCTAAAGTCGATTGCGAAGAGAGTTTGTCGTACTTTACATTCATTCGTTCTTTGTCTACTATTTTTGAAGATAAGTCTTTACACTAGACATACTTTTCTTTGTGTAATCAGAAACAAAAAAACTATACTTAGTCATATAACCTACTGCTAACCAATACAATAACAAACGTTGTATGGATATGAACTACTTCTCAAAAGTAATTATGTTAGATAAGTGCGTATATATGTAGACACGTAATCATGTCGAAAATTCTCGATCTAATAGAGCGAGGGAGAAAAGAGAGGGAGAGAGAGAGAGAGAGGAGAGAGAGAGAGAGAGAGAGAGAGGAGAGAGAGAGAGAGACGACGACCTTAACGATCAAAACCTTCATGCACCCTTTGCAAGCTCTACATTTAAATATTAAAACTGGTAATATATCGCTTTACATGATGCTACGTGTAAATTATTAACGAGATCTTGTTTCACACGTGGCTTCGAATGCTCTATTTTTTTATTTTAGACACCCCTAGTTTTCTCTGATTCGACGGTATACGATGATGATTTGAAATATAAATTTACAACTAATATATTCCGATTTGTGTCACGTAATATAAAATATCAACTATAACCGTTCCTACATTCGCTTCCTTTTGCAAAATAAAAACACTTAGTACTACTATTAAATCATCTAACAAATTTTGTCGATAATTTCCCGATCTCATAACTACGAACACACAAAGGCGATTGCCAGGGAGTAAGTTGCGAAGTGCAGACGTTAAAAAATTCGTATAATCTAGCTTTTTGTATGTGAGGAGAGCAGGAGGAAGGTCAACTATTAGCGCACTTCGGGTTAGGGACGCGTGGTGGCGCCAATAGGTTGGCGCGTGAGTTTACCAGGTCAAGACCTACTTCTGTCTTTTGCTTGTTGGTATCTTCCTTTTTATTTATTTTTATGTAGATGTTATACCTTCGAGATCATATTTTTGAAGCATGTATGATTGATGATGATAAGCAGAAATGATAGTGATATTTGCAAAAGAGTTTTGATGGGTGAGTGATGGTTTAAATATGACGTCTTTAGTATGTGATTTCCACTAGAATTCAACAGTATATATAAAATGAATTAAAAACAATGAAATAAGGGGTTTAAATATAGCAGAGAAATCAAATAATACATTATTATTGAACAAATAAAATCTAATTAACCAAATATATCTTTTATATTTTAATCTTTGTTTAGTTTTAACATCTGATCTAAACTTACTGTTAAAGTTCTAAATAAAATATAAATTATCAAATCTTCCAGTAACGTGAAATAATTATATTTGAATCTCTTTATTGATTTGAAGCGGTAAACATTAAAAAGATATTAATAAATTATAAGTCGCTATTTATTTTAATTAAACTTTTTTCGTACAAAAGATACTTAATTTATTGTAATATAATATGATTCTTAATAATGATTAAATTAATTTAAAAATTAAATATTGCCATATCAGTATCAAACGAGAGACATGTTTTTCAAAAAACCATGGTTTAGTAATTTTTCACGATTGGTAATGGCACAAAATACTTATTAGTTTGCAGTTTCAACGTAATTTTTGAATCTACAATTTGCATCTATCATTAGCTCAATCGATATACGGTATCAGTATACCTTATTTTATAATTATTATATATCATGGATTATCTTCATAATTCGTTCGTTTCTTACATACTGTAACTCAATTCATTCTGTTAAATATAGCGATACAATTTAAAAATTAGACCAGCACTGCTGTATACGTTATCTTTATGTTTCTTTAACTATTTATTATATTTTCTACTGTATTCGCAAAAAATACATAATCCCTTTGTTTCAAAATACAAGATTCATTAATTATGTAGATTTATAAATTTATGTTTTCAATAATGTTTTCTTCTTTGCATACATTTCATATTATCTTCATTTATTATTCGTTATAGAGTTTTACAATCAGGTAACTTTTACTATGTCAGTTTTTAGTACTGCATCATTATTACATATGAAATTATATCGAATATTTTAGTCATTATGATGCATCGTTGAAAATTGTTAATCCTTCCAATTATAATTTTTTAAGCGACCTTCTATTGCTAAAAATTTGATTAAAATTAGGATTAAAATTTAGATATAAAGTCCATATTATAATCCGACCAATTATTTTTGGTCTGAAATGTATTCACAACGAAATACGTCCTGAATCGGGATAGAATGTTCAGCAATAAGCTGCATTTTCCCATGTCAATTCTTATATTATTCACAGCAAATGAGCAGCGATTCTCGATTCATCGAGTTTTCATCCAAATCAAAGCAGATATTCAACCAAATAGATTAGTTTTGTCACTATTTCAATCTTCATTTAACTATCTACTAATACATCTCACCAATAACATCGCGTAAAATCTAAACCACGGCGCCAGCGCGGCGGCCACGTACAAAAATCGTTAATATAACAATGTCGTCAGTGTGGTGACCATAATATACCGTTAATAATATTCACAGGCGAAACTTAACCTAACAATATCTTAAAACGTAAATATTCATAATATGAATATCTTTACAATGGCAAACTTACATCTCCAGTTTCACATTGCAAAAGTCATTATCAATTCAACAACATCGAACTAGAGATCTAATTTTGCAATTTTTCTTTCACATAAATTCTTCTTTTGCCACCGTTTCTGGACAGGATTGTTTTAAACAGCAATGAGCTTGTTTTAACGTTGAATTATGCCTTTAGTCAGGCATTCATTCACACGCACGCACGCACGCACGCACGCACGCACACACGCGTACATGTGTATAATATGTATCTATTTGTATATATATGTATATATATATATTTTTTTTTTGGTAGCTTGAACGTGGCTCTAGATATTATTTCGAGATAAATCGTAAATTTCTATGTATGTATACTCTCCATACTTATCATAGCTCATATTTGAGAAGGCGCTGTTATATTGTTATCGTATTCAATCGCACAAACTTCTAACACTTCGCTTTGAACTTATATTTAATATTATACTGAAAGATGATCAAGTTCTGAATCGGCTGTTAGATACATTTTATTAGAGATTCTTTTAAGACATTGCAAGAATAGTTTGTTGAATAAAAATTTATGATGTTAGTTTGAAGTCAATGGAAAGTTATTTTTGAAAAACTGTTGACAATACGATGAACTGACATCATATCATCAGACGTTATTTTAGTATTTTAATATTATGAAAAATATTCGCAAAAAGATTAAAGCTAATTATATAAATAACGTTGAAATATGTACATTCTTGGAAATAATACTTAATTGTGCTTGTCCTCAAAGTGAATTATTAGCTATAGGGTATTATTGCAGTTTTTGATTTTCGTCAATTATAAACTATGATTGCCGTGAGCTGACTTTGAGAAAACTATAAAAAGGGAAACGTCTCTTCAAAATAAGACAATATTCAAAATCCGTTTATGTGAATATAAGTTTTTCAGAACGAAGTTATCTGATGTATCTGATTACAAATCGCACATTTCACAACATGAAATAAGAAGATATCCAAATTCGTTGTCTCTCTTATATATGTTTATTTATCTCTCCACAATTGAAGTCTTCAATAGTAAAAGTCTGTCCTCTCAACGATGATCGGTCCATCTAGGGCATCACTCCCGTCCAGGGGGGTGAGCCCGAGGCAATAGTCAGTACTCCTCCTCGAAGTCTTCTTCCACTTCATCTTGCTCAAAGTCCTCCTCGCCAAGGATACTGCAAACGAGAGCCGTGATCACTACGCGGCCGCTTTATAATTCACTTTTCTTTTTGTTTTTGATCATTGTAGAATTTCGGCGTTATAACATACTTGAAAATTATTTAAGGGCATATGTCACGAAGAAACATTTGCTCATAAAATATAAATTTAATGTCCAGGATATATTTTGCAAATAAATACATCTAAATAAAACCAAGCATAATTAATTTTTTTCAATATTTTCAAATAAACTACAGTTCAAACAAATAAAAATAATTTCACAAATAAATCTTAGAATAAAAATTACATGCGATCGTTGATCATGAAGTTTGAAATCATAACCTGATGGAAAAAATTATATTCAATTGTATAACCAAGAATTCCTTGAAAACTCCTTTGTTTTTTTCTAATAGAAATGATGTTCATTAGAATTTTGACCGGAATTATAATAATTTGCAACAGTATACTTTCAATAAAAATTTTATTAACAAACTTTATGTGGATTGAAAACAGAAATTTTTCATCATTCACTTATTTATTATGCCAATGTCATTAAACTAACGGTAACTTATTTCACTCCATAACAATCTATTTATCGAACCAAACGTTTTATCGCAAAAAGATTTTTTTGGAATGAATCATCAAAAATGCTTTTAGAAAAAAAAATTTACTAAACGAATAACTATGAGACTTCCAAAATAATCTATATCACTGTTTTTGGTGACGGAAATTAAAAAATTAAATGAAATCTTAACTAACTGTTCAAGGCACTGCATACAAACACGCTACTTACTCTTCCTTCCTATCGTATTCATCAATGAGACCTCTTTTAGTACCGCCGCAGGTCTTATTAACCGGTGGACAATACCAGTAGCAGAGCATCGCCAGTGGTAAAATGAATAGCAGTACTGGAATTGTCAAAGCCAAAATCAAATTTCTTAGGTTATCGTCCCAGGAATACCTGTAGCAATAAAGTGAAATATTAAACAAAATTAATTCCATTTCAGGACTACAAACAATAACTAACTTTGAAACCACAGTCTCCGGATAAGTTCTGCTGTAGTAGCAAGGGAAAACCTTTCCGGGAGTCATATCGCCATACTTCCGAGCAAACTGTGAACAGATGACTCCTGTATCGGGATAACCGCAGCCTTCCGCATTCACGTAAAACTTTGTCTCGACGACATCCCACGGCACGCTACCCGTTGGTTTCGATACAAATTCTTCATACGTCAGTTTGGTATAGTTAACGCGAATCTGATGGCAACTTGTCACCGCAGCAGTGCAACCTGGAATCAAAGTTTTGATTAGAATCTCGCACGGGTTATTCCAATTATGAGAATCGGTTTTAAAGAAAGAAAGAAGGTCTAACTTTTTTTTAATTTGAACAATCAACACTTACCCTCTCTACAACTAGCCCATGAGCAATTCTTCAATCCCTCAGCGAGTACGTGACTGGTGGTAGCGCATGCGACTGGCTTAGGTGAGAAATCTGCTAAAATGGTGGAAATTGCCGGTTCAACTATAAACGGTACAGCAAAAAGGAAGGCGAAAACAGCGAGTATGGACGTTGTTCCAAGACACAGCGAAGTATAGAATTTGGCTTTCTCCATGAGACTCTGCACTTCAGCTTTTGGCAGGACACCAGCCAAAACACCACCTTCCCCGCCTCCTTCGCCACCTTTACACGTACTTGCTTGACTGCCAAGTCCGCTGGCTAAACTGGACTTTCGTCGACTACTCGCGCGATCATCTTCGAGTTCGTCATCAGCCATGATCATGGTCGACTCGTCTGAATCAATGGCCGTACTACCGTAGCGTAGTGCACGGTAGAAATGCCTCTTCGTCGAGGCCACCGTCCGCCCACGAATCGTACCGAGTTGCTGTCTACCCGTTTTGACGGTTTTTTCTTCTATAGTTTCGTGCTTTTCTGTGCGGAGGATTCTCTTGTTTTAGGTTTCGATTTCTCAGATTCTTCGAGCCTGTTTAGCGTCACGAATTAATCATCTGTCAGTATGTTATAACTTTTATTACCTTAATCTAACTAAAGTTTCAAATTGTTTCTATCCAGCTAACTAGTAAGTGTTCATGAGAATTCCTTTTCTAATAACAAGCTGTTTGATATCTTTGTTGCGTGTTTCGTGCGTTTCTTTCGTTCGTAAGACATCACAATAAGGTTTTTATAGACTGGTGCAAGATTCAAATTGTGCAGGCAGTGAGACTTGGGAAATCTCTCTTCCACGGCATTGATTTTTTTACGAGCCCGCGCGCTTTTATTTATTTGGTTTATTTATTTCTGCGTCTTTGTTGTATGCCTATGTGATGAGAAGAATTTGAATCACGCGTCCCCCCCATTCCTCTCTAATGTTCTATTAGTGCCCAAGCAGGGAGAATATCGACTGTTCAGCCGGGCTCTCCTCCTGTAGGAGGGGAATGCCTGTAAAATAAAGAAAGAATAAAGCTTTTTTAGTTAGGTACATATTTGAGCAGTCAATGATGTCGATATCTTTGTTTTTACAGCTTGCTAAATTATATATAATTTGATTATATTTGTATAAAAAAATTATTCATTTATTATAAGCTCAAATATTTTTGCTGTTAGTTTATAACTTTTTAAGTTACACACAAAAAATTAAAATTTAGTTTTATCACTTTAAACTAAAATAAGCAAAAGAAATTCCTGAAAAACGACGTAAAATATAAATTGGAGATAAAATTAGATTAATAATCGTAAAGAAGTGATTGGATTTTACATTGAAAAGACAAATACCATGATTAATCAAAAATTCATTTTATTCAATAATACAGAATATTTTTAATTTTATTTCCAAATTATTTGCGATAGCAATAATTATTCTACTAAGAGTGTAAATAGCAAAAATTCGTAAGAGGAAACTTTTGATCATTCATCTTCGTCACTATTAATTTACAAAATATTCTGAACGCTTGAGAAAGCGACTAGTTGGAAACCTTACTAACGACAACATTGAGCTTTCGTGCTTCACTTGTTAAGCTTTAATTTTTAAGGCATGTGTCTTATACTTTTATCCGATGTCTAATATATTCGGTTACATTATTTACATTCTAGAAGTAATGCTGTGTGAGCTGCTAAAGCTTGAACACTTGCTGTTTTTTATATCATATAAAAACACAAAAAAATCGTTATCTATTTCCTAAATCTATTCTAGTGTTTCAATATTTATATTTTTATGATTATTATTATTTAACGAGTATAACTATAGGTCTAGAAATAGACTAGAGACATACATAATATCGACAACATTTTATACGTTGGCTTGGAATTATCCAGAATTGCATTAAACATATCGTACAAATTTGAACAGTTTTCAGTAATATGAACATTAACAACAACTAAGAAATAATCAAGCAGCACACACAGATTACTTCTTCATAAAAATTTTACAGATTTTTTTGTTTAAATCACAGATTTCGTAATTTGGTCTCCCAAGAGCGTCATATCCAAGCTTACACAGAGATGTGATAACGGACAGTATAGGCCATGAATAAAAAATCTTCTACTTAATCTCTCTCACATAAGCTATCATCGAAAAAGAGACGGAATGAGAAAGAAGATTGGCAGCAGCACGTAAATAATTAAACGCGTTTAGAAAGAGAGGTTATATAATTAAGACAATGTCGGCAAGCAGGATCCCGGCATTACCGATCAGACGTCACCCGATCGTTTGTCGAGAAATGCAGTGGTAGCGGTAGTGTAGAGTAGTTTCAGATATGTGATGGTCTTACGTGATGGATCTCAGAGCGTTATGGCGGCATCGCCCCCACCGGCATCGCCAGTGAAATTACCCGAAGCGCTCTTCTCGAGTGTCAGCGATACGAGGGCAGAACCAGCTGTGCCTTTGAACCTCATTCTTGAGTCATCGCCAACAACAACGGTTCTTTGGCAGAGGATGAGCGTCAAACAACTGACGATAAATAGTACGCTGGGTAAGACGGATGCTATGACAAACTCCCGATAGGTTGATTGCAAATCGAAGCGTGAGACCACGATGCTTGGCTTGTTCTCGGAGTAGTAGCACGGGAAGCGAGCTCTCGCATTGTGATCGGAGCCATCTCTTCCATATTCCGCGAGAAAAAATTTGCACTCGTCACGAAGTGTATTAACGCAGCCTTCGAGATTGATCAGCAATCGGCTCTCATTGGCGATGATCAGATCTTGTTCTGGTGGTAGAATTTTACGCGTCTCGTCCAACGGTTTTGTCGCGAAGATATTTAAGTATGACAAGTACGTGAAATTAGTCAAATCCGATAACATGTCCTTCTGCAGCGTGGAACCATTGATACAATCTACCGCTTCAACACCTGAACTGGTATTAAAAATTCCATAACAAGAAGCCATTAGAATATCATTCCTCTTCTGATTCCATATTTCTTTTTCAGTCTCTGCTTCGAGGGCACTTTCGCAAGAAGTCAAATAAACCTTATCACCACTGAGTAGGATGACGTTCTTATTTCTCGTTGGAATATCGACACAACGACGATCACAATTATAAGGTGTACGTATTTTGGAACAAGTCCCTCTGTTACAACTAAATAACCCGTCTATATCTATACACGTGATTTTGCCACGCCTACCAGAACACTTGAGCGGCGGATCGGTGTCGTGAAACATGCACTCGAATGCATCAGTTATGTTAATGCAAACACCCGTTGTACAATTAAAAGTACCAGTGAGGTTACGGCACTCATCGGCTATGCACTTGGATTTCTTTGCATTCTCCTGGTCGATACCGTAGCAAGTTTTATTTGTAGTGTTGGTACAGTTTGCCAAACGAATGGAGGAGCCGTTGTTACGTAGGTTCACGTGAATCTGAACGCAAGGTCCTGAGGTTTTAGACAAGCACCATTCGCCACAACTACCCCAATCACAATTGTCAGCGTTGGCTGCACGGACAGTTGTGCACATGGCTGGTACCTCACTTATACCGGACGCAAAGGCTCTCGTACTTGGCATATAGATGGCCACGGTGAGGTAGACAAGAGCTACAGACGACAGTACCGCCGTCATTTGGCAGAGACATATCGTACCGCAGATTTTGGTGTCTTGAGGTGGTACAACGAGATCTTCTTCTGGCATTGGCTTACCCATTCTCGCTTTCCAGTTTCCTCCGCGTAATCACTGAACAAACGAGATTCACGTTTGAATAATGATGAAACTTTCAGAGCTGACAGAAGAACGGCATGGTGATTGTAGAGCAGCACACTCGTCGTCGTCGGGGTGCACTGCGGCCTGTCGTTTCTGTATGATGGCGCGCAGACGAGTGCGCGCAGCCAGATCGATGTGGCTAGCTACGAGTCTGCGCGCTCAAGTCTCCTGCCGCAGCAGTGACGTCAAAGAGTCGTGTGACTTTTGCTTGCGTATTTGTGTGGACGTATCCACGTGAGAGCAACTGAACAAACTACCTATGCAACTTAGTTCTTCTTTTCTGTACTCGATTGGATGAGCGTACTTTACAATTTGATCATTGCTATTTTTTCGTACTTTATGTTCACGGTTTAACAATGTCAGGTGCACACTTAGGATATGTGATCGAGAGTAGAGAATGAACGATTCATACAATATGGAAGGAGATGCGGTGCCAGCTTGTAACAATGCTTCGGCATTGCGTGTTAGCTAAGGTTTTTTTTATTGAAGTGTAGAAACCTGATTGCACAGATTTTCCAAATTTACGGCTTTCATTCAGCTGGTATAGATATTTTTGATATTGCGTATGTATTTTTATATTTGCTTTTGGAATAAATATTATTACATTTCTAAACGTGAGTACTGTTATAACAAGCATATTAATAACAGCTTTTTATAAGAAATTAATAACGATATACGAGCACACGTATACTCTACGAATGTAGGAAATAGTTCCTATACTGCATGGGTTTTCATAAATCAAAGAAAAGCATCACATATAAAGTAAGAGTGAATGCGAATATAGCATACAGCAATATCGTCCCCCAATGGAATATCGTAGCTATAAACAATTGAATTTCCGGCGTGAGCACATGTGGTTTGAATGATGCTGATATTGTTGGCGAGTGCTGTAGAGTGGCTTGCGCTTATACGAACTGTCTCGCACTCAAGGGACGATGATGTTCCATTAGTTAAAGGATGCCGCGTCGCTCGGATAATAAGATCAACGCTCGAATGTAAACGTCACATAGCCACGATATTATAGAATAATATTTTCCTTTGTGCATACCAAACGTATCCAATGCTTTTTCATAATATTATTAACTTGCTATTCTGGTGATAAGTTAATGGATTAAAATAATGTTTATGCATTTTATAGCTTGCAAGTATTAGTGTATTAATAGCAAGGAAAAATAATTTATATAAAATTTTAAATATTACTATATGTACTGAACGCTATGGCATATTACTTATGAGACGTTAACCTTAGGCTTAGGACTATGTATGTTAACCGATTTATTACTGAGGGAATAACCGAACTATATAAATATAGTAATCAAAATGAAACACACGTTTAACAATAATTTCCTCTCGTTGAACTTATTACCGATACTTGCTCTAAAAGTTAGTTTGACGATCGATAAAAATCGAATTCCCAAGTTTCACTACAAACAGAATTTGTGAAATATTCGTTTAACCATATTATGATTTTGGTCTGATAAAATTATATCAAAATTATTATTTTTTCATTAAAAATACGTATATGTCAAACGTATAAGAATCATTAAAAAAACTTGTAACAGAAACATTATCTTTCGAAATTGAATCAATTAAAGAAGTTGGTGACCAATTAATGAACATTCAGCAAAGCACAATGAGCTTGCGCTTTGAAACTCGAATTGGTCGCGTGCGTATCGATTGCCCATAATCGTCGGCTCTGCGTGGATTCTTTTTCCTTTTGGCCTCATTTCTCACCCTCGAGGCGCTTGAAATATTCAGCATAAGTGTGTGTATTCATTCGTTTGCTTTTTCTCGTTCTTTGATTACATTTGGGAGCCTGGTAGTTACTGCTTTCGATTGTAACTGCAATTTTTCGGCTTCAATCCGAGCATAGGATACACAAGTTCTTGCACGTACTTTGTAACTAGATTATTTTATTAAGAAAATACAGAATGAAGATTGTGTTGTAGATATAAACTAATTTTATTGTAATCATTTCAGAATGTTTTGCTCGCGTTGTTAAATCAGTTAATGACATTAATTTCATTTCACTTTGATTTAGTATACTTTAATAGATACTGAAATTTGGATATTTGTATAAGAGAATTTCGTTTATTTAATTTAAAAATCTTATATTCATTGGTGTTTTTATCACTGTAATATCCAAATTATCAATTGTCAATATCATTATTGAAAGCATTATTTTAGTGGACTGATCACACTGTTTACGATCATCGTAAATTATGATCTTACTGATTTTCCACTAATGATTTTTAAACAAAATGACGTAATATTAAAAAAGGTTCCAACTAAACTTTTACATTATAAAACAAGAAATTCAATTAAATCAGCCAACGGAAATGGTTAAATTTTTACTAAAAAACTTCTAGCAAAAACGAACTTCAAATGAGCATCAGTAAACATAAAATACTTTTTATAGTAAGAAAAAAGAAAAAAGAAATATAGGGCTTTCGAAGCAGCTACACAGATGATGTTGGCAATAGACTTCCTTCTAAGAAATACACAAACTTCGACAATTCGGTAGAAAGAATATCTCTTTCGTGCAGTCGTACATTTTCGTCCTATTTCGTTCTTTGGTCATTTCGACAAGAATAAAATAATATTATGCTAGGCATTTCATTATTTTTATTAAAACTTTATTATAGGTAGTTATAGTAGTTAAACACAATCCACTCACATATCGCACAAAGTGTCTTTTTATTCTGTTCACCGGTCGGCACATGAGGCCGTTTCATTAACACATGTGTCAGTGGTCTCGTTTCTCGTGGAATCGAGCTATGCTTTTGTTTCTGCCGAACGCTATTAACCCTCTCGAACACTGCGTCGCTACTTGTTTGTAGCCGTCTAAAAGCAATTAATTTACCGGTCGTTTATTTGCAATTAAACTCGTGTTGATGTTTGATTTTCATGCGTAATGAAAGTAGAGCTTTGGCAATATCATTGCGAAATAGTTATTTTATTTTGACATAAACATAAATAATCTGATTTAATTGTGACAAAAGTAATATCAAATTTACAATGACGATTATAATAAATTTTGTCAATTGCCTTCAATCTTGTTGTGAATATGAATTCAGTTTCAATTATTTTACAAGTTTCTTCAAAAACTCGGTTTGTTTCTTACGTAAAATGAAATTATTCGACCTTCACGTCCTCTATGCTAAGTTGACTAGACGTATGCATATAATTATAGTGCAAAAGAAATCAACTAAGAGCTCGTAATGCGTACGCACAAAGCACTAACATATTATCACTAAAATTCACGAATTCATTGACACGTTATTCGTTAACGACATTAAAATAACAGGCGATTGATTACACGCTTAAATAATCCTTCACACTCGATTTATTAGGATGTTGGCGTGTGTACGCAGCAAGTAGTTTTTCGTTACACTTCGACACTCCTCGTCACGAGAAATCTCATTGCCCCATTCATTTTCCCTCTCTCACTATTCGATTTGACCAAGTAGTTTTATGTAAGCTATTTATAGAAATAGATTGGGTGGCTTGCTTTGATAACTTTGACCGGGTGAATGAACTGCGATTGCGGCCGACTACTGCGGAGTTCGATGTTATTATATAAGTAAATGTATAGAATCGAACTTTTGGCACGGAGTCGGCAAACTACTTTTTTTCTTTAACAATATGTAATAGTGTGTAATCGTGAAAGAATTTGGACTGCTTATATTCAGTTTTAGACTTTATTATTCTTAGTTCAACGGTATTAGCATACTTTGATGGTGATGACTTTTCATTTGTTAAACTCGTCACACGTTCTTCTCTTTGCGTAATTATATCGACGAATTACGATGAAAACACTTGGTATGGCTTCATATTATATTACCCGCGTGAACGTTTTATGTATTGTTTTGCGTTGATGCGCCCTCAAGCGATTGTTTGTTTTAAATTCATTAATACGAAGTATATTTTTTTGTTAATGACTTTTCTTTTGTAACTGTTGAAGTCACGTTTCAATGCTTCATTCTTAAATTTTAAGATAGAAGAAACGTTCATTCTCAAATAATTCTATGAAAATCCAAAATATAATTTTAGGAAATTTATATTTTTCGTGCAAATAGTGAAGAAAATGATTAAATACATCATACAGTGTCAAGATTTCTAGCACGTTAAAAATAAATTTTTAAGAATTCCCGACAAAAATGAGATAACAATAAAAATTGAGACTATTGGACTACGAAAAATTATTTATCAATATTCGACCCCCCAAAAAAGCTAAGAAAGTAACAATTTTCCACTAACCCGCAACAACAAGACAAGCAGCTCATTCAACTTCAGGCACACGTGTCAACTCACCACCAAAAGAATTTTATATTTTCTCTGTCGATGTGTGTAGCTTTATCCTTCGGCAGCTACAGAAACCACACAATTTGTTCTGCTAACAAACGAGAGTAGAAAAAAAGTTAACTGAGCGATGTAGAATGAAGGCAGCAATGTGAGCAAGGGTGTGCGAGGGCTCGTAAGACTGCAGTGCGCGCTACACACAACAAATATGGCTGGCTTTAGCTCTCTTTCTCTGTGGCGCGGGACTAACGCTAGCTCCCCCTCGGGGTTGCCGTATCGCACCAGAAAATCAATAGGAGAATAGAGTAACTACATGGGTAACGAGCAACAGAGAGTGGGAGGATAAGGATAGATGTCTGTCAGCGATATCTAGATATATAGGACACTAACCAGTGGATTCAACCTTTACTATCTCGTATTACTCTTACAATAATTTGAAGCTCTATAGACAACGAGCATTCCTTTTTTGCAATGCAAACCTCACTCAATAGAATTAACATTTGTATAAGAACTAAACGCGAAGATATTCTAGCACTTGTCTTTATTTGTTATTCTATTAAACCGTACAGGACTGGAGATATAGTTACTTTGTCTAGCTTGCTGCAGTCTATAAATAGCGTACTAATGCTTGCTTTTACCTTTCTGTTTCTCCAACTTGAATCAAGTTAAGTAGTCAATAGCCAACGAAAGGTAAAGCTTAAAGAAACTGTGTCGATTGTAGATTGAAGCAATTCTTTTTTATCTGAATCTCCAAGTAAACAAAAACATAGAATTATTTAACGAATTTTTTTTTCATTTTTATCAAAAACCAAATAAAAAATGAATAAGTAGCACGGTTGTATTCAACTTAAATCGCATCTATTGTAAAAGTCACTTTAGTTTGACGAAACTTCGTAAAAGTAAATGATCTCAGCCGACAAAGCAAAAATCAAGCGATGATGCATAGTCACAAAGAATCTCGGAGGATCGGATATTCCGGAAATGCAAGCCCTTCGGCACAAGTAAAGCGAGCCTTTATTTTTGACGTATAACTAGTTCCTTTTTTCTTTCTCTCTTGATAGTTTGCATTTTTCTTACTAGAATTCGATTTTACTTTTTATTCTTTTATATTTTTTCTTTCTTTCCCTCGTTGATGGGTTCTGCAGCTTCTCTTGGCAGATCTATACTCACGCTGGCCAATTGTTGTGTCGATTCCTGCAGTTTCCGCTTTCTGTTTAGCTATTTGTCGGTTAACATTATGCCTCGGAATATGTTGCGGATAGCTGCAATGAAGGAGTGCACGGTTTAAGAGTAAGTTTTTCTTTATTTTGTCCTTTCGAGCATGTGCAAGTGATAAATCGACAGATCTCGCTCGCTCCAAGGGAAATCGCGTAATGCTCATTCCGTTAATTGTTAATCCCGAATTCTGATGACCGGCGGAACCGTGCACGTGTCTAAATGTTTGACATTTTCATTAGCATTATCCTGTTACCGATCTGTCGAATATACAATCACATAGTTTGATAGATTACGAAGAATAGATATGTAAGGATTACACGTAACCGTGTCGTATTGCGTGTTCAAACTTGTAGCAAACGTTCTTTGTGAATTGCGATTGAGCAAACTAATTGATTGTGCTGTTACACAAGTATGAGAAAAATTATTAAAACCGTAGAGAGTATCATCCGTAATATAATATGAATAGATCGGTTAATTGTGTGGACAAAATCATTGCCGTATAACTTTATCTTTTCATACATGAAAGCCATTATATCAAAGCTTATCAAGCGCGTACGCTCATTATTACTGATGGATGCTTTGCCACCTCTGTAGTGGTCGGGGACGTGTACCCCGATCTCATTGTCAAAATTAGCATTGTCTTTGAGTTCGTCTTCGAGACAAAATCTAGCGCCATGAGGAACCACTATTATCTGTGTTCCGAAGCGAAATAGTTAGCTATCCAATCATAAGTGGAATAGTCAAATAAAAGGACAACACCTACGGCACTTAGATTTCGGACAATCTACGTTAGAGAGGAAATGCGCGGGAGGCAAAATTTTTGATATCTACTCATACAGCTGCGATTAAATAGTTCGTTTGCAGGCCTCATTAGAGCAAGTTGTCAATTTCTATTGCTATTTCATGAAAAGTGTACCTTTTACTCTTTTATATTTGCAGTTTCATTGAATAGATTTCAATCAATTAATTTAACCTCTTGAACGATTCTTATATTTGCGGTGCCTTTTTTTAATCCAGTTTAATTCTTATTTGTTTGGGTTAAGGTGTGAGGAAATACAAAGAGATTTAATTAGGTTTAAAACGAACAATTTAATAAACTAGAACATAAACGTAATACAATTAACAGAAATAACGCAAGAAATCGAACAACTTAAATTAACTGTTAAATAGAAGGTAATTGAGTGAAATAAAATTTGAACGAGTACAAAAAACAGCTTATAAGGAATTTAGAAACAGTTGCGCGCAGTAAAGTATAAAAAATGAAAATTCGCACTAACTAAATTAGTATTCAGAACAAACCACATCTTATCGGTTGGACGTCGGGACGAGTCTGATGCGTCGACCGGCTTTGGCCGATCGACAATGAGCAATGAGGCTCAAAGCCTCACTGCTTGAGCCACCGAGTTTTTTCCCCTTTCTCCGCAGTGGCCCATTATATTCGGATACTATGTTCAAATTTCTTGGAAGGCCGTCGCGCCGTTTAGTTTTCTTTCAAAGGCGTTCATACCAATGGTGCATTTGTAATGCCAATGGTGCAGTTGCAGTGCCTATGGTGCACTTATAGTACAAATGGTGCACTTGTAGTACTAATGGTGCACTTGTAGTGCCAATGGTGCACTTGTAGTGCCAATGGTTTTCCCCTCACATAACGAAATCGCTCAGCAGACTTGTCTTGTTTTATTTTTCTTTGTATTCGCAGTCATGTATTCAACCTCCGACCGGCTCTTACACCGATCATTTCGCTTACACGCATTTCGCAATGACTCGTCCATCGTTACAAGTAACATTCGAACTTACAAATTCGAGCATTCGAGCTTAATTCTAGCTCAATTATCCTATGTTACATACTGAATGTTCGCTTGCAGTTTAAATTCGTACTATGTCTGTCCGTTTGTCGGAGGCATACCTAACCAAGGAGAACAGCCGATATACACGTGTGCGCCATTCGACCCGAGCACGTTCGGCCTTTTTTGGGCCTGCAATCTCTAAAAATCGCGCCGCGCGCGATACCCAACCGCGCCAGCCTTACCCTGGCTCAGGTAGGCCGCGGAAAATCCTCGACCCTGCGACGCCGCCACCAATCGACCGTATCCTCTAACCGGAACATCATTGGTAATAAACTTTGATCGTCCGTTTGATCATATTTGACTTATTTGTACACATCTTTAGCCCTAACAGAAAGAAAGACTTTGTTAATCATGTTCCGACGAGAATTACTGTCGAACAATTGATCATTATTTTATTAAGTTCGTATTGGAATATAACTTTTGTTTTAATAGATTATAGTCAGTATAAATTTTAAATTTAACAAGGCAGAACATTTGGATAGACACTTTAGGTACCTTCCAACAGTATGTGTGCAAAATTCAGACTAATTTTGGGATCTAAGTGGCGTGCTCAAATACATACACAGAGTTTATTAAATTAATTTATTTTATCGATCGATTGAAACCGCAAAATGATTTCAATTTATCAATAGTTCGATGTACCGTAGGATTATCTGTGCTTTATAGACGTGACAGTTAATTTTCTTTTTTTTTTTTTTTCATTTACGATTCAATGAATAAAGAAAGCGTACTTTTTCTCCCTGATATATTAGAAAAAGCAGGTAAGCCTTCGGACGTGCGGTTGTCATGACCTAATCCGATTTCCTCTTAGATTATTGGAATAAGGATATTGGAGGGATGTCAAATTTAGAAATTTCTACTATTTGCATTTCTGAAATAGCGAGGACTTTTTACAGATAATTCACTAATTAGAAAAATCGTTTTATTTACATGTATCAAAGAAATAAGAGATTAATTTGACTAGTTTCTAGAAAACTTATTTTGTATGATATAATTGTTGATAAGGGGACTTCGATTATTACAAGTATCTGTTTAATACGCTACATTTGAGTATCTATTATCAGTCTATTGTCATATTCGAGAAAATGCAATAGTGCAAACTAAATGTCAATTCATATGAGCAGCAGATCAAATTATCATAGAACTCAACATTATTAAAATATAGATCCAATATCCATTTCCATTGACTTTATAAATTAATTTAAAATATGAAGCTCGTAATTGAGCTTTCTCAAGATAATCTACATAATCCAGGTAATAAGATCTCGGACTTAACCTGGCAGAGCATAACAAGATCATTTTCGCCAATTATTCGCCGTGCGCATAAACAAATGACACCACGCCGCGTCGTTGGAATCTGCTCATTAGCAAGGGGTAGTTGGATAGCCTCTCGCCATACATTATCGCAAATTACTTTCCAATATTCTTACTTTCACTCTTTATATATTTCACCTGGAATCATTGCTAGTAACTAGTGCATGCGATGCTTTAGTTGCAGTTTGACATTTCTATGATTTGCTTATGTTTCTAGAGTCAAATGCAAGGGTTGGGTGTGAGGGAGTGAGAGCTTTTCGGTCCTATCTTATATAACGTACCTTGTTCTGTTTATTGCGGTCCACTTTATTCAAGCTGTTGATATTTATTATTACGAGTTGATAGATATGATTGCCATTCACGCAAAATTTGAAGCACTTTGCTTAGGATGAATTTTATATTATGACCATTACAGTTTCAACAAATTGTCAATAAAATTTTAATTAGTTCAAAGGAATCTCATTTGGCTAGGCTCAATCTCATTTAGGTTAAAGAAAGCCACTGTCCTCCGTGACTACATATACGTACAGAAAACTTACTAGCGTAATAAATAACACTGATTGATTTCCCAAGCACGAAAAATCGTCAGAATACTGCATTGCGATCAAAGCATTAATATTAATCACTCTTTCTACTAAGATTTTCAATAAAATTTTAATTTTAACATTATAGAGTTTCTCAATTCTATATTTAGTTTTCTAATGCTAATAACGCGATTACAGATCATTTGAATAAACAATATTTTACTTATTACGATGTTACTAGATTTTTTTTAAAAACTATGTTTTTCAAAAGAACTCAATAACTAAATTCATCAAAACAGAACAAATACTCATCATTAGACTTATAATAGGACAATCTTTATTTCTAACACATCACGTACAATTTCACTAAAACTTTATCATCATTGCTAAAATTATTAAATGGTATAAAAATATTACATTTTCACTAATAAAGGTATGATTTCGTGTACAAACATTATTTGTTCCATCGAAAACGTCTTAATTACACATTTAAACAGTTCATAAGATAGTATGAATTTATATTTTTATTTTTACAATAAAAAATATTTAAAGAAATTTTAAGATCTGCATATGGTGTAGATTAATGACACTCTTAGATTATTGTTTTACGGATAGAAAAGCTAAAGAATGAAGAATTATCAGATGACGAGGCATCCTCCTCGGGGCAGTTAGAATACTGGAAAAATACGCTTCGTCATATATTCTTCCCGAGTCCTAAATTAGCCGGAGTAAAAACAATGCACAGAGTAAGGGGGAGACGTTGTTCAAAAATATGCGCTAGTCTGGTAGAAAATTAAATTACTAGAATTTTTTCGTGTAGAAACAAGATTACCTATCCTGAGCTTTCCGGAGTAAACTCAAATCGCTGGAAATAAAGTGTACTCTACTGGTTTTTAATTTGAAGCAACCAACGATTATTTAATACTTAGTTCTAAAAATAAATTTTTATTTCAACTTCTAGTTTTGTCTGAATAATAATTTTGTCTCTGTATCATCCTACAATATCACCACAGGTAGTTTCATTATATAATAATTATAAAATATTATATAGTTCATTATATAATAATTATAAAAACAACTTGTTTATATGATATTGAGTTAACCAAGTTTTTAGTACATTAACAACAATCCACAAGCTATCGATCTATCCAGATACCATCGGTGATTGTACATTAACCTCTTAAGCTTGTACTTCCGATAAAAGCTTAACAATGCACGAGTGTAGATAAAATACACGAAAAACTCATATATACTAGCTCTTTGTCAAGGGCCTTCATTATAAGCAAAGCATCCACGGTTGGAGCAGTAGTCTTTACGGGATTTGTTGTGATCGGCCACTTGTTTTCCTTTGTTCCCACTGAAAAAAAAGGGCCTCGAGTAAAACAAAGAAAAAAGTGCAGTCATGACGAATCTGAAAAGCTTTCCTCTGAGCCAAACATTTCCCGTCCTTCTTCTGCTTTTTTGTCGCGCCGATACTTTAGAAGAGAGGAGTCAAGTGTTTTCGATTACTCTCTCCTTCTATGACTCGAGAGAGAGAGAGAGAGAGAGAGAGGAGAAAGGATGGATTTTTATTAAACGCCGTTTACCCATTAATATTGACTCTTTTTCATTCTCGTTTGACAGAAATATATATTTTCATTATTTTTTTCTACAATTAAAATTGAGAAATATTTTTAGTACGGTGAATTTTCTTATGTTATAATTGTATCAAGAACAAACTACGACAGGTTACTTGAACATGTGCTATCTATAAATGCACTAATTAATCATCGAGATATATATATTCTAAACTATAATTAAAGAGAAGACTGATTCGATAGTCAAGGAATCACCATTTATCAAAAGCTCGCAAATCATGTAGGGAGGAAAAGGTAAAGATTATGGGCAGAACTAAAGCTATTTATTACACCAGGAGAGAGAATTTGTTTCTTGAACGTTACGAGTTGATCACATGCCATTATCGCTAGCAAAAGAAAAACAGCTATTCTGTATATCGTTTTTTCTTCTCCCTTTTAGCGTTGCTAATTTTAAATTCCGTTGTCATGTATACGATAAATCTTGTTGCTTTTCGGCTCTTTTTTATATCACGCTTACCTAATCACAGAAAGAACTGACTTGTTCATATAAAGCAAGTTTATATTATAATAATTAGGAAGAATTCACTGTTATAGAAAAAACTTTTGAAGAAGGTTGATTTTGAATGATTAAATAACTATTGACTTTTTCGTAGATAAGCTTATCAATTCACATGTGCACAAATAGATTTTGCAAATGTCAAACATAAACATTCAAAGAATTTTTATCGTTCTAGCAGTGGCATACAGCAATAATGTGTGTGTGGGTAAGCACAAATACTGAAATGGTTATATGCGTAAGATCGATAATAACGTAAGAACGATGATGCCGGAAATCGCAAGACTCTTTTCTTGTATGTACCAAGTTTTAAGCTTCAGCGATAGGGAGGTGAGAGTATTTTACATTGGTACATATAGATGGTTTTACTTCAACAGTCAAGACATAATTGATTATTGATCTTTTCTTTACAAAAAAAGTCTATAGACGCTTTGAAAAAAATATGACTGATGAATGATCATATTGAAATGGATTGTCTGTCGTAAAGTTGACATATTTAAAATACCGTATAAATTCCAAGTGCTGCAAATAAAATAAAACGTTAACATGTTTTTTTCGAATATTGATAAACATTGAATCATAATAGCTCTTGACATCACTATCTTGCTATGCGCTTACTATTGATCAGAATCTATATATACAGAATCATATAATCAGAATCTATATATACACAAACATTGTGAAAAAAATAGCAATGAAAATTTAATCCACATACGAAAAAAGTAGGAATCTTAGCTCTCTTTTGTGAGAGAGTAAATTACTCTTAGAATGAAAAAAAACAATTGCACTCGACTTTCACACTGTTGTATTTTTTCGAACGAAGCTCTCTTTCTCTTGATTATATCGCAGTGAGCAATAATAGTTTCTCCCCCCCCCCCCCACTCCTCCCTCAAGTTAAAAACTGAAAAGTAGGTGCGCAGATCAACAAGCGTGAGAAAAAGCTAACCAACTGGTGCATGCATATCCGAACGAAAATCATCTGTCGAAGACACGGAAATACCGCGCCATAAGTCTCGTCCTCACTGGGATATGAGGTGCTGAGAGGTTCTTTTACAATTTATGCATCACTCTTCCACAATATATCCTTGTTTTTTCTTATATATACGATAGAAAGCGACGCAGATGTGATACAACCACTCTTGCAATTTTTAATATCAAAACTTTAAATCATAGTAAAATTGCTTTATTTTTAAATTGATGATGTATTTTTATAAGATATATAAATAAAGTTAGTCTAGAAAGCCAATTTTATAATGTATTTTTTTAAGAATAACTCATACAAATAATATAAAATCACCAATCGAAAAACTATTACAGTAAACTAGTCCCACGAAACAATTTCGTAATGACGTGGAAAAACCAAAAAGAGACTAGAAATTTATTGTAGATTAGCCACTGAAATAGATTTCATCACAGGCAGCTCCAGACGTATACAAGAAGCGTTTGACTTGAGAAAAAGCGTTGAGCCGTGCTCTTTCCTGTTTTCTTGTTTAAGTTTCCAGCGAAAAATACGTGTCGGTGTGTGTTTACATGAATCCAAATTCCGCAAGGAGTAGATAATGAATAAACTAGTAGTGTACAGTTGAATATTAAGAAGATATGCGGTTAGCGTTACAATACGAGTATAAGTCTATTTGTCATTTCGTGTGTTCTCAAAAGTCATTTAATTTGAATGAAGTAGACATTGCCGCAATAATACAGCTTTCATAACTCGTTTGACGTGTTGGTTTAGAGTGTAAATAAAGTCAAAGATTATCCGTGCTTGTGTTAAAGCATGTATTAACCAGAGGGCACGAGGACGGTGTCTTAATATAATCTCGTATACCTACGTGATACGTAAGTATGTTTAAAAAACAAATGATATATATGTTGAACGTTTTATGCGAGATAATCTTTATTTTTATCCAAACGTAAAGAGCGAGAAAAAGAATATTTTAATTTACTTTCACTTTGTTTTTCAATTATCTTGGTATTTCTTTCTTACTCCTTTTATTCGCCATTAAAGTATTTTTAATATTTATTGATATCGTAGTAATCTAGTCTAACAGAATGAATAATTCAGACGCGTGAAAAGTAACATGCATATGCAGTGGCACAATTATATTGCAAGACCTACTTCTCTTTTGTAACCACAAGTTTTAAATGAAGTATGTAGCCTTAAAAATTTGATCTCACTAAATCTCAACGGCGATTGTAATAGCTCAGAGGCTTATATCAAGTCTTGTAATTAATTAGGTCACAACGGAAAACTCAAGGTATAACATTGTAATTTTAAAGTTTCGAGCGTGTTGAAAATGTCAATTATGACAACTATACAGTTGCACAGATATATTCGCGAGATAAGTTTGATAATAACAATCTAAAAGAAGAGTGACGCTACTGATTGACTTTAGTCACGTTTAATATAAAACCCGATGGCATGCAATCACATGCCGAACAAGGTGAGAAGACATAAATGTCGAGCGTTTTTTTGAGATCTACACGACAATTAACGTTCACTCAAATGATTTTTCTGATCCATATCAGCACACCATCCGTCCTCCTATTCCGAAATGAAATCGTATTAGCCAGTGTTCATGTTCTCCTCGATAATCTTTCGAGGCTGTCGTCCCTTAATCCGTAATCGACGCCGACATTTCAACTGGCCTGAATCCATGGATAGTACTATTACTAACTCAAACTTGATCCTGATCTTTTAGAGGAAAGTATTTGCTCTGGAATGATTATTTCTAATGATTGTTTGATCGCGAACTAGTACGATTCTGAGGGTTGGTTATGGGTATCTTGTATTATTCGGAATAATTTTTATCAGATTTTTACCTAAATTGTCTTCACTTGTCACGTTCTAAATCTCTTTGAGAAAATTAAATTCATTTCGAGAAACGTAATTCAAATGTAGCTCGGGTGGCTCACAAATTCAAATTTGTACTCTACTAAACCTCAAGAATAAGGACTAGTAAAAAAGTTATATTTAGGAACTCTGATGTATAAGTAGAAAAAAATCATTGAAATAAAAAGTTGTTTCAATATTACTAGTTACTTTTTAGAGATTCAACTGTGAACAACTATTCGTGATTTTAAAAGCCATTAACTATGTAATATCAAAATAAAACAAATAATTTTGAATCGATATTTTTTTATGATCTATGAACGTACAAAATACATTCATATCTATCTCGCGTATTCAGTAGAATAGCACAAATATGGTCAGGCATGAATGAGATTGAAGGCCATCCATTAACAATACAATAAATCAATGTTAAACGAGTCTTTAATATATTGGTATGATTAACATACTATACGATTAACATATTTATTATTAATTTTTATTGTTATTATTTCTTTGAAATTCAAAAAGTACTGACAGATGTATTTTAAATGTTTGAATTATGAAACGATTATTATATTTTAGACGCGCAATTTTTTAAAAATTCAAAACTTTATAGAATTCAATTTTTTATTGAAATAACCTCAAGCAATAATAGAAAAAGTTAATAATTCAAACTATATCTACGAGATAATAAAATATTAAGCACGACATCCTATCAACAATATATTTCATACATCAGCATAAAATGAATATTGGCAAAAAATTGTGCCAATATTATGTGTATATATATGAGAAAGAGAGAGAAAGGGGAGAGAACAGAAAGAAAAAGAAGCCACCTCAGCTTGAACAAAACACTCTCACCTCGAGACTTGGCTAGTTCGCCAGGGGGGTAGTAGAGCAGTAGTCGCAGTAGTGTTGTCGCCGTTGTCGGTCGATGCGTGTGCTTGTCCGCGGTGTGGCGCCACCCTCGTTCACTCTCGCTCGGTCTGTCTCTGTCTTTTGCTTTTGGAATAAGCTCGCCCAGCAGGGCTACGTGTCGTCCGCAGTGCTGTCCCGGCGTCTCGTCAGCGTGCGTCGCCCTTTTCGTGGTCGAACAAAAAGCGTAGCACGCACACGCGGTAAACGAGGTCGTCGTTGTCGTCGTCGTCTCGCGAGTGCGTAAATTTCCCGTATCTGTGTGCGTGTATCTGCGTGTGTATGATGTGTCGTGTTGACCAAGTGACCCCGGCGGATAGCATGAGGAGCCGTAGGAAAAGGCCGAGTAGTTGTTGCCCCGAGGCTAAATTATAGGGGGTAAGATGATCTTATTCTCTGTCTTTCTTTTTACGGGCATCAATGTCACGGGCTCGCGGTATGTTCTCTCCTCGATTCTGCAGGTTTTCTACGAGTAAACTTATCTGCTAAATAAGAAAACGACGAAATATTTCATTTCTATTTATCTAGTGATCGTTCGATCACCGTGTTGTGATTTTGATTGATATAAGTAGCAGTTTGTTTCGTTGTTTTGAAGAAAGACTAACACGAGCAATTTGAATTTGTAACGGAAAGATTGCAGTGTAATGTACATTGCTTTAAATTATATTTTTATATGGCTTTAGGAACTTTAAGAGCTAGATTACTAAAAAGTGCTATTATTTCCTAGTTTCTTAATAAAAGCAACATCAGATGTACGTGCATTTTGAGGTTAGATGAACGGATAAAACATACTTCATTGGTCTTGGGATGACTCCCATTGAATATCATGAACGTTGACAAGTAATTCTCATCCAAAAAATGATATTATCAATTCGACAGCAGAAAGCCGCAATCTCTTTTTAACGCTTCAAAATTATACTGCACTTTTGCTCAATATCGATTAAATATTTCTGCACGACCTCCGTTATCAATTTGTCATATCCTTAAAAAAGAATTCTTAAATTATTCTGGTTCGAAAAGTTGTCTGCGTTGTCTTAGAGATTTCGTAACATTCAAAGTACGTAGCATTTTATCTTTTACAATACTTGAAACTTTTTCGAATTTATTCATAGAATTTATTTCAACATTGTCTATTCTACTGTATGTAACGGGCACATTTTGTTATTAGTAACTCGCAAATCACGGCTCAGAACACAGCTATTTTCAGCTAATTCTGACATTCTGAGTTTAGAAGACTATTGTAGTAATAGACATGTCAGCAAAGTTTCGTTGAAAACCTGCAGAAAATCTATTAGAATAAATGGATCGGAATTCTATAAACATACTGATAAAGATAATAAAAAAGTAATCAAAAGAATTCAGAAAAAGTCAGAAGAATTCCAAATAAACTGCCATGATAAAGCTTGATGAGACAAGAAAAAAAACTAGACGCATAGATCTATTTTCAATGACGACCGCAGAGTACAACGATGAGAATAGATGTGGTATTTGCACATATATTTGGTTGGTCATGGGTCTGCAGTTGAATGGGCGGGTGGAGGCCCCGTGCGCGGATCGCGAGACTATCGATCGACAAATTGTGGAGCACGTGACGCGAATGAAACGGGTTCTCTCCTTTCTCTCTCTATCTTCCCATAGCCTCGCCAAAATTGCATAATGTATCGTAGACTTCCTTATCGAAGAACCGATGCTTTTTTCACTTGAAATATTTGAAAATAACTATAAACTTTTTAGAAAAACTGTCTGGGATTTGAAAAGTAACAACGTTCAAATAAGTTTAATGGTTTAGGCTTTGGCAAGAGAGATAAACTTTTAAATTACGTCAGTTTAATGCGCAATGAAAATATTTGATACTAATAGTTGTCAGGTTCTTCAAGGGCTCATTGGACACTTTCCAAAATTTGCTGTCTTTGGTACATTTGCGAAATGTTAATCATCTAAAAATCCATTCTGTCCTATTTCACAACATTTTTCCATTCAATAAGGCAGTTTTATAACAAGAGCAAAGTTTTTAATTCATAAATATTTGTTAAACTTGGAAAAATCATTAAAAACTTTCTTTGACTTTACATCCGTCACATTAAGTTGAGAAAAACAGAAAAAAGTAAAGTAGGTTTTCGTCATAATATTATTGATTTTGAATGTACGGCTGTGACTATAGATTTGACCTTCATTAGAAGCACGCAGGAAAATGGAAAACTCTAACGTGCGTAGTCATTTTGATATAACAAAAACATGCTTATTAAATATATTTTATTCCATGTTAAAATCATCTCAAAACCAAAGGAAATGAATAAATAATGCCCATTCATGAATTCGATGAGCATTTAGAAAGGATTGAATCTCGATCTATCGAAAAATAGCGTCACTTCTTAATATCATCTGAAAAAGGATTAGAGCGATTAAAAGATTATGCACGCTTTACTGCGGTGCGGCTGATTCTCAAAATATAGATTAATTAATGAAGTTTATTTACTTTAGCCAGAGAAAAATATCATACTCACATGATTTCTTGCCTGAGGATAGTTGTAACTTACTTGTATTTGAACTTGATTTCTGCTGAATGGATCATTCTATTAAAATATATTATTATTAGACATTTCATAGTTAGATCTGCTACTATTATTGTTAACCAATTTATTTATATCGTACTGTTAAATACTATAATTAATAGTAATACAATAAATGATACATTTTTCATTTCAAAGGTAATTATTCATTTCCTATATTTCATTTTTATTTCTTGTTTAATTACCAATTTCATTCACAAGTTTCATTCAATCAACATTTCATTTCTAAAAACATTATCATCACACTACTGTGAGATCTATAATAATTTGCACAGTTATGTTGTATATTGAAATAATTAATTAGCTAATATATCGTGTCAATTAAAAGTTCATTATCAAGCTACATTTTGAACTTAAGAATCTAAAAACTAGCATAATAGATAAAAAAGCAAATTAAAAAAATATATATTGAAACATTATAAAAACTATGGGGGGTAAGCTTAATTGAAACAAATAGTAGAAAACTGGTATGCTGAAAAAATACACTGCTTTAGAAGTCCACGAGGATATTGATTTTTTGGATAAAATATTGCTAGATATTCGGACAAATATATGTGCACAAAGAAACTGCAATTTCCTAGAATAGATCACATTTAAGAATAACTAACTAGAATTATGAAAACAAAGAAATCTAAAACCTACGATAATTTAGGAAGGATAAATAAAATGAAACTAAATCAGCATATGACAAATATAGACAAAAAAGAAGAAGACTATATCACAAATCATAATAAGGGTATTAAATGCTTATCAGATTCTAGTGATGCTCATTAGCTTTTAGTGATGAAGCAAGTCTGAAAGAGCAATAAATAGAAGAAAAGTTGATTCAATACTCCACTGTAAGAAATAAATGTACGCACAAATAAAAATTCTTAGTCTGTAAGTGTTTTATATTTAAGTTTTTTTTATGTATCCGGCCTATGTATAGGTAATATGTTTACCTTTTTTAGTTTGCTTAAATGATTGATTGGTTCGTGTGTTCCGAAAATTGTGAAAAGAACTTTTCTAACATGATAGTTTTGCATACATTAAAGTTTATGCTTTTGTTTATAGTCGATAACTACGAGTAAATCACTACTTCGATCTACAAACTTCAACAGATAAATTTGGGAGACTTTCTTGTATGCTTGTTGAATTCTTGCAAATTTTACCGTGAGGACAACCACATTAATTAAATTAGAATTGTTAATCGATTTTATAGTGATTCATTTGGTAAATTCCAAACGTTGTTCATATTTGAACTGCCATACTAAAGCAAATACTCGGAATGGTCTCATCAGTTACTGAGTAATAGTTTAAAAAGAAACTTGAATGGAGTTAACGAAAACGATACACGGAAAAAATACTAGAATAAAAGCATGGCAAGTTAATAGTAACAGTTTTATCGTAATTTCTGTACAGAGAGTTTAGAGTCACACAGTAGGGGTCCTTTATATGTTCGCCACATGAGCTAACAACTCTAGATGTGCAAGTGAGTAAGCATACAGCTAGGTGAAACTTATACGAACAGGATGAATGGCCAATGGCTATATCCAGTGCGTTTACTCAACTGTTGAAATGGCAGTTTTCACTCGCGAGCTAGATTACTTTTGACGCTTGGCAAGTAGTTATTTGTATCAGAGTTTCACAATTTGATGGTTGATAGTTATTTGTTTATATAATCCTTGATGTCTGCGAAAGTAAACTTAAAATAAAAAAGAATAACCTAACACATATCAAATATCTGATTATTAGGTTAATTATTATTGTTATGTGATTAAAACTTTTATATCAAAACTATATCAAAAACATCTTTGATTAAAACTAGGATTAGAAAAAGATATAATAGTTGACAGATGAATGAACGTATTTTTTCTTGCGGATTCGCTGTGTAGCTAACTAAGATTGATTTTCTCGTGGCCTTAAGCTGCTTGAATGATTGATTGGTTCATATGTTCCGAAAATTGTAAAAAGTACTTTTCTGATAGCATAGTATATTCATTTCGAATAGTTTAAACATAAAAAAGGTCGTGGATTAGCTTTAAATAGGTGATTGTCACATAACGAAACAAATATTTCTTCAGTGATTTACTTTTAAGTTCATTCTTCATACGTATATTTTTATGTATTTATACTTAGTCGGTGATTTTTTAAAATATTTATTGCACATTCATAACATTTATCATGGCAGTTTTGTAATAAATATCACATATATTTTGGCTAAAATATGGTACGCTAATCAAGTGTATGATCAATTATCTTTGTCAGTTTGATAAATAACCAATAGAATTATATCCTAGTTATGTTAAATATATGTCGAATAATTCGTCTGATTTAAATACATTATTGCAATATCAACAAAAGTAAAAGAAGAAAAATAAAAATATCCGGAAATTTAATACAATGCACAGTCAAAAATCACAGAATGAAAATGGTTGGAAATAACAAAAGGTTATTCAGATAGCCGGGCAGCTCGACGCGGGACGTCGCGGTAGTCCGGCAGTGGTGACCTGACCATGGAAGGAGAGAATGCTGACAAGCAGACGCTATCTGAGAAGCTACTTTTCTACACGACCGCGTTCTTCATCCTCCTCGGCACCTTCAGCCTCTTCGCCTTTCTCTTCTTAGTGCCGTTCGTCATTGATCCGGCTTTCACCACCATCTTCATGGATTTCGACACAAGGCCCGCTGAATGCGTTACAATCGATGTTGAGTCCAGGCGAGGTGATCATTACCATCACGACAAACAATTCGCTTTTTCTAATATCTCTTCCTCCACTTGATGTTGGTCTTTGTTTCTCACTATCTTCTTCTAGTATACTTCTTCCTACTTAGCAATCATTTACTATTGTGGAAAATTTTCTGACACTGTGTTCGACTTTAGTTTGATTATATTATATTTGTCAAAAAGTAATTTATAGAGACTATGCGGAATAATAAATTTTCTTTGTTCCAACGAACGCGGAGAAAATTTTTTCGTAAAAATTATAATAATGGACTACAAAATGACATTGTAGGTAAGGGCTCAGGAATTTTAATTGGCCTCAGCATAAAATATATTCACTTTTTCGTCTCTTTTTTTATCAGTTGATTAAAATTATGTAGAAAAATTATCGTTAGATACATATTTTTTATGTTAATACCAATTGGAAATTCCGTATCTCTCCTGCTCTAAATAACTCGTCGTCATTTTTAAAGGAAATTACACTTCATAAAATAATTTAAATAAATTTTAGAATTAATTTTTTATGAATATTGCTTTGTATCAACAATAAATAATTTTTAAACTAATTTTTTTTATTGAACTAACACAGTGAAAAAAAAAAAGATAAATGAAAAATATTTTTTCTACATACTGATTCTTTTGATATTGCGATTTAATGTTGATACTTTCTTCGTATTTTCCTGTTATTTCTCTCTATTCCTTTGCCCATAATTATACAACGTAGAGCTATCTGTGAAAGAATTAATGTAATTTTAAAATAGAAATTATAGATTATCGATATATGTTTTTTTTTTTAATTTATGAAATATTTATTTGTAACGTACTTTTCATTATCATCTAATAATTAATTATTATTTTGTTGTAATCTAAAAGTAGTTATGGATATGTCAAGAAAATGTTGAATAAATAAGTATTTGAACTACCGCGTATATTATACTAACTTCAAAAAATGATAACATGGGAATGAGTTAAATTGGAAATAAGATTTAAAATAAAATAAAAATGTTATTAATAGATGTCTTTCGTAGAAATAATTGAATAATTGATGAAACTTCTACAAAGTTCATCACTAACTTTGTGGCGACACGCAACTCCATCATTATGTTTTCTTGGTGTGATGACCATTCCAAATTCACATAAATATATAGAGCACAAGATCTCGCGTATTGCCTTTCTTCTTACTCAAAGTCAATCGTCGAAACAAAAACCCTTGTATTTTGCGCAGGATTCTGTTTTTTTCTCCTTTCTCGAGCTCGTTTCATTTCTTTCTCTCACTTGCTCCCTATGTTACACTTGGCTTCCATGCTTATGGATTACGTAAAGTTGAGTTTATTTTGAATAGACCGTTTCGATATTTTTTTAGTTTATGTTCGGTTTCTTCCAATCTCTACTTTCAACATTCTTGTATTTGCAAGAGAAATGTGAGTAATTCTATTTAGATAGTTTTAGTTTTACTATTAATAATTTGAGAAAAGTAAAGAATTACAATAGAAAAGTTATCAAAAATAAACGTTGATTAGCTTTGCAAACTAGTTGTTTTCGATAAAGATGTAAGTTGAATTTGCATAGCTGATCTAGCGAAAGATTCTCACAGGCTACAAGTAGGCCTCTTGTGCACCAAAGTTGTAATAAAGTGTTTATATACGTCGCCACTCAGAGCCCACCAACTTCGTAGAGTTCGTGAAACTTTGTAAAATATTTATATCAGGTAGTGCCGAAGAGAACAACGAAATTTAAATCGACCTCTTTTTTATTCCACGCTTGCTTAGTTACTTGCACGTAAGCTTCTCGAATTACATTATTTTCAGATATCTTTTTATGTCGTACCTTGAATGTATTTATGCAATCAATGTCGTCACGATTTTGACGGGGTGTTTTATATTCGATGTTTAATTAATTGTTTGTTTTTGTTTATCACTTGTATTAATGATGATTGCTATCCTTCTCACTTTCTTCAAGTTTCATTTATATTGATAATATGTCTACTATTATTTACCAACGAAAAAAAATATAAGTTACATTAGCATTTTCACGGCTGCAGCAATGATTTTGAAAATGTATTAGAGACGAAACGTGAGGACATATTTCGTACAACATGAAACTTCTTTGGCAGCATTAAGCATTATTTACAATTAGGACTGATCGTAATGGTAGATTTTTAGCAATGTGCTCAAGCCGTGAAAACCATAATTATTAACTATTAATTATTATATTGATCAAATCCACTGTGACGAGTAGGCAATGTAAATAAAAGGCAATGTAAATAAAATAAAATCAATCAATTTCAGGAAAATAAAGCTTTGACGATTATGGGCTTCTGTAAGTAATATTGTAAGGTTTACATATTAAGTGTAAAGAAGCCGGTTAATATTTACAAAATTTTAAACAATAAGAAATGTATTTATTTAGGTATATTAAAAGATTCTATTCTTTGTTGAAGAATGAAGAATTAGTACTAAAATTGAATGTATTGTTCCCAACTGATAGAGACAAGATTAATTTACTCTAAATTTCTCAATTGTTTCTCATTAGCAAATGTAATATTGATAGAAAGTAACAACTAAAATTAGACTAAATCGCAAACTACTCAAAGCATTCGCATAAATAATAAAGCATTATAAGGTTAACATTCCCTCGGGGATAATCCAAACTCTAAAGGAGCTTTCTGAAATAAATAGTAAGGCAATAAGGAAAACTGCCAAACGGCAAAGATAGGGTGGATAAGACAGTTCTGATGTGCCACTAGGCTGTTGTATGCTAAAGTGTCGAAATGTTTTGGCAAACATGACGGTGCAAGGGGGAGTTTATACTTCCCAGAAAAGTAGTTCAATGGGCTAACCTACATCCATACTCGTACGTATCCACTTGAACTCGTATCGATAAACGACTACTGAATCTTTGACAATTTTAACTTGAAAAAAAAGAAGTTACTAGGCGCCAAATAAGAGAAAATATTTAGCTCTATTTTTCCCGCGCACGTAAAATTGAATTTTTCAATGAGTCGACTGCAAACAAGCAGATAATATATCATAATCTCGTGACAAGCTGATACTACATTTAATATATACGACATGTGGGTCAAGTACAAGGTCGTATTCCTATTCATGGGAATAGCTCTTTCAATCAGTCGCTAGCTCACGCGGTACCATCAATTGATCTCGTGTCTTTCAATAAAATCGTTATCCTTCAGCTCTTATCTTTCCGTGGATGATTTTATACGTTTGACGAATGAAAGCTTAATAACGCCATGCAAAATGATAGTACGGCAAGAAATGAGCTTTTAGCGCGTGGATAAAATAAACAAAATGAAAATCGCAAATCAACAGATAAAAATCAATCGGCGCTTCGACCAAAATAGATCCATCGTAAATCACACTCGTTGATGAGTATAGAAATGTCTAAAGCAAATTACATGTTTATTTAGGTGCAATTTTTACTTGTTCTGTAATAAAGCTTCTATCATATATATAATATATAATAAAATGATAGTATATATAAAACTTTTCTTAGTATTTTATATTTCAAAATAGAGTAACATAATTCCATGAAAATTAAATCATAGCAGCATGTTGTATTCAGAGATAAAAGTATTCGACTATTCGACAATTCTGTTTGAATAATACTTACGCCATAAATATATATTAGTCATCGTTTACGATGTTCGATAAACATATAGTAGATTTGATCAAATCGAACACTTGATTATTTATAAAGCATTCTTAAACTAAGCACCCTGAATAAAGTATCAATAAATTCAATGACAATATAAAAAAGACCATTACTAAAGCGATATATGTGTGTGTGTGCGTGCGTGCGTGCGTGCGTGCGTGCGTGCGTGCGTGCGTGCGTGCGTGCGTGCGTGCGTGCGTGCGTGCGTGCGTGCGTGCGTGCGTGCGTGCGTGCGTGCGTGCGTGCGTGCGTGCGTGCGTGCGTGCGTGCGTGCGTGCGTGCGTGCGTGCGTGCGTGCGTGCGTGCGTGCGTGCGTGCGTGCGTGCGTGCGTGCGTGCGTGCGTGCGTGCGTGCGTGCGTGCGTGCGTGCGTGCGTGCGTGCGTGCGTGCGTGCGTGCGTGCGTGCGTGCGTGCGTGCGTGCGTGCGTGCGTGTGTGTGTGTGTGTGTGTGTGTGTGTGTGTGTGTGTGTGTGTGTGTGTGTGTGTGTGTGTGTGTGTTATCGGTTAACGTACACTTTCCCTTCGTTAAGTACCTACTTCGAGAAAGTAACAAAAGAAGGTGACATGTTCCCTTGAAATTGATTCTATTTAGCTTTCTTTTGTTTTTAGTGATTTCCCTTTGGGATGTATGAAGAAAAACACGTTCCTGCCGTGGTCGTATCAGAATCAATTTAGATATCCGCCATCACTTCTATTTACTTTTTTTCCTTCGGTTGACTGATATAACTCGTCATTTATTTTTGTCCGTTGGAGGAATCAAATTTATTGTACATTTTTTTTAGGTGCGACCTTCGTTGATTAATTTCTTTACGGTATTACAACAGTAACACGAGTTGCAGCCAATTTTAAATAAGTTTTAACCAATAACCACTTAGAAATATTGTTTCTCGTTCCAAGATAAATTTTAGAAAATATATTTCATCGGCGTTCGAAGTATATATACTACTACAAATTTGTCATCAACCTTATGTATTTTTCCCATGGGAGGCTGTTAAAATGATATACGAGTAGTCGCGGGATTATGACACCGATACACGCTAAAGTATGAATAAGAGCCCATCTAATAAAAAGAAGAAGAATCTCCTCACGTTACAATTAGAAAATCTGAGATGCGTAAAGTGACCTTTTTTATCATACTACCTTATAGGTAATTTTCAAGAGTTTGGTGTGCATCTTAGTCGAAACATACTCTTTCTCACCCTTGAGAATAAATGGTTTAATTAAATTTCCATCCGATTTCCGCGTGAACGATCGAATCAACAATCAGTCGACTGATACAGCTATTTTGGTTAGATCGCGACAAGTAATGTTACAATAAACATTTTATTTCTAGATCTAGATCAATTACAGCAAAATTATATTTATATATAAAACGAAAGGCATATCAAGAAAAGATATATCGGCACTGATATCTTATGCTTCCGCAAGTGCGACTAATAAAATATTCGGGCTTAATGTGATCACATATCGGGTCAGCGTGAAAATAGCTTTGACGTCATGCAAGATAGATATACAATAACAAGAGACACTTTATAACATTGATAGATTCTTATATGTTAGCGTGATTTCATTCGCAAAGCATGTATCTCTCGATGCATGTATTGCAATGTTTATAAGAGGAACATGGTCCAATTCGGATAATTATGAGAAATATGCTGATGATTAAACGGAATGAAATTTCTGCAAAGTTATCATTCCGTATAGTTTTGATGGGTCAAATAGTAAAGAAAAATGCTAATTTAATCATAAAACTTCAGCAAGGATAAAAATAAGAAAACTTTTTTCCTACGCGTACATGCTATAATTATCATAAAGTAGACGTTCACAAAAATAAAAAAAAATTCAAGTGTTTATTCTTTGAAAGGTACTCTGATGTACAGTTGGATTGTTATTATTGAAAAACAAACTAGTGGAAATTTGTGCATATAACACAAAACGCTGCAATTTTGCAGCCGTCGGAGAATCCGCAAGTTCATATCCAACTCACAGTGTTTTTCTCTCTCTATCTCACTTTCTCTACGAAATGTACTGGTTCGACGTTTCTTTTTCTCTTTTGTCGTGTATGTGTGAATCTCTTAAAGCTACTTTCTTCCTTTGTCGACTTTTTTGCTAATGGTCTTTGATCTTATATGTGCTCTGCTATCTCTTTGATGTTTGCTCTTTTATTTTTTTTTCTTATAATTTATTAAAGCGTTTCGATATATATCGTCTTCTTTGAATTGATGTTTCGATTTGTTTATAAAATATATTCAAATTCGGAATTTGAATAGAAATATTATTACTTTAATAATCTTTTCATAAAATTAATTTGCTACATTTAGCACACGCTATACAATTTTTCTTGAATGAAAACGGTTTTTATATCGATAATAAAATATGCGTGTCATAAAAGATTTAAACAATAAAATAAATTAATATTACGTATTTAATTTATTTTGCAAAAAACTTATGGATTTCAAGTAACCCTTTCTTTATAATACTATGAAATGTTCCGGAAAATATTTCTACTTAGAAAAGCAACAGTCTGGTTAAAAAAAAACATAAAAGAGCTCTCAGTGAAAACATCAAACAAATTTCACATAACTATGGTTGAAACACTCGAAATGGGGAAAAAATCGTAGGTACGAGTAACTGCTCCTGGACGTCATGTAGAGAAGGTTGTACGAAGGAGCTGTTCGAGTGCACGCAAATACGCGTGAATTACAAGCTACCCGTAAATAAAACTGAGAAGGAGGAGAATGATGAGGACGTAGGAGGTGTCGAGAGGGACGAGGCCGTTGGTAAAAGGCCGCGCCTGGAGCGTTCGCTAAGGGATTATGAATACGCCGACGACCTCGACGACGAAGAGTTCAGTGATGAAGAGGAGTACAACAATCTGCCCAAACCTTTTCCGACAGGTATTTATTTTTTTTCTGTTTTTACCTTCTGTATATGGTCCAGTTATCGAGGTATTTCATTGTTACAGATGTTACCATATAGTAGTTACTTTTTTCCATCTATAACATAATTCAGTTAGTTCAGAATAATTTTAAATATCGCTGATCAAATAGTGACAATTATTACAAATGTCATTTTAGCTAAATGAATTATTGTAAACCTATTGGCGTGGAAAATCAATCAAAAAAAATTCTATATGAGCTTTGTACATATTGCGATATAAATGAAAAGATGTAATTTAATAGATTACTCATATTAGCAAAAAGGTTTATTTGCCATGATTAATGAAAATGGTAAATATCCGCGTTTTCAATTATATAAAGTTGCGGTGAAAACTAGTGCGATTTTATTTTAATATTTTGCTTTGTTGCGGAGCATAAAGTCCCTATAGAATAAGCCAAGGTTCAAAGAGCTCAAATAGCTATTCACTTTTTACGAAAACTGTAAATCACAATCTTCTCCACTATATAAAAAGAATGATCTTTAAAATAGATAACAAAAGGCAGAAAAGAGAAAAAGTTAGAACAATTCCGATACATTCTTCTTAACTTTAGGTCTCATGGGGAACGATTCCGAGTGGTACTTCACTGGGGCCAAGTTGTTCCCAAACGTTAAAGGCTGCGGCTACCCGCCGATGTTAAACTGTACCATTTTCATAAGGCAATACGCGAATGTGGGCCAAAACTTCAGCTGTTACTACTCGAAAGTCGATCCTGGAATTGTCATCAGCGACCTCGACATGTGGCAGGTCCGCGCACATATTACAACTTTCTTCTTTTATAGGTTTTCCCTGCCATCCTGTACTTTTTTTAATGCGCTCCGTTTTATTATTTTCGAGTCGATAGAATGAAACACGCTGTAATTGAATATTTCATAAGCTTGATACTGCATTTTGCAATAAATTCTGTAACGTCGACAGTTTTATCGAGTCTGACTGAACGCATGTGTTTCTACTTAAAGTTGATAATCGGATTCATGAATCGGAGACTTAGTTTCTGCAGCTATGTTGTAATTATTTACGATTACATTAATATATACTGCAGTTATAATGCAAACCGCATCTACCGAAGGTTTTTTTTCTCACATACATTCAACTCGTCCAATAAAAAATAATTCTTAACCTACATAAAAGACAGCTAGAGTTCTCCCATTCAGCAAAGGGTTGTTAAATCGGAAGAAACAACAACGAAGCTTAGCGCGTGAAAATTCTTACGGTGCAGAACCACGAAATTGAATTCGCAGACGTGACTAGGTGGAACTTTGCCCTTATTACCGGTTGATCGACGACAGCGGCAAGCCCACAGAACATCTATCTGTTTCTCTCTCTCTCTCTCTCTCTCTCTATCTTTCTCACATACGCACGCATAGTTTGATAATCCATTTGCCTATATACCGCCAACTCTCTACACCTACTTCTCCATAACAGTGATCGCAATTTTTATTTTTTGATTTCGCTCGTTCACTATCTTCGCGTTTTCGTTTGGCGTAAAAAAAATTTTTTTTTAAACGATTTAAATAATGATTGAATTTTACACAAACGCGGTTTTTAGAGATTTATATTTCTATTTTTCCTAATTCTATTCTTATTACTGAAAATTGCTTGCTTTTAAAACTATAATCTCGATTACGAAAAGAACAAACGTCAACAAAAAAAAAAGAATCTTATCGCTGAGTCCACGTTATGAATCCTCCTTTGTCTGTTGGACAGGTATACATGAACCTGGTGTATGCGATGGCGATCCCGATACCATCGTTTATAATATCGGTGATCTACCTGACGATCGCTTACTTCAAGATTTACAACGAGGACGAGGTGGCATTGGTAAACAACGAGGAAGGTGCCCAAGATGGAGATGATGCAGCTGGTGATGTAGATGGTGATGGTACACCACTACCACCGGCTTCTGGTGCTATAACTCCGGGTAGCGAGGCCTTTCGAGAAAATCTTACGAGCTTTGGGCATGACATTAAAGTTGCTATGGCTGACGAAGTTAGCAGAGATAGCATCGATGTCAACTCTGATGCATACTCTGTACAAGTGTAAGACTTTTTTTAGAAGGATAAAGATGGTGGTTTATTCTATCATGGCTTAGAAAATAATATACGTCTTTCCAGTTGGAATAAGAGTTTTTGTGAATTTCATGGTCAGCTTCAAGTCGATTTTCAAATTTTGTTTAACTGTTATTTGATACATACAGATGCAATTTACCAAGTTTGTCAAGGGCTCCAAAGTTCTTATCTTAGATATTAACTTGTGTAAGCTGAATATAAGTTGAATATTTTCATTAATATAAATTAGTTAGCTTTAAACATAACAATTTGAATGAAAATGGCTGACGTAAGTGATTATAAGCTCAAGAGGAAGCTTAGTTAATAACTTAGTCTTGTGTAAATATCAATGAAAAATGTCTCCATTCTGAAATGAGAGTCGAAATCCAGTCAAAAAAGTATAGAGTGAAAATATTTACGATAACAATATCGCGTTTACATTCATATCGCGTTTACATTCATATCGCATGTAGAAATTGCCACCAGTGTATTCAATGTTACACAGAACCGTGTATATTTTTATAATGAAAGAGACTATTGATTTTTCGTCGATAATATTAGAAAGGACGCATTGAGTTATCTCTGTACAATTAATTGCCCATGTCAGTAAACTAGAAAACAAACTTTCGAAATAAGTCGACAATGCTTTTATGAAATGTGTACCTTAAAAAATAAATTTCAGGTAGATGTTTTTTAAAGCTCAATAAAAGACCATTTTTATGTGTAAAGTAAAAGAAGAAAATACATTTTTCGGTTGTCACCGAAACTCATAGAAACGAGCAAAAGGACAAGTAACATTTCTAAAGTCATTACTGCAAAAAAATGTCTGCTTCGTTACGTTCTGGATAATTTTCGAAATCATGACGTCACTGTATCCGAGTAGTTTTATTTTTTGTTTCTATCTTTATGATTGATCGAGTCTTGCTACGGATTTCTAGCGTTCATTAGCCCTTGCAATTTTAGCGACGATAAAGCACTAAATCGATCGTAAAATGGAAAAACATTTCCGTATATGTGTCGTGTGTGTATACACATGTTCGGAGATTGGACAGCGGGGCGTATTGATAACTTACGATTTGGTGACTATATTTCTTTAGATTGCAGGTCATATTTTCAAGAATGGAATTATTTTTGGTCGGACTATTTTCGCATTTTGTTTCAAACATTTTGTCAGCAAAGTAAATCAATATTTTTGCATTTCTCTCATTTACAAAACACTTGTTTTTTTCTAAAATCACGAAAAGTTATATTACCGACTATTTCTAAATTTCCAAGTTATATAATAATCCTGTTAGTAAGCTCATCCTTGATGAGAGAATCGTCGAGACGAAACACGCTTTCACGCAGCAGATTGACAGGGAAACCTTATCAAACTATGTAATACTGTGGACATGTTATTATATAGGCTTGAGCTTTTACGTTGTCGTGGTAACAGCAGCCAAGCAAGTGTCTTGGTGCGTGCGGCTTTCGTTTGCTCCTTTAGAACTCGGTCAATTGCTTGCCAACAGTTTAAAATCGATTTGTACGATAATTCGCTTAGCATGTCGTCACCGTTGATGTAATTATTGCGTGAGTACTATATCAAAGAACGTAGTTCTATATTTTTCTTTCATAAAACCGTTTTATCCCTCATTTATATCGGCCGTTTTTGTCGAGAAGATATATATCGGAGTTTGGAAATGTTTTATCGGTTTATTGTGATATAACCAATAAGAATAAATAACAAATTTCCTTTGATATATTTCATTGTTCAAGTTCGTTAGTACAGTGAGCACCACAGCGAAAAAACATACTGACTTCTTAATAAAAACTTTCAGTACCCTACAAATGGATCTCACCAAATCCACTTCTACTTTTCGTCAGAAAATTTGAACTACCATATATCGCACCTATGGCAAATTTTCCGAAGTTCTTTTATAAATAAATCTCACCGGTCCTTATCATCATATTTATCCTTTTATTTAGTACACAAGTTCTTACTATTTCTGCTCTCAACAAATTTTATTTATAAGGCAGCACCATTTGAAAAAAAATCTTTTACCTTCTTATATGTTAGCGCGCCTTATAAAATTCTCTACTAAAAATCAAATATTCTAAGTAAAACTTTTCGATTTTTATGTGAATCACTATAGAATGCACAGTTTAGGGAAAATTAAAATAGTTTTTTGTCTTACGATATAAAATTTATTACTAATATTAGATACTTCTCAACTTTACTTTGTTTCAAAACAAGAACGAACTTATTAGCTTTAAGCTAACTTGTGTCTAAAGCTAACCCGAATTATCCATAATATTCTTTGAACTACATATGTTATAAATACACTTACTTTTACTGCTGAAAATCTTTCCTCGATAAAAAAAATATTTTCACGAGAGCATCTGATATTGAAAAACGAAAACTTTTTTCCATGAAAGATAGAAAAAGTTTTCTTTTTTTATAATGCAAAACTTAAGCCAAATATTTGAAAGTAACTCTTAAACAAATTAAGCTTTTTAAAAGATGGATTCCATTGGCATTTAAGCTGAAACCGACAACTGTTAGAAATGGAAAGCTTGGTATGCTAGATCTACTAATTAAGAAATTTCAAATTTGCTGACAAATATAATTTCTTTCACTAGTTTTCCGTTCTGATAAAACACTTTAAGAAATTTTTCTAAAAATTTCTAGAGCAAATGTTGAAAGCTTTTATTGACGTAGCGCTTTTAATTACTATCGATAAATGAATTTTAAAGGAATTGATTTTTAAAATTTATAGTAAATAAAAGAAAAATATCGTATTCATCACCATACGCAATTAATAATGTTAAAGTTGCAAATTTAATTTTTAAAACATGTAGTCGGCAAATGAAAAAAATGTTTCGACAATGATCATACGTAGCTCTCATACAATGAGATCTATATCATTTTTTTGCTGCTCTAAGTAAATCAAAGCTTTCGGAAAATGAGAAGAGCAGTAGCAATAGTCAATCATTAGGCGAGCAATAGGCGCATAATCGTAGGTCGTGAATGATAAAAGGATCTATCCGAGCGTTAAATCAGGCGTGGGCGCAGGCGTACCGCAGCCTTCCATATTGGAGTTTCCACCACCACTACTACCCTTGCTAGATTATTACATATAGGATCTATGTACCCGCGTCATTTGCCTAGACAGCTTGTCGTTAGATTTTTGTCTTTCGTTTTTCCCGCGTATAGCGTATCGATACGCATCAATGATCAAAGATTTAATTCTTCTTTTTATTAAACTTTTTATTCAAATGAATTTCTGACTGGTACTCAGTGTTCTCTTAACGATTTTCAAAATAACGCTGTCGTGGCCTTATTTTGTAAATCTTGGAGGAAAAAATTTTGAATTACACTAGACAACGATATTCTACAAATATACGTTTCAATACAACGTACGTACGTTTAGTTTGAATACAAAGATCCTTCTTACCATTTTCTCAGTTTTATTTGGTAAATAAGACCCTTCTCTGATATTCTTGAAATATATTTTATGTGTATACGGGAAACTTTATCGAATCGATGAATATCATTTGTATACGTACATGTTTGAACGTACATTTACATCCGTGTATGTATCGACATAAATCAACGTAAATAGACACCTGGAATGTACGTATATTGATGTATTTGCTGCTGAATAAATCCAAAGCTGACGAATGACAGTAAAAATAAGCATAACGAAAAAGATAAATAACTCTTTTCTGTCGGTAACACAATAACAACAATCTATCTTGAACGTAATGCAGCTACGCGCATAAAACGTAGAAATCACGATTATTTCTCACGCCCGAAACTAACTTAAATGAACAGGTATCTGCGCAAGTTTTTACGCCGTTAATATAGAGGCGTTAGCTTTTTTACGAGGTTGATCCCTCGTAGCTTGTTGTTTATCTGACCAGGTTAAAAGGGTTACAGTTTCTAACGCTTTTTCTTCGCATCGCTTTCTTTCGCGACGCTCTATAATTTTAGCCCGATCAATCGTATCAATAGATTGACGCGTGTTGGTTATTGGGTTGAACATTTCCTACATATTCATACTCGCATCACTTTTAATATTGAAATGAAGTGAAATTGGCATGAACGTTGGAGCAAGAGCTTAATAATACAAAATTTAATTTTAGTTTAACAGTACTTCGTTGGTTTTCTTTTGAAATATAATGTTTTTTAAATTTACGCATAATACCTCATTGACAGAGCTATATAACCACGTTGTTTCCGTAAATATATCAAAAAAAGACAGAAAGATTTAATAAAGCGATCGTTGCTAACAAAATTATACTAACTCAAGCTTCACCTGACTGTCATAGCATATAAATTAATTTGTCGTTCAGTTTAATGTCATTAACTTTATAGATTCACCGATTTTACCTCAACTTTGCGATCTAAAATAAGTTCATAATTCGTCTGCGAGTTTTTTTGCAACGGACTAACCTACTTCTCGCTATTACCCTACTTCGTAAGCGAAATGAATTAGTCGCAAGAATTTTGTTCGTGCTAATAAACATCCCTTGTGACCTACACTGTGAAGTTACTTTCAATGAAAAAGTAAACGTTTCGAAGGGTTTGTTATCTGAATTGATCGTTCATTTTTTAAACATAATAATACAAGTCATGAAATTCTAGTCATTAACAGATACAGCTCGTTAGTAGAACAAGCTCAAAGTTTTCAGTTCGAAATTTATCAAAATTTGAAGTTAAATGAAGATATTTTCAATTTGTGTAGAAACTCAAGCTTGCAAAATCATTCACAATATGCGTGTAAGCTCGACAATAAGACTGCAAACATTAACTATCGCGAGCATGTTGTCTCCGTCTATGACCATAGATTGTATGCGAGTGGTAGCAGTAGCTATTTACATCATATGTGTTTACTCGCGGAAACAGAGCGCGAAGGCGTGGATCTAGTTTATTAAACACATATGCAATGCCAATGGAAAAGCTATCATCTTTCTCTTTTTCGGTGCCATTATAAAAATTTACCCATGTGTGGAACACACAATATTTCCTTTTCGCGTGGTTGCTAAAAACTGACATTCTTTTTATTTCGTGGACAAATCGCTTTTTTTAATATTTGTTGCTAGTATTTCCATAAAAATAAGAAAGAGAAGGTAATATTTAGGTACGTGCGTTGTTACAGTTGAGATCATCTGGTATTTTGTTTTCAAACAAAAATATAATTCCTCGCTTTCAACGACATCAGTTTTAACGTTGTACGAGATTTTCTGTATTCTTTGGTTTTTTCCAATTCTATTTTCGCTTTCGCGCTGCCTTTGTTCCTCCTCTTCTCTCCTCTTCCTGTGGACCAATTCTCTTACCAATTTCCATTCTACTAGCTCGCGAAAAACTTTGAATCTCTCACTCAATTTTCTTTTCATCTCACGTGCTCTCACCGCCTCTGTTTTTCTCCTTTCACTTACTTTTAATAAATGATTCAGTCGAAAATGCGAAGCGCTAGTGCAGTTTTTTCAGAGGAAAATTCTCCGTTTGTTTGTGCAGATCAGGTTTAAAAGAAAAATAACATCCTTAGCCGTAGATTTTAAGTCTGAAAGAATTCTATGTTATTTACAGTTCTTTCTCTTCGTTTTTCAAAATTTTATTATTAGTAAATCTACTAAAATTTAAACTTTTTTTCGAGAAAAAATGTTAGAGTTTTGTTGGAAAAATAACTGAACAGTGTTACTGGAACTCAAACATTGTGTCTTTATGACTGAAGATAAGTTTACAAGAAACAATATCGCCAACAGAACGAAAACAAAAAAAATATAAAATCTATGAACATAAAGATGTTATCATAATTGCACAAAATAGTAAAAAAGTACAGTAACAGTTGTAAAATAAAGTATATTATTGTAAAATATGAATAACAATATTTCGCTACTTTAATTTATAAAAACAGACAGAAAAAAAATTAACGGAGGGTTTAGTACGCACATCATCCCGAATAACCCGATCTAGTCTAAAATCTGGTTGTCGTGCAGTTTCTATACGCGCGCGCAGAAGGCCATCGCTGCAAGGACGCGAGAAAACATCGATTCTTTACCCCCTACTGGAGAGGCAGCCTTCTGTCTATCGATGTGTACGTGCGTTCGAACAGAAAAAAGGAAGAAACAGAAAAGTAAAAACGCCGTGAATGTAAGTCAACTTTTGGAAAATAAGCTTTTAAAGTGACAACTTTTGCAGATATTTCCAGACACGTACAAAAAAGTTCTCGAAGAAATGAAATAGTAATGCGTGCAGCTTGAATAATGATCAATAACATTTTACCATAACATCAAAACAACATTTTTTCATTTTGAATTTTAAATTTTAAGAAAAGAATTTATTGCGTTATACAAGGATTTTTCAGTATTATGCGAGAAGATCTAGTTTTGGTCTATAGTTGAAAGTATATTTTTCATAATTATACTTTCAATATTTGAAGAGCAGTGATTCTAAAATTAATATTCTATGCGTAAAGAATTAATCTAGAAATTAATCTAAATCAACAACATTAGGTCATAATTTTAACGATAACAGCTCAATAAACAGTCATAAGCAAATGTTACTCACCTGATAGATCGCAAATAATTAACAAACATAAATCACTGGTAATAATGCGTAATAGCCACTTATAATTGACCGAAATATGACTGGAAACATCATTACCAAGTATCAGTCCTGGATGTCGTAAAGTTTCATGAGCTGAGCTTTGCCAACTGACACAAAGTACACGCACAACAAAATTTTACTCTCGGTCAAACAACAGTGGGATTCGGTTACAGTGGATTAGTAATGCGATCAAATCCAAGATACAGTCAACTCACGCGTGAACTGAATAAGGAAAATATGAACGTTGAATACAATTCATATTACAGGCAGTGAATGTAAAAGTTTGATTCTCTGTAGGGTCAATTAACCGAATGAAAGAATTTTATTCGAATACTTAAGCAAAGAACTCCGCAATACAGTTCAGTAGAAATGGTTTTTCATCGTCTTTTAAATAAATAAATTTATTTACTTGAATTTCACTCACTAATAGTTAACTAACAAAAAAGATATTGTCAGTACACGTCTCTTTCTGAATTGAAATTTGCAAGAATAACATGTGATAAACTCGTATTTTTTACTGTCCGTATGTCGTGAACTATAAAATGATCTATTTTAAAGAACGAGATATAATTGTACGTATACACAAGTTACATGCATAACAGCCAAAACTTTCACATACATCGTTTAATTAACATTTTTCTCTTAAAGCATAGCTTAACATGCGTTTGTTAAAATAATACTTATTAACTCAGGTCATCCAGTTTACTCTAAAAAATGTCGCAGGTGAAATTAAGCGAAGTAAATATGCTTGGCCATGCCAAACTTATGTGAGCATACCGGTGGCACTTGCTGTCCTTTTCTTTAGACGACAGATACCTACACATACTTGCACACTGCTACTGCTGCTTCGGATTGATGTCGAGCGCGCCACTGCGGCTAACGAGGCTTTGCCAACTTGCTGCAGAAGGTGATGCTTTCGCGCGTGGCCGCGTTGTTTCTTTTAGCTTAACTAGAGTTCATCTGTCTTTTTTTAGATCTTTTTTCGTTCATTTTTTTCTTGTTAAGTATTCTATTATATTATTATTTGATACTTTGAGATTTCATAATGTCACTCTTTAAAAATATTCGTCCTCTATCATATTTTCATGAATTTTGGAAAGATCATGCAGCTACGATTACAATTGCTCGTACAAGTAGATGCAAGTAGATGCAAGCTATAATTAGAATAGAGAAATTGTAACTATTCTCTATGGACTCATTATAAATCGAAGTATTGTATAATATCTATACAAATTGACATTATGAACTTTCTGATTTTATTTCCAATCCAGCAGGATATTTATTGAATACATTTCCTTTAAGTATTGAATCATGTCTCGTATCATTTTTTACTTCGTTTGCTGCTGCGGATGAGTTTTTATAACCAAATATATTCTCGACAGTTTAGTAATATTAACTTGTATTTATCAGTTGTCCTATGCGCAGTAGATTAAACTGTCAGTGTATAATCAACAAAGTATCCAATCTGCTTAACGCATCTTAATCCAGCCTGTCTACTTCCTCGGATTAAATTAAGTTGAAGCAAAGGTCATCTGTCTCTCCCTCTCTCTCTCTCTCTCTCTTTCGCTTGTGAACTTGCAAGAGACGAAACTATGAGACTATTAAGGTCGTGCTGGCGTGAATTAGTATAGAATGTGTGGATGTATTTTCAAGCACTGGAGCACACGAACAATTAGGTTTTCTTTTATACTATGAGTTGAAAATAATACAAAAGTAGGTTAACGAGTTTGCATTGATTAGAGATTTGCATTGATTAGGACAAATTAGAATATTTAGATACCAGTAGTTTCCAATCATAATTATTGTATTTTTCTTTCACAAATAAATTATTAGGCCAAATAAAAAAGATTCGTCATGGGAAGCAAAGATCATACAAATAAACTTGAATGTTATAATCGATTTTTGAATATTTAATTTAAGAACTGGCATTCTTTTATATTTTAATATTTAATATTTTTAACTTGATGAATTGAGGTTGTATACGATCACGGCAGATTTAATTGATTTTAGGAAAAAAGTTAGGTTTCTTCAGTCTGATTAGACTTTTATTGTTTTTTTGGAAATTTGCCATAATATAAATACCAAAAGGAATGTATTATAATTCTAACGAAAATTATTTTATTGCAGAAGCTTGAGCAAGACGATGACGACGAGTATCTCAACGCATCCTGGTCCGACGGCAGCAGTTTGAAGCGTCGATACCAAGGCTTGAGGGATATTTCATGGAAGCCCCGTTAATTACCGATATTGGGCTAAGAAAAAAAAGAAGAAACTTATCATCGCATGCGGCTATACGACTGCACAACTTCTTTCTATTTTTCTCTCCTTATCTCATATTTTCTTCTATTTCTCTCTTCGTCTCTATTGCGATGGGGAACGCGCACTTCGACTTACCTTTTCAATAAATAAAAAAAGAAACAACATACGAGGCATATTTTAAAAAAAGAATTGAGACAAGAACAAAAATAATTTGCAAGGTTACATCAGAAAAAAAACAACGAGAGAAACGAGCGACGGTTGGCCGCCGTTTTTACATTTGAATTAGATACAGAGGAGGAAAAACTGCAAGATAGTTTAATTGACAGCTGTTGTTGACGATGTTTATATGAGAAACTCGTAAGATGTGCCCGTTGAATTAATTAAAATAAACAAGCTTGAAAATATGACATTTTATTCATTAGGCATTGTTAAGACGAACTGTATATATATATATATGACGATTACGGCTAAAGCAATTAGTTTTTTTGTCCAGTGGCCCAAAAGTAGCATATCCTGGCCCGAACTCGATAATCGGTCGGTAACATGCTAATTTTGGCCTTGCTGAGCAAAAAACTAATAAATTACAGCCCAAGCTTGCGAAAGTATTGGCAAGTCCATAGCACATGTAAATTGACACCCGAAACGAAGCTAAGAATGCCGATACATGTTACTCTCAGGCCTTTGGACAAAAAAATAGTATACGCACCACGGCCGGAAAATTGGTAAGCCTATATAATACGTAAGAATTTATGTCAATTCTCGCGTGCTTACCAATACTTTTCCATCCTGGGTACGTAATCTACTATTTCTTTTCCTAGTTTTTTTTCCATTTTCTTTTTCATTAAGCGTGGGATTGTAATAAACAGTCAAAAATTAACTGAAAGCACTGTTTTCATATATAATAAATTCTTATATTACATTTTTAAATTCACGATTTTTCACTGTGCATTTTACAAAACGGAATATTTATAAAAAAATTCTTGATTGCGAGATATTTTTTCCAGAAGCAATAAAATACGTGTATATATATGAGCGATGAATAAAATATAAATATATATAACGATTTGCTTGGGCGATATGAAGGAACATTTTTACACGGTCAATATCATTAAGAATAAAAATGCTTAATTATATATATATACACACGTATCTATAAAAAAATCGCCGTGATACACTCTCAATAACTTTTTTGCCCTTAAAAAAGCTACACCAATATGTAAACGTGACAAAATTTGAAAACTATGCAACATTTTGGCACATCTAAGTTGTTTATAATTCTTCTCAGTGTAACTGTAAAATAATAATATATAAACTTTGAATTTTCCTGCTGCGAGAATGCGTGCTTACATGAAACAAAAATAAATAAAATAAAATATAAATAAATATATGATCGACACACCCCACAATGTGTTCAACGCGCGATTGCGACTTTATTTGGAGAACAACCGAATGAAATAACAAGTCACATGTAATGGAAAAAATATTGGGAGTTTCTTTCAGTGTAACGACGCTGATGGACCTTATAATTGTGCGTGCGTGTACATGAATAACAAAAAATAAACACGAGGATAATCAATTTCAATGAAATAAATAAGTAAATAAGTAATAGAAAATTTTAAATATAAAAGTTGCACTGATTCGTGAATTCGTAAATTAGTTCGATTTGTAATGGACTATTTGATTCGTGCGATTCTTTTATATTTCTTGAAAATTAATATGCTAACTAACGGTCATGTTACAAAATCAATTAAACATAAAAACATCAAATCTTTTATTGCCGTAAATATGAAAGAGAGAGTGAATTGATTAAAAACAGTTTTGCCTTTCTTATCAAAATCTCTTGATGATTCATCTTCATTCGATGTTATTTCAAAATTTATCTTGAAAATATAACGAACATGATTGATACAGTTGACGGTATACAGTTCAATTTATACATAAATATACTATTACGCAGCACTGTTTGATATGTGGAAAAGCGAAAGAACATGGTGAATATTACATAGATAAATAAATTATAATAATACTAGAAAAATGTGAAAAACGTATATTGTTGCCTGGTTAGTTGAAAAAGGAAAAAAGTTCAATTTAGTCTACCAAATTGATCTTTGTATAGTAAAAACAATTTGGCTTAACTAGACATCAAATTTAATATTTATTTACTCGATTTTTTCCGAGTAGTCGAGCAATAATTTTAGTATCAAAGTCAATATACATAGAGATTGGATAGTCAATGATTCAAAAGTATAAAAAATAGGATTTGGTAAATTCGATTGAAATTTTTTACTTTTGCAGAAAAAATGATGAACAAGATGAAAAATATACCAATACAGTTGAACAGTCATAGAGAATTTAAGAAAAAACATGTAATATAAGATGATTGCTAAAGCTTGTGTGAAAACTGTAACTCCACCACTACTTATGCATCATAAGATTCACAATGCTTTTATTTTGCGATGGAAAATGTAATTATTAGTGATGAACGATAAAATTTAGGATAAAAGAAAATATTAGGTACTTGATAAAACACTTGAATTACACGTTTCGTTGAGCATTATTATTATTATATTTTTAATAGCTTAAAAAATATACAAAAAAAAATTCATCTTAATTAATTGTTGTATTCTATCGTTCACATCGTAACTTGATAACACATTCATTATAACAATTATCCGTATGCACAAATGAAAAGTGCATAACAATAAAAGAGCATTTCAATGAAATTTTTTGCGCGAGAATGCATTACTAAAGAAACATAAGGAAACAAAATAATGTTAAGAAGGTGAAAATTCGTCTGTGCAGACACGCGTGTTCTATCTGTTGTTCCAAGGTATACTCTTTCCCATCTACTCTTTGCGTACTGTCGGTCATACTGCGCGTGATAACAATGAACTTTCACGATAATTGTGCATTTATGCATGAAAGCTTGGCAAATTTCATTTTTCTAAATCCTTACATTCTAAAAGTATATTTGTATACAGGCGCGCGAATGTAAACTTATTCTAAAAAGAGATAACTTTCGCTTTTCTAATGAGAAATAAACTATATAAGATATATTAAGGATTTAAAATGAAGGCTATTTTTGAATAAACTTTGTCAAAATTGTTTCAAACTTTCGACAATGTACTGCATTTCTTTTTCAAATGTTTCAAGAACAAGAGCAATGCTTCTAACTGAACAAAGGTAAATTCATTTATCACACTTGCATATAACTTTTATCGTCCAATAAGTTTCATTTCTAATGTATACTCGCTACTATCATATTAAAAAAATGTCAATAGCGCTATTAACAGCTCAAATGTTTCATTACTATGAAACGATGAATACACGCAAAATTCGATGTATTAAACTAGCATTTGCAAAAAATGTCGTCAGTCCTTCGTATGTAAAACTTGAAATTAAAAAAATACGTCCGACGCACATATATAACATGTATTAAAAATTATATTTAACACTCGATACGAACCATATACACAGAACACACGCATAACACGTGCTTTTACGTATGGGAAAAGATAATTGAATTGTTTTTATGAATTAAGAACAAGTTGTCTGTGATCTACAATAATTAAAAAATAATTAAATATGAAAAAAAACTAAAGAGAATATGGTATATATAATTAAACGCGTAAAAGTAAATCGTTTTGTCGACTTAAGATTTAGAAAAACAACATAAGCAAGCGCAACGCGAAGTCATGTGATCATTTCATTTTTTTTAAGTCAATATTGAAGTGTCCCTATGAAAGTGAGACTAAAAGCTTTATTTGCAAATTAATACCATCATGGTTACTACAATTTGCTCGTGCAAGGTAATTTCTAATTGAAATTTAAACGGGTGATTTTGCTGGCAAAACAAATATTACAACCGTACTATATGTACACCTTTTATAAATCATTATTTTTATTCGAATTTCCAGTGTATAACACGTTTGTTGTACGTATTTTTGTATTTGAAGTACGAATTATTCGTGTAATTATCGTTATTCTAATGTTTTGCCAACGACAGTAGCGTATGAGAAAACAAAATCACTGCTACTAGCAGTTATTCATTGGAACCACGAGTTGATAAATGAATATTAAAATATATATATATATATATATTAGGTAGCTATAGCATTGCAAAAACACCAAAATTGTTCCTTCCACCTGCTCCGGCCATATTGTTCAATTGTCATCTTGGATTAAATATATTGCAATTCACTTAAAAAGATAATGAAATAAAAAAAAACACTTATCACTTATCGGAAAAAGCAAACTCAAACGTTCACTCCACAATACGAATTTTAATGAAGCATACTATCAAGAATAAATTAAGTAATAAAATGAAAAGCTTATTACTGTTAACAATGATTAGTAATTTATTCAGTCAACGTGACATCATTATAAATATAAAATAATGAAATGAAGAGATGAATTTTGTACCCATTTTGTCACAACCACAAAAGAAACGTGCAGCATCACCAACTTTATATTTATGTACAATATTTAATTATGAATTTTTAAAGTTACTACAAAACTACGATTGTACTTCGTGTGAAAGTGTATATGGCTTTATTTACAGTTAAATAATAAAATGTTATCGAAGCTTTTTTTCATGCTGCTTTTATCTGCTTGTTATGAATGTTTTATTCTCCAGTCATTACCCTGTTGATTGCTTAAGGTTTTCTTTTTTCACCAATAAAAAATAAAGAGGTTTTTAAAAACTAATTTATTGTTTGTCCTTATTATTACATAAACATTTTTTTCTGAATCTGGTATGTCTATGAGAAGTCCTGTTAGACCTAAAAAAATAAAATAAATGGTTTCTGTTACATTGATACCATTATAGCGATGTATATTATTTTTAAATTATAAAAATCAGGAACTGAACGAAAAAAATGTCATCTTCAAAATCAGGACTCTAGCCAATGTTTCATCCCGTGAATATTTTTTTTATAACTAAAGAAATAATCACTCACTCACTCACTCACTCACTCACTCACTCACTCACTCACTCACTCACTCACTCACTCACTCACTCACTCACTCACTCACTCACTCACTCACTCACTCACTCACTCACTCACTCACTCACTCACTCACTCACTCACTCACTCACTCACTCACTCACTCACTCACTCACTCACTCACTCACTCACTCACTCGGAAATCATACCTTTTGTGAGTACAGGAATCGATGCAATTGATATTTTGATGAATTATCCGTTCATCTGAAAATATAAACAGAGTAATTTAGCTGATATATTAAAAACTTGAAAATATGAATATTTTAACAATTTTGTCAGATTAAGATTCAACATCAATGCTTTCAGCCCCGAAAGATGGTATATAAAAAATATCATCATAATAGAATTTTCTTATATCAAAACCATTTCTAAAATTGACTATGGATAATATATTCATAACGAATTACCAAATTGATAATTTATGCAAGCCACACATTAGCATTGGTATAAGTTGTGCACCAAAGTAGAAGTATTTCCGGCCTCACCATCTTATATCTATAACAGATTAAAAATCTTTATTAGAATATTTTTAATGAAGTAGTGGCATCTAACCTTTATAAAAAAGAATAATCAGGTTTGATAAATTGTCTTCAAAAACGTTCAGAAACTCTAGTCTGTAAGGAACATCATTTAGTGAAAAGCTAATCGTGAATGTTGAAGGAAGTAAATTTTGATCTGTTATTAAAACATTAAATCCATTAAAAAAATATTTAATTAAACATTCTTTTAGGTTTCATAAATTTAATTTAGTAAATAAAATCTCCAAATTTATTTAGTAACAGTAGTTTGAAAGTAGCATAATTTAGACTACAAATTTTATCTATAGAAATAATAATCACGATATTCACCTAAATTTGGTTGAGCTCAATTCTTTTTTAGTCAGGATCTACCTCGAATACAACTTTGTATTCGTATAGCCAAGTGCAGACCTTTTGAATTTCTGAAATTAAAAAATTAAAATATAGTTAGATGAGTTTTCAAAAGTACAGAAAATCATATAGTAATTATTTATAAATTCTATCAGTACACGTTGGGATTGTTTGACATCAAAATGTTCAGCCCCGAAAGATGGTCATCATATCCAGAAAATTTGGTATGAAAAGTAGTATATAATAAGTTGTTAATTTTAGTGGAATATAAAGTAACTTTTTATGCAGAAAAAATGAAGTGTATGATAGATAAGATCTGATGGTATTAAAATTAAAAGAAAAATACATTATGCATATTTGTTTTGCACTTACAAACTTTTTAACACGTTGCATCGCAAGATTTGGAGTTAGAATTACTTGCAACAGCTCGACTCTTCCAGCCATAGTATTAATTAATAAATACCTGTAACATAGTTGAAAGAAACAAATTTGGCATTTGATCGTAGTAAAAAGATTTATTTTGATAATCCATTATTAACTGTTCCATAAACAAAATTCTTTTTTAATTGAAAAACACGTAAGTCATATTGTCCTAGATTCCTAAAATTTTATTCTTTGTTAAAAGATGAACGATATTCAGTATTTAAAAAAAATAGTTATTCCTTCGTCATTTAGCACATGAAAAAGCATGTTAAAGACTAGTAAAATTACAATTAGAATGCAGTTCTATAATAGCGCTTCTAGATGACATGACATCAAACAAGCGTGGCGAACGGGTAGCAACATTTAATTAATTAACGTTTTGGTACATCATAAATAATTTAATACTAGTTATTTACATGCCATGGGGAAACCAAATGTCGACAAGCGAGCACCAAAACCTCATATCTTGCGCTATACAGATATCTTTTGCATACCGTATTAGCGGTTAATTCAGCCATAGCACTTAAAATACATTAAATCGTACCTGTAATTTCAAGACGTACAGATACGCCATCCATTGATCAACCAGCCTCGCACATCTGGAAATATAAAATCAAAGTAAGTTCAAATCTTATTAATTTTCTTTTCTGCAGTAAAAAAAACTTGTATCATTTTAATCGTTTAATAATCGGTCGATAGACTTCCAACTTTGACAAACTGCACTTGTATACAAGTAGTGTGCTTTCAGATTATGTTAAGAAAGATTCCAGATAGAGTAAGATTATAAGTGAAAACTATTCATTATTCAGAAACTTTTTAATTATGGAATCCAACACCGAATAAGTTTATTTCCGGATAGTTTCTACATCTATAATACACTTGAAAGTTAGCGTAAGTAATACAGCTTCTATTGATAGATATTGCAGTGATTGGCCATTCATTAAACAATATTATTTTTTGGGGTTTTGGGATATATCGCAAAACAGAAGTTCCATGTAATTTCAAACATGATTCAGTGAGTAAAATGAATTATTAGAGTAACGTCGCTTTGGCAATCCTGCCGAGTTTTTACGCATAATTTTTCATTATAGAAGAATTTTATTAAGGGTCTTGTTTTTATTTTTTTGGATACTGTTTCACCATTGTCATCATAATTTAGACAGATAAATTTGAGATTTTTATCCTACCCTCCCTCCAAAATTATCTAAATAATATTAATTTAAAGTGAACTGACAATAATGTGCACATTGAGTAAGAAAATTACAATTTATCCATTTATTTTTAAATGAAAAAATTGTAATATCGTGTACATTAATATAAGGATTGTTTATGATATTTATGTCCAGCAATAAAATTGATATTTTTTAGTCGCGAAATTATAAAGCAGAGCTTTCAACTGGTAATCAAAGTTTCGCAAGAGTAGGGTGTTCATCCTCAATCGGAATGACTCCAACTATCAAAACTGTTATTGCCAAGAATTTGAAACCAATAATGATGTAGCACCGTGTCTGGTGTTACAAAACCATCACAAAGTCCTAATGAAAATAATATTAGTCAATCACTGCACGTAGCCCGAGATTTCATACATTTACATACATATTAATTTTTATATGCAGTTTATTGAAAAGAACAAAAAGGATCTTTTACAAGATTTTACTAAAAATTGAACAAATAATTGCTGTATTTCTTACACAATGGAGATTAGATATAAAAAAGGACAAATAAAATGATCGACATATCTTTCGAAGGAAGAAATTATCCAATGGAAGCACACAGTAATTCTTTCAACTTATTTCATCCTAAATTGACAAACATTTTTGAGGGTCTCGTTTTGCAGCACAGATTAAGAACGATAGTTCCGGACAGATTCATTTTAATAGATACTGAAGCTAATGAGATTTTTACTGTCACGGAATTTTATCAAATTATTATCTGGCTGCTTTGGTTTATTGAATGTTATTTTCAAGCCTAAGTATCTTGACGAAATTTCTAAACCAAAACAATTCATCATTGACCAGCTGCCAATAAATGATGATTTACGATTTTTCCATATTCGTGTACCAGTTGATCAAGTGATAATTTTAATTGCCACCCAATCACGAATTGCAAACATTTTTTGAATGCATATGAGAACCCTCCCGAAGGTATAGAGGAGTTATGGTAATTTGAAATTTACACTTTTACTCACCTTCATAAATTCATAGAAAATAGATTTCAAGAATGTAACTCATATTCTTGCAATGAAGTTTCTTCTCCATAAAATTATGATCTTAAACGATTGGCAGGAGTGCTAAATATATGCACATCAAGCTTCAACTAGTAGCAACAGTTGCTTGCTGATGTATCATTAAAAAGTGGATGATCATCCGTTTTGGTCCAACAAACTTTTGTTATATTTACCTTTTATTTGTTGCTGATAATTGGTATATTTATCAAAAAATTTTGAAAGTTGCATACAAATAAAAATGAAAAAACCGTGAGGTAATAAGAAAATAATATAATAATGACTAAAAATAAATGTTTATAAATTTGTTTGATAAATAAATATAAGTATCTAATATTTTTTATCTGAATCAATGAATTGGAAGTAAGAACTTTTTATAATATACATTAAAAAAAAAAATACAAAGTTCAAAATACCGCATTTGAAATATGCAAAGGTGTTATTTTTATTTTTGTCGAAAAATAAGTTAGTTGATAAGATTTCCAAAGTAAGACACTGATAATTTAATCTTTAAAACTCTAAAATTACTTTTTCAATTCATTTTAATACCTATTTTATTGAAATAGTTAGGTACTTTACCAAGAATAAATCCTGCAATTCAACCTTGTAATAATGTTATGTTCTTCGCTCTATTTTGTAAAAATCCTTTTGTTTGTTTTATAACTGAAGAAAAAAAGTTAAAAATGAAGAAAATTCGATAACAGTAAACATGTACTTATAAGATTCATGTACTTATAAGATATTCAGATATTATACCGTATACCGTTTAATAAACAGCGGGATATTTCTAATATCATTGAAGATCGCATTTTATACTTGACAAATTATAAATTATAAAATTTTACTAAAATTTTAGTTATAGTCACCTTTTCCTTTATAATTCGATTATTTAGGTTACAGAACCAAAAGTAGCTGCAGTATTAGACAAAATTTTTTAAAGCAGTTCTAAAATGTTAAATCATTCTAGAATGATAAAACATCAAAGATACCACTATTCAAGTCACAATCTCGTTGTGGTGATATTTCATCATTTGTTCATGAGAAGAGGCTGAAAATAACAATCATTATACACAAAAGGTATACATATGTTATACATATTTCTATTATAATGAGAATGTGTTTGAAAAACTGTTCTCACATATAATAGAAATAATGTTGAATGCACCATTGCAATAAGAATTTGTGTTATAAAACTTTTTTGATACATGGATTCTGAGTTAGATGCAAGTAATTAGCTGATAAAAATTATATAATAGCAATAGAAGACTAATATTTTGGAATTTTCAATATATTGTGCAGATACTAATTATCGGTGTTTGTTTTAATATCTTTACCAAAAAATTTAAGAACTATAGTTAAAAAAAAATATATGTGATTGTATACACATTTAGATCAAATCCACTTTTCTTTAAAATAGCAGAAGTTCATTACTGTTAAAAAAACATTCATGTAATAATTCAAATTTGATAAAGGAATTGAACATTTTTTTCAATTATATAAAGATTAACTAATTACATTAGATTTGATATATTTAGCAGGAAATAAATATTAATGATCAAAGAATGAACAAACAACAAAATCATTGAATCTATTTTTACACATGTATTTATTTAAATTCAGTGAAGATGAATAAATATAAATTTTACCCCGATTTTCGCTTTAGATAAATCAAGAATAATTTCAAAAGTTCAATTTACAGTGATAAAGAAGTATTCCATTGATACTTTGGCAAGTCATGTGAATACTATACTTATTAGCCAATGAAAGTATTCGTTTCATTACAGATACTTCAAATTGTCTACATTACTTAAGATTGAATATCAATCTTAGAAATTCAATCTAATGGTTTTAGAAAATAATTTAGTTACATAAGTTTACAACAATTAATAGAATCACAAGAAATAGCTAGTACTAAAGATTCTTTTTTAATGTAATCGTATAAGGCATAATATACTTTTCAGTATGAAAACCTAAAAAATTTGATTTGAAAATGGGTGAATGATAAATCCTATATCAATTGAACAAAAAATTACTACTATTAACCATCTGGAAACGACTTTATGAATTGCCAAAATCTATTTCCTTGAAAAATATACTTTAGTAGCAGGATTTCGAAATGGATAAAATGGAAAAGTATGGTAGATACAAATATGACTGCTGATTATCCAATCAAAGGCGATAATTAGTTTCCTAAATTATTTCTAAATCTATTAGATTGAGATTCTTGAATGCTTAAAACCTATATGATACGCTTAAAAACGTCTACACTAAATGTTCAATGACAAGATGCCTTTACCATAGGGAATTATGAAATTTGTTTTCATATTTTGTCACAATAGAACGAGGTGAAACTACGAGTTGAAATGATGAATACTATCACGATTTTTTTTATTACAAATTACGCATGTAAGAATCTTAAAAGACCAATGATTAGTTCACGCAAAATAAAGTTTAGTTCTAAAGCGTCAAATATAGTTTCAATCTCCTAAAAAATATTAAGTTAAATTCTTTGTTCGAGATATATACGACATTAGACATTATCCAAACGCAACTGTTTTGAATTATTGTGAGTTATAATTATTGGAGCGTTATGAAAACGCATCTCTTATGTCATAGTAATCAATCAATTCATTATGACTCTCAATAACGTCTCCTCTTGTTGGGAAAGTCATCGGGGCGCGGCCGTTCATTGCCACCCTGCCAACGACCACCACCGCCGGCACCCCGATTACCACCCATATTGCCCATATTTCCCATATTGCCCATGTCAACCCTCATGTCCATAAGGTCCATTATCTGGCCGCGTTCATCATTGTAACCCCCGCGATTGTTGCGCTCCATATTATTATACTGGTCTATAAAGGACTTTGGATCCTACCATTTTTTTTTTCATTTTGTATAGCGAATATCGAAATTGCGAGAGTTCGAGAATTTGTCGATAGCGCAAACAAGTACCATTTTGGTTTTTTTAAACATTGGTACAGAGTTAAAGGGACGAGCATCCATTGTTCAACAGCAGCACGCAGGTCATCGTGAATTTTCGTGAAATCACATAGAAAAAAAGAAAGGGGAAACACATATTGTTAGAATCTAGAACGTTCCAGCTGATAAAAAATTTTTCATTAAGTTATCAAATATCTTTTATATTTTCATAGAAGTCGGCAAGGGTATAAATTCTAAACATGTGGCATTAATTTAAAAAAAGTTAAATACTACAATAGTTTTGTTTAAATAGTTAAAATTATTCATTTACAAATGCAGAAAAGTTCTATATTTCCAAATGTAGGTATTTAAATAATTGGTTTATATTTTGCAAAATGAGACAAAATTGAACTTGTATAATTATATGAAATAAGGTAACTTGTATCAACTAAAATTTAAGCAGACCTTTATTTTAAAATACCTTAATTTTGCAATTGTGTTATCTGCCATTGTAAATACATAAATATAAAACCTTGACGACCCCTTCTATGTAATACACATCAATCATTAGTACTATTAAGATTTATTGCGAAATTTCATTGAATTCATCACAGCCCTACATTTTATTTCAAGTGTTAAAGCAAACCAAATAAATGCCCAACATAGAGAGAATAATTTTTTAGAGGATCACCTACCTCTCATAGCAATTCTTATTTTTATTGGGGGATGGACAGATTATAATAGACATATTTACTTACCAAGGATAAATATGGATTAGTTTTAAACCAAAACATTGGCATGTGATAGTTTAGTGGTATGCATTCAATGAGCTTTTCAATCATTATATATCAGAATAAAATTAGGATAGTATCAATCTTTCATAGAGTTTATTTTAAGTGATAATTTTGTTAAATCTTGAAATAATTTTATGTATTTAGAGGTGTTTGTTATATATTATATTTTCTTTTTATCCCTTTAAATGTTTTTTGCAACAAAAAATTTCCAATCGAACTCTTTTTCTAGATATATTCAATAAAAGATAACGATGAGAATATTTCACTTCATTTTAGTCGTCTTATTTTTTAACTTCAAATTTGAAGGTGTTTAAATAAATATATATAATAACTCTGAACATTTGTAAATAAAATATTAAAAAAAAAAAACAAAAAAAAAAAAAAATTGTTAGAAAACATCATAGACATCATTAGGAAATAGCAATACATCATAAAGTCAAAGATATCATAATAGCAAGAATGGATAAACATTTCACAGAGAATATGAGCTTTGACAAAAAAAATTCAGTTACAGTTATCTTTTTTACAAACAACAAAACTTTGAATGTAACATAAAAAATATTGTTTACTTTGAAATGAATCATAAGTAATATTGTAAACCAATTAAGATTTAGGTGAAATTATATTATCAATGATATTGAACCAAGTTAAACCATGCCACAAAAATTAGTGTTGCTGCTTTTACTATTTCTAATCAATAAATCATAACGTAACTTATCGCTACAACAGAGAAACGTTCAACAGTATAGCGTACAAAAGTTGCTGAAAAGCAATGAGAAGTGATCAAGTCCTTAAAGCTAATTATACACCTTTTCTTTTGGGCTACTGTTGAAGTTAAATTGTTGAGAATTCGGGTACATCATGAAAATATTAGATTACGTGATAAAAAACACCTCCGACCTTATACGTATAAGGTCATTTTATTTATGTTTAATATGTTCATTGTCCAGGAAAGGGATGACCCTACAATTTTTCCTAATTCGATAATAAAACGAGATCAACTTTTGTTAGGGGCTTAAATTTATTCCAGTATTGAATTTTTTTGAGATCTAAAAGCCTAGTAGGTTTATACATGAAAGGTTGTGATGTAAAAGTTGTACGATTTTGTTATTGCAAATAGTGTAGTTTACTTGATATTTTGTTGGGCATTTTTTGGCTTGCATAGTAATTTTGGAACAAAGAAATTTTTCAATAGATAATTGAATTGATATTATAATTTTCAGAAAATATACTAGAAAGAGATTTTAATCCATGTCTTCCATTAATAGACTATGATTCAATACTTTCTTTGGTTCCATAATATAGGGAAAATATATTTTTTTAATAGTATTAATTACAAAATATCTAGTCCGCAAGCACATGGAAAGATTGAATAAAATACTGATTAAAGTTGAGAACGAATTAAACCATACCAATACCCGATACGTTCAAGACATATTTTTCATATCAAGAGCATAATAATTGCATTCAAGTTCAAAGTAATATTTTGGGGGCTACAGAAAAAAGGATACATTCCGTGTGGCTTTATGTACCAGCAAAATTGTCCATGAGTAATATTTTCTAACCCTCTGAAGTTTATCAAAAGATAGAATAGATAGCCATTTTTTTAATTTCCAACAAATAGTTTAAATTCATAATGAAATTTCCCAATTGTAATTATTTAAAATTAGCAAATTTGATGCAACATCAATATATAAATTTAGTACCTAGTGTGCCTAAAATAATTATATGCTGCTTTGTAAATTGAACTATCAAAATTGCTTCAAAGGGTTAGCTAAAAAAATATTTTTCATAATCATAAAAACCTACCTAAAACTTTCTAAAGTTAAAAATTTATTGTTCTTATGAACGAAATTTTGAATGATTTATCAGGTATATCGAAATAAGATCACTAAACACTAAGAGTGTAGTGATCAATAATTCAAAAGAAACGGTACGTATTTTCCATTGAACATTTCTACTTATCCAATGATGTGCGCATAATTTATAACCAATAGAAGTTAGTATTCCTCAATCCTTCCATGTTTTACTTTAAGTTACATTAAAATATGTTCCATGAATATTCACTAATTCAATTATATCTTTCTACTTGTTCAAAGTTGAAAAATTTTAACAAATAAAAGCAAACATAGATATTTTATATTGTAAATGATTCAAACTTCTACCTATTAAGATAATTAGAAGAAAACTTATAATGAATTATATGAAGTTGAATTCTTTTCCAGAGTGCACAAATAAACTTAGCCTATATTGAATATGCAAAACAAATTGTTTTAAAAAACGTGAAGGTAAATGAGACTTAGTCAACAAGTTTAAAATAGATAGTATTACAAGAATACATACCACTGGTAAGTTATTTCCTGAAAAAAAATAAATAAAACGTTTTAAATTAGCGCTTTATGCAATTAATGTGAAATCATTATATTAGTTAAAGGAAATAAATTTTATACCATCGACTGCTGGATATCCATCGCGTTCTGATGGTATATTGTCAAAACTTTTACCACCACCCATACCAGTACGCATTGCTTGTTCCTGAAAATTGAATATTTAGATAAGTTAATAAAATTCTTTATTAAAAATTAAATCGAAAAATAAATTCATAAAACTATACCAACCTGCATGAACATGTTATTCTCTTGTTGTCGTCTGTGAAGTTCTTCTTCTTGACGTCTAATACGGATAGCCATTTCCTCCTGTTGTCGTCGACGAAGCTCCTCTTCGCGAAGTCTTTGTTCCTCGACTTGTCTCTCCTTCATTTCCCATTCCCGCTTTTGTCTTTCACGATCAGCTTCTCTAATGCGTAATTCTATAAAATAAAACGTATACTAGTACTCAGTTTTTGTTAACATAGATATTGAAAAAATCATTATACATACGTTCTCTTAACAATTCGGTTTCATGTTCAGATCTAGCAAACTCCATTTGTGCCTCAAGTTTGTCTTCTTCCATGTCCATTTCTCTCTTCAATGACTTTTCCTTTTGCTTGTATAATTCATGCAGTTGCTTCCACCTTGTTCCATATTCATGTTCAAAGCTTCCAGGAGAAGCAAAACGTGGCCCATACTCACGTGCCTTGAAGAATTCTGGATTCTTTTTAGGTAGATTCTTGTCTGGGTAACCATCGGTATCATCATTTGGCTCATGAAGCTCAACTATGACTGGGCGAAGTGAACTATAATTTTTAATGTTATGTTAATTTATAATTTTGAAAAAGTTTAATTAAATAAGTTTTTAATTAGTATATAAATATGTATCCTAGTCTTTCGGCACATAGAATGGCATTTAATTAACCAAACTTTGCTTCCTAGCCGGATATACATTTAATTTTCCCCATTTAGAAATTTAAATCTATGGCACTTGCAGATCAGCAAAAATCAAACAAGCGTGGCGTTGGGGCTACTAAAATAATTTGGAATATTACATTTGTTTTAAACTAAAAATAAACTTACGAAGTAAGAAAATAGCAGCCTTCAGAACATTTTCGAAGAGCCATCTGTGCATATGGCTTTCTTGAATATTCAACGATACCTTCTCCAGTAGACTTTCCTCTATCATCTGTTATCACAATTGCTCTCTCAATTTCTCCAAATACACCAAAAGCAAGAGCAAGCAGCTCATTAGACACCCATGGTGTGAGATTCTTAACTTTTAGTATTGTGGAATGTGGGGCAAAGCGAACTTTGAGAACACGACCCTTACGAATAGTACCATCTAGTTCACGTTTGGCTCTTTCAGCACTGGCATGGAAATCCTACAATTTGAAATTACAATCTTTTTAAGTATCTATCAATTACTGGTACAAATAATATTATTTCTAAAAGTTAAATCATTAACAATGCAGCCAAATAGTATTATCATTTTTTTCAAACGGTAATTATTGTAATCATATTTGAATTAGTTACTAGAAAATCATTAAAATAAAATGTTTTAATACTCACCAGTCGTAAGAAAGCAAAATTCTTCTCCTTGTTAAGGAAATATTCAGACGTTTCACCGTAAGGAGCAAATAATTCTTGGAGATCTTCTTCTGTAGTATCATTGGTCAAATTTCCAACGTACAAACGATTTCGGCCTGCAAATTTCCTTTCAGAAAGGTCCAGTGGTGGCAATTCATGGGTTGGTCCAGAGATGCTCATAACTGATTTTAACAGACGATCCTCTTGACCTCTATTTTGTTGCATACTTTTGTCGTGAACATTGCCGCCTCCTGGCCCTCCACGACCACCGCCGCCACGACCACCACCGCGACCACCTCTACCTCCTCCACGGCCACCACTTATTCCTCTACCATCACCACCCATCATGGATTCATCCATCATACTTTCCATCATACTTTCACTCATTTTCATCTGGAACGATAATAAAACAATATGCTTATCTTGACGAATATTCAAATTGAAATTGTTGCTTATTCAAACAAATCTCTAATGCAATTATAAAACATTAACGATTTTTCCATAATAACCCGATTATGATATGAATAAATAAGCTAATCATTAAAATTTAATAGAGATAGCTATCCATCAGTTATTACAAAGTAAATCGCAGTTCCGCCATCTTTTTCTCCGGTTTAAAGCAAGGTATCACCGGCAACGGTCACAACGAGGCGGCCATTTTATGAAAGGCACAGCACAAAAGGAAAAATCGATACACTGTTCAAACACACGACAAATTAAAATTACACAACTCGAAATAAACTCGAACAAAAATGTACGTGTGTCAGTTTATTGAAAATTTTAAAGAACCTGATTTGTAGCAGTAAGCTAAGCTGCATAACATTTACATACCATACGTTGATGATGTTAAAAGTATCTATAATTTTCAGCATTATTTCTCGAAAAAAAAATTATCATAAGGGGATAACAAAAGTGGAATAAAATAACATGAAGTGTGATAATGAATTACAGCTTTGAGCTTCCACGTGTTAGCTAAAAGCCTTTAGTTATTGAACGTATCGACGTTTTCTAAAAATATTTCCGATATTAAAATAATCCTTAAACTGATGAATTAAAACAAATTTATTCGAATTAAATGATAAAAACTGAATAACAACTTTTTTAGGACGATATTGTTTTTATAAAACTAATGGCGACAATAAGTAACTAAATTAAAACTAGATTATACCTGCATTTCATTCATGGTGCTGTTCATGTTGCCCATATTCCCCATGCCTCCCATGCCGCCCATGCCTCCCATGCCGCCCATTCCAATGCCGCCTTGGCCACCACCACTGCCTTGGTTGCCGCCTTGGCCACCACCACCACCGCCTTGGTTGCCGCCTTGTCCACGACCTCCTTGGCCGCCACCACCTCGGCCACCGGAAAACCGTGAACCACCTCCTTGGCCACCACGATTTTTGTTGCCTTGGCCACCTCGCCCGCCTCCTTGGCCACCACCACGGCCACCACGTCCACCGCCTGGCCCACCACCTTGGTTACCACGTTGACTTCCTGGACCACCGCCTTGAGAACCTCCAGCTCCGCCTTGGTTACCACCGCCACCACCGTCGACATTAACATCCGGCTTGTTATCTTGCTGAGCGTTTTGGGGCTCGGATTTCACGGTTTCCTCGCCCATTTTAACAGAATTCGTTGCGGTCTTCGCTTTTTTCTCTTGAACGCGACGAGCAATTTACCTCAAGGAGCAGATTATATGGAGCTGTACTCGTCCGTGTGCACTCGACAACGATCTCGCACGAAGAGAGGATGCGGCGGCGATGCCAAGCCAGCATATGGCCACGCTTCTCAGTTTTTCCCCTTCTTTTCCCCTTCGCTCTTGTTGGCAACGCCACTGCGGGTGCTTGCGGAAGTCGATAGATAGAATGACCGTCACGATACACTAACATGTACATCCAATTTTATTTATTTATTTATTTATTATTGCTTATGTTATTTACTGCTATTTATTTTCAATATTTTACATAACATAAAACATTAATTATATATCAACTGAAATGTCTTTATAATTATCTCGCATAACCATTCAATTTAAAAATAATACGGATGCTTACTTGGTGAACTTTTCCGGGCGTTATTTTAAAAGCAATATATAATTTTATTAGTTAATTAATTAAATGAGGATTATTTTTCAAAAGTATCATTTGTTCACGGTATTTTTAGAAATCTCTTGTCACTAATCCATTATTTTTCGTTTCTATTTCTAGACATATTATTTATTAACACGTGAGAAAAATAAAAATTATTGTATAAATTCATGACAGCACACTAGTTTCGTTACGTCGCTTTTCTACATCCGCCGCACACGAATTGCACATCGCGCAACTTGATTGGTTCGACAGTGTTGCCAAGCGTATCATCGGTTACTAGAGCGCCAAATACAAATACACTAAGGGATAAGTATATCTATAGAATTCGATGGAAATCTGCAGAGAGAAAGTAAAACTTTATGAAGTACGAATTATTATTATTTTGGCTTGGATAAGTATTCCCCAAGTTTATGACTCCAACAATGAGAGATTGCAAGATTGAGATTTTAGTACTTTCCCAATGATGATAGTAATAAAAGCCAATTATAATGAGAGCGCAAAAGTTGAATGTCCTAAAGATGATGCATAGTAAAACAAAATATTAACTTTCTGATATTAATATTTCTTTAATTCTTTGGATAATGAATTCGTTCAAATTTAATTGTCAATAGTTTCGACTTTCTTTGGACCGAGTAATAAAGAAAGGAATTTTACAAAAAAAAACGTTAGACACGTGATTTTGCTGCAAGTATAAAATTGATGCAAATAATACAAATAGTCTTTTCCAATAAAAACTCATTTAATTTGGAAACAACATTGTATTTTTTCATTGTAAAACTGAATATGTTAATGTAAATGGTTTGAGCGTGTGACCTGGACGAGAATCTGACAAACCTGGATTTTTGAAGGGTTGCCGCGAGATCGTTACTTAATCAATTAAACGAATATTAATGTGCGTCCAGAGAGTTCGTTCTAATGTTCATAGGAAAGAAAACTTTTTCAACGACAGAGCGCAAGAGATAATCGAACGACAAAGTGAGCGGACAATCGTTAAAATTGTTTCGCAGTTCGCGAAATATCCATTGAAACGGTGAGTGGGGTTCGTTTTCTTTTGGCTATATAAATGTGTCGCGTCGACAGCTCAAATTACACTTTTGCCGCGACTCCTGCAATTCAACCTGCGCGGCGGAAACAAATCCAGAGATGGTTTTGGGCACTTCCACCGGCAAAGGGTGGCTATTTGCCGTAAGTACTACTTCTTTACTTGTTTGTCTTCGATTGCTTTTTTGTAGTGTTTATTTAAAAGAAACTTACTAAATGAAAAGGCTTGTATACGAAAAGTTTTTTGAACTGTTAGTGTCGAAAATGCAATGAAAACGTTAGGGAGCGTAATTGAGACAAAAGAAATTATTTTATGTAAGCGTGAAAATTCCCTTCCTACATCCTCCAAATTTCCCTGCAATATTTCGATAGCAACTACTTTTACGCTACGTACGTTGTCAAGGGTAAGTATGTATACAGTTCGAATGGAATTGTATAACAACGTTTCACTGTTATTCAACGTGCTCGTGATAATCGAATAGCTGGCAAGCAGTTACCTGGAATAAATTCACCCATATCGCTGGAAAAGCTTGCACAAGTGGAACAGCTCGTAGTGCAATGAGGGTACATTGCGCTCACATGAGGGATGGTTTTTATAAAACCTCCACCTCGTTATCGTCATTATTACACTGACATCAGCTCCGACGAGAAATTTCAGCAACGAAACGAAGAAAGAGAGGGGAAAGAATAAGAATTTGTGCGCGATGTATATCGCACTGCACAAATCTGCTGAAGGACCTATGCCACGTGAGTTTCCTCGTCTGCAATCAACCTACATTGGCTGTTTCTGGTTCTGCTTTTTTTCTTGCTACAGTTGCTGTGATTTTGATCAAATTAGGATATTTTCTTTTTTTTTAAGCTTCAACTTTCGTCAACTTTCACTTAATTTTTTATTGCATTTTGCGTACCAAAATCTATGAATAATAAATTCAGTGTATTTAATGAATTTTAATCCTCGTACGTACGTTTGGTAAATTTTATAATGAGCTAATTTTATTGACCATTATTTTAACGTATATCAGTTTTACGTAATTAGGCATTTAAATTAACAAATTTATTGTTCCTATAACTAATTACTTTGCATTTACCTGCTGTTTATGTAATTATTGATTCTAAACTATCACGTGATTATAATACTGGGCAAAGAAAACAAAATTATTAAATTTGATTAATGTTGACATTTGTTATTGCCGTAGTACTGTATTATTTGTTGAATATAATAGCAGTGGACTAGGCCTCATGGGGATACCACTTTAAAACAAAACGCACTGGTGTATCTACCGCAAGGTGGTGTGGAAACGATACAGCGTTCAGCAGGTAAATTTATATGATGTATTTCTATTAATAAATATATAAAATTGTATAGTTATTGTAAATTTACTAACAACCATGTTTTTCAATGATATACTTCAATGTGTACTTGAAATCAACGCGTTCGCTACCACATGATCCAAATTTTTATGATATACTTTCATTCTTTCATCGCATATTTTACAGCATTCAAAATTGGCACAATTCCTTATTAAATTATTAGTTAAATTAAATTATGAAATTATTAGTTAATAGAATTATTATACCCTGTTTTGATCAGTAACGTAATTGAAATTTTTTTAAATGCATTTTGTAAATAGCAGTGAACGTGTTAAAACATTATTTCAACTTATTGGTATTGAAATATTAAACTCAAACTCAAATTTCAAGTTTATAAGTAAAGTTCTTTAGTGTTTCATTTTAGGCTATGCATCGCCAACATCAATTTTATAATTTAAATTTGGAAACAAGCTATTTTTCTTGCGCTTCAATAATTGACTAATCGATTTTTCACCATGACAACACAATATCGCGAGAAATTCCCTCTATTTTAGTTGAATATTTCACACCAACTGTGATTCTTTGAGTTTCACCAATTATTGACATTGGTCATAAATTATTTTATCGCATTGAATGCATATAATCAATTTTTTGTGTCAATAATGTTTACGTGAGCATACACTCTTTTAGCGGCAAAAAAAGTGATTGCTTACCATTTCCTGGCTATAAATTGTATTCTGGCTGAGTGAATTGAAATATTTTCTGTGATAGTATTTGAAAGGGATAGATATTCAACCAAAAGCGATAGTAATTTTTTACTGTGGTTATTAAACTTCAACTAATGCAATCAAGATGACTTATAAATTTCAAGTCATTGCATAATTTATTATTGTTTATTGGGAAAGTAGGTTCTTATTAATGGAAAGAATTCATAATCGGCAATTAATTGAATTCTTTGTAACTTGTCATTATTGCCAGAATAATTATACCTCTATAACATAGCCAATTATGATCACAGTTCCCATACCAAATCAATCATAATGTAATTATTGTTCATAAAGCGTACAAAGCAAGAAGCGATGCGAAGCCAGTGTTAATCAAAAACTTGGAAGTCGTCGCGCGAAGGAAAGTTTAGCTCGTATTTACGCGTGATAAAATTGCAACACTTGCACGCAGCTTCAGTAACTCTCATGGCGAACGATTTTTCAAGCGTGTGTGTGTGTTGTTTGCAACGAGGACGTAGGTCAACGTTGAGATGAAAAATGTAGCTGTTTTCTCGACTTTCTCACACACTCTCGCTCACTAAGAAACACAATAAAGCGGCCTTCCGTCTAGAGCCCTTATCCGGTAAGTCGATCTCTTTCAGAGCGCGCGCCAAGTGACAAACGAGGCACACGCGTTTCGGATTCAGAAGCTGCAAAACTCGAATGAAGCACGTTGCTGACAACAGGATATACACTCTTTTCGACGTCATGTGCCTCCAAGGGGTTTACCTCGCCAATTCACGTGCTAACGAGGCTTGTGTATTGACCTGTCCTGCTCTCACGTGTCTCTACCCGACCGTTGTTGGCTATCACTTTATTGAACATTCGAGGGACGATCGAATGTTGATTGAGAGCTCGGGGTCAATTTGGCTTTACAGATCGCAATTTTGACTAGGAGTACAAACGTAGGTCATTTCAAATTATAATCAAGTTTATAATTAACTTTTTTTGCATTCAAGAGACGTTCAATATAAAAAATATAGTATATACTGTAATTGCATCATTCTGAAGTGCTTGGCATGAAAGATACATTTTCATTCTTTTTCCTCGAGGAATCCACTATTTTCTTCTCTCGACGCTTGCTTTTGAGTAGTTTTCCTTTTTTTCTTTACCTGTTTTCGTCAACGCCAAAAAAATAAATGTTTGCCTATAACTTACTTTTCTCTAAAATATGTAGAACTCACTTTTTTCTGTCTTTTAAATTTGGAAACTGGCAAAGAATTTGTTCATTTAGGCTTGTTAATAAATTATTATGTCTTTAGACTTTTTTAGCACTCATAAATTTACATTATGTGAAAAAACGTTTTTTTCGATGAGCCTAGTCAATGAGCTGACTATCGATAGGGAACAAAAGTTTGCGATGCAAAAATTATGAGAATAAAATGAAATTATACAATTTGAAGGTCGCTCGCTATGTCAAAGGTACCTTTGCATTTATTATTTCGCATTCGTGCATGCGCTAAATTAAATTTTACTGCATGAGGATTATTTTCTGCAGGATTAAAGAGATCTTTATGCAAAATTGAGATTGTTTTTGCGATTCCTGTTTTTCTCTGATCTTTATTACTATGAAGGTAGCTTATTTATTTAGAAAATGTATTATTTATTCCATGAAAAACTAGCTCATTTTAAAGAAAGCTTTCGTTGTAATATTCGTAAGTAATTTTTAATAATTTGGAAGATTATATGTCAACAATTTTTCTCCATTGCGTGCAGTTAAAATAATTAATCATACTCAAAATTATCAAGGTATATATTTCCCGAGGTATTATTATCTTACTTTCACAAAAAAATCGCAAAAATATTAAAAGAGCGCGCACTAAGTTCATTTGTAACACTTCAAACAGATTTTTAATTTAATTTACCGACATAAAGAATAAAAAACTAATTTTTCAATTTCCATTCCACTGTTCCTAACTCTTTTGAAGCCATGTAACTTTGAAATATATAAAAGCTTCTTTAGCATAATATATATGTATATACTTTTTGACGCTTGATGATGAAACAGAAACAGTTTTCGCAGCTATAAAAAGTGACCTCTCGTAAAATTAAATTTTAATAATAGTTTAAGAATATAGAAGAAAGCACTTATATGTGCAAGTGAGAATTTGAAACTGGTCGATATATGTTTACCGTTGAGGTATTTTAGTCACCACAATGTCGTGCTTGGAAAAAATTTACTCAGTAGACTAATGTTTTAATATCGCTCTTGCCCCTTGCTATCGTATTTTCTATATCACAATAACTTTTCTTTACAGTTATTGCGCTAAATTGATAATATTTTGTTTGATGGAAATGGTAATCAAGTACTCAACAATTATTTTATTTTTTCGCCATCCATGTTTTATTCGGAAACTTGCTAATGCATTTATCTCGAAAGCTACTTAGTTCCAAGCCAAGCGTAATCATAAAATATTGAAATAATTGGTGTAGTTACTCATTTAATAATGAAATTGGTTCTTTAGATGAAGTTCCGTAACGATCAAAACAAAATTGAATACATTTGAAACATGAATGACGAAAATCACAATTAAAATAGTCAAGAAAGAAATCACTTCATCAATCGATCGATAGATATAAAATTTGCAATCTTGAAAGCATTTAATCAAGGTCGAGAGTATCAAATTGATTTGGTGGTGTGCAACAATGACTCGACCTGCATATAATACATTATCATTAACGGTCGATGTTATGTATTCGTGTATGCCGTGGTCGATTAAGCCTTAGCTGGAGCTTGCATATGAGACATGATCGGTGTGTTGTGGCCTGGAAGACGTCTCTGCTTGCGCGAAGGTGCGAACATGTCGAGTGTCGGTATAAACAACTCTGAGCGTGCGCGTCTCGAACCCCGCCCTACTACCCTCGTGCCGTGCGGGGTGGGTTTGTTCTCTCTTTCTCTACCTCGAGTCGGCGAGTACGGCCATCAGTCGCGCTCAGGCCCGCGATCCGCGAGGCAAAACGCAAAGGTGAGAAACTCAACGTTACGGAGAGATTGGTTTGCGAGGATCATACAACAGCAAAAATATTTCTGAAAAAAAGTGCCGAATGAGATATATATTTTGAGTCGCATGCAACTTTGTGAATGCTAATTGCTAATCTTGCTGCCAGAACAAAAGAAACGTCTCGTTAAAAAAGTAATCACGAGACACTCTTCGATTGTCACATATACAACCAAAGTGAGCCTAAGCAAAGTCATTGCCAGCGAAAATTCGCTAATAGTTCAGGAAAACACATCGCTATGGAAATGATCGTGGTATCCTGAAGACAATAATATACATGCACGAATTTCTTCTTTCTGTCCATCGAGTATCAAAATCAAGTTACAGAATTGAACTATAATACAATTTATCCTTAATTGAATGCAAAAGGAACTGTAAGGGCAACGAATCAACAACACAGTTATCTCTCAAGAATTCAAAGTAAGATAATATATATTTTAATAAGTCGGAGTATAAAGTTTATACGTATATAAAAACTTTGCAATAAGCATATAAATTAAGTAGTCGTTGGAAATGAATGTTGAACTCTAATAGAAGTCTGCGCGATAGTCTTATATCGATAAGTGTCAGCATTTGAAAAGAAGGCAAAGTGTTTTATGAACAGTTTAGCAAGACCCTACTAAAACCAAAAAGAAAAAGAAAATCGCCATGCAAGATCCAACAGCAGCACTGCCATCATCGCGAGGAGCAGTGAGAACGGCGAGCAGTTGCAAGCGTCACAGTCACCATCGCCATCATCATCAGTATCAGGATATCAGCGAGCCACAGCCGTCGTGTTCGACGATCGCGACGACGGGTCGTAGCTCGCGACCATCCTGATCCTAACTTCTAAGCCCCGAGATCGAGCCCGCAGCGAATCCGAGTAGCGTGATCGACGGCCCGGGCCCCAATGGCGTAAATAACAACACGAGTAGTCATAGCAGCAGTCCACCGAAGCGTAAGAAAAAGCCCAGGGACGAACAACCCAGGAGTGCAGCCGCGCGCTTAACGGCCGGGGCAACGGTGGCGCCGTCAACGAGCAGCGCACCAATGCGCACTGGTACCAGCAGCTCGGAACTGCTGCTCGGGGCCAAGTGCCGGGCTCTACTGAGGGACGAGCTGCTCGAACAAGAACAGCGCAGACAAAAGCTCATCGAGTTGGGTTACAAAGCTGCCAAGAAGAAGAAGCCGCGACGCACTTGCAAACAAAGATTGACTTTCTACGCTACCTCGAGTCTTGCTCTCGTGGCCATTTCGGGTGGTTGCGCCCTGTTGTTCCTAGTGCCGCTTTATGTCGATCCTGCTTTCAGCACTCTCACGGCTGATTTCTTTCCCGAACCAGTGATATGTACCACCTCGAAACGCGAGGATCTTTGGGGTCTGTTCAATTGCACTTGGAGCTCGTGCCGAGAAGGCTGTACCAGCGAAGTGTACAGGTGTACGCACATTTACGTGACTTACACCCCGTGGAGCAACGCGAGCTCGAACTCGACTAACCTCGTGACTAGTAGTGTTGACATGTCGGAAGAGATAGAGGAAGCTGAGGAAATCATTGATGCGGTATTGTTGGTGAATATTAAAGGATGTGGCTACCCGCCGGTAGTGGATTGCGAGAATTTTACGCGTGAAATGGGTTACGAAGGCTCGCAATTCCCATGCTACTATAGCCGTGTCAATCGGAGTATCGTTATGGCTGATTACGATCGAGAAGCTGAATTGACTATAATTATTCATTACTTTGCTGCACCACTCGTCATGACACTCGCTACTACTGCTGTTCTTTGTGTGATGCATTGCGACTGCAGATGTCAACCACCACCGAGGAGACGATATCCTGCAAGGAGGAATGTCACCAGAACGAGGAACAACGAGATTAGGTACTGGTGGCTATGCTTTTACGTGGGGGAGTGTAGAGTTAAGGGGGGCTTTCGCCTGGTTAGCCAGAACTGATTTATGACTTTTTTCCTTATTCTTAATGCGACTTTATCGCGACAACTGCATACGGGGAAAGTACATTACTGTTTTCCACAATCATTAGTTTCTCTTCGTCATGCATTCCGTTAATTGCTTTCCCCGTATACAACTCATTGCTAACTGTTGCGTTTACTATACATGGCTTGTCGAAGGTACCATTGTTTTGACTTACAAATGCATCGGTGTTAGCTTATTACTTCTGTGAGAGAACAATTATGAGAATTGAATTGCTGTTTCTAATATGGTAGCACCGAGATGCATTGCAATATATACAAAAGAATGTCTGACCAATTATTTTTTGCTGTGACAAACGACTATGAATTTTTATATTTCGTAGATAAGATTTAGATAGATGCATGAAGTATTTTGCGTTAACCAAAGCTATTGAAAAATAGTCCACGTATACCTATACGAAAGTCAAGTAAAGAAAAAAGATTTTTGGCTATATACACGATTATAATTTGACCTTTCTCTTGTTTTAATGTATCAAGTCTGTAACATATTGATTAAAATATTTTGAAATTGATTCATATAAAGATGTACTTTACTTTCGCTTTGTAAAGAAAATGATGAGCTTAGAACAGTTCACGTAGAAAAGTTGTCAATAAGTTCACAAATGTTTAGATTAGATAATTGACACATTCATAAAAAAATAATGTAGTCTAGTGTAATATTCTAATCGAGATATATAATATTATGCTGCTAATGATATTTTGTTTGTTTGCATCAAACACTTGAGTATTTTCATGCATCAATCTAATAAACTAATAAAAAACTGTATAATTTATGTGTGTGCGGGTGAGTGTGTGTATTTATTCTCAAATAACATTGATTTTATTTATTTAAGTTCGTACGATAGTTTAGTTTTCTGAAAGAATTGAGAAAAACAATACTATGTCTTGGAAAATTTACACAAAGAATAAAACGGGTGTTACTAAATAATAAATAAGTCATTAACTGAAGTCCAATCTTCAACAATTTTTGTATTATAAGGTCGTTAAGGACGATCTAAATTTCATATGTTTGAGAAGCATATCATTTTAATATATAAATTAGTATTGAATGTCGTATATATAAATTGGAGAAAAATTCTAAAAATAAGAATAACATACACGTAAAGTATACATAGTTGGAAAAATACAAAGCGAATTGAGCATTCCTGAAGAAGGAACTAGAATTCGTCTATATCTTCACTAATACTTTTACCTTGTGATACTATTTTCTTTCAACGTTACATATTCTATACTTTTATAATGAAGGTCTTATGTTTTTCAGTATAATTTTATTTTTAAAAGAAACATGCTTACGTCACGTCATCATGTGCACACACATTATAGGTAGTATTCAAAACGTGGCTGGGCTAAAAATCCTTAGAAATTTTATTCTGTGTAATTTTAATATTTTGATTAATTGTTCTCTATTGAAACTAAAAACTAGATAAAAAAAGTAGTACATGAGCACAAAATAACAAAAAATCAAAATAACCATATTAAAAAGTGTAAAAAGCATTTGTTCTTTATGATATATCATTAAATATTTGTTTCGCAACTACACGCGACTAATGACGTATTTTCCATCACGTAGTTTCGCTGTCGCACGTTTGTTAAACAAACTTTCGTGCCTACACCTCAAGCCTAAAATGTACTCGTCACGAAAACCACCAAGCGTAATATTTGCGTTTACTCATATGTACGTGACAATCACCACCATCACATCAATGTTGTATATACTTATATATTTGTTTGTTGTTAATTGTATAGTGTGTGTCTCATGTTCTTGCGTTTATCTCCGTAATTCACTTAATCCATGCGCGCGATGACCGACAGTTTCATCACCTGGTACGCGATAGCATACTATATATCGACTTTCTTATATGATACGATTGTCAAAGCTCTTTCACGTTGTATGTACTCGCGTTTAATATATCTAATTTGGATATTTATTGAAAGTTATAGAATCACTTTTGATTTTTTCGGACAGGAAGAAATTTCCAGTGTAATGACATAGTTCATTTTGAATTAGATTACACATTAAGAAAGTGCTAAAGTCTGTAAAAATAAAGAGCCAAAATTAATTCGTTTTTGGCGTTGTAGTCTGGATTATTAGATGGAAATGTGTTGAGTTTTATTTTATGCAGAAGTACGATGCGGCTTTCACATCAGCTTTATCTTCTTGTTGTCCCTAGCAATTTCTTTCGAATCATTCCAATATTCCCCGACAGCAGCATCGAGAAAATGGTGATGCTGGTAATCCACATTTCAAATTCCTTTCTACAAGAATATCCATTTGATTATTTCTTGAAGAAGAAATAAGTAAGTCTAATTTGAACTTTATCTACTTGTCCTTTTTGTAAAAAAATATTAAATTTAAGAATGGGCAAAATTCAATCGAAAATAGCACAAGTGTCGCATAGAACACGCTTTTATCGCAACACTTGAATTTTAGCTTTACGCTCGGCGTTATCTAATCTCGCAGTTCTACGCGATACATATATGTGGTCCTCTCTTTTCTCAGATACAGTAAACGAGAAAGAGATAGGATAAAACGTTGAAAATTTCGCGCTCGTTGTCTCCTGATCTCTAAAAAAATATAAAACCGCAAAGGAAAAAATATAAGTGTTAGTAAAGTCGCATTTGCAAGTTTTGACTCAACCTTTATTTTTACTGTGTTTGCGTATTTAGTATTCGGATATTTTGCTAATTCGACAATACATGTTTATTGCGAAACAGCAAAAGACATGCATTATTAGCATACCTGATGCAACTGGAATCAATTCATCGCTGTATATGCGGTGATTTGTCGATATGTAGGATAAAATATGTAAATTGTAGCTCCGTGTTAACTCTCATTAACTAGTACATACATTATGCAAGCTTGATTGGGAATTGATCATTAAAAATTCCATTAGAATTCATTTAAATTAGATTAGGATTCCCTTTAGGTGACCTCTATTATTCTCTTTCTTGAAAATTAATCGGAAAATCGCTCTAATAAAATAACCACATTTTCATAAGAATATATAACTTTTGCGAAAGGTATACTTCAAATCTAATTGTATGCAAAAGTAAAGTTGAAAGCAAATTCAGTTTTAAGTAAAAAATAAGGCTAACGTATGTATATTCAATATATGAATATTTAGAAAGTGGACCAAAGAGAATAAAAACTTTACTGTAGGCAGACTAGCTACAGTTCTATACGTGTATATCTTATCTATACTACAGCGAAAAAAAGACATTACAAGTTGCATTTATCGTGCCTAATCTATAATAGGTCAGAGAAAGAGTCACGCTAGCGTGGAAAAAATACTCGTTTGAAAATCCGATATTTTCATATTGCACACAGACATACATACGTCGATACTCTTCGTTAAAAAAAATAGCGTCCAGCCACGATCACACTTGTAAGATATGACGACGAATTCTTGTTTGTTCGAAATGCGATATGAATCGCCATCATCTCACTTTTTAAATCGCTACACCATTAACGTATCGCAGAGAAAAAAAGTATAAGAGAATTATTTAAAATGAAGAAGAAAACTGAAAAGACATTATTTGTACATAGAAAATTCTAATGAGTTGTGATATATTACATGAGTTTCATTGATTGTCTATAAAGTATTTTTTGTATGTTAATACATGTAAATACATTGTAAAAACAACAATATATACATGCACACGCAAAGCTTTAAAAAAGCTTTTTTGGCTCTCAACACCAGTGTCTATAATTAATCATTCATTCGAATCAAAACGTTTCGTAGCCACCTACGATAACGAGGAAAGTAACAAAGGCACCGGTTCGGTGTGTAAATGATTGATGTGAAAGCAATGAGTCGATATCTGAGCGAAATCAGTCTTCGGCGAAAAGGTGTAAACGGAAAAGCGAGTAAGAGAGATAGAAAGCCAAGGATAGAAAAAAATAGACAAACGTATACTTCCTACAATTGTGTCCTCTTGGCGAAACGTTTTCTACTTTTACGATGCAATTAAGTATTTACGAGTGCTAGTTTATTCTGTCTTTCCCTCTCTCTCTCTCGCCCTCTCTCTCTCTCTCTCTCTTGCTTGCAATGACGTTTTGCGAATGTCACCGTGGCTATATCCAGCAGTGTAACTTTCTCTTATCTATCTTTTTTCCGATATGCTAAGTATAATTGTGTACTCTGGTTATTACTGATAGTTATTATTCAATAAAACATCATTTTTTTCACTCGCGACCAACGATGCTGTTGTACTGTCTTTATTTCCATTATAACCATTTCACCAGAGTGACTTAATGTATTTTCCTGATCTAACGATCGATTTTTTTCTGTCTTGTTATTGTGCTATAACGTACATATATACTTCGATCTATCCAAATTCTATTAAACTCTGCCTAAATAATTCTTTAATACTTTTTCATGCACACTGCTTTAAATAATATTATTATTATTTTTGCTCTATTAGAATTTTAAAATTCTTTCTTTCACACTATGTGCGATTTGTTTTTGTTTGACATGCACAAATAGCATTCTTTATTTATTATTTTAACGAAATCACATAATGCACTTTTTACAACAATATGGTAGGTATACTACTTTCTTTCATCGATCATTTGACTATTTTATGCAGTGTTGAAAGTAGTTACAATACAAAGCTTTAATCGATTTTCATCCTATGCGCTATGCCAATGCTTTTTAATACCTCGGCAATAGTTAGTTAGTGAAATAAAGTTTGATTTAATAAATGAATAAAGTAATAGTTTGATGCTTTCAACACATTGATGGCAAAATGAGTCATACAGGGGAATTATGCTTATTATTCAATAAAGAAAAATTTTGCTGTGGGAAAGGTGAACATTTAAATGGAATTGTTGATTGTAATTCGAATAAAAAGTTGTTAATTTATTTAAGGATTGATCTCCGTTGCTAAATTTTTCTTTTTTGCATAAACATTATGGAAGATCTCAACGATAGTAATTTACTTTTTATTAATTTTTTCAGTTTTATTTAAATTTCAATGCTATATAGCAACAAGAAAAATTCAGTAATAAGCCATTTTCTCAATTAATATTCAACAAATTTTCGTCAATGAATTTTTTCCCTTCATTGGATGGTTGCCAAATGGCATTTGATAATTAAAGAATTTTGAAAATTCAAAAAATACGATAGCGACATAGTTGCGTAAAAACAAAATCTATACGAATATGGAATTTGACAATAAAACACAACCATTTCAAAGATGTTTTATGACGCAAAAATGAAACTGAACAAAAAAGTAAATAAAATCAATTCAGAGATCAAATCTTTGTATAAAAACTCAATTTTAAAACACCATTCATTCTAGAAAACGTACCTTTCGTTGGTCAATTGTCAATCTCATCAGATCTTTATTTGTGAAAAAATAAATATGGTTACAACAATTGGAACATAAAACTTAATACAATAAAACACTGCTTTAATCCTCTATAAATATCTTATTGAAGTTGTAAAAAACATGTCAACCACTATGGATTCCTAAATGTTGTACATTATTAATTATAGTGTAACAACTAATCAATAAATTTTTGTCACGTTTTTCCATCCAATAACAACACTAGAAATGGTTACACATTGAATAGTTGTACTGATCTAATATAAATATGAATACATCAGTCAAACGCTTACCATTCCCTTTTTCACAACTAAATAAAATAAAACTGAATAGATATAGAGATAAACTATTATACACATCAAAACATATCAACATATGAAACAATTACATACATAGCAATGAAAATAAATTTTATCACACATATGAATCAAACAAAACTCTTAAAAGACTATTCAAACTTTTATATTAATTTCTTAATAAATGTGTGTCTTCCTATTTGTTAATCGTTTATTTATGCATATTAATGAAAATCATTTCAGTCCTTTTATAATAATTCGTTTCTCCATCTAAAATTCTTATGTTATCCTAATAAAAAAAATGTGATGGATTATTTTTTAAATGTAGTGAAACTGGTTAATAGAGGTCTTTTTTTGTTCGTCAAAGTGTTTTTTTTTCAGATTTCTTTTGTTTGACCTATATATATCGAAGTACAGTTATTACAATTAAATTTATATATTTCATATCCATTCCAAAATATGATGAGGTTGGTAATTGTCCAACGAAACGTACATTATTTAGGAAGAATGGTGTTTTAAAATTGAGTTTTTATCTAAAGGTTTGCTTTCAGATATGGTTTTATTTACTTTTTTGGAATCAACGAGAGTGTAATGGATACTAGTATGTAACTAAATAAAAATAAAATTTCTGCAAATATGATTTCGATATAATTCTTTTAAAGTTTGCAGTCACATATTTAGCACAATGATGTTTACTTTAAAGTTCCATTCCCTTACAAGTAACTATAACTTTGTATCTAGCAGTGTTCTGAAAAAAAAACTGCAACCACCGAATAGAATTATTTTCCAAATTAAAAAACCAACAAAGCCATCTTCGCAAACTCTTTAAAACAACGATCTGAGCTTTGAGAGCGAGAGAAAGAGAGAGCGCGCATACCGATTTCTCTTCGTATGCTCGCGTCCGACTCTTTTAATTGTGTCGATCGACCCGAGCGTTGCAAGCTGCATGTGCGACCCCTTTTGCTTTTATGTCGCTCAGATAAGATTCTTACGCAGTGTATACCTCTCGCGCATATAGTAGTAGCAGAGAGACAATTGAGGACGCAAAATGCTTCGCACAGGTGCAACTGCTATTATGTATTGATACGATAAAAGGCAACATTTTATGATGTGTATTGAAACAGACAAATTACAATTTAACTTGAAAAAAATTCGTTTTTTTCCCTTTATCGACGGAGAAAAGCATGTGATTGGCAAGGGAGTAGAAAAGTATATATAAATTAAAGTATCCTCGAATGCTATTTGTCTCGGTCTGATTTGTAATTCAATTGTTGACTGTACGACCTCGAGGAAAAAATACAGGAAATAGCTCTTTCAACTTGCTTTCTTTATTCCAGGAAAACAAGCTTGTACGAGTTTATTACGTACCGGGCTTATGGAAAAGTTACTCTCTCTCTCTCTTTCTCGCCCTTTCTATCTGCGTATTCAATTTGTCGAACTGCCAAGCACTCTGCTGGAAGCACAACTGCGTTGTTTCACACGTGGAATAACTGAATGGTAAATGTGTGCTCTCGTAAGACTAACCGATTTTTATATGAATACTTTCGCAAAAATGGAAAAACCGGATAAATAAAACGCATTTTTCCTTTGTAGATAACAGAGTCCAATGACCAGTACTAATATTTACTTAGCTTGCCTTGACACATCCTCTAGCTAATCCTGAGAGAAAAAGAAATGATATAAGGTAATAATAACGGGATAGCAACGCATTAAAGGCGTATTTTCGCGAAAGTAAATCCGCAAATAGGATCATAAGTATTTTCCAATCCAGTTGCTTGCAGCTTTATGTGTATACCCACATCGACATCGTAAACATTTGCTGCTTGCGTTGCGAGATAATAGGTGGTGCCTCACAAAGTTGAGAGCTTGCAAACCGTCGTCACAGTAGCAGCAAAAGAAGAAGAGAAAGGACGCGTTGCACGTATAAAAGGAAATTGTCTCATTTCCTTTAGCCCGCATTTGCTTCGCGATTTGTCACACATATGCATACATAGATATGGGAAAGAAGAAGAGAGATTATTTGTCCTTTTTCGGTACATCTCCTAAAGTAATTATTTCTAGTTTGAGAAATATAGTGACAGGAACGTGGGCGATGACAAGATCACGGTTCATATTTCAAACTTTGCGGATAGAGATTCGACAACAAAATAGCTGTTATATAATTACATGAAACTGGTTACGTAATACGCTTGGAATGTCATTTTTAGCACGTTGTTATTGCTCACGTAACGGCAAAGCATTGAAAAGCATTGAACAACGTCACGCAGAAGTTTTCAACAGAATGAAGAATAGTTAACATAAAATTATTCTTTCCCATGAATATAATATTCTAATTATTTAATTTTAATATCAAAACTGATTAAAAAAACAATATTTACTTCATAAATGCCATACCTATCATCTCGTGATTTCAATGAAAAAAAGAAGAAAGCAAAAATTTCACTCAACATTCAAGTGCTAAAATAAGGCCACCTCTGCAGTATGAGAGATATAAATTTTGTCCTTCATTCTATCGTACGTAATATATTTGGATACTAGTGCGCGAAAATAATTTCAATCTCGTATAGACGAGACTGAAATCTCTTTCTCACGCATGTGTCTAACTTCATTTTCGATACAGCGTGTGCGGTACAAGATTTTAAACATGTTCAATTTCTCAAGCGTTCGTAAAGTCGAGCCTTGAGTAGGGAGTGTTTACAAAAAATAATGATAATATAACCTGAAGCGTCGTGACAAAATGTTTTGGACTTTTCCAAGTGCTCTCACGGAAAAATTGAACTAGGAGGTAGGTGGCAGTGGAACAAACAAAAACTTCTCCAAAATTTAGTTTTTCTTCGATGGTCCAAACGAATTAGGTACTGAGGAATTGTATGTATATATGTATGTAATGTATGTATTGAAAGACAACGTTTTCAATGTTGTGTGCCAGCTGGAAAGTGCATGGAGAAATAAGGTAAATTAAAGTCTACATCTCGAGAAATCTCTGCGCGCAAATCTCGTTGTTGTTCTCGTCGTCGGACGATTTTATTGGGAAAGGCACTGACTTGTGCCAGGTGGCTCAGCTGGTACTGGGCCAGGCGGGGAATAAAAAAAATACTACTCACACATACATTTCATCTAGTATAACTTGCTATTTTTTTCCATTTTTCTCTGTTTTCCTTTCGTTCGTTCATTTCAAAAGTGCAGATCGAACAATGCTTCCAATATAGCTTCCAGAAGAAAAGCCATCATTCCTTTCATTTGATATGATAATTCTTGAAAATCCGATTGTGTATCTTGAAACAACAAATCTTATATAATTCTGAATATTACTTTTTAAAAACTATAAAACTAAGAGTTAAAGCATCATTGATTATTTATATATCGACTATTAATTTTACGTAGGTTCATCATTATACAAATTCGTTTCACTCAAAGGATTTTGACGAAACTTGTTACATAAATGGATATGTAATTCGTTCATATATAGCTATATAGAGACATTTGGAACCTTCTGTTTATCTATATTATACCATATTTATAAATAAATTAATGAAAGTCATATTATTAATAATAACAACAACAATAATAATAATAATAATATTAATATTTAAAAAACCATGAATTTTCATCGAAGCGTACTGTAAATTAGAACAATTACAATAATTAAGCATTAATATTTGCTGAGATATTCATTCTATTAACCTACTTTTCGTGATATTAGCCGTTCGCGCGGCAGAGTCGCTGACGCTGAGATTTTTATTTTAATTTATCTTCGGTCACTTAAGGTAATGACGTTGAATCGATAGTCCCTCGGGCTTTTGCATAACAAGCGGGTGATTTGTATCTAGACACGGTTGAGATAGAGAATAAAAAATACTGTAAATATAAAAGGCAACGAGGAGGTAGAAAAAAAAGAGTATACAGTGGCTAGCAAACGCGTGCGGACGAAAAGATAAACGAATAAAAAATAGTAGAAATGAAAAGAGAAGAAAGAAGAGAGGCAGAGAGTGAGAGAGAGAGAGAGTGAGAGAGCGAAAGATAGATAAGAGTTGCCTTCCCGCAGAGAATTGTAAATTACCGTGCAATACGTTGAAATGTGCTTCAAAAGATATACAGAGAGGAAATCTTAGAAACGACTTTGCTGGGATTTCATAGCAGCACTGGAAAACTTGCCACTTGGTTTTCTTTAAAAGCACACCAAAAAGGTAACTTTAGCGTTATTGCCTCGACGACATCAAAGCTAACTTTTTGAAAAATATGTCTGCACTGCTTAAAAAAAGAAAAATGTATCTATTTTTTCAATAGAAAAATAGAACTCTTTTGTTTAATTCTCAAAGATATGATGATATATGATCGAGTATATTGCATAGAAAAATGGACAACGTGTCGGTTTCAAAAATCGTCGGCGAGAAAGAGAGATTGATTGAATCTTTATTTGCTCTATGGCAAATACAATAAAAAAGTTAAATCAGAGAGTTTGATCAAGGATCTATCACAACATTGAAGGCACTGCACAAAGACTTTCTCAGTCAGTAACATATAATAAAAATAAAATAAATAGTCACGAAGACGTGTCAAAGACATAAATATAAACAGAGAAAGTCTAGATTAAATATTTTTACAGTTTATTACGCCTAGTACAATTGATTTTAGTCTATAAACAGAGAGACTAGTAGTACAGTCATCAACATAACAAATAGAAATAAGAAACAAAAATCACAAATAAAAACGCGAAGTATACAATAGAAATAAAAACATTTAGCCGTTCTTGCAAGTAAAACTTAAGGGTCTAGCGCATGAAAATATTCTCGTACGCCATCCCTGATGGCCACAAGCGACGATAAATGACGAAGAGAGGATGGAATGGAGTTGTATAAGCGAGCACCAGCAACCTGAAACAATCCGAACTCAGTCTTAGTCCTGGGAATGTTTAGCTCCAGCTGTTCTCCCCTACCAGAGAAGCCAGGTTTATATGCAGAGAAGAAGTCTGCTAAATACTTGGGCTTTTCTATTCGAGTTATTTTGTGCATCAGCAGGTTAATAATATAGTTCCTGCGAAAATCAGAGCGGAGCCAGCCTAGTCATTTTTCGTAGAAGTAGGGTAATGCACTCATCCCTCCTAACACCAAAAATATACCGAATACATAAGTTACTAAATCTCTGCAATATAATTGGTTGCTCCTTACACACATCCAAAGAGACTACCATGTAGTAATCCAGATACGGCTGGATCAAAGACTCCACCAATATAAATATTTTTTAATCCAAAGGATAGCAACCCTGAAGAAACCTATGCCACAAAGCCTATGAAAAAGTTCAGAAGGCGAGATGATGTTGAAAAACTTGCTGAAACAAATAATAGTAATCTAGTTACCTTTGTCCTGTCAATGGTCATTCGCATGTCGTCCGTAAGTGTACTGTGGTGTTCAGGTTGGGTTTCTTAAATTTTGTCTGGACGAGAGGTCTACAATATTATTTTTGTTCGATCGATCATAGGTAAGTTTTTCAATAATTTCAATGGAAAACAAAGCAACGCTATCGGACGAAAGTCCAAAAGAGCCGATGATATGTTGCTCTTTTTTAAAACAATGAGCTGTGCTTGTTTCCAGATGGTTAGAAAAACGCCCTGTGCAAAGGAAGAGTTAAAGATGGATACGAGGTAACCGCCAATAACAAGAAGAGCTTTCGCAGTCAAACAGTAGGATACAGTATTTACTCCTTTTGCTTACGAGGAAATATATGATACAGCTAGGATTACACCATTAAACGTTATCGATTTGAAACTGAAAACCGTCCGCACTTATTGTCATTATAATGTCTTTTGCATTTTCAATATTTTCAAGAGGAGAGATGAACACTCCCGCCAAAACATTGTTCAGTTTACCACCCGGTGCGAGAGAGGGAGAGAGAGAGAGAGAGAGAGAACGGAACGTCGATTTTTCACGCTAATGATTATCTACTTAAACTTGTCAAATTTTTGTTTGAGAAATGCCTCAAGAGAAAAAGTTGGATAAATATATTTTTAGGATCGTTCTTTATCTTTGTTTGAAAACGTATATTTTGAATGGAATTCAACGTTTTTTAAACGGTTTATTTACGAACCCTACGAACATTTTTAAGCTATAGTATGCCCAATATCATCCTTGCAGTTATAATCTTTTCAACTGGTCTTGCAATCCGATTAACTTTCGTCGAAATTCCTGCGAGAACAAAACCTAATTAGTCCTTATAGCCTAGAAGCTATACTCAAAGCAACCGCACATTTCAAAGAACCCTAAAGCTGGGCAATAAGATTAGGTAAATGAAACATGAAGAGAAACAGCAGCACGATGAAAACGTGGTTATAATAATAATAATAATATTGCAGTAGGAACAGATTATCGTCATAGCTCGGGAAAAGGGATTTTTTTAATGTCGCTTCATTTATGCTCCATCAGTGATTACAGCGACGGCGGCTTGCAATGTGTTTTGGAAACAAAGCATATAAAACTTTTTTCAGTGGTTCTTGTATCAATCGGCCTACCGGGTGCGAGTCCGTCGCCCTGTGGATCGAGCCATTGCAGGCCTCAAAAAAGACATTTATCAGATGACCCTTCTCTCTCTCCCTCTCTCTCTCTCTCCCTCTCTCTCTCTCTCCCTCTCTCTTTCTCTCTCTCTCTCTCTTTCTCTCTCTCTCTTTCTCTCTTGCAACACATAAGAGAGAGAGACAGTAGGATATACGCTGTATATACTCGTTCATTAATCAAAGACGACGTTATCGAATTTCCTGATACACATACGCACAAGAGTCTGCATCCCACTCTCTTTGAAGCTTGAAAATAAAATGCGATGCAAGATGCTTCTTGTAGATTGCTTGGGTTAATTACTTAAAAGTCTAGTTATGTGGTTCTTTGATTGTATCTGTAATGTTCCGGATGAATAAGTATGTGTATAATGATAAGATAATCAGGCCAAAATCATGCGAAACCGAATTTTTTGAACCGCTATTCCGTCGATACCCAAATTGTGAGATGTTTCTCCAGAAATAAAAGACCTTCCCGTTTCGTTTTACGAGTACATATGTACAGATTTTGTATCCGATAAGAAATGTGATTTCGGGAACATTTCTACTTCTCAAAATAACTCTAAGAAATTTTATAAACCAGCGACACCAAATGTATTAATTTTAAGATTAATGATAAGCGCCGAAAGGAAAGAAATGTAGGAGAGATGGAGCTGCAAGTTTTGGATGGGTGCGTGCGATTCTGCGTTATGCGCTCTGACATAATTTTGATTTCATAATAGGGATTTGATACAAATCGAGATGTTGAGTTCCTCGAAGTTTTGTGAACGAAAGCCGCTGGTCATAAACTCAAGTTAAGCATGCGCATCGCCAGAACTGATGTTAGCTTGCGAATCAAACCAGCAAATCGGAAACCTATATTTCCGAATCTCACCTCGAGATAAAAACTCGAAGGTTGGAAAGGTCAAAAGCGGGGGCCATGGGTCCCCCTTGAAAACCAATCGAGACACGTGAAGCGAGCGGGGCAGCAGGCTAAAACGCCATCATTAGCGGCAAACAAGCAACGTCCTACGACCTTTGAGCCACGAGAGAAGGAAAACAACGGGAAAGCGGGAGAGGGAAAATCGGAAGAGTTTTTTTGATCCGTTCAGCGCGCATCGAGCAGAACCGTTCGACCTCTCATTTAAGCAAGGTAGCGTTACCATTTCTTTTTTTGTGTGAGAGTTGTCTGCAGCAACTCATTGAATAAACAATCTTTTTTTGTAATTATTCTGAGCGTCATTTGATCACCAATCATTTTTATCTTGATTAGCTGTAATTTAGAGTAGTATTATTGTTAATTCGTAGTATTAATACACTTTTAATTTGTATAATCAAAGTTCATCTAATTCACTCCTCAACCCGAACGCATAATTTACAAATATTTTAAGTAAACGGACTAGTTTTTATTATAACACTATCTAAATTTTCCAAAATCATTACAATTAGTTATTTTAAATGTTCTAACTTGGGTATTTATGAATCTTTAATAAACCATTCTTGATAACAATAGTCTTGTTAGCCATCTAATGAGCACTTTGAATATTAAAAATTATTTTTGAATATTAAAATTAACACTTATCTTCTTTCGAACAAGTCAAATTTGTAGAACGTATTTTTCTCAAATTATCTAATAGACGCTAAACTTAATCTTCGAAAGCTTTCTCTTGGAAAGCGCGCGTAAGTTCTTACATGGGCCATCGAAATGATTTAGAGTTAGTGCCGGAAGTTTTTATAGCGAAATTCATCTTAATTCTCCTGTTGTCGCCTCTTTCAAAATAGTCACACTTGAATTAAATCATACAAAGTAAAGATCTTGTTTTAGTCTTGGCACTGTGCTACCACAGCTTTTTCGCTGTCAAGTTAGCCGGAGACAATATTCATTAGTGGGCTAATGGCTTTTTAAGCGGTGAAAAACAAATGAAGATATATATATGATGTTGATTTCTATCCGTAAACGCTCGCGGTTTTTTTTTGGAAATACATTTAATTGTAAGCTTAGTGAAAATAATTACGAGAAGGTTTTAATTAAATTCAAGTGTGTGTTGTTGCAAAAAGTTAGCAAATTTATTCGATTTGTCGAGCATAAGTTCACTAATATAAGCCAATTAAATTCTAATTGATGTAGTACATAAGGAAAATTACGTACCGAGTCCGATCGAAGCTTGAAAACTGAAACCCAACCCTCGAAGAAAAACTTCTTTCTCTCCTTTGCGATAAACTTCTCATTTCTCTATAAGTAAGCTTGACCTGTTACGTAAATTACAGATTTCAGAAAAAAGAAGATTAATACTTGGAAAAGAAAAAATGGTAATGACAAATTAGTTTAGTCAATTATTCTTTACAAATAAATTGTATTTCTATACAATCTTCAGTATTTCACAATATGCCAATAAAAAGCAACGTGATTCGCTTGCTTGAGTGCAACCAGAGCGCACGCGGAAACAATTTACACGGCATCCATTCTCTTTTACTCCATTAAACATCGTTTGATTGCTTCTCGCCTCTGAAGAGAGTGAGAGAGAGAGAGAGAGAGAACGGAAAACATCAAAATCTAATTCTCTCTTATATCTAACTCAACAAATAAATTAGCGTTATAATAGAAATATCGATGGATACTCGAGGTGTACTGTACAAACAAAATACTTAATTTGTCATCGTTGATGTTTTAATAAGAAAAGTTCGACAACTGTTTTACAGTTAACAAAGTATATAAGAACAAAAATGAAAATAAGAAAGTCCCAACGATTAATCGACGTAAAGTTAACGAAAATGAAAATCAGCACGTAAATCTTTCCGTACCCGGAGTGAGTTATAGGTGGCGGTCCCAATGTAATCAAAAAGAAACTTGAGCGCGAACTACAACTGCATACATAAAGTAAAAATTTGAAAAATTAATAGCTCACGCCTTATTATTAATTATCATGTTAGGCATGCATTTTTTCGTATTTTCATAATACGAAAATTGGTAAATAATGAGTTGTTAATAATTATGATAGTTTTACGATCATTATATTATATATTTGATTATTATTATACCGCATAATCAGAGCTTGATACCCTTGTTTACAGCGAAATTTTCGCCCTTGAGCTAAAATTCTCAGCACTATTGATTTTAAATAATTATCATTGCAATGCTTTCGGCAGTTCGTGCAATAAAGAATTTATATAAAGAAATGCGAATATTAACCATTTTTCTTTCATATTATTAATTAAAAAATAGCTGCGAAGTAGAGAGAATTATTTCATAATACCAAATTGAATCACGTTTACATGTCAATCATAAAAATTTGTTACAATATAAAAGGAACTAACAGGATAATATAAAAATAAAATAGGTTTTCGCGAGGAAAGATCATAAAGCAACGTCTAGTTTAAAAATGACAGAAGCAAGAGCCACAAGATTAAGAGGTGGAAGTGGCGGAGGGATTGATTTTCTTGCGTGCATCGTGAGAATTATGCTCAAATGAAAATTATTAGTTTTAAATTTAAAGTTTTACTTTTTATCTTTAATATTTTCAGATGCACGATAAATGTGGAAGAAAAAATCTTTTGACCCTGTTACATCGGAAGGATGATTTACACCGATAACGTTGCCAATGTTCTTCGATAATTTACGAAAGTGCACCTATTTAGGCTAAGGATACCGAATAGTAATTTAGCCAATTATTTATCAATCACGCACACTTGATAAATGGTTTGCGAGTATAAAATACATCTTTCTTTTTCTTTTTGAGTTTACGATCATTCGTAAATGAATTGCATCGATTTACAAACAAAAGTTTACAATCCGTAGTAAACTGATATAAAATAATTCTTCAAAGGAGTAAAAAAAGTAAAATCCGAAACCAGTTTAATGAAAGCAATGGTGGTAAGCATTTGATTGTCGTGCGCGTATATTTACTCAGATAAACATCGGATTCTATTATAACGAAAATAGAAACTCAAAAGTTTTTGTGGACTCACGTTTTATATTTCATTAGGTTGAAAAGATTAGCGATATATCATTTATCAATATGCGTTATCATATTTTACTTCAAGCACGTGAAGATCGATCAAAACATTTGTCAAAAGTGCGTATCGTTTTTGTGCTCTCGCGATCAAGTGCATCGTTAATAATATATACATCGGAATTTTCCGCGGATAGAGGATTTTTATATTTATTCGTCGAATGCTCCTGGCAATTATTAATCTTACAACGTCGATCCGATAAGGAGGAAGATTTATTATTTGCATTCAACTTTTATTTAATGATTGTTCGCAGTATATTTGATCGAAGTGTAATTTTTTAGAGTTTGATCAATATTCCAACAACACATCGGTTGTGAAAATTAACAAGATTGCAGAAATGTTTTCATACAATTGGCTTATTTATTTATAATCAATAAGAAAAAGGAAAAATTCTTGTCACATAAAATAAATAATTTGTTATATACAATAACAAACGTTCGTCGGATATATCTCTTGAAAAACATAATAGAATAAAGATTTACGAGGAAAACAGCAGCAATTGGTAATTAATAAAAATAACATTTTTAATTTCTTGAATATCGATCAACTCGTCGAGAATATGCTATATATAATTTTTATTCACAACTGTTAGAACGCTTGTAAATCATTTAATATTGTCTTGCTTGAAACTTGTTGAATACATTATGTTTAATTTAGAGCAACAATTTTCATGTAAAACAAAAACACTGACATCATTATCGGCATTTAACAATGAGTACAAAAGTCCATATTAAATGCAGTCGCTTCGTCGAAGTCCCTTTTAATATTTGGTTACAAAGTTTTAACAGCAGGAAGCGTAACATACAAAAGTGAGTCCTGACTTTAATTAGCAAGAGTTGAGGTTATTTACAGTCAGTTTGTTCTGTGGTCTTGTTATACATACAACGAACAATTCTTCTGAATGCACGTCGAGTTTCTATTTTTCGAATCGCAGAGCAAACTTCAATTCATTCGTGAGCCATTGTGTATTTGTAGCGTACGTCAAAAATACGAATCTAGTCCCAATAAAACATCGCCTGAATAAGATATTTTATGCGTCAACGTGTGATATCGCTTTCTTCATATCTATGTTCTATATTACCGGAGTAAATAACGAAGCGGGAACGGTCACTAATTTTTATTAACGAAAATTACATTAGCAAGTTTACAAGCTCTCGCAGAGGATCAATTTATTCAAACAGCTTACATGCTCGCGGCGATTGATCGTGAATACTACTATGGAGAGTCGTAAAAAAGTCGAAGATATATATATCTTTGTCTATGACGAACTTTTATTCATTTGGGAATATCTCTGTTAATTGGCTAACCAATTTAAACTAACCCTTTTTAAGTGGATGCTGCTCCTCGACTCCAATTAGATTGAAAAAAAAGTTTCAAGAATATTTAGCAGATAAAAGTTTCATTTGTGTAACTTGACTCAAATGCTTTGACCTGTTAACACGTTAATAAGTAGCTTGGATATTCTTTTCCTCTTTTTTCTCTTCTTCTCTTGCGCTAAAAGTTTTCTGATCAAACTGATTTTTATTTTGACCACGTTTTATTTGTTATCGCTATGATGTGGCTTTAAAGTTATATGAAAGAAATCACTGGAGCCTACGCATTCTCGTAATAAAATGTTGAAACAAGAACTGTCGATAAAAAGAACAGAAAGTTGCAATTAACGATCAATTTAAAAAGCTGATTTCTTTTCTGTTTTATATTAAAATCAAACGAGGATATCTAACGTGCAATCAAAATTTTAGATTAGTAGTGTACTCAACGTTTGGTCAGACATATTTGATTTTGAAAACAGTTAACAAAACAATTAGGTTTCTTTAACCAGAATCAATTTGATTGAAAAACATCAATGGATATACCATTATATTAGTTTGATAAATACAAATTTATCATAAAACGTCAATATCTATACTAGACAACACCTGCATCGAAATCTATCCACGGTGCATTGTGATATGACAATTTCACGTCCGACCAAGCGTTCGAAATCCTTATTCTCGAATGTGATAATACGACTATGAAACTGTACGAAGCAAACCACGACGAGATATTCTGAAGCATTTTCTTGCACATAGCATCTTTTTGTTTTAATAAATAGAACAAGCTGAGAAACACGATCGTTAAATACGTTTCGTTTTCTGGCTTCGTTATTTTTTTAAAAAAGTTAACCGCATATTGTTAAAGATTGTCCAACTTGAGGTAAAACAAGAAACATTCATCGAATATTGTAACATTTACAATATGTGTTTCGCTGATGTGAAATGTGAAAAGTAATATGCACTGTGAAATGAGCTCCAATTGATAAACCTTGAAAATACCAGAGTACTGCGTCACACATGTAGTACCGCTTATTTGGATTACGTAATTGGAAATACGCAGATGACCCAATTAGAAGTTGTGAAAGCAATCGTTACCAATAAATGGATATGTATTCCGAAGCAATTTCAAGCTGTGTTTCACGCAGCTTCACCATCGATGTGAATTTATGTGAATTTATATACGATGAATGGATCATTGAATATTAAAGTAGTTATCCAATATTACATGAGTTATGCGTACTTTTTAGTATAAATATCTTGCTTAAAAATTTAAAACTAAATAGTAGGTTTATTGTGTAATACCATATTTTAATGCAAACTTTGACGATTCGCGTTGAAGTTCAGTTTTGCAACAATTAGTTTTATTAAAATTCACATTGGAAATGAAATTGTAGAGCAAAGCCTACAGAAATATCGACTGCAGCGTCGAAGATTGCCGCATCCTAGCAATTACAAGGAACTTTGCGGTATGCATCAATGAATACCTTCACCAGTTAAGTCGTGCAAATCTAGTTTGCGTGATTCCACCAGTCTGTCTTGTGTGTTTGATGTATAACAGGGTCGCAAATCTCATCACGTTTTGCGGTCACACGACAACGTAATACCTCGACGTAACTCTCAACCTTTTTCGTTAATAATCCATAAGTTCAATAAGTTATATTATCAAAATTCTAATGCGTCTTCATGCTTCGCGTGGTCTAACCGGATACTAAGGCACATTGAGAAAAAAACGGAAAATCGCGACGCGAATAATTCAAAAACGCTGAGAGAGTGAAAACGCGAGGTGAATATGCGTGCAGCGTGTTCCACACGCGTAGGTGTCCTGCATATATAAAGCGACGCCGCTGGGATTTCGTGCTGTAACTCATAAAATTTTGATATAGCGCGCGTTGCTTGTAGCCAACCAGCGACCCGCGCGGAAACTGTTACGCATGTGTGCACTTCGCATCGTCATTTTTTCATTACCAACCACACGTTTACGTTTTCTTTACAATGTTTACCAAATGACATTAACGAGAGAAGTGCGACGGCATATAATTTTGTGAGCTGTGCGTAGCGGTTCCTGTTTTATTTGGGGATCTGTGTAACGGAATTGATTGAGATGTCAGGCGATATTAAGTAATTCATTAAGAATACTATACCTCGATTGGCCAATAAAAAAACAAAAACTAACGATGATTAGAACTTACATAATTATGCAAATACTTGGAATTGTACTGTGTTATAAGTGCTATTAACAATGTTGCTGTAATAATAAAGAGGAGAAATTCTCGAGATACCGGATGATCGATGAAGTATATAACTGGTTATCCGGGAATTTACTGCCTAATCTTTGGGAAGTAAGAAAATGTAAGAAAGAAACTATTATAATTGTAGAACTTCGTGACGATCTTGATAGAAGAGAGTTACCAGCTCCCCGTCATCGACGCAACACAATAGTATGCCTTGGTTACTGGGTAACAAAGCTGTCGAGTATTTTTCTTTTTTTTATTATTATTGCTTTTAACGACTTTTTGCGGTCTTATAATGCTTCTCTGATTGCAAACTTACTAAAATTGCTCTTGATTATTGATCAATAATATTATAGTATTGCGGTTGCGTTGATAAATTTTAAAATATTTGACTTAAAAATGCGCGTTATGATGATTAAGTTTCTTGAGCAAAAAGAATTGTGTCCTCATAAGTCAATTCCATTTTTCCTACACACTTTATACGAGAAATATTTATCTAGCTCTGAATAAAAGTTAATAAGTTTAGCAGATAATTTACAGTGGCTTACGTAATAAAACAATACTTGACATTTTTTTCCGTAAAACTCTGGATGATTTTCAACTTAAAAATTTTACAAAGAAAATATTGACATAAAATTCTGCTCGGAATAGTGAGAAAAAGTATAATAAAAAGATTGGACAAAAATTCATCATAAATTAATTTGAAAAAACCTAGGCAATGTATGCATGTACCAATTTTTCAAGCACTAAATATGCATAGGCGTTTAGCACAGAAGAGTAAGACTTAAGACTCTTCTCTTCCGCGATGCTCGTTACGATCACTAACATGATGAGGACTTCTTATAAGTTTAAAGCAAATTCTAAGTGCGGCGCATTAAGCTTTTGCAAATCTAGCATCCGCTTCGTTATTCATGAGAGGCAATATCTTTGACTTTAACTGACGAATAATTTTGAATTGCATCTCATTTCATCACGATTAATAATAAGAAAAGTTTACAAATATCTTTCTAGAAATGTTGATTGACATATTGTGTTAAAAGTATAGAAAGAAAAGATATACACGTAATTTACCAATCTTTTGTTTACAATCGATTGTTATGACATTTTTATCGGAATACATATATGCACGCATCTGTCAGCAGTGCACTATTTTGTAAAAATAGTAATATCTAGTTATAAAATAAGAATACTTCAGAAACGTGATTTCCAGTCATTGAACTATGTGATTCTTCGTAGAAATAGATTTATAAATAAATTTTTCTCTGTCGGACGTTTTCAGTGAGAAATGTAAAACATCGGGAAGATAAAAATGTCTTCATTAACTCTTCTTCATTCACGATAAACAGCATTTCAAGATAATTTTCCGTGAATTATTTTGTTTGTGAGCAACTTTAAATTTATTTCAATATTGAAAAAATTAGGAATTACAAGTACAACCAACACAAATCAATATTTTATATAAGATATTTATTTCAGGGCAAAACTAAAAATATTTCAAGCAGAAAAAAGAGGAAGATTAAAGCTTTTATCCGTTCATAAAAAAACACTCTTTCAAAGCCAGATAGTAAAGATAAAGTCAAAAATCGAATAACATTCCGTACCGAAAGCTTTCTAGCTACCCCCGTAGCAAATTCGATTGACATCGCCTAACTTTTTAATTTCCCCGTGGACGTGTATGCGTGAGTGTGCATCTGTGACTGTACAGCAGTCTTATGAATATGCAAAGCGTCCTTTCTCTATTTTTTTCTTAACTGCTCTTTTCTTCACTTATTTTTTCACGTGACCCTCATTTCGCTAGCAAACGACAATGGAGCTTTTGTGCAGAGATCGGCTATTCTTCTGAATTCGGGTTAAAGTATGAATTTCATCACGCCGAAGGCGCGGACATGAGAGCGCCTCGTTTTGCCATTTTTGCCCGAAGGTTTCCTGTCACGTTTCGCGGTCAAAATGTCTTGTCCTTATTTCGCACAAAGACTACTATTTTTTAGCATCCAATGTATGGATTTCAACTCTGAATTGTAACACTGTAGATTAGTCCCCTCTTAAATTGTTTTCGGTGATATCTTCCAAGTACCACCTACTCTGCAGTATAAAGTATTGATTGTTGTCCAGTTTCCACTGTTATACATTTTGAATCGCTAGCTATTATGTAATTGATGTAAAAGTACCAAAATACATGTGAAACAAAAAAAGGTGTTTAGTCAAGGAAAAATCCACTTAATCTACGTCAAGCAACGTTGTCGCGTGTACTCGACATATTTAAAGTTAGAGTGAGACTAGCATGACGCGAAAGTCGCGCAAGTATAAAGCGATCGCACAACGACGGTAAAAGCGTGACGGATGCGAAGTAATTCTCGGTGCTTGCGCGTGCGATCATTATTCATAAGCTTGCGCGCACGAGTTGGCGGCCTTCCCACGCAAAACAATTAGGCACACATCAAGTTTCCAAATCGCGTGGGAGAGAAACACACAATTCGCTTAATAGATCCATATAGTGTATGTCCTACAGTGGTATAAGCTAAGTATCTAAATAATCTTGACACTGATGAGGCCGGATCGTAATTTGAGACTGATTCTGGCTTAAAGTTCGATATCCACCGCATGCACATTATTAGTTTGCTTCGATACGAGTGGTGTTCGTCGTGCGAAAATCAATTTTTGAATGATTCAGATGAAGCTGTGATTCGATGGACAATTACTTATCTTTTGAAATTTATCACGAAAATTGAAGTATTGCGGTTTGCGTCTTTATATTTTTGTAAAGTCACGAATCGCAAAATAGGATGCGAAAAATGGATGAAAATGTAAATCGATGCATGCTTACGTGGTATGTTATTTATAAAAACTATAAAGCTTTCCGCTTTCGTTTAAAATGCGTTTTAATAAGATTAATTTAAAACGAAATATGTGATATCCTATCTCTGTTGGTGTGACTTATCATTTTCAATTAACAAACGATCATTTGTTTCCATCTTTTTTACTTATACACAAAAAAAGATACTCGCAATATCGATAATTGTTTGATTAGAAATTTAGTTATAATTATTATAATTAATGAATAATACTTATAAGGGAACATTCCCAATCCTCCGCCTCTAATTTCGCTGTAATTTGGATATGTTATAGCTTATTGAAAAATAAAAGATACGTACTTTTTTTTATCGGTGGAAAAAGCTTTCGAAAGAGTGAAAACCATCTTCGAAAATCACCCCTCAGAGCAGTTTTCTATCAATATTTTTAGTTTCAATTAATATTTTTCAATAGGAAAAAGAAACTAACTTCTATTTTATTTCATTGAAAAATATCAATTGAAACCAAAATATAGATAAAAAACTGCATTGAGGAGCAGTTTTCTATCGAGAGTAGTTTTTACCTCTTAGAAAGCTTTTTCCGCCAATAAAAAAACACGTATTTTTCATTTTTCAATAAGCTACAACGTAACCAAATTGCGGCGAAATTGGAGGTGGAGAGTTGGGAACGTTCCCTTGTTAATTGATTTGATTTGAACGATAAGTAAATGAAAGTGCATAATTGACTTTATTTTTTTATGGTTAAATAAAAAATAAAGAATATTTATCTATAAATTATGCATTTGCACAATCAATGCTTAAACATATTACTCATTATTTTTATCTCTAGTTCATATATAAATTTCTCGAGTTAGTGAAAGAAAAGAATCTTTCCCAAAAGTCTAATTGTAAAATAACAATCATTTTTTATGTATAAAAAGAACTAAAATATATTTTTTCAATAATCAATTATACAGAAAATGAGCATGTAATTTTTTTACTCGACTTGATGGTTATATCTATTTATTCTACTAATTTGATGACAAAATGCTTGGATATGTGTAATTTTCCGTAACTTCTTTAACAATACTATTATTTGAATTTAATCCCGCAACAGCCAATGTGCACACAACTCCAACAATTCGTTAAAATCAATTTGACAAAAAGAGGTCGAGAAAATTTCATTCTAGAAATACAGAACATAAGCAAGTTAAGCAAAGCCACAAACTTGCATAAAACTACGGTGTATAAAGTGAAGCGAATCCCGTCGACGCACAAAGTCAGCATAACACAGCATTAATCTTTTGACGCTTTCTGTTGCAGCGAGCACTCGATCAGCACGCGAGTCGAACGTCGAGGTCGACCGATACGCTGCGAGTGCGGCGAGGTTGCTAGGCCATCAAAATTATCACCACGACGGGATGAAGATACCTCGAGAGGTACACGTACCACTATCACAACTACTATCACGCCATTGCAGATTAGCTAGAAGAGGCAAACTCGCTCTGTCTTCGAGCGTTCTTCCAGCACTAATTATTTGGATTATGCTTCTTACTTGATCTATTTTGTAGTTAAATCTATTCTTTTACCCAGAGAATTGTTTGTTTTTTAAAACTTCGTCAAATAAGCCTATGATTTCAATAATTATGACAACTAAAAAAATAATCACACGAAAATGTGCAGGTTTTATAAAAAATTAATAACAAAAAACGTTGAAAAATGGCTCATTAATGGTTAACTTTGAAGCCAGTTTCTATACATTTTAACTAGATTTAATTTTTTTATTTCGATTTCAATGCACTAATTTAAATTTAAGTCTGCCTAAATTTAAGTTCTACTATTTATTTATAACTAGTTGCTGAAATACACTTGATCAGAGATGTCATAGATGCAAGTTTGGTTTTTTATAAAATGAAAATTGAAACGCTAAGATTAATGTACCTCCGTAATGAAAATTTCATAATCATCAATGATATATTTAGAGCATTTGTTTGCATCTTACAATAAATGCATTCTCTTTGAATTTTCAAACGCCTATTAAAAATATGAAAGACATACCCGATGTTCTAATTTTGTATATCAAACGAATTACTGATTGATTTATACTTATTCACTTTTCGTAATACCACTCTGAAAATTATAGTCTAGGGGCCATGAATCTTACCATAGCCGGTAGATGTGTTAAATACCTAAGTTTTATAGTATTCTGACCTCGTGAATTCCAATTTCTAGGGTATTTAGCTGTACAAGGCGACTTCCAATTATTTATTAATAATTTAATTGCTTAAACCCTAATAAATCTTTTGGTAATTAAGTTAAACACTCTGTAAGCATAAAAACTTATTATGTATTTCATATAGAATAGGTAGCACTTTGAAAATTTGAAAAATATTAATTAGAAACCGAGATATGACAGTGTAACTAACAAAACTACGTGACGTCGGACTTTTTATTTGTTTAAATCGCTGTAATTTGGCTTCTGAAGAACTTACAGAAACCGTTGACCAATTAATCAGTTCCTTATTTTACAAGAAATCTGCCGCTTTTTTCCAATTGCAAAAATATTCGTTAAAACGGAAAATATTACAATTTAACAAACATAAAAATACAGCGCCGCGGAAAATTGAATTGTTTAGACCACTATCCGCTTTTTTATAATCAAGTTATAGGTGTTGTCAAATAACCAAATGATTTGCAATTTTATAAGAAATACATGGCTTCTTGGTTGATGTAAAAATAATAATTTTGACCTAAAATATAACAAAATTAGTGCGAGACTTACTTAATTCATTATATTGCTGGCTCTGAATAATATTTTTATAATTTATTAATATGTATATATTCTTGGCAAAATTCGTAATTATCCTATGTTTTAAAAGCTCTAGTATATTCAATGAGATAAACGATTTTGCGACATACATGAATGCGTTCTTCATAGTTGCATCGTTTTCTCTATTTTTAGCTGTAATTGATATTTTGTATTATAATATTTAACATAATAAACAATTTGATATGGTAACATATTCTAAGTTGCTATTAGCACTTATTAGCGTTTTCAAAGTATATATATAATTCCTATTTATGTCGTTTTTGTAAGAAAATTGGTTCGGATTGAAGATATGAATAAAAAAAATCATAATAAATTTGGCAAGAAAGTATGACCGCATACATATCATTTTTTAAATGTGTATTGCTTAGTGAATTGTTTTGGCACTTTTGAAAATACTATGTTTTTGCTTTATTTTCTAAAAACCTCAAAAGTTTTTGACAATGAAAATATCGATCACCGCTAAAAGTAGCACGAATAGATAGAAAATGATGCAACGACAAAGAATGCACTCATGTATGCCGCAAAATCGTTTTTCCTATTAAAAGTACCCGAGCCTTTAAAACATACGACAATTCCGAATTTTGCCAAGAATATATACATATTAATAAATTATAAAAATATTATTCAGAGCCAGTAATATAATGAATTAAGTAAAGCCATGGGAAGATTGCACGTCGCTTTAGACGTTGTAGATATAGCCGTATTCCACTCTTGCGCTAATTTTGCTATATCTTGGGTTTAAATTAGTATTTTTACATCAATCAAGAAGCCATGTATTTCTTATAAAATTGCAAATCATTTGGTTACTTAACCATACCTGTAATTTGATTATAAAAAGATGACAGCGGCTTAAGCAACCAAATCTTCCGCGGCGCTGCATTTTTATGTTTGTTAAATTGTAATATTTTCGGTTTTATAGAATATTTTTGTAATTGGTAAAAAGCGGCAGATTTTTTGTAAAATAATGAACTGATTGATTGGTCAACGTTTCCTGTAAGTTCTTCAAAAGCCAAATTGTAGCAATTTAAACAAATAAAAAGTTCGACATCAGGTAATTTTGTTAGTTAAACTGTCATATCTTGGTTTCTAATACTTGGTTTCTAATTGATATTTTTCAAATTTTCAAGTACTACTTATTCGATAAGAAATTTTCAATTAGTTTTTTTTTGCTCATGGAGTGTGTAACTCAATTACTAAAAGATTTATTGCGGTTTAAATAATTAAATTGTTAAAAAACAATTGAAAGTCGCCTCGTCCAGCTAAACCCCTTCGAAATTCGAATATAGGAGGTCAATACACGTCTAGAAAACTTGGGTGTTTAATGTGACCTCCATCGGCCACGGTAAGGTTCATGGCTCCTAGACTATTACGATGATGAAAGAACATAATTAGAAACTTTCTATTCAGAACAAATAAATTTATTTCTCAGTTCCCTTTAGGTTTCCCCGTCCACACATCATTCTCTTCTCATTTCGCTTCGCCTGCAGACATCATCGGTAATGGCACTCTCTGATTGGCCTACTTCCATTTCTCAGACTCGAAAGAGCTTCGTTTGTCAATTAAAGATGAACATTAAGATATTTAGATTCTCTTTATTTTCTCGATATTTTAATCTTACTCTTTGCGTCATTTCGACGAAAACAGGATACAACGAAAGAAAAAAATGTCGCGACAGAGTCGAAGTTGTCGCTGCCATATGGAGTAGCTGAGTAATTGAGAGCGCACTCGATATCTTCAACGAGTTTGATATTGTATTATTCTTGAAAAGCTTGAATTTTCATAAAAATATATTTTTCATAGAAATGCTGTAGTTTATTTTAAAGAAGAGGTGAAACGCTTATAACAGCAATATATTACAGTGTAGAGTTTGAATCGTAGAAGTCAATTTCCAATGATATCAATACTTTCAAGTGTAACGATCAATTAATCTACATAGAATATTGTTCACTATTTTGCAAAACGTGGATTAAATATTCGTTGGATGAGATTGAAAACGGAACAGCTGAGGGAAGTTACATGATATCACAGGCTGTGATTATAGCAATACCAAAAGAAAAAATGGCAGGTACTATAAAGTTATTGTGAAAAAAGTCTGTTAAAAAGTGCATTATAAGTGTGCCTAAACGTTCAGCATGTAGACGATTGTGTACTGTTTTATTATACACACAAACTATTATAAACAGTAATACGACATAAATCAGTGTATATCAATTCTCATGCTATGTTACTATACTCAATAATTTGTGTGTATCAAAAACCGTGCACAGTTATCTGCTTGCCAAACGTTCAATTTCTTGGAGAAATGTAATATTTTGAATGGAGATGAAGTATTTGAAAAGAGTTTGATTTTGCGTCATTTAGCTTTGAATACATATCTACTAGTTCATAGAAAAAGAACATAGTGAAAATTCAGAGAGGTTGGATTAATATCATTGTTAAAATTGCATTGCAAATTTTATTTAGCATATATAATAACATAAAAACAAGACAGACATCTTGAAATTGTAAGCATGCGTATGATATTGAGACGCACCGATTTGTAAATTGTAAGGTGAAGCGTGTCTGTCTGTGTGTAGTATGTGTACATGCACGTGAGTGGAAAGACTGTCAGTATACCTCTTTGCTGAGGTTCGCACGATAAAGCGATCGGAGACGACGCCCTTGTTGAGGGAACAACATATATATAACAGAACCAAGTGCAATGAGAAACTTGACGTTGTGGAAGGGTACCTTTGAGACCCTCTTTATTTCTTTTCGAGGTCAGTGCATCGTCGTGTAATTGGGGATTTTTTTTATATATGCTACATTCTTTATTCTTCAAAGGCTTTGTCGTTTTTAACAAGTTTCTTTCTTGCTATCGATGCACATGTGTGCTTTATATGAAAAAATAGTTCAGCTTTCAAATTGCAATCTCACTTTATTGTTGCAATAAACGTTTGCATGTTACTAATTTTGAAAGATATAGTATCGAGATAATATCAGCTAAATATTAAAAATAGAATATACTATATAATTAACTTGAAAATAATCCATGAATTTACAACAATAAGTAACATTCTATGATAAATACAGATTATAAAAATAAAAACTATAAAAATGGTTTTTTTTATTCAGGAAATGCAACAAAAAAATTATCTGTGACATTTTAATGAAGGAAAAACATGATAAGAAAAGCACAAAGAATTAATATTATGTACGACGAATATATAGTTAACATCAGCGAATACATAAAACATCATTAAATAGTGTTATAAAGTAAAACTTTCTTTAATTTCTTTCAACTGTTAAATTTTTATACATAAGTGAAATATGAGCAATATTTATAATAAAATACTGTTTCGGTATATTCCTAGAATATTTATAATTAATTTATTACTAGAAAACCAACTATTTAACACAAAAAGTTAATAATGAAGGCAAATTGAGATTTGATAATCAAACAAATTATTAAGGAATCTTTAATATATTAAGTACATGCAATTAATGAAATGAACTTGGTATTTTTTTCGTCATTCAAATGTTAGTAAATTAAGGTAATAATATACAATTCATCGGAAATTAAAGCACTTGATTGAATCATTCATTAAATTAAAGACACACTGCCCATGGTTTTATAACATATCGGTAGGCAGAAGTCTCTTATACAGTTTGTAAATTTATAATAAATTGATATCGAAGTTCAAATATTATTGGCTTTGTAAGATGAGAGTTTTTCTTTTCTTTCCATCTCAAAATAAAGTAAACTAATTTTGCATATCTTTTGAAAATTTAAAAATCAATATCGATCGTTAAAGAAAGTCTAAATTTATTACTAAGTATTTTATTCTATTATTTAGAAAATGTCATTGCAGCTTGCAATATTCGTAAATATGAAATATGGATCAACTAACGTTAGTAGAAAAAATGTGATATTACTTATGATTGAAAAAAATAGTACTGGTGTAATAAGATGTAATAGATTTTTGTAATTGCTTGATTTTATTTATATTATTCTAAGCAACAGTTTTATAATAATTTAAGTTAAAATAAGAATAATTCAAATACGGCTTTACTGCTATAGAATCTTATGTAGATAATAAATGTTTGATCCATTTGTTATTTTATTCAAAAACCATTAAAATGTATTTTATAGTTTCTACTTATTTATGATGGTAAATATACGACTCCGTCATTGGTGAAGATTATTTGAGTCACAATTAGTTAACGATGATAAATGAAAGCAGTTATTACTTTTTAAAGTATAGAATTTGAAAATACTTATAAAGAAAAGAGTATTTTATTATTTATATTAAAGATTGAATTGCTTAATTAATTATTCATTAAATAATCACCTAAAACAATTTCAATTTAATGTTATAAAAGGGTATTTTATCAGAATTTTGTTTGTAATGATTAAAATCAAGTATATCAAAAATAAAAGGTAATAAAAATAAAAAACAGTAATTTAAGACACAATGTCTCGATATTTATTTCTAATACCTCTCGATCTAGCAGTCAAACAATTTTTATAAAATTACTATTTCATCCTGCATAGTTAAAGCTAAAATTTTGTTTAATAGACTTGAAAATTATCATTTGAATACTTTTTACTTCAACTGAAAGAAAATAACAATTTCTATTGCTTTGCCGTATAATCGATGGTTTGACCCTGGACTTACGTCAGATGTGAAGGAAGGTAGTTTGCGCGCTTAGAAGGGCGTGACCCACGACACCATTCAGCGATTGGGCGCGGTTTTTAAGTGACTAGGGTCGTAAGAAAATTTTCATTCCATTCCGCTGCCGTACAGTCATTGACTTGTTTAGAAAGTGGAAAGTGGCTAGCTTTGGAGAATACGCTATGTGCTAGTTCTCGCGAGGGTTGAAAAAGGTATTTTTAATATAAAAGTATTTCTTTTGATACATTTTCTTTCATCTTAAATAGATTATAAGTAAAATTATTAGATATATACATCTGTATTAGATAAATACGTCTGTCTATATTGCTTTTTTTACAGGAATTCATTGACTTCTGTTTGATTTGTTGAAACATTTTTAAACTTATTGGTGATGGTGTGTACGCGTGTTAGTGGTATTATTACATTCATCAAATCATTTGCATTTTATTTTCAAGATTTAAGATTATAATTCGACTATGAAAAAATATATTAATCTTTTCTATATCACACTTAAAATAAAGAAAAACACATCTAGAATCAAAAAGGATTTTAGAGAATGCTAACTATCTATCGATTAGCATTGTTATTTTTTAAGATTAGAATATACGAAAATATAAGTTTTCGTACTACAAAGAAAAAATCAGGTTGTAACTTTTTCTTATCATCATTTTATTATTCAAAGATCGCGGAAAAATAAGTTTTATTCTACTGAAAATGAGATATCCAAATAAAGATAAAAATATAGCACAGAGAATCTTAATAAGTAATAATTCAAAAAAATCTTTGAGCATTAGATGAGATGTTCACTAGGCAAATGACATCTCTTATTATGTCATGGTAGCAATGGTAATCTCGTGGAACTCACGCCTTTCTGGTCCGATAAATCAGTGCCACAACGTGTGATCGAAAGAGTCTCTAACGTATATTTGAAATTCTATCGAATTAATGATCGGCCTGCACGGAAAGGAAAATAATCCCATTGACTGGCGAGAGCAACAGCCTGCTGCTATAGCAATGAATATGATTTTCAAGCAGGTCAGCCGAGCAAAAGTTAACGATCTATGCCTTTAGCACTAGTCGCCTGGAACAACTTTGACCTGAATCGTTCATATTGACTATAACACCGACACGCTGACCGCCATCACCTGCCCTGGCATAGCGAAAATCGTCTGCTTACAAGTACGAGTTGTCTACTGGTGTATACTTGCTCCTATATTATTATTTTATTATGCATATGTAACTGTGTAATGAGTTTAACAAGATTCCCAATAGTAGTTTGATATTTACGTTATTTACATTTTTTATAATGTACTAAGCCAACAATTTAAATAACCAGTGCATTATTAAAATGCAAATTTGTATTATCGTCCAATCAATTTTTATAATTAACTAACGGATACTTTGGTTAGTCGTATACATATTTGCTTTATTTTATAACAGCTGTATTGCTGTCCAACCGATTGTACCAAGTATTATTACAAATCAAAAAACATATCAATTTATGTTGATATATTAATAAAATAATAATATAATGTAATATCATGAAAATTAGTAACATAATAATAATAAAACACATTCTTTCAAAATACTTGATCAACTATTTTCAGTATATGCTAATGACGTAAAAGAGTAATCTTAATGTAGTACTACAAGGACAAGAGCAACAGGTTTGTATATTATTGTGAATTAGTTAATCTAAAAAAAACAATCGTTATTTTTTACTAGAAATGAAAATGTTTTTTTGATAAAATAATCTTAATTTAAGCAAGACAAAGTTCAGTAGTGAGAAAGTAGCCAACGTATGAAAAAACTGTTTTCATAATTAATGTGTTGGTAACAATTTTGAATTACCTGGTATAACTGAAGAAGAACTACATTCAAATAAAATTGTTAATCAACAGAATAAATTTCTTTCTGTATCTTTCGCTCTATTATAAATTCATAAATAAATGAACTTACCGTATAATGCGTTGGTGATGTTTAATAACATAATTAATTGGCTGCATGTAAGTGTGCTTTTCCGTAATTATTAGCTAAAAAGTCTGACTGAATAACTGAGCATTAAATTATTGTAAAATATATATTGTCAGTTATAATAAGGAACGTAAAGTAGAATAAAATAAAAATTGAATGTATGTAAATTACTTTTTTGTTATTAAAAAATCACTGAATGATTTCGATAAGATATTTCAGAAGTAAAGCATGATTTATAATGTATAATACGAATGTGGGAATAACAACTTGGTACAATTTCTTTGCACTGTAACTGTATTTTGATAACCCGAGTGGTATATCATTTTCCTAACTGAATTTAATAGTGTCTAAAGTGCTAGAATATACATAATATATATAATTTTAGCATTTTCATTATAAAATCATGAAACTTACTTGTAACATATATAAATAAATAATAATTTTTGAATGATATTCTTTGTAATTTTAAAGTCACATAACCTACTAAACATTCTACCTTTGCAATAGTAGAAACAAGTTTATCACCTCAAATCACCAAATAAAAGAATAAATATAAGCTTGTAGTTTTACAGCGACAAAATCCAGAGGCAAATGAGCCATAATCTCTGTTTCAGCGTGGACTATTTTTAGAAAACCGTATACCGTATTCTGTTACAACAAATAGTTTTAATACTATTTAGACTGTTTTATATGAATATTTAAAAGAGCGTTATATAAAAATATTATTTTATTTTTAAAGATAAATAAATAATGTTCTATTTATAAATTATTTACTTGAATGTTTTACTTTGGTTAAATCTCTTAACTACAAGTTAAGCAAGCGTTAATAAACAATTTTAGGTCTAAAATATTGAAAATTTAGTTATTTTTAAGAAGTAGCTAATTAAATTGGTCGAAGAGTTGTTTGATTCTAAACTAAAAACCACTTTTGCATAAACTTAAAAGTTAATTTATACTTGTACAAACAAGCCTTTTTCCATCGATGATAAATTGAGACCCATCATAAAAAAGACTGTCTGTTTTTCGATTCCATCAAAATGTAAAATTATAACAAATAAGCCTCAAAACCCTAAATAAAATAACTACAAAAATCAATTTGATTATTCTTTTTCGTTATCTGAAAGAACGTAAACGATTTTTGTATTAAACGTTAAAAAGCGTTGAATACATGTAAACTATACATGTGTTAGAACCTAAAAATATTAAAAATCAATTGTTAACATTTTTTTATAATTCTCTACTTGCTAACGAAAAATAATTAAGGATCTTTCTTATATTAGACCGACATTAAAAAAAATGTTATATGTTCATGTATTTTGTAAAATAATCCATGTAATGAATACTTTTTAACCTCTTTTGTATATAATTACGGGTACAGCTAAAAGATATAATATTGTAAATAGTATAAATGTGTTATGTTTTCCACCCTCGCTTTACTCGAGCGTAAAAGCCACACAAGACAAAAGTCTACTTTCCTACATTTGTATCGTAATGTACTATTTCACATAAAAATCCCCATGCTCATTATATTTAAAATCAATACATATGTTAGTTTCCATATTTATATATAAAATACGTTGTTTTTGATCAGTATTGAAATATAGTAATTGCACTAGGCAAATTAATATAATTTATGCGAACTAACTAAGTATGAAATTAATGAATGAAAATCTGTGCAAAAGTATAGTAATCTCATCATAATTTTTATCAGTAATATATGTAAGAAATACACGAGCTATAAATTTTATTGTACTGCAAATATTCTATATTGTGAAATTTTTTCATTTGGAACATGGAATGTTGGAATGAAATTTAAGGCAATCGTCCACTGTTGCCAAAACGATCGATATTGTCCGACGATGCCATTGTCAATTACTTCGGTGAGCCAAACAATTACTTTATATAATTAAATCTCGGCAAATGGCCTTGCAAATGATTTATTAAAATATTTTCTGACTTTATTTATTCTACAAAACAAACAATAAATTTTATTCTATTTTATCCTACCGTGAACAATAAATCAATAATCATACAAGCATTTAACTAAAATAAATTAACTAAGACTATTTTGTTACGCCCTAAAGCTGCGACAAGAAGAATGAAACCGTAAAATACGACAAAGAAAGAGAAAAAATGAGCCTACGCGTACGTGCTTGAGCTTTCAATTTGACTGTTACTTTCTATCGGGAAGACTTGTGCCTTGAAAAATCGATTCCAATTGTCATGACAATTTGGGACAAATTACAAACGATGCACTAAAGGATGTAGTTATGTGGTCTTCAAATGAATTTTGGTTTTTTTTTCCTTTTATTCAGCGTGACCGTTTTTTCGAGAATTGAAATCTTTTGTTATTGACGTTTTCAATAAGTTCATTAGAATTTCGAAAAAAACAAAAACTTGTTACTTAATTTTTTTGTGTTATTTATCGCAGTATTGATTATTATTTTCTCTTAACCATTGTTAGTTTGTAATAATCAAATTATATTTATTTATTTATTTCCTAGCTTTACGAGAGTATCCACTTACTTAAAGGAAAGGCGATCCGAAACGAACAGTTTCTTCCATCAGCGAGAATTACCCAATTACCGCAAACTTCACCCATACTACACAACACCTGCCGCTCAACGAAGAGAAAAGAATACGTAATAAGATCGGAGTCTCCCCGTATGTTGTAAGAATGGAAAAAGTTTCAACAAACTTACTACGAGACGTGAGAGGATGTTAACGTGACGAAAATTGACTTACTCAGAGAAGAACGACACCTTACCACTAAAATAAAATTAGATGTCACCCCGTCAATGGTTACATTGGCCAGATGGGAACAATATATATATGAGGGAAATAAGTTTACACATTTGGTTTTACCAGGTTTTGCCGTGGTAATTGCCGCTTTTCAGAACAATATTTGAACTGTTTTTAAGATTTTATTCAGCTTCAGAAATAAATAGTACGTTTGAATGAATAAATTATGATACGCGTAGAAGAATGAATCTGAAAATTAATGTGTATGATGAACAAACCGTAAAATTAATACGTAAAATCGCTATCATATTAGTCTGTGCGATAATAAATTTAGCTATCCGTAATTCACAACAACATAACCTATCACTCGTAAAATTCAATAAAATAGTTTTAAAAACTTTATCTAACAAATACAATTAAGCAGAATTAATAATATACCTAATAATATCTGTTAATTCTGCTACCATTCAATTACAATTACAACTATAGAGAATCTATACCTCATGGTCAAAACATGCGCGCATCAATCGTAGTAGTTGGATAAACGTTGCACTGAGTTAGTGAGAGTAAGATGAAGAGATGACACTATGGCCTTTCGAATCAACTGCATTTGATAGATTGATCCTCACGGCTGTTCAATGAGTTATTGTGCTCTTAGGATGCTGTCTATTAATTAGAGTTTGAAATATTCAAATTTGTAGACTGAGGCGTAAATCAAAGGCCATATTATATAATTTGATTAATAAACGAAAACATTATTTTATTAGACAAAAGATATGATCAGTTATTATAAAATGATTTTTTATATTTAAAATCCACTTTTATTGCTCATTTTCTTTCTTTAACTTTCCTAATAGTTGAAGGACGTTGAAACACTCCTTAATGAATTGAAAATATAAAATATATAATATATTATTTAAGTTTCTTGTTTCTAATCTATGAAAAGATGTTTAGATATTCTTGTAAAAATATACAAAGTTTTCATTTTTATGAAATTTGTGCAACAATAAAATAAAAAATTAGGCGATGTGTACATTAAATTGCAGAATCGACTAAATGCTTGCTTATCTGAGCACACTTTTTATAAAAAACGATTGAATTTGGAGTACCTTTAACGGTTCGTAAAGGTGGACGTGAGAAACGGGCGCAAATAGACCTCTATACACATGTATAAATATACAACCAATGAAGAACGTTTGTCGTGACTTCGCTCTAATAGTGTATTTGAGTTATAGATTACAGGTGCTTGTAATAATTACTATACATAAATCATACTGTCTAAAGTGCAACTACTCAATTGGGATACATGGTAATGTTTTAATTTTATAAATGACCGCTATAAGTTGCAATGAGTATCAATACTACAACACTGTACAGTATAAAAAAAATTGAAAAATAATGTTGATGTCCTTTGACTGTTTGTACTTTTCTGGTTCATAAGGTGTAAGCTGATTGTTTTTAATATAAATATTTTTATTGGAATGGAATGCAAAAATTAATTACTTTTTTCAAATGATCAACTTCGTTTATATTTATTTTATATTTTTCAAATATGAATTTCAAAGGTATAGAGCTAAAAATTATTGCAATTATAAATACACATTCATGAATGCGAGGATATGATGACGAGGAACAATAACGATAATTAATATTTTATGAAAAATTTATTTTCCATCGAAACGAGATACATTTCTTTAAACATTTTATCGCGTTTTACTTACAAGACTTTACAATTAATTGAAAAGTAATACAAGAAAATAAAATTGTATAAAATAAATAATCGTTACATTTATCAATAATGTACATTTGGCAGTATGATACTCAAATTTAGCAAACAACACGGATTCAAATTTGATATCGATTCTTATATCAGCAATGATTAACAGTAACGGAAGCGCAATCAAACGGCTCAGCATGATATATTTCCTTTGGAGGAAACAGCACTAATTCATTTCGAATGAATCAAGAACAAAGTTCTTTACTTACCAAGGTGAGCGTACAATGATATATGCTTTCATCTTGATGTTACGTTCATCCATAACAATTGTTGATTGCGTTACTTTTATATAAAAATAGATTTTTGTTTATAACTTGCCATAGCAATAGTGATGAAATTAAAAGCTACGAATGAGTAAAGATTTTGTAACTAAGGATAATTTGAAAAAAATTACAAAAAATGTAATATAATAATTAATAATAATAAAAATCAAATAAAACTTATATCGTCGTTCAAGTTGGTAATGATTTCGAGTTTTTTCAATTTTACACTGTAAACTAATTTACTTTAAATTAATTGTTTTTATATTTTCAGAATTAAATTATCAATGACAATGTAACAAATTATGACAAATTAAAAAAAGTAATGCAAACATACTTGATAAATTCATAAATTTCGCTCGCTCGAAAATTCTAATCGCAAAGAAGGTGAATTGTATTGTGAAAGTCATGTCTTAACATTTAGATTAATTATAAATTTTAATAGGTTCTTGATGTTTTTTTACAGACATATTTACAATTCTTGTCATCTTACATAGAAACCTATATTGACATGATTTATCTCGTCAATCTTATTATTTTAGTTTAATTACGTAGATCTTTTTATAAAAGGTTATGAGATTTGATACGAAGATCGGGTATAAAAGGTGCACGTAGAATTCAGACAACAACCGTGTTTATTTTTAATATTTCTACCAACAATTTACAACCATGTTAATGGCAAACTGTCATAGACTAAATCTCATACGTAAACGCTTTCATCACTCAGAAAATATTTTTTCAATGATAATCCGAAATACTTTGACAGCAATTAAACTCTTTATTAACTATGAGTCTCTAAATTCTGTTTCATGGAGTATTTCGTAACAAATATTTTAATGAAGGATATCTGCAATTTCAACATAATATAAACGTGCACTTGGTATACCGAGGGTCTTCGAATTATCAGGCACTCCGCTGAAAATTCACCAACAAGAATAGGTCTATTATTATTCATTCCATTATAATTGATCCTAGTTATCTTTGGTACGAGTCTTTCCCATACATTCTTAGTTTGTGACGCGCACTCACAGTTAAAAATTTAACTAAAATATAACGCAACGTACAATGTTAAAGTTTGTTTAAAGATTTATTCAATTAAAAAAGTATAAAAAAGTTATTGTATGTCAAGTTCATTCTTGTAAAACAGGGAAAAATGGCATATTTTTGAAAATAAAATGTTCAATACACGCAGAGTTATGAAATTCTTTTATGATTACATTTAAAATAATGGAATGTATAATCGAAACGTGTGAACAGTTAGTTATTAATTGTGTAAAAACAAAAATATTGTGTCCCGTCATTTTTCAAATCGTATGCAATAAATAGTTGAAATTGTAAAAATTAATTCACTTACATTAACGATTTTCGTGTAATACATTTAATATCATGAGTATAACTTGATAAATTATCGTTTCGATTATACAATTTCACAGCCGTAAATTGAATCTCTTTACATTGGCTAGTGATAAAATTATTAGTAAATTGTGGCAATATAAATTGACTAACTGTATGTATGCACAAAGAAATAAATCAAGAGTATGAAAAGAAAACTCAAACTCAATATTAGTTTCACTAAATGCCATCAGAATAATATATGCCCAGGAATTTTACTTACATCGTACATTATTTACAGATATATATATATATATATATATATATATATATATATATATATATATATATATATATATATATATATAATTTTTATAACTGCCTCCTATGTCGAAGAATAACTTTCATAGATGTTATAGAAATTATGTATTAAGCTTTTTTTACAGCTCTACTAGTATTCTCGAACAGTTTTCCACTGATTTACAAAAATCGCCGAGGGAAACGAAGTGTCAGTCCAGGCAATAACTATGTACTAAATACAAACACACTTCACGGCTCGCATCTTCCTTTTCCAATAACTGCAAAAGTCTTTATTTCAAAATTTTTTACATCGCATTTCTAATTTTCCTTTACTACCCTGATGATCCTTGCCAATCCAAACTGATTTGTTAACAATGTTTTAACCGCTTTTTGACTCGTTAATCATAAAAATAAGATTGTCTGCATTTTAGATCGTACCGTCTCATTAACTAAAATTCGAAACGTATAAACTTCTTTGATCAAGTAGTTCGATGAAAATCTAAGTTTACCAAAACATTAATATTTTTCATCTAAAAACAAAATACCAAACAAGAATTTTTCTAAAAATCTATTTAATTTCAACCTATAAAATTTATTGATTAATACCGAGAAAAAATGATATGCCTAAAATTGATGTTCTTAAAATCAAAGTTCTTTGTTGTAACAGTACGATCAAAGGAGTAAACAAATTCTCCCATCGTATCATGACGTCAAATTATTATCTTCCGCTTTCACACGCTATTAGCAACAGACGCGCCATATGTACAATATTTTGAGTTATACATAATTCAAAAACAGTACTTTCGTGAGGTGACCTCGGGTACTGGACTTAGGGGTCGGCCAGCTTCACGGGACACGACCCCTTCTTCCTGTCAGCCATAGTAATAACTGGTCTTGTTGCCTGTCAGTCCAGTTCGTGAACTTTCAGCTCTTAGAATTGTGTGTAAACTATCTGTGCCAACCATATAATTACCCAAATCCACGCGTACTCCGGTACCCATAGTATGTGTCGTTATTAGTGTGCCAGTATTTGGTGCTAATGGTATCCTTGTGTCGGTATAGTAACGCTCTCCGTGCAGACGCTCGGCTAGCTGTGTCTCTGGCAATCTATGAAATAGAAAGTTGGTTTTAAGTGCGACATTGTATAAATGATTTGTTTTTAAGCCATAATAAAAAAATTTATGTAGCTTAGTATATTTCACCATCAAAGTGTTGATAAATCATAGAAAAATATATCTGTTCTGGAATGCTTATAAAGTTTAATTTATTTTTTAAGTTTTAAAAAAACGAAAGAGTGAAAAATAAATCCACCTTTTCAATGAAATAATCCAGTATATGTCTTTCTATGAATCATAGTTTCAGTTATTACGTGTAGACTGATATAACGTTGAGATTGCCACTTGCGCACAAGTTGATGGTATCTAAGATAGGTCAGACGTACGCGCTATACTTTACCACCGCGTTATAAAAGTAAAAGCTTTCTGAGCTTTTATAGAATCATAAAGTACTTTTAATTAAGCATTACGCTTCTTACCACAAAGATCATAGTGATCCAATTAAAACCAACATCAATTGTAATAAATAGTATAAACTTCGTTGAAGTACGTCATTTCAATAAATATTAGAAATCTTTTAATACCGGTTTTCAAAAACAAATTAAGAAAAGCTTTAAAGTATAGGGTCCAAAAAATTATGGGATACCTAGTATCTTGCATAGGAACTGGCACAGGAGTGGTGAGATCGATATCCGCGTCGATCTCTGAGATGTCATCGGTGAAGCCGTTGGGTAATGTCTCGTTGTTCGCGTGAAACTTGGCGTCGCGTTTTGCCCGGTGACGACTCAACAAGAGCCGACCGATCACCAAACTCAGCAGTAATAGAACTCCAAGTGCTACTGATACAATCACGTATAGGTAGAACTTTTCTTGATTGTCTGTGAATAGTCGAGCAAAAACTTTTATCATTATTGTTCTTAAAGTTTGAATATTATTTCTAGCTATTTTGATCATTAAAATAGCGATAACTATAAATAATGATGTTTCTATTCCATTATTGATTACTCAACTATACATGTTCTAGATAAAAGTTGAGAGTCGTCACCTCAGATATATTTAATCGATAAAAATGGATATTGGATGATTTTATAAAAACAAATGCGGGTCGAATTGCTTAAACACTCATTAAATATGGTTAGTATCAAATCTACACAATTAGAAAATACATGCAAATTTATTAAAACTATTCTACTATGAAAAATTAAAAAAATAAATAAATAAGAACGTGAAATAAAGTAGCGGAAATATGGGCAAACACTTTCAACTAACAGAGATTCTAAATGCAAAAAGTTCAATATTATAATTCACGTCAAATCCAAGCAAGTAAACCAAACACTAAAGGCAAAACAATATCGTTTCTTGTCGCACACTCCATTTCTCGCTTTAGCCTTATAAGATATAACTGCGATACTGACCTTGACATCTTTGTTCAACAAATGCATGAAATACTTGAAAGTTTTCAAAGCTACTTAATGACTTCTATATAGACTTTTACTTAATTTGGCAGAGCGTAATTTATCTTTCTACCATAAATTCCGGCATTAAGCTCACGACAAACTTATGTATGTCAGATTATCTCGTTACATCTTGTCAAGTGACATTTCGAGGAAAATAAAAATTTCATCGGTCACGAAAGATTGTCATTTGAACAGAAAGAAAAGTAAAATTCCCATGACCCTAATAGCCAACCGTCCAAACAGCTATCAATAATCCTCGTGGTTCAGCGACCTCGAATCGATATGTCGGTAATGTAGAATAAACAACCCCTTTCCTTCATCGCGTTGTCATGAATACTCACGTGCGATAAAAGCGTAGGCGCTGATCCACTCGTTGATGTAGTTGGAAGTGACGTGATCCTCTTCGTCGGCTGCAGCTGTGCTGATGATGGTAGTGCAGTTGTTGGTGGTTGCGCTTGTCGAGGCCATCGATAGACGGCGCTTGAGCTTTCTATCCGTGCTACCGACTGCGTTCAGACTTTGTAGCCGCTTGCCTACTGTGTGTACAAAACCGACCGAGCCATAACATCACTTTTCTTCGCAATCCGATTTGTTTTTATCTTGTCTTGCCGAAATTTCTCTTGCAATGAAACGTTCCAAAAAAGCGTTTTATCTGGCAAATATAACGTCAAATTTCATCTGCATTTTCATTTTAACATATTGCAAAATATGTGTCCATGATAAATTTTCGATTATCGTGTAAAACTTGGTATACACGAAGAAAAATGAGATCGAAATGTACGACGTCGCCAAATATTGCATTGCTGCTACAATCTAATTTAGATACGAACTTGAATTGTCGTTCTAGAAAATCAAATCACAAGCACTGATATAACACGACAATTCAATGTAAATTCGGTTACCTAAGAAAATCTACAAGATGTAAAACTCATTTCTCAACAGCGAATTATCCTTATCCTCAAAACATGCAATTAAGAACATAAAATTATGTAAAAACTTTGCGGAGCGCTAAATTCGACGGTTTTAGAAATAATTACTTTTGTCGGGAGCGACTTAAACGAATTTTAATTTTTTTTCCTTTTTTGCATCGTTCTGCCCTGTTCGCGCATAATAGAGAGGAAAAACTCAGAGCCAGAGAAATTTCGGCGTTGAACTTTTAAGTGCCGAGATGCGCTTCCTAAAGAGAACTAGGTAGAGTCGGAAAAAAGCCTCTCGTTCGCTCGCGCGCTTGCGTATAAGAAATAAAAGCAGTGTATATGAGCTTGTGTGTATATATGTGCGGACGAGAGGGAGATTATGCCGTTAGCTCGTGGCGCAAGCTTTGTGCACAGTGATATGTACACGTATGCGTGCAGACAGACGTATGGATGATGTATACTAGCACCGATTAATCTACTGAACATTAAATAAGCCTTTTGATTCGTATTTACAGCTGGGCTTGTAATTATTTACAAAAAGGAGTTTGTTTCAATGGGCTTATAGATAATTATGTCAAGATCACTTCCTATATTTTTGTTTTGTGGAGAGGACAATATTACACTCCGCGAGGAACAAAAGTTTAATTTTTCGTTGCTTTTTATTGTATTAAAATAATCAAACATTTTACAATGATAATAAACCATGAGTAAAAATGAATTATTCTAATTTTGATAAGTTATAGTAGGAAATTGCCCTAACATATATTGCATGATCGTGTAGTAATTTCGAAGATATATGACTATAAGCTTGTATTCACTGATAATAAGAGTGTATTGGCACAATGAACTGATTATAAAATGGACCACTCAAAATTTTTGTTTTACTATATAATTTGCAAATTCCATCGTAACATGAAAATAGTATCCTTAAAAATATTTTATCTCACACTCTTCAATTATCAGCTGGTAATTCCATTCAATGTATCAATTGACGAAATTTTTAGGTACATATAGGCGAACAATCTTTAATATTTATAACGCGAATTGATAAACGAAATAGCAAACGTGATAGGAATACGTAGAGTGGCATTGAGTAAAAAGGGCGAAATGTAGGTAAATGTAATAGTCGTACAATGCGAGGAAGTGAAGTGAAAATCACTGAAAGAAATGAATGATAAAGCGGTAGATGGAAGAAGAGTATATTTGTCTCGCTCTCGACTACGGTAAAAAGGGATCACACTGAATGAATCAATAGATGTAAAATAAAGTGCTGTTTAGTGGGGGTGCATGAAATGCTCAATGTTTCCACTCAATTGTGATTAATATTGACAAATGCATTACGAATGCTATATGTATTACTCCAAGGTTTCTCCACAGCTTATCAGTTATTTATAATTTATATGTACAGATTTTGTATGTGGAAAATATTCTCGAGAAAGACATCTCGTGTCACTGTGGATTTAGAACATCAAACTTTATTTTTGTTGCGCTAGTCATTGAGTCGAGTAATTGTGCAAAGGTATTTTTGCCGATGAACGATAGGAGAGTAAAGTCTGAAAACTTACATATCCTATAACAGCAAGTTAGAGTGTCATTGGAAAATTACATATTAGACGAAGATCGAGTTGGAGATGAGGTCGCTTATAGTTGCAGAGTCGACACTTTTTTCAGTTATTTGTCTGTCTGTTACACACGCACGTACCGATGAACTGTTTTTTTTTTTCGACTTGGCGACAAAGTTTGCTGAGCTTAAAGAAACTTTTCGTACTTTTTGAAATATTGAACATATAACGAGTTTTATGACGGCATTGATATTCAATTACGCGGAACATATGATTAAATCGATAATACAAATTGAGAATTATACATTCGATTTTCACTTACAGATTCGGGAACTTTAGGTTTCTTTAGATTAGGGCATTATTTGTGGAGATTTGATCGAATATTTCACAAAATCTTGACATTTGTTTCCACTTGTCTTTCAATAATTTTATAAAATTATATTAATAATCACATGAAATTTGTAGAATTTTTTCAACATGTGTACAGTTCATAAAAAAGCTATGATTTCATTTAAGATCCGTTCAGACTTTTTCAAATTATCCACGCGTAGTAAATACATAAATAAAATAAAACAGCTGTTAACTAAAAATTCATTAATAAACTGACAGGTATGTATTAAAAAGTAATAATAATAAAAGTGAAGAAGTAAGCATCCGTCGCTCGTGCATGCACGAAAGTTTAATTAGGCTGGAGTCGAAAATCACCCGGGAGCGTATTCACGGCAGACTGAAACACGGCTTGACAATTTTCTGATTGAATTATTCGCGCGAACGAAGCGCCACGACAGAGCACAGCAAACAAAAAGGTGTTGCGTAAGCTCTCTCAATGTAGGTCGGCCTTCTTCTACTCTTTTGTTTATTACGACTTAACGAAAATGAGCGTGATTTTCCGACTCGAAAGATATAATGATGTGATTCTTTTCATATTGCGGTTGTCAGTGTGAATGTGTTGTATACGCACTCTCGACTAATGAAATATCGCTAATATATAACGATACTTCGATGTTGAAAATAGTCATCGGTCTTTTTTCGTTGGCATGCCGATATTGCATTTTTAACGAGAATTATTTTTACGAAATAGTTGGAATGACTTTTCTTAACTCCGAATACAATTATTGAAATCTAGTCACGCATATACTGATATTATCAATGTATTAGTGAAAAATCAACTTCAAACATGTTAAAATCATTGAAAAAAATTCAATTCTTGTAGCGAATTAAAACGTGTAACTATTGGAAATCTGAATCGAAACAACAGAACCCAAGCATCCTCTTTACGAGGTGACGCATAAACATTTGTGTCCGTAAAATTTTTAAGGAACTGACTTTCTCTATGACGCTATCTAAATGCAAATTAGCACACGGTAGAGTTACGACGTTGCGCGTTCATAATATGTAAACAACTTTTTTTTCTACACCATCCGTCCGATCAAATGTTTGACAGCTCAAACTTATTAACGCCGATACTGGTTTTAATCTCAAAAGGTGTAGATATACGATATACACATGATACCGTGTTTTTATGGCGCTGAGCTTCGTTTGATTTGGATGTTTGCTGGAGTTAATTAGTATACCATAAGTTACTTTCAAGTTTTTATCTTGCTCTATATTTGGAAATTAGATTATTTATAAGGTGATAGGGATAATATTTAGCAATCGGATGAACAAGTGCGCAAATGCTTTTGATTAAAATTTTTTTTCGCTTCATAATATCTGATTTATTATAAAAATTTACTGTGTGCGAATGAAATAACAAGAATACTTCAGATATGCTTTATATTCGAATGAAATATCACCTTTGTTTTCGTGACGTCAACTTTTACCGAGTATGCAGTGAAATAAAAATTGAATTATGTTTACATTAGAGTTAAAATAAATCAAAAACTAAAATTAGATTAAAAATCAACATTACAACGAAATGGATCCAATAGAAAGGGATTGATTATAGCGAGTTAAAATTGACATTAATTCTTATATTCAATTTCGGATTATTACGAAGCATACGTTTTATGAGTTTTGACAAATCAGCCTAGTCCATGTTCTGTATAAAGAAAACATATCCAATAAACAGATATTCTTAATTTCGCTAAGAGAAAAAGAGGAAATGTACGTTAGACAATTGAAGACTCGAAACGCGATTGACGAAGGGCACGAAACACATTCTATCGAATAACCTAATCCCCCTCATACTTAGATAAGACGGCCCTTTTCGGGGTGAATCTGTTGGGAGCTTCCAAGCTTTAATTAAAAGCGTTCCTGAGAATTTTGTGAATGGAGTCTCATTTTCGTATAGCCGAATCTTGGAGTGTCGAATGCGTAATCTTGTTTAACGCTCGTTCACTTTTGCCGACAATTATCTTACTTGAATTTCGACAATGTATAGATGAGAAAAACGTTTTATTTCGTTAAATTGAGAAGCTCGAATAAGGCTGCTGGAGTTATTGAATTAACAATGTATTTATTTATTTCGAGACTTTTCTAATCTTGTGCGCATGAGCATCTTTCAATACGTTTCCAGTTTTTAATATTAATGTTTACATTTAAATAATAATATTGTTGAAAATAAAAATCTGACATATCTGAAAATATGCAATGCCAAATATGTTCGAAAGTCTACAGATTGTAATAAAAATATTCACACTTACAATCAGCACAGATAAAATTTTATCATCTAATGAATAGACAAACCAACTAAGAGCCCATCAATCACGCAAGCTCTCGGCACCAAAAGCGCACACGCACTTTCAGCCGTCAGGGTGTATTTTTGTTGCGAACTATCCGCCAGTGTTAGAAGTCAACACGCGCACGAGCCCATTCATCAGAGCGCCTGAAAGCAGTGCAGCGCCGGCGCGTCCTCTCTCTCTCTCTCTCTCTCTTTCTCTCACACTTCGCTGTGCATAGAAAGAGAAACACACTTACACACGCGCCGACTACAGTTTGACGTTACTTCTATACTCAAAACAAGATGACGTCGCGCTCGCTCGCTCGCTCGATTGAAAGGCAACGCGAGTGCGCGAAAACCGCTCAACTCCTACGGGAACGCTGATTACCTTTGCATATTGCTCTCGCCCCATCACGTTCTCGGGTTTTCAGTCCGACTGCTGCGATTAAATGGTCGGCACTCAAAAATTCATTCATTTCTTAAATCCTCATTCGTGTATACAGCGTATGTATGCAAAATACATTTTTTATACATAGACTTTTCGCCGTTTTAACCATTTTTCTCCGCGCGGGTATAGACTGAAACTTTTCTAACCGCCAGCTGGAAACTCGCTGATTCGGCCTGCTGCATAAAATATCACATCGGTCTGTCAGATCTTTCATAAATTTTTATGCATCTGGGTGTGTGAAAGCTTATTACTGAAGAACATTGAAAGAAAATATTATTCTTTTTTTGAAAAGGCGTCTATTTCATGTTTTATCGATTATATTGAAGATAACTATTTTAGTGCGGTAAATTTATTCATTCAATGTAATACTCGTACTTGCCATTACTATATGAAATAAAAAGAGACTACTAACTACATATATAAGATTAAGATATGTCAGAGTAATGTCGATAAAGAATATAAATCTTTGAAAAAAGCAAATTTTAAAATAGAATCAAAACAACCAAAATAACCCCTCTTAATACCATATAAATGGTAATATTATAGAAACGACATACATCGCAAGACATTGATGCAGTTTAGTATTATTTATTATTAAAAAATAAAGCACCGATAATATGCCATACGTGTGGTAAATATTACTAGTTAGTTGAATAAAAACAAATGGTTTGTCAAAGGGCTAGCAACAAAAAATTACAACTGTCAAAGAGAAAGTCGCAAAAGAAAACTTATTAAAATTAATTTAACTAAAAGGCACTTTGAAAGATTAACACTTATTCACACAGCATTTCTAATACAGTAGCAAAATGAAGGCATTAAACATAGAGAAAAAAACACTATTATAAAGCTTCGTGGAGACATCTAAGAAATCATTTGTAATAAAAATGCGTTGGAGTTCTTTGAAGCACCAGGCACACAGAGTACGTCACGGGCATATCGCGCTAGTATAGATGAACAAAAAGCTTGAGCATAGAGAGAAAGACAGAGAGAGAGAGAGAGAGAGAGAGAGAGAAATTCTCAATGCGCATGAGTGAGCTCAACTCTCAAGTTCATCCGGCTTTGCAAGCGCGTTAACCCACGGCGAATATTCGCTGATCCACAGAAAACGTCGCTAGAACAGCTATTTTAGTTGAGTTCAAATAGGGAAATAAAAGCTCTCTACTCATTTATTTTTCAGACGTTGGATTCAGATAATATTTCTTGGTAAGATGACTTACTTGGTGTTACAAAGCATTGCCAGTCACGTCATTTTATCTCACTGTGTTTAATATATAGAAGGCTGAGATATAAAAAAAAGAAACATTGACTAGTATTTATACAGAAAATGTAACTAGAGAAAAACTTGAATATAAATGGCTTATTTACTGCGAAAACATATCAACAAAACAAAAACTTAACATCTACTTGAGCCAAGCTCATAGCAATACGTATGCGCGTGCAAAAAGCAAACAATGATGGTCAGTGAATTGAAGTAGTGCTTCTTTTCTGCTATTGAATTTCAAGCAGCAATAATCCATCAGTCTAGAATAATCAAAGCCTTATCCTATCCAATGCAGAAGATATTTAACGATAACTATTTCAGTTTACTAGCTTTGTAAAAGCTCTATATTTTCTTAAAAATTAAACGTTGTGGAATTATTTAAAAATATTGTATTACTTATATAGAAAGATTCGTGATGAAATTTCGAAAATTCAAAATAAGATAAAAAATGGATGGAATAGAAAAGAAACGATGTTGTGTAAGTGAAAATAGAGGAAATATTGTTGACATCAATAGATTATAGAACGAGAATAATACATATAACATTATTCCCGCCTTTTCTGAAAAATCATACGATTCATTTAGTTTTAAAACGTTTAGATAATTTTCTAAAATACGTTGAACAGTGTATTTTCTATACTGAATCAGCAGCATTTCAATAACTGGACGTTTGTCTTGAATTTGTAGAAATCCATTGTTAAATGATGGAAACGTCATAATTAAGAAAAAATAAATGGTTGAGAAATGGTACTGGGCACTGAACTAATAGTTCGATTTGTCGGCTTAACCTCAAACTATTTACTGCATGCGTAACTAGTACTAATAACATTGTACGTGCAATGGGGTCAACGTAATTTATATGTATTCGCTGACAAGGTTGTCTTTGCGGTTAATTCTACTTCGACTGCTGTAAATTAATGTATTCAATATGTAAATTAATTAAACCCTATTATAAAAGTATCAATTATATTATTTTTTTGCATATTCAATGAAAGGTGCTCGATATTAAAAAAATGATCATATCAGATCTTTTTGCTATATATACAATATTCTTAGAAAAGAACATCCAACATAAATAATTTTCTATTCACGTCCTATATATGCTAACTTTTTTTTATTCCTGACAGTTTCTACATTTTTCATAGTCATGTATGTCGTTTTATTTCGTTATTTTAAATCTTTAAAATCTTTTCAACAACGTGTATAGCTGAGCTTCGTAGCTGGTATTATTCTTAAAGCGGAATGAGCTGTCGAGAAATTAAGATGGGATAGTCTAGCGACGAATCCTCCAAAGATTTACATTCATCCTCTTACTAATTACCCTGCTTTCTCTATCTCTTCTCCGGGGGAGGAAAACTCGTTGGCCAAAGAAGCTTAACTCATAAGTACAGCTAATAGTTTTTATAAGGTTAGATTTAAGCTTATTTCAACCTTCGCCGTCTCTTTAGTTTTTGAGACTTCTAGAAAAACATGATGAAAGTACTTCAAATCTTGGTGAATAAAGGTTTTCGAGGCGAAAGAAAATCACAAAGACAATCTTAACAATCTAATTCAAGATCCATATTTCTACTTTTACTTACTTTTAGAATATTTTTCTATTTCTATATACTGTAATTAAAAAGGGGTAGCTTATGTAGAATAGAAAACTTTGAAGTCTTCACCAGAATAACAAAATAGCCTCTATTACAGTAGTTCGGATCTTTTCACTATTCTCTTCAATGTTTAGTGGACCGTGAAAAAGTGCTTTCATAAAAGAATACTTTATCAGACCATTTACTTCAAGTTCTTTGAAGTATAGAAGCTCTCTCTCTTTCTGGAATAAATTTTAGAATGTACGGCAAACAATTCAATATTTATAAATTTCCTCTTTCCAAAGACTATTAAATGATTGAGATATTCCACTTGAAAACTTCAAAGTTCAGAACCATCGGATTTCCGCAGTTACCTTAACAAAATACAGTCTTGATGTGCGAAGAAAGAGTAGAAAAAAGTAGGTCATCAACGATAGGTCATCTATATATCAACAAAATAATGAGTTTCGTACTAGGAAACCTTTTTTTCAGAGGTTTAAAGAATAGCATCTGGTGTAAGTGCGTATCGATCCTCGCGTCGATCCTAAATTACGATATAATTGCAGAATTCAGACAGCCACTGTTTCTTTTGTCGATAATAAATCTACATAAACTAGTGCTACTACAGCGACAAACGTTAGCGAAGGTTAGACGCTGGCTTTAAATTAACGCGGTATTTTCATTTGGACATAATTGACTTTCTTTTATTTTCTCTTAAAAAATACATATTCCACGAGAGACTTAAATTACAATTATACACCGTAATTCGCATTAGATTTTCTATTCATGAGATGATAATTATAATAAAGCATTTTCCTTGGAAATTATGAGATTGTCTTTACTCTACGATTGTCTCTAAACTAATTATTTACTGTTGTTAACACAACGCAAATTAGATTCCGTGAAAATCGTGCTCTTGTAATTATTGCTTAATTGTTTAGCCGATTACTGCATGAGATACATTACAAATTAAATAAATACATACATATATGTGTAGCTATACATGTAAATAGATTTTATACGATCGATCGAATAAATAATTGCCGATAACGCTAAAAGTGAGTGCATTAACTGTTTGTCGGTGTCAACTAGACGCTGCGGCTACTTTGAATAGGTTAAAATGATATTAAATAATTGCAATGTACATATACGAGAAGATTAGATAAGCAAACAAATTTAAAAGCTATCAGATTCTGGCTCTGCATGCGCTTGAAAAGCCATTAGCCATTTACATGAACACACGGGCATGAATTTCTTGCTGGTTTGCACGCTAAGTCTGCCTTTGTTGCAGCACGTGATGTAATAATTTATGAAATTTTTCTTCTAATTATCGCTTTACGAAATTTTTGAAGAAGTAGATATCCTTTTTAATGATTTTTCTTCAATATTAATCGTCATTTTAACATTCATTGGATATTTGATCTGTTTTTAAAATTCATCCAATGGTTTTTTCCAACTTTAAGCATTTTTAAGCATAGATCTCTATAAGGAAAGAGAGTTGTGGTCATCAATCAATTTAGCTAAAAAATAAATCTACCTTTCTGCCTCCTAACGAAAAAAACTTTGCCATGGCGTTGCACTTCAAAGTTCTCAAGCTTCAGCGATTTTAAATTTCCGCGCGGCTAACACACGTCGATGGGGACGTTCGATAATGTTTATACAAATGACCGCGCGCGTGGCTTTTCTCATTCCTATTCTTACGTGTTTATCGAGAACGCCAGCCGCGATTCGTTTTATTTCTTACGATCGATCTTTTTCCGCACGTGCGTTTACGGATGTAAATTACTCGTCGAGAAACTGTTCGTCGATCTTGTTTCCTTCGTCTTCAATTTCAGTGCGCCAGACTTTTATTTTGTCCTTCTTTTTATCGATACTTCGAAAGAAATATAACTGACAGATATTTTTCCGATGTATTGCATGTATTCTATCATGTATTCGACAGTTTTCTCTTTCACAATGTTGAGTATGAAATTGCAAAAAAGCTTATCTTTCAGAAAACTTTGCAAATTGAATTTCATAGTCTTTCCACAAAGACCATTTCAAAGTCAATCCTTAAAAATTGAATCCGTAGATGTATGTCATTCATCAGAGATCCTTTCAATGAAATCTTTTTTGGATGTATTTCTTCTTGTCCACTGGCTACAGTTGACCCTCAAGATATCTTACAAACGTTTAACTGATAAAAACAGAAAGCTTTGAAAGCATGAAAATCCTTACAATTAAGTATTCACGGTCTCATTCTCTGAAGAGAAAAAAGAGGGTTTCTTTACGTCTTTCAGTTATCCTTATATCACATTTCCCTTTGGCTTTTATGTGGCCATTTACTGCCGGTGAAATTTTCAGAACTCGTTTGCACCCTCGACGATAAGACGTGTGGTTCTTCTTTTCCTTCTTTTTTTACGAGGTTGACTGTTGATGCATCGATTGCACGTGTGCAATGTGTAATGAAAAACAAACGCGAAATAACAAAAGGACATAGATGATGGGCGTTTAGCACTCGACAGAGTTATTTTATTTTGGTATTTAGTGTAAGTTATTTTTATAGCTTCCTTGTATCGCGACATATTGACGTTTGACATGGAAAATGTCTGTCTTGCTGTTTCCAGGAAATGCATGCACGACGAAGATGAAATGTTGTCACATCTTTACAAACGCGTAATGTTTGTCGCACGTGGAGTGCTAAAATTCAATTTACTTACCATCGTTTCAAACGAACATAACTCTCGCAATCGTTTCAGCTTGAGTATACATCCCGCATGGCTAAAGACAGCTTAAAAGAGCATGCAAGTAAAACAAGTAAACGAATGTACAGGCAGAATTGTTAATAGGTATGCGCTTGTTATATGTACCTTTAGCACATTAAGTTTTTCATACAAGAGTATAAAGAAATGTAGAGTCTTTTTCTTATAACTGAATTTAAGTTTCTACAATTCTCTACGTAATTTGTTACGAAATATTAAAAAATTGTTTTTTGCTTTATAAATCTCCTTAGAACCAATTACACTTATGTACACTAGCTAAAAGCTACATAAATAAAAGTTACATGCATAATTTTCAAATAAGTAAGTGGAAAGACGATAAAAACACAACTCACCGTTGTTTGTTCTAGCACGTGGCGGCGAAGAGGTCTCGGCGGGTGGTTTGGCTGAAGCATTGCCTGCTCGAGAAGCATTGTCACGTGGCTGAAATTGCGGCCCCTCGAGATTCGGACTTGGACTGAACTCCATACGAAAATCTGCTCTATCGTAACCCTGGTCATCCCAGTCGGACGATTGGTTCACTTCGTCCGGTTCTAACTCACCCTTTTCATACTGCTCGCGCAACACTGAACGCCATACTGCAAGATTAGATCAAAAAATAAGATTAGTTTATACTTACGAAACTTTTAGCTAAATAGTTAGTTATTCAAGGTTTGTTGCAGGATCCTATCTATTTATGATAGATATTGTATTAACATTTTAAGATTAGTGATTACTATGGGTTTTAAATTGAGGGGCATTTATCGCACATTAACGTCGACATTGCTAATGCTCAACGTAACAAAACAATTCTTCTCGTATTGTCGAATTTTAATAATTTCACAACTGCTCTTCTGATAATCCGAAAATATTATTTCGATAGCTATACTATGGAATATGTTATTATAATTTCCAAAAACATATACATTCACAAGTATCATTACGGTTTAAGAGCTTATACCTCTTTTCATGGTACATCTCTTTAACCGCAGTTCTATTACCGCCTGTGAAAGTTCGAATGTGTTTTGCTCTCTCTTCACCCTATTGGTAAAGTTGGATATTCTCGTAGTGCAACGTGCATTCTTTCTACAAATCATTATCACACGATTTTGAAGCCATCTCTTTATGAAAAATATACTTTTGCATACCCGAAGTAACAACGATCAAGAATATTGCAGAGACTGTTCTCTTGACCACAAGAGAGAGAGAGAGAGAGAGAGAGAGAGAGAGAGAGAGAGAGAGAGAGAGAGAGAGAGAGAGAGAGAGAGAAGGAACTGTGATCCATGAGCTCGCTGTTAAGAGAAGTAAACTTTAATCCTACGTTTTGGAAAGTTAAGCTCATTTTACACTGGATTCCTTGGCCTATTCTATTTAATTGAGCATTTTATTCACTGTATTCGCGATACATGTTTTCTTGGTAAACGTATTTGACGTTGGAAATCATATTCTATTAACTTTCGATCATAAATGAATGAGAAACTTACGTATTTGTTTCAATATTCAAACACTTTTATGTCAATTTTCAACCATTTACGTTATCAAACGTAAACGTACTACGTATCTATCTTGAAATAAAAGGTAAAAATACGCCTGCAAAAAATGTGTCTTTTTTTTAAGTGTTTAATTGAATTTCTGATTTAATTTTTTTACGCAGTAATATATCGTTCAAATAAACGACGTATTCATAAAATCATATGTGGATTTCAATTAATTATATGAGTGGCTTGCACACGATTTTTATTGATGAAGGATTAACATTTATTCAATCATCGAAAAACTCGTTGAAGAGCACTTTATCGATTATCGCTCGACCTAAGGTAGCAGCAGTATATACAAAGGATGCGTTCCTGTCTCCCCGATCTCGCTGAAGTAGGATAATTCCAAGAACCCATTAATATTTCCGTACGGTACATCATTAGACGGCTTACGGCCGATAATAAACCTTAATGGCCGTCGATCGCGAAACCTCTATAGATTATCGCATTAGCTACTCATAGTTAAAAGGATATTTTTAAAGCTGTTTGAAACGCTGATGTGCAGACTACACGACTCAAAGTTCTGCATTTAATATTCTTGATTGTTTTCTTTCTATGAAAAAATACTCAACTTGTACTTTGCAAGTCAAAGCGAAAAAAAGCTACATTGACAAGTACAGTAAGATGACATAATAAAAGTGTAACCCTATGCAATAGAACTAGGCACATGCAACATTGCCGTCGTTGGCACGTTCCGATCGTTGGGCTAAAGCCGATGTTTACCTATAATCTCCGTACACATAGTTGTAGCAGCGTGGTCATTTTGTTCTTTTACGCGCACTCGCAAGCAACGAATGTCGGCGTTATCTCTCTCTCACTCGCAACGACGCGCGTTGCGTATAAGTGGTACGTGATAAACTTACGATCGCTTTTAACTTTACTAAAACGACACTTTAATTATTATTAGCTGATACTCGTGTATTGCTGCAGCATCGAAATATTCTGTGTAAGGTGTTGAGCGAACAGGCTTTTTAAATTACGTATAGATTTGTAGCAGGGATAGATTGTGACGTCTCTACTCTCTCTCTCTCTCTCTCTCTCTTTCTCTTTCTCTCTCTGTCAAGAGAATTGCAGTTGGAATTTTGATTTAAGTGAATTGTGAGCTTATACCACGTCAGCTTTTAGCAAACACTTAAGTTCGATCTACTTCTTGTTCTCGTGACTTTATGATAATAAAATGCAATTTATAAGGGTGCAACCCAAAGTTGGCAAGTTTTTACTCCAATTGAAGTAGGTGCAGTTAGTTTAAGTAAATTAATGTACTATCAAGCATATGCAATACATGATACAATAAATAATAAGCGGAATTTATCAATCACCAAAAAACCGTTTTTTGCAATAATTTATCAGTAATATATCAAAGTAAAATAAGCATTAACGAATAGCACACACACACATATCAAAATGTATTTCGTGGAAACCGTATTTATCGCTCGAGCAGCTGATTAACAATGTAACTTTGTTATACAACCTACGCAAGTGCTTTTAACGAGGTATCCATGCCATTAACCACTCAAGTAGAGTGGATTAACTATAATAAGTTATAGTTACAACGTCGACTAGCTCAACGATATTGTTTATCATAGTATGTAAATCACATTAACAAGTAACTTTTTTTATAATTAAAGCATTTTTAATCATTTTCCTTCAAGTCCAAATTGCAGAGTTTTACAATGAGTAATACAACTAAGATGGATTCTCCAATCCTTTATCATTTTTATAAGATTTGAAAAGTTTTATACATCACGAGGGAGCAAAGTTATGCAATTTATTATCTAAAAACTTGGCCGATATTATATTCTCCATAAAATATCCGTTACATGTTTGATATATCACAGTCATAAAGCCAATGGCGTGAACAGTATTAAAAATCTGTATAGACTGCAAGGGGCAGTGCATTTTGGAAAATTCCGATGTTAGGCGTAATTACAGTTTCATAAAAATCGACCCGCGATTCGAAAAAGTCGAAGTTGACAAATCGCCAATGCTCTCATGTTTAGAGAGTTGCAATCGGAATTATTATTTCCTCGTGAGTAGTGAAAATTTCTTTTTACCCCCCCCCCCCCCCCCTCTCGCACACATATGTCGTTCACTCGACCTTATATTGGTGTATACCACCCTGCAAACTAACTCCGAAAAAACAAAAAAATAATAGCTCCTTAACGAGACAAATTCTTTTCTGTATTAAGTGTAATGTTAAATGGACCAACTGTGTTTTTTTAATGCAATTAATGTCTTTTGAAAATATTTATATTTTCTTAATCGTATTGCAGTTTTTGAACTGAAATAATTCGATGGTAATTAAAGCAGACATTGAAAAATAAACGTAAATAGGTTGAAACAGACTAAGGATTATTCAAATAATTTCGTGCGCAAATGCCAGTAAGTAAAGCTTCGTCTTTTTCTCTTATACTATACATATATATCAAATCGAAAGCTGCAAATAGATAATACATGTTCTACGTTTGTGCTTAGTTAAACAATAGTGAATAACAGTATACTATAATAAAGTATGGCAAAAAGTGATTAAACTTTAAAGTAATTACGCGCTGAATTAGCATTAGCTAGCTCCCATTAAGGCGAGATACAATCTGAGCTATTCTATTTGCTCGTAAAATGATGCTAGTCAAATGTATGGTCTGCTCATGTTTGCAATTTGAATCAATCACGAAAATTTATCAATACAGCAGCAAATATGTCAATCTCATTAGCAAGTCAGAGGATGTTCGAAGGTACGTTAATGACGTATTTGCAGCTAATAGTCTGCTTGTTGATAATTTATAAAATGACGGTCAAACATATTCAGTAGTAGAATTTCGACTGAATCGATTGTTATTTATGTTTTTAAAAGTATTTTAAAAACTGTTTCATTTGAAAGAAAGAAAATGATTGTTTGAAAGCTTAAAACATTTGAGGCAAGTGGTAAAACCACGTGAGAAGTCATCTCATTCATCCATTTATAAAGGTGAGCAAGTGAGTTAAATTCGAATCATTTCGAATTGAACGAGATTACGCTAAAACGGCTCGTCATTGGCTAATCAAAATTCGATTCGATTTGAGTCGAGTTCGAGTTTCGAATTCGAGTTTATCAAAACAATCAAAACAAATGGGAAGTTAACCTCATACAAACAAAAAGTATATTGATACCATAGTGAAATATATCAATAATTTAAAAATTATCAATGGTATAGATACTCATTTATAAATTATATCAAATATTCAGAAATATAATAAATGGCACTTATTACTCGCGCGCGTTGCGCGCTGATAAACTGGCTTGTATAAAAAATGAAATAATCAGATAACCTATGGTGGAAATTTAATGGTGATAAGAGTAATGCCGCAGTCCATGATGAAAGTCGTCGAGGGACAAATAATTGGGCGGTATTCAATTAGATTTGTTGAGTCCCAAGGGAATATCATGTGTTCTCGCCATGTATAACTAGTAATAACTAGCCCAGCTATAATCGACCACCTTTTAGCTACGTACCTCAACACGTTTTTAGTTGTAACTTATATCATTTGGACTGCTACGAGCCTTTAAATATTAATGAATTCTTGGAAATTACTGGGATTATTAAAAGATTATAAAATTGTAGAAATTTAGTTAATTTGTAAAAGTCTCACGGGTTATTGAGTTTGGAAGCTTTTTTTTGAAAAAATTTTGTTTGTTGTCGTAGTATGATGGAAAAAAATGTTATCTTCGTAGAATTTCTTACAATGTCACAATGATTTTTGAATGTTAAATTTCAAAGCTGTGTACTTTCACCTCAGTCAGAAATGTTACAGCGGTGCACAGATTGAAGTATATAATAGGTTATAACATTAGATTACAAATTTTCTTGAGTTAATAAGTCATTATTGCAAGTAAGTAAGTCATGAAATATGAAATAATCTTTTTAAATTTCCATATTTATGACATTAGAGGTAGAAATTTACAAATTTCAGGCATTGTTTGATATTAGAAAATAGTTTGTAAAGCCTGATCAAAATTTATGAGCAGCTAGATGTACTTTCAGGAAGCTAGTTTTGGCATTATAAACACTTTGTTCCTATGAATATAGTATAAGTTATATACTCATAAAGCCGGAAAGTTTGATGAGGGAATGCACTACGGCAATTGATACATCACCGTAATTTGTTTCTAGAACAAACAGATTGACGTATATTGATTTTTGTAAGGTTTTATTTAAATGTAAATATAATAACAATAAGCGACACATTCAACTGTTAATAGTTTTCATTTTAATCTGAAAGTGAAACCAGTTTAAATGTAATCTGATTGGCTGAGAGGTGGCCACGTGATATACAGCGACAGTATGTTGATAAGCGTAGTGATATATATACGTCGGTCTGTCTAGTTGCAGATCGCAGGCTGTAGTGCACCGTGATGTCTATTGATATTGATCTCATTTGATTCTATTTATTATTTTATATTTCAAACAAGAACAGTAAATTTATAGCAAAATTAATGATTACTGATTTACTTTTATTTCTAACGTGCAATACTGCTATATAAAATAGTGATAGCCTGACGAGTCAAGTTATTTTATTCCAAACCTGATTGGCTGAATGTATTCATACAGGTCACTGTTCCTATCTTAAAAAAAAATGAGTCGCCGATATCCAGCCTTATGATAGATGAATACTAAAAAAGAGCTCAAAATTTTTAATCATCTAAAATATTTGTATTATATATCTAGGAGCGTAAGATTTATATTTCAGTAATAAATTCAATTTATGTATCAAGAAATATATTGTACATAAATTATTTTAAGAATATAAGAGGTTATATTCTGAAATTATTAGTTCAAATCAATAATTTTATAGCCATGCGTGATACTAAAATTAATATTGTCTTAAAATTTGTTCGAAAAAGAGAGAGAAAGTAAATAGAATAAAATGAAGAAAAATATATTTTTATTTTTTGTATATTGTGAATTAAGAGATATGCAGGCAATATAAGCTAATTATCAGAACGTTGAATATGTTAAATTTGAAAAATATTCATGGGTATTTTTAATAAGGCAACAAAAAAAATAAAATGTATTACTCATACTATTGCATGACTAAAGCCGTAACCACTATTAATAAGTATGAAGGTTTAGTTTATTATACTCTATATAGTACAATAGCTTAGTAAATTTAATCAATCATAAGTTTAATTAACCTTTTGGTTAATCTTTCCGATACAAATTGAAATAAATAACAGTTTATTGGTTTTTATGCAAAAATGGTCGCAAAGTCTATTTTTATTCATCAATGAATATCGATGGATTTAATGTATTTTAAACAACATGATTTGTTCATACGTATATAATATTAGCCTCAAAATCATCGTTTAAAAGGTTCAAATAATGTAAAAAATAGTAAACAACATAAAAGGTAGAACGCACTAAGCGCACTAAATAAGACTAGTGTAAGAAACAGTGGGACACCCACACAACTGCTAACTAGATCCTTTTCGTTTTGTTCATTTTACGTTTTGTAATTATTAGTAGTATTAATTCGTTACAAAAAATAAATAAATAATGTATGAATATTTAATGTTAATGAATATCGTTTATTGTACATAACCAACTACTAATTAAAATTTTAATCTACTGTAGTAACGATTTTCATTTTAAATATAGTTTATTATAATATTAATTGTGCTATATAATAAATTGTTATTGAGACTTTTTATTGATTATTTATCGTGTGTGGATGTTTTAGTATCACATTTTTTCCTATAAAATATATTACAAAAGAAAATTTAATACTATATGTTTGATTTTTTGGATAGGTTCCGAGATCTAGCGAAGAATCGTATAAATTTTGAAATATAATAAAATCATAAAAATAGTATGTCGGTTAAGTTATATTCTTCCCATGAAATCTAAAAGCAATTATAAACAAATTGAATACTTTTAGGATTATATCGACCCTTTCATGCAAATACTTTTTTCTATGGTAGACTATGTAAAAGGGCAAAGGAGAGTTGAGAGTGAAAGATATTTACATTTTTCCAGTCTGTTTATAGGCTTTCAAGCTCGCGTGCCTATCGGCTGCTGTAAATAAATAGGTCACACGTCCGGCCTGGTCAACATTATCGAGAGTCCGCGCGCGCTGCCGCGCACAGGCAAGCGAAACGAGTTTCTATCGCGAAACTATGTCCGAAGTGAAGTTTGTGCACATACGAATACAGCAGTTTCCCAACTGTCAGTGTCGTCGCTCGACGTGGTACTGTAAACGATAAGAATTGTTACTCTTGTTATCTCACCTCTTTGGTGCGCACACTTAATTTCAACTTCCATGCAAATTTGATTCGAGTACCACTGCGCCCGACGGTAATAAAGACGTCTGGACTTTTCGTTGAAAATGATTTTGGCGACTGTGCTTCTTGAACTGCCTAGCGTACTTTTGGTACTTTCATCTTGTTGGTCAAATACGTTGTTTCATAAAGGTTGTTTTCCTTTCGATAGAATCAAGGTGAATCTCATTACGAATGAAACTTTTGCAATGGTTTAGCGGAAGTTAGATCTAGCCAATTAGTTCTGACATTTTTGCCTCGTTGGAGTAATTAGTGATCGACTTGATCACGGGCTTCCTTGTTATCGACACGATTGTCGTGCCGGGACATTAATTCAACTGGATTCGGTAGAGGGTCAATCTTCAATCAATCACAGAACCCTCGCGCGTCCCGCTAATTACGTGGTTATCGCTCTCTCGTGCACTTCCAAGGATCGCCTTCAAAACCACAAGCTCGATTGATCACTCGAATTTCCGACATTCAGTAAGGAATTTCTGGTATTTTCCGGAACATCTAGATTATACTACTGTTATTGATATACGTACCTTTGTGACGTTTTAATCGTCAAACTAGTTTTAAAATGATAGTCAGACTATAAAGAGTTAATTTTTCTAAAGGTATTTTTATGAAAATGGTTTGTGTCAGTAACTAGTCAGACGTTAAAATGTACGGTTAAAATTATACTGAATTGCGGGTAGTACATATATATGTTTGGTCAGACAGACAACTTGTAGTCGAAATAGAATATGTTCTTCAATGTAGAATTTAATTTTCTAAACAATTGTGCTTGGAACCAGTAACTGCAAAATTACTGATTTTCATGTTACGTCTATATACACTTTTGTAAAGAGAAAGAGGGAACGAGAATATTTCTTTCAAAAACAAAATTCATTCCGTTAAAATATTTTTTCACATGCAATTCGTAACTAGGCGATTAATCAAATAATTTTTAATCTTTTTTTGTTCACATACGGAATTTTTTAATCAAAACAAGAAAATATAGATTCAATTCTATTATTATAAATTACTGGAAATTGAAAAAAAAATTGTTTTTATAAATAGCCTAAAAGCAATGCTCTGTACGCTCAAATCGGAAAAAAATCAAATTCTGTACGTTGACGATGGAACTACTGCAAACGCTGCCGAAAAATATATCAGTGATTGCACGTTCGCGTGAGAGAAACGAAACTTTCGTGTGTGGTTGCGTGCATATAGCGACGACGATTTTTCGCAATTTTTACGAGAATTCGATTACCCGCAGTGGAAAATCCACGAAGCGAGTGAAACGACGACAAAAAGCAAATGACCGCACCGTGATTTGAAAAAAAATGTCGTTCGCGCGAGAATTATTATAAATCCGTTTAACGCACGAACGAACTCTTGCTGAAAAATTTTGAAATAGACAATACGGAAAGTTCGTGTGAGCAACGAACTTTCCGTATTGTCTATTTCAAAATTTTTGTTCTCTTTTTCTCGCTTTCATATTTTCCAAGATTGACTGTATAGCTTTTGTCCGACAAACTTCATCCATGCAACAAGCAGTGATGCAATTTATTTTACACAATAGAAAATGCGGCTTTGATAGATGTGTGCAGCAATATTCAGTCGTGGTATGCAAGTGAGAAAGCACTGACACAATTGAATCATCTCAAGTACGAATGTTAATTGAATTGGCTCCATTTCTCCAGAATACATCATTGATAACTACTATTTATGACAGGCGTATAGCAGTAGGAGTTAATCACACGTTAATTTATAAAAGCATTGGGCGCTTTCTATATAACTGTCAACGACATGAACGAGGTCAAGGACCCTATTATATTATGTTTGACGTATTAAATCGAGGTACCGTAATCATATTAATATTAATTAGCGGAAGTGAAGCTATTAGCAGACTTTATTAGCTAATTCATACAGCTAGTAAACTAAACGACCTCTCGCTGCTTTAATTACAGCCGCAGTTGTATTACCATATTTTTACGTACCAAACTGATGCCTGAATCAAGAAATCTGCTATTTGAAAACTACATTCGAATACAAAAGCTACTCGCTTTCCAAACACTCACAGCCTCAGTGCTATAATTCAGTTTATCGGTGCGCATATAAAAATATCTACTTGATTCTGATACAACGAAATTTAAAAGAAATTCGTTGTAAATTTGAGGGATACACCCCAATAACAAATTTCAATGGGTTCCCCAAACAAGCCAGACGAACTGAAGTATAAATCGTCGTGCGAGAAGCAACGACAATAAGATCGCATCGGCGACGGTTTTTCGGGCATCGCGTGTGGCGCGTAATCGCCTGACCGCACTCGGAGAATCGATTTGTAGGAGGGAGAAGAGCAGCTAGAACCATCGGCATGACGAATGGTCAGGCGTGAATTTATCGGCGCTGACCTGTCAGCGCCATGCCTCAGAGTTTTGCTCGCGCGAATAATTGCGCGACTGCCAGGCTTTACTTGAGGAGGGATTCTTTTTCAATAATACCAATCTAATGAAAGTGATGAGGTTGTGACGGTGTAGGCCGGTCATGGCCTGCACCGTGCGCATATCTCCCTCTCCTTCCTAGGCAAAGGCGCACGGCCGGCATCAAGCGCACGTTTTTACCACGTGCCTGATGCCTGCCCTTTTATTTTTCAGCAACGCACGAGAGTGGAAGGAGAAGCCGTGGACGCGACGACGCGCTCGAGTATTGAGAGTGCGAGAGAGAGAGAGAGAGAGAGAGAGAAAAGCAATAGTTTGAGTATTGGGCTTGGCGCGCGGCACTTGTCGCGACGGGCAGTGCCGCGTGCCGCCGATTAGGAGGGCAGTGGTGGGGAAGGCGTGAGAAGCCGACTCGCACGCACTCGTCACTAGATCGACATACAAAGAGGAGATTGGCCGCACTGGAAGGATTACCATTGTTTCTCTGCCTCAGACCAGAGAGAAAGTGCGAGAGCCGTGACGACAAAGAAGACTGGGCCACGTTTTGCGCTAGTCGCCTCACCTGCAGCCCACCTGCCAAGCAGCAAACAGAATTTGGTCAGGTTTAGTTTTCTCTCCTCTCGTTTCTCTCTCTAATTTTCCTCGGCGATTCTCACGGTTCGCGTTGCTATGCCAGGCTTTCCCGAGCCGGCGTAGTTTTCGGCAGTGTGTAAATTTAAGTAATTGTTTAAGCCGGTTAACGAGGTGGCATGGCGCTAACGTGCCGGTCATCTCGTTTAGAATAAGTGCGCGTGTTGTTAATAGTAATAAGTGTTTGTATTCTCGTCGGCACTCGGGTAGTGCATTTATAATAAACGTGTGTTAAGGAATTGTGTGTGTGAAATTCTTTTGCCTGTATCTCTCTTCCCTGCTTTGCTTGGAGCGACATACCGCCTCCCTAGCCTTCCCCCTTTACAAATAATTGGTGATAGTGAGGAATTAATCGGCATTGCAGGCCGACACTATTACAAGGTTCATTTCTCACCGTTTTTCATTCACGATAATTATTGTTATTACGGCTTAATTAGAATTGTTGCCTACGAAATATACGTTGTTCTCTGATTCACAGCTAGATGAGGTGTTAATTTAATGTCAATGACAGATAACATTTCACTTATTCGTCATGGCCGACGGGCAACGGCAATTTCAATTTAACGCTCGAGTTAATCGCCAAGTTAGATTAAACTTTTCTCCTCAGCGTTGTTAATGTCGTGCAACCTTTCGCAATTCCGTAAATACAAGCTCGTGACACTCAGCACGTTAAAAAAAATACAAAATCTCATTTGAAAGAACACACATCCAACAGATCTCAAATTCGTTTAAGAGGGTTTCCGTTTCAGGACCAATTTTCAAAGCGTGCCCGAGTTTACTCAACCATTTATTAGGAAGGGTAAAGTTACGTAGCATGTGTGTCCCGTTAGTACGCGGCGGCGTGACGGTGAAACAGTTTCGGTTTGTCGGTGCTCATAGATAAGGCCGCGCGCGCTTCCTCCTACCGCAATCAGTTTCTCTACTGCGTTACCTCTCGCAAGCTGCTCTATGCCCGTTTGCATATTGTCGCTCACCTATATTAATTCCATCTATTTTCACTCGTTCAACGCAAGCTCTCTTCAATACTCTGCTTTGACAATGCTATCAAGTTTTATTAGCCTTGATTTAAAACCTAAAAGTATGCGAGGCTGTTTAAAGACTTTTCTTTTCCGAACCATGTCTATGACTTTTTTATTTGATCATTTTTTTATACCTTTTCTCGAAGCAATTTTTCGCTTCCACATACCTCAACAAGTTTTACATAGTTATTGGATTAAAATTACAGAGAAGCCATCGAAACTCAATAGAAAAAGATTATACAAGGAGTTAAAAATCAGTCCAGGAAAGTATGATCAATCCTTGAAATTATTTGTTTTCTAAGGCGGTCTTTCATTGCATCGACACACACGTATACGTTAATCTGTTTACACTTGGATTCTTAAATAAAAGTATACTTTCTTAGTTGGTGTTATCATTTTCTGAATGATCTGTATTCACTATTCATATATTAATTTGTCTCTTCCCTCGAATCAACTCTCCTACAGGTTTTTTAATGTTTCTAGATTGATCTTTAACTCCTTGTTTAATCATTTTCAATTGAATTAGGCAAAGTAAGTGTGGTTGGAAATAAACGGATAAAGTATTAGCCGGTACTATCGTTAGCTGATATAATCTGTTTTCTGAATTAATCTCTTACTACATCTACGTATACAGATATACGGGCAATACTTTATAATTTTACTGAATTCGTCTGTATTGCACAAATAATGCAGAGAAACGTGAGTTAATCTGTTTTTCTGTTGGCTTTCCTCCTAATTTCTATTCCAATATAGACGAATTCAATACAGAGGATTGATTTTATAGTTTTGCCCATATACATGCACGTAGATGCAGTAAAAGACCAACTTACACAATAGATCATTTCAGGTAATAATAATAATAATAATAATAATAATAATACCATCATTATCATTTCTTTCGAACCACACTTACATTGCTAAACTCAATCGAAAAAGATCGATCCAATAAATAAAAAAAATCTGCCTTAAGGAAAGAAAATTCCAGGGAAGAGATAAATAATTGAATAAATATAACGTTACGTTATCGGTTAGACCCATTCAAAATTGCATTTAGATAATAAATCATAGATTTAAAAATTTTTTTTCCATTCCATAGAGACAAATTTAGTAAAAAGGATTGATTTGAAGGTTTTACGGTACATGTGCATGTTGATGCAGTCAAAGACCAAGCCAGAAACAGATCATTTTTGGTAACTATCATAACTAGTACAGAGGTTGCAGTATCGATCGATATAGAGATCATATAGGAACGCGCAACCGACGGAAGAGAGAAGCGCGGATAAAAGTATGGCGATATGGACGCGCTGATTGCGGGATTTGCGCGTTCGATGTATGTATATGTGTATCGTGACAAACTTGCGTCGTGGCGTCACGTACGTGGCGAGTATTATTTGTTCTTTGGAAGAGTACAACTATTGAGTGAATGAACGGAGCATTTGAATTTGTTACGAAATTGAAAGTATTCTCACGTGAAAATATTTTATATATATCTTACAAAACTTCTATAAAAATTATATAAATTTTATACATTTTATGTATACAACTTTTATAGCATATACAAAAAATACTCTTCATTAATTTAATATATTTTATAAACTAAAGCTTTCTTCAGAAATTTGATGTTCATAAAAAATTGTATAAGTAGCAAGAAATTTGATCGACTATGCAGCCTACAAAAAAATTCATCCAAGCTCTGTCGATTATAAAGAAATTACAACAGTAAAGTTCATTTATATTTCTAGATGTTCATTGCTCTGTACTTACGAAAAGTACAAAATGTATTTTGAAATGCTACGACTTTCGACTAACAATGACTCATGCGGTATTTAGGCGGCTTTTATATGAGCAGACTTTTTGTCTGAGCCCTAATAAGCTAACGATTTTGATGAAGATGCAACAGAAATCTAATAATCATACTGCAAATCATCGATGTTTAGAATAACATTTATCTCGGCTTTAATTATTAAATTAAAATAAAAGGATCAAGAATGTTAATTTTACATGGCGTGGAGACACAAATAAAATAAATAATGATTTATATACGTGTCTATGAATAATGAGCTCAGAGTAGGATATAAAAACGATTTTGCAATGAATTTTTATAAACGTACATGAATTTCACCGTCGTAATTTTTTTATAACCGATAAAGTTTGGGTGATTTTTTGCAGACTGTATCGACGATTAGATTTCTTGACATTTATAGAACCTTTTATGTACACCAAATTTTTGAAGAAAACTACTGCATCTGAAATGTATTAGATTAAAAAAAGAGTATTTTCGTATTTGTTATAAAAGTTACATATAAAAAATATTCTATAAAACTGATATAATTTGTATACAATTATAATAACAGATTTTATAAAAGTTTCATAAGAATTTTATGAAACATTTCACGCGAATTTCTACAAATTACTTTGCTTATCAGAATTCATCCAGGGTTTGCTACTTGCATTCAATTAAGAAGCGTGTGAATTGACAGAAGCTAATAAATGTTCGAGTGGACGCTTAACTTTATATTAACTCACGATCTTCTTGGAGACATTCACGATAATTTTATACTGACATCAGTGTAGTTTAACTCGAAACTTGGTAAGCCTAAACTTTATTTGAATATTTCTAGTTCCATGCCAATAGCCTAATAATTAAGAAAATAGTCTGGTCGTTATAACATTCGCTCTAGCAAACTCAAGCCACAATGACGCGTTTGGCAAACTATATAGTCGTACGGCAAACACGTTAGCGATACATTAACTGCTGAATAATCAAACATTGTGGTTAAGTTTTGGAGGTAAACCAATACCTAGTGGAAAAATAAAGATTCTACATTACTATCTCGATTATTATACGCGCGCCCGCGAGTATCGCGCATAATTCAAGCTACTTTTATACTGTTGACTAAAGTCTAAGGACGAGTATATTGAAAGCATTAAAAAAATTAATGAAATAGTAAATCTACGTTGCGATGATAAGCATAAGTTGATGGTAAATCGTTCTCTGTCAAGAGTTAAAATAAAATATAAGCCCTCTGGTAAATGAAACCATACGTCATGTGCCAAGAAAGAGAATAAAAGAGTACAATTCGCAACAGTAGCTGATGGATTCCTTTGTGTCGTGTAACTCACCGACGTTTTTCTCGGCCTGATCCTCCCCGCAATTAAACTCCATACCTCTCCGGAGAATTCGAGAGTACTTTCTCTACTCATTTGCAAAAGAAGGTGAGGTATTATTGTACTTCGGTAAAAGTCGTTTCCGATGCACACTTAGAAAGTCAGAGTGTTTCATAAAAAATTCATAGGCGACGCTTAAGTTGCGAACTAGCGTCTCTCTCTTTCTCTTTCTTTTTCTATTTTATTTTTCATGTGAAACTTCTTGCTTTTTAATAGTCTTATCGTACTTATTGTTGCTTGGTAATCGTGACAAATATGCACTTTAAAAATTGTATCCAATCAGCGAAAAAGAAGCGTCAATGAAAACTATATTTTCATGGAAAGGGACTACGGCGTGCCCCTTCAAATTCAATTTTTTTTTCTCTGAGCTAAAATGCACGAGAGAAAAGCTTGCGATTGCCAGTGAGTATTTAAAAAGTTTCTTAATAACTGTTCTTTTTCTTGTGAAGTCGCCCTTTATGCTAAATCTTACAAGATTTTCTATGAGAATTATATTGTAAGCTTTAGCAATTTGTCAAGTGACCGCATATTTTGCATGAGTATTTTCATGAGCGTATTTTTTCGACCTAATTTGAAATTTACTTTGGGTAAAAAAATTTATTCCCCAGCGAATTGCACGTTTCTTTTCTCGCAAAACTCTAAATTACCGAGCAAATCTCAGCGTGGCAATTCGCATTCTTGACTGCTTGATGGAAGCCTTTCACCGTCTCTTTACTCGCTCGTTAGTTTTCTTCATTGCTAACACCAAGGAGGCGGACAAATCCCAGGGAATTCAAATTTTTCTCTCAACAGCAAGATCACAAAAGCAAGCGAAAGCAACCAGCAAATTCAATTTCGTCGCCAACAGTGCTGGATTTATCATAACGTTCATCCTATGAATACCAAAGTCACAATTGTTGTCCAGTCCACGCCTTAGCATGTCTAAACTTCTTTTTTTTTTACTTATGGTAAGGTAAAATTTGTACGTCAATAAATTCACTCACCAAATGACCAGTTCCATCCATGATGTTTAAGCGAAAGTCGGGCCAAACGTGTACAATATAAGGCAAGTTAGAAGCTAATAAAGACCGATCTGTAATCAGTGCAATAGTTTACTATTATTCGGCTTGATAGATCGGTCACAACGCGCTATCAAGCTAAGATTAGACTGCTTGCATCAAACGAACGTGCGCACTTCGGTCACACGGACCATCGATATGCCCTTAGCTTAATAGTGCTTGATTAAGAAGATAACTTAGTGGCGTAGATTTTTATCGGTCAACTTCCAGAATGGAAAATGTTTTTTCTATTGCTCACTCAACAATAAAAGTTAACTTTTTCAAAAAATCAGTGTGAATAATCAAGTTAGATGATTGGAAAAGAAGAAAAGAAAGAGTATAGGATTCCACAGTTGACAGTGAAAGATGGCACAGCGAATTCTAAACAGAGAGGCATGACGAAAAGCAGCTGAGAACTGAAGCGCATTCACAGCACCGAGCCATTGAAAAATCGTGAATTCTTCTCCGGCGGCCTGCGAAGGAAATGGAATCGAGTGCGAGAGAGTCGACGACGCCACCTATTCTCTTCAATAACGTGCTGCTAGAAAAGAGAGCCCGAAGACTGAGATATGTCTTTCGTACGTTGATGGGATCGCTAGCATATATGTGTCGCTAGGAGACAGGAGAAAAGCAAACTGAAAAAAGTTCTTTTCTTGATATTTTTCTTCTCTTTTGTTCCGATGCTTTCTCTCTCCCTTTCTCTCTCGCCATCGAAATTCGACTTGAAGCTCGATGTCTGCTACTCGTGCGTTAAAGAATAGACATATATAGCTATGCTCATTTGGAGTTGCAAACTATGACTTTCTCTCTCTCTTTTTTACTTCCTGTATAAAGCCTTGGACGAGTCGACTTGGCTTTTCGAATTTGCAGCTGACGGCAAAGGATAGTTGAGATCGCCTTTCTTTTCTCTTTCGCGATCGGTAATGAAGTGCATTATATAAGTTGCAAATTTTCTAAATTTTTAGTTGTTGAAAATTCATGAGAATTTAACAATTCTTATACAACTCTCATTAAAAAACAAACAAAGTAACATCTGAGCACTTAGCATTAAAAATTAAAAAAGTTGAATCATAAAAACTCATGTAGCTCGAATATTACCCTCGCAAAAATTTATATCAACTATAACTCGAACTTAATTGAAATATAGAGTGGATTGTTGGGAAATGATAAGAATGACTAAGAGAACAGACTTGTATTTGGCGAGACTTTTGCAAATTATGTGCTCTCAACGTCACTTGCCACGATGACGCGTCTCATTTACAACATTTGATTTTCCTTCGTGCTACACCGCAAACTTTATGTTCCTCGGGCGTGAGCTCGACGTTAAATGAAGAGGATTAATGAATGGCGCGTGCTTAGACGTTTCTTCTTGCAGTTGCTTTTATTACGTCATTTTGCGTCATAATTAAAATGCGCGATGGATCAGACAGCATTACGGCTTCGATATCTTCATTTTGTCAAGCTTCACTGCTTTTAGCAGGAGGGTTTCGATAGACTTTATGCGTACCTCTTTCTAAGTTTTATCAATTTGAAGATGTATTAAAAATGTAGCAAATAAAGATTAGATAACATACCAATGGATCTAGGGAGAATGATTAAAGCGAATATCGACAGATAGCGGATTAAAAATGGTGAGCTTAAATTGTTGTTAATACGCTATCTTGTTTTTAAATAAACAAGGCCACTGATGGATTCAAAATCAAAGTGTAAGAAAATGCTCTAATAATTAAAAGACCTAAATGAAACATACAAGAGGCTCGAGAAGGGGGAAATATTCATCAGCCAAGACGCTCGTCGACGAACTCGGTTTCTCGATTCGAGTAACGGCGGTGCTCTCTGTATCAATATTGAACTTGGGTTAATTGAAAAAAGTAAGCTCACGACTTTTCTTCTACTCTTGGCTTGAAATTAATTAGGGTCAATCAGTTCGCGCGCGCATCGTGCGCTGTTTTCTCCCTTTTGACATAAAAGAAAGAAGAGAAGTCGAGATTAACAGCAAAGATCCCTTTTTCATCAATTTTTCACGAGATTTCGAGTGAAAAGCCGAGACGGTCCTTCGTCTTAATTGAGAACGAAAGGTTAACTTCACGAGCGTGGTTTTGTTACATTGCGTTTAAAGTTCGTCAATTGAGCACGGTTTTCGGGTTAATTTCAGACGCGCGTTAGCTCTAATGAGTGTGCTATGCATGTTTCGAGCTTACACATGCTAATTACATGAAAATTTTAACGTTTCCATACGACAGATAACTCATTGTATGTATATTCTTCGTGATGGAGTGGAATGGTTTTAATTACATTACTCAAATGAGAACACGCGTTTACACAAAATAACGAGTGAACTTGTTATAAGATGAGCTTGGCCGCAAGTACTAGAGGCGCAAACGTAGCTACTATTACTGGCGTAAATTAATTAATGCTGCGACCGCCTAGTTACGTTTAATTTTTTTCATACCCGCCGTCTGACTTAAAAGCCTAATGTTTCATTCGTACTTTTCAATATTTATGTTTGCCTTTACCTGTACAATTTTCATTTTCGGCGAAAAATGCGCAAGTAGGACTTGAACTAAAAACATTTGGTTTTTACTTAAACGGTTGTTCGAGCAGACTTTCGCAGCAAAAGCATATTTTAGATAATTCCAGGATACAATCGACAAACAAGACATAGTAAAATGCTTGAAATATAGAGAAAATATATTTTCAGCTTTGCCACGCTGCTGCGAGACGTATATGTTATATACGCCTATGCACGAATATGTTATATGTACTTGAGACCGATTGGCATGCAATTCCAAGTACTGTTCAATACTGACGAATGCGAGATTGAATTTTTACGCGAGTGGCGCAAAGAGGACGAAGTGTTTGCGCGAGCGGAACGTCCGAACGGGAGGTTCGGCAGAGAGGAAGGTAAAAAATTTTGATTTTTCCGATTCAGACGCACGCTCGACCTTCCCTCCGCTATATCCATTAGAATACAATTTCGTTGGGGTATTATGCAGTCAATGCTCGACTGGACTCTATATAGTTCGTTCTGCAAAAATGAAATTCGAGCTTTGAATGTTGAGAAGATTCTCTCACGACTGGTCTGGCTTTTAGAAAAATGTATCGAATAATCGATATAATGCCATTCTCTACTCTGAAATATTGGCTTACCCTTTTTGGTACAAAACATGAGGATGGTTATTGATGCCACGGAATACAGCCTTTTAGAAGCTTTTATCAAATTATTCAAAAGCTTCTGCGGATCCAGCATGTACTAGATGTTTGGAGTACATTATTCATAAGAAGTAATTCTACGGATAAGTAAACATTGATTTTGTACTTTGATCTGATATTCAATTTATTGGAGTGGCATCTAATATTTAAGATTATTTAATAATATTATAAACTTAGTAAATAATATTATAAACTTAGTTTTTTACTTTTACTTTCCCATCAAATCAACAACTGTCTTCTCAAAGTTTCCTATGCATGATATTCAATTGTACATCACGTTTGTTCTTAAAATTAATTGTCATATAAAAATCTACGAAAACAATCGTAGCTAATAATAATGATGGATATCAAAGTCTCAAATGCATTATAGATTCACCAAACACTGATTTACACACCTCATAGATAGCTTGAAGCCTTATCAAGCTTTTCACTCTAATACCCCTTGCCGAATGTGCACAACTAATTAGACCATCAGTTCGCCCAATTAAACGACAATTGCGCAGAGCAACCCCACGAATTTCTCCCTTACACACACACACACACGTTCACACATTTTCTACGACTCGGCATAATTGCACCCACGGGGAATTCATCGGAAAGCTTTGTGTTTAGGAAACGAGTCGCCGAATTCTTTCGTTGGTAGTCTCACAACTCTGCGGCTCTCTTCTCTTTCTCTACCCCCTGTGCCCTCAGTTTCTGGGATCCAATTACACTTTGTGCCGCTGCAAGCTTCCCAACGATGATTATTCCAGTTCGGCGAACCGAAGAAAGGAAGATCACTTGGCATCAAAGCCACAGGAAGTGTGAGATCGTTATAGACTTGACGAGCTTTTTGTCCTCGAGATTAGTTTGAGTGGCTCTTAAATGCTTGTCGCTTGCAATTTTCGAATATGAATGGAGGCCGGTGCGAAATGCTTTTTCTTCACTGCAATTGGGCAACTCTGTTATGCATGAAGAATTTCCAAAATTAGAGCTGACTACATAAAGTGATGGAAAACAAGTTTGGTTAACCAAGGCATTATTGAAATTTAGGAGTATTTAATAAAAGATAAAAATGCAAAAGCTTATCCTATTCTGCATTTTATTCAACTTGACACGTAACAAAATGTTTTACGACATTGTGTTGTCGATTGCAAGTTAATTTTATTGCTTGGTTTAAAATTTGATAAGACCGAACTTAAATATTTCCGCAGGGAATTCTTCATTTTACAACATGCGAAATTGTAAAATTATATCATACAGTGTGAAGAAAAACAAAGTTCGATACTTTCTCGTACTTTCGTTATATGTGCAATTTTCAAATATATTTGTATGCCGTATATATGAAAATTTGTTTTTATACAAGGTAGAAAAATGAGATCACAAATTTGTTAGAAAGAATGGAATGTTTATTTTCACTTAGCTGAGTGGATTAATAAACTGAAAGATAATTACCGATCATTTAGAATAATTTACAACCCCATGCTCGATACTTAATATAGAAGAATGTTTTCATAAGACATTGTCATAAAAAAAATTTTCAAACGAGCGATTCGGTCAAATCGGACTCAAAATTAGTGGTACGTAATACGAATGACCTCTAATCCATCTTATTGTTGGACCACATGATATTCACTGTCTTTACTGCAATCTTGTACACTAATTATCTAATATAAACTTTATTAGTTTTTATAAAACTAATTATCTATGAAGTGCTACTGCTTGTATAACCACTCGAAAAGCTGGTGGAATTCACTATTCGGTTGGGAAAAATTATTGGCTCTGGTGATGTGTCAAAATCCATTAAACTGTTACTGAAGAAAAATGCAGGTAAATAACATTGTTTTGACAAAAGTTAAGTTTAAACCCACTGAGGATTACAGAATTATATGAAAATGAATTATATATGTTAGATATGATTTTATGGAGTTTGAAAGCTTTCAAAAGTTTCTGTAGACAAACTTCCAGGAGAGAAGAGCTTTTTATGTAATTGGGAGAGGGGGAGGAGAAAAGACATACACTGACTTTGGCATTCAACTCGTAACTGATTATTGATTATTATAGTTATTTTGTGATCTTTGAGTATTCTTCTCTTTAGAATTAAATTGTTTTCCCATCGCATTTCACAACCACGCATGTAAACTTTGAGGAAAAACGTAATTACCTTAAATACAGAAATTAATTCGGTCAAGTTATCTCGTTACGAAAGCAAATACAATAATTTATCTATGTTACTACCACTGATACATCCGCAAAAGGGATGACAATTGTAATCGCTTGAAAATTCCGACGGCATGTTCGCTCTTCCTCTTGCGCTCACACCTTCCAAGAGAAAATAGTTTCCAATGCACATTTCCCGCAGATGAATAACACTGAACTTTTCAATTGCACCTACCAGCACCCAATGGCGGGCGTGCGGGCGACGCGACTCCGCCCTAGTCGAGTGGACCCTCTAGTATAATTATTCATTTGCTATCTCCCCGCGCATAAGTGGTCATTAGCATTCTTGGTGATTTTAAAGTGCTCGCGAGGCTAAAAGAAGTATTAAACGCTGGCATATCTCGTGAAAACTTTACTTTGTTGATATAAAAATCTGACAATCATTCATTGGATTTTTTTGTATGAGGTGATTAATTTGCTTTTGTTCAATAATTTCATTAATGAGTTCAGATCCTGAATTTTCGAATTGATTAGCATACAAATAATGTGAATAAATTTGTGATAAAAAATGTAATCAGCCACTATTAGTAATCAACTCGAGTAAAGAAATTGAGTATATATAACATAAATCCACATGGAAGCATAAAAAAATATTCTCTGGCAAATTTATTTTCTTCCTTATTTATCTACATTATAGTGCTTCAACGATCATTTAAAACATTATTTCAAAGAAGTTTTCTTATCTAGTTGCCTCGGAGACAACATGCGGGTAATGGGTAATTAAGGATAAAACACGACCTAGTTTTTCTTTCTCGGAAAGAAAAAAAAGAGACACTTGCGTACAACTTTTCTCGATGAGACTGCTTAATTCTCAAATGCAATAACTTGGTAAATCTGGTAAAGAATATATTTAAAAAATACTCACCACAGGTATAGACGACTTTGAGATAAGTACGACTTTCCGGTCGACAGGGATCACCGAATGTCGTACTATTAGCTGCGATGGAACAGTGCCGTCGACCATGGCACAGATCGATCAGCCTCTCGGTCGCGTGGCTTGCTAAACACGCTATAAATATATTGATTATCATAATTATTTTTCATGTCACTTAATATCGATCAATTGCAAAACAATATCCTTTTAGCGAGTCAACTAAATTAGTATAATATTGTAAAAGAGAAAAGAAAATTTATCGATCTGAAACCCATTGCTCGAGACAAACGACGACGGAAAAATCAAAACAACCTTCAAAGCTTAATAGAACGTTTTAGGGAGAAAAGAGAGATGCGAGTTTGTTTCATAATTTTCGCGTCATATAAAATAAGACAGAGATAAACTGAAATGGAGCAAAATTGAAATGGAGCAATGCTCTTGTCTTTTCTCGGTCTCTTACGACGAGTTCGCTTGCGCGCGCGCGTGTATCCTCCGATCCGATAAGCCATACCAGAATTGCCAGCACGAGATATCGGGAATTACATGCTACCTTCCTTTCTGGGCCTCTCGCTCTATCCTGTCGGCTTTATGTCGCGCCGAATTAAATCTTGCAGAAATATTCGAGAACTTATCTCTTGCTCTGCGCGAAAACACGTTGTGCTTTTTCTTTTCTTATCAAACAATTTGTAAAGTGACCAATATATCGACTTTAAGAAGAGCATATTTCATTCTTAGATTATCAGACTAGTGGACCTATTGAGCGTGCTTTGCTCTCATAATCTTCTAGTATTTGACATTTATTTTTCACTTGGGCTTTACTCAACCGCCATATAACTTCCGATACCACTAAAAACTCAACTAAACATCGGATCCAAATGATTCAATAATGTTATTTACATCGAAACTCTTTTGACAATACTAAGATCCTACTAGGCAAAGATACGTGTTTATTCACGCTAACACTCTACATGTCTAACGATGTCAAAGGACTATACGCGGCAACTAAGTAAGATAAAGATAAAAAAGTTTATCGAGTGTCGGCAGAGAATAGGGATGAGGATGTCATTCGCCGCTCCGATCGTCAAATGTAAAATGTTTCGCTATCTCCATCAGATTTCGTAAATGTGATTCTTGGTATTTTATAGAGCGAAATGAATAAAATTTATAACTAATATAGTTGAGAAAATATATTGGAATTTGTTGAAATTCCGTATTGACCGCAAATTGGACTTTCATATTTTACTTTTAATCTAGAGTTACTCTAAAATAACTAGTACTCTTTAGTAAAAATGCTATATATTAATAAAAGTTTGTAGCGTCGTTGAGTATCTTGAAAAAAAAAAACAATTTTATTTTCACGGTTGAGCCACTTTTTGTGCTTTTAAAAGCTATGGAAAGAGCTTATTGAATAAATCGCCGAAAAGCTGCTATCAAACCCGATTACAAATGTTCTCGAAGTAAGAGTAAAATCTGTCGTGAGTCATTCTCCCTAAGATGAAAAATCTACTGTAGTTTTCCACTGTCGATTAAGAGATGTAAGAAAATCTGTCGAAAGGCGACCACCACAAGTTTTTTACGACTTTATTCCGCGATTCTCAATACACACAGCTGTCACATCAAAGTCGACTGTTCTTATTCGATATTTATATGAAAAATCAAGATCAAAGCTCCGATAAAAAGTGTGATTGTTAGTTAGAGTGTATTATCAATAATGTTAAGTAAAAGCACAAGAAACTTGAGAAATCAATTACAAAGGTATTTCACTATTTTATTAATGGCTCATTTCAATTTTTGAAATTAACGGCACGTGTACGTAACAGCAGGAAAGCTCGGACGCGTGTCCAAGCTGACATGAAAGCTGGGAAAGTTCATGCAGAAAAAGCGGTATGCAGCGGAACATAAAGAAATTAAAAACTGTCGATAATCTCAAAGGCCTAGAAGAAAAAAAATAATTGCTAACGCTTCTAGAGTAAAAGTCGGTACAGAGAGAAAAGAGATCGCTCAAGGCTGTAAGTCACAGCATAGCAGGAGGGCTCGAAAACTTTTTAATGAAAAATTCCCTTTAATCTGCATAACATCTGTTACACGGGATATTAGGGAGAGTTTCCGACGCTCGGGGTGCTATCATCACCGCCAGTGTCATTTGGCTAATGATCTTCCATTCCGTCGTGCTAGTTATTAATGATATTCATTCGCCAGAGGGGAATATTAATATGCTGCGTTTTTATTAAAAAATTTATCTTTCTCGACGATTTAGAATTTACGGGATTAGTATTTTCCTTCTTTTAAAGGCCTAAGATGCTACCAAGAGGTTGTACTAGTTAGATCGGATTAATGCTCAAGATCTAGTAATTATTCCGTTGAAATAATTATTTCCAGCATCTCAACTTTCGTGAAACTTAATTGAAGTTAAATATCTTTAGTATAATTGTATCATAAAGTCTTTCGCTAATAACATTCATGTTCGCGAGAATGACATGTCACTCTTCTACTCAATTAAAGATTTTTTTTGTATAAAAACAATTTTTCATGAATAAATCTCAAAGCACCATATATTTTAAATGGATTAAATTTGAATGATAATGATTAAAAATGTATACACGTTACGATTTCGATTTTTTCTTATATATGTTCGTAAATAAGCGATAAAGCGTACCTTTTACGTACATGACGACGCGTGAGATTCATCATTCATTGGTCGCTCAACGAGCAGAAAGACCTTTCCTCGTGAGATTTATAGCGATAATGGTATAAACTTTGTACAAGCCAACAAGGAGTTTAAAGACGTGATTGCGGGTATTGATACCGAAGAACATCCGAAATTCACGCTGGCAAATCGTTTTTGCTGGTATTTTAATCCTTCCGGTGCACCCCACATAGGGAAAGCTTAGGAGCAATTGTTCAGTTGCCCTGAGCGATGCGCTTAGCGATCAAGCTTCGACCGAACAGTTCGACAAGTTCTTAAGACATTAATGGCAGAGACAGAATACCTAAACTTGTGCAAACACGAAGCTGAATTTTGAACCCACGAAATTCATTTGAAATAGTTTAAAATATAGTTTAAGATTTTTGGAAGCTTCAAGATAGCTTCGTCAGTACTTGTAATGCTCTTACAACGTAGCAAATAACATGATACAATCCCCACGCTACAAGTAGGATATATCGTGCTTGTCATAATACCAAGCGCCGCGTAACGCTTCTAAAATATCTGAGGTCACTCAATCGGATAATGTCATTAGGGTATTCAAAATACGCGTGAGTGAAAAGGAGTTCACGAGACCCGTGCAAGAGCCCATCAAGATATTCACCGATTTAAAAAAAAATCTAAAATTACATAAATTTTTATATTGATGCGAGATACAAGATTATAAAAACATTAGCAAGCTTTCATCGGTCACTATAACAATATATTAGGCATATTATTTTTGAAAAAGAATGCTTTTAATCAGTAAGATTAATTTTCGATAAAAATGTTCATACATACTTTCGTCCTTGACGCCATTGGGTTGCGGACACTGTAGCGACTCGTATTCGGTTCTACCGAAGGAGGCACTGTAAATGGCGATCCTGTAGTTCGGAAAGCACGAGAGATTGATGGCGTCATTTTCACATGCCACTTTACTCCTGAATTCATCTGTAAACAGATAAACGTACACTTTAGAAACAGCGCTCCTTCTCTCTCTCTCTCTCTCTCTCTCTCTCTCTCTCTTTCTCTCTACTTAATGTTTATCGTTTATCCTGCACATTAAGTGAAGCAAACTAGTGTCGTGGATTCAAGAATTTGTACTTGTTCCTGAGTATCTTAATCAATCATAAACATCGTGGATACTCTTTTTTTATGTATGATCGTAAATCGTGAGATCGTAATCGAGATCAATTACCCGACATTCTCTAGGAAAAACTTATATTCGTGGAAAGAGTAATTCATATCGATGGGGAATTGTTAAGAACAATTTGTTTGATTAAATGTACAAGTAAACAAAATTGGCGATTTGACAGAGTAATAATAGAACGTTTACTCGCTCATACTTAATACCCTTACAATCGACATGTTGAAAATTGTAGGGCAGCATTATAATCCAGCCACTACGTGAATCTGAGTGCTAGCGACGTAGAAAAGAGGAAAAATAAGAAAGAGGAAAAAGGGTGGCAACGCCTAAAAGCTCCCGCGACGATTCCCTGGCAAAATAATTCACGAATGCACACGCTGTGCACTACGAATTTGCAGCTTCTTGCATGCTTTTCAGTATATATAGCTGCTACGGCGCGAGAGACTCGCAGGATTATTAATGACGCGCAACTTCGCCGGCACGCGCGCCTTAATAAAATATCGCAGCAGCGCGTGCGAGCAAATAATAATGGCATCAGCTGAGCCTGTGGCTTCTGAGGAATTTACGTGTGCCGCGCGCGTGCGTATCGCGTTTATTACGTAGTCACGCGTGGTAAAAAAATACACGCGCATACTTACGCACATATGCGCGAGTTCTACTTTCTTTTTGTGCAGTTATCTGCGCTTCAAAGCATTATTCAAAAAATCATCCTAAAGAATGAAAGTTATTAGGGTGATATGAATTTACTGGTGACCAAGTAAGTAATTCCTTTGATCATTGTACAGTAGAACTAAGAGTAATTTGGTACAGAAAATGTTCGTCTGCAGCTATTGATTCTGAAAAGCAATTATGGTTACCGATATTAGATAGTGGTCTATTGAGAATAAACCACGTACTCAGGGCATTGGTAATATATTCAACTACTAATAGATTAATTAATTTAACTTGAATAATAAACTGCAATTAAACCCTAATGTGACGAGAAAGTATGACTTTTTAAAAAGTAATTAACATTAATAAACAATAGAAGAGAACAAAAGCAATTATTTATCTTGATACTTCTATGAATTGTTTAAATAAGAAGCCTTAGGAAGCAGAGCGTGGAATACATGCAAAATATACTTGATGAATTCGCTATTTACAAAGCTATAATAAATAAATGGAAAGACGCTCTTGACAGTTCTTCGAGACTCGTAGATGGATTCAGCCGACGAATGTTTACGAAATGCTCGACGACAACTTTTTCCCTACCCGAAAAAGTTATGCGTCTTTGCTACCGCTGCCGCGCTGGCGTACCTGAGAGATAAAGTGTTAGTTCTGTCGAGTTTTATCGAGTCGCTGATTTACTACAGCCCGAGCACTAGACAGCAAAAGTTGCGCTACTCAACTTCAGCCTGCTATTGACCAGTGCGCGTGAGCCTCTCCCCTTTTGCTATACAACGAAATTACGTTTTAGATAGAGCTACCGCGGTTGGTCCACAAATCCATAAAGTTGTTTGCTCAAGAAGCTCGACTATAACATTTCTTAAATTTGCTCCAGTACTAATTATGCCGAAAATTAATTTTTTCTCTTCATCACTCGTCGGCTACTCATCATCATCATACCACCATTTTTTTATATCAATTATCATGTTATACTCTAGGTAATACAATTTAAACTTATAGAAAAGAGTACTCGAGTTACACTCAATCGTTAGACAAATTATTGAGATGTTTTACGTTATTGCTATACTCGACATATCACCTAATTAAAAACAAACGTTCGTCAAAATTTCAATAATTTCACGACCATTGCGTGTGAACGATCGCTCGACACGTCACGTTAATTAAAATAATAATTGTATAGCAAATCGCCAAATGAAGACAATGAAAGTGTAGCGATGTATTTTATTCCAACAGCTCATTATGTAAATTTTTCGCCTTCTCTTCCTTGCGTTTGCCTTTTCTTTTTTCTTCCTTCTTTTTTTTCGTCTCGACATCTGCTATTTGCATAAGCATGGGTTGTTTCTTATGTTGAAGAATTTGATTTTTTATCTGTATATATTCTTGCATAAATCACGATATGCTGTGAATAAATTTGTTCTCTCTATTTTAACTTTCGAAGGTTCATTTACATTTTTGCGCAAGATATAAACAAATAAGATTCATATTTTCAATTATTAAAATATTTTTTGATAAATTCCTCAACATCAATTTGTGATACCGGGTAATCAATTATACGTCATAATCACCGAGTTACATGAAATTCTCCATTACGTCTGACCATACATATTTTCTACTACTTACACTCAGCCATTTATTTCATCACCTCTCACGATTATTTTAATTTTTCTTTCTAGATAATATGCGTATCATAGAGAAAAATAAAAATCCTGACAATATATATTTTCCAGAAAATTTTGATTCGATTATTAATTCCAAGGCAGTAATACGCGTTGGGAGACGGAGGGAGAAAAATAAATATCGTGCGAGCGAATTGAAAAATGCAAACTTGAAACAGCAGAAGATTGCCTTTTCTCCGCCAAATAAGTTATGCGGCGATCGATTCGTATTATGAATGACAATCGTAACGAACGTGCCATGTTATGCATGTAAAAAATAAGACAGACTTGAAAATTGACGAGTTTACGTGGATTACCGGTGAAGAAGACGATGTGTGCCGGCAAGACAAAACTAAACAGTCCCCTCGCCCTGCCTATACTTGATAGATCTCGGCTGAAGAAGAGAGTTCTCAATTAGAATACTTTATATTGCTTGCACGATACGACGAGAGAATATCAGTTCAGACGTTTAGTCAGACGTTAAAAGGATTTTCTTCCGTATTACGCTTCATTTATTTTTGTCTTTCTTTTAACAATTCACCTGATATATTCGAGCATAATAGCCAAAGATGAATAATGATAAGTGAAGACACGAATTTAAAAAGTTATTCAATTAACTTTTCATTAAACCAGAATAAGCAAGGGTATCCATTGCAAAGCCCAATGCAAATCTTAACTGAGAGAAATCAGAGCTATCCCACTTTGAATTTAAATCGCAAATTTTTCGCATCTCTATGCAAATCAATCATAATCCGGCGTGGAGTAAGAGAGAGAGAGAAAGAGTCATTTCATAAACGCAGAGACTTAATTAATCGAAATGTCAGAACTCAATCTGTATTCGCCACTCGATTGGGAACACGAAAAAAACAGTCAATTAAGAATTGACAGCTTGGACTTATTCTCTCTTTATCTATCTATTCAAACTAATTAGCTACTTTCACAATGTGCCCCCGCAACCTCTTGCGTGTAATAAAATGTAACATCATATAACAAACAACTTATTTCACGATGAATCGAGCCAATTAACCGTTTGTGAATGGTGAAATATTCACTTTTCGAAGTTTAATGTTTATTCTTGTATTGGATTCAAATGATGGCTCCATCAAAAATACGGCAATCTCACGTATGGTTAGTTTATGGATAAAATTGTGTTTTCTTCACATTCGCATGTATTTCCCGGTAAAGGTATGACTATCGTCAACCAACATTTTCATGTTTAACCATTAATTTATATTTGATTACGTCATCCGGAAAGTGTGACAAGTCATCTATTCGACTAACCAATCATTTTAATTGAAAGAAAATATGATAAAAATATGAGTTGATTTTTGCACGAGCTTGTTGATGCAAGCTTGCTATCATAAAGTAACCACAATAAATGACGACGAAAGAATCAAGTCTACGAAACTCAGTAAACAGCATCCAAAGTACACACACATACGAGGCGCCAGCACGACGACGTCAAACGAAGTACGGCTGTGAGTGAACGAACTGTTGTCGTAGCAGCGTGACTCGGCGGCATGTACAATTAATAGGCGGCATTAGGGCAGCCTAGAGCGCTACTGTGCGCACGCCTCGCAATAAGTGACACGTGTTGTCGACAAATGAATTTGTGGCGAAGGCGCTTGCATGTGTGTGGCACTTGGCATTCGTGATTCAACGCTCGCTCGCTCACGCGGCACACGTGTGTAATCATCATGTCTCTCTCTCACCCCTATTACACCTGGGTAATCATGACGCGCGCTCCTGTGCTGACCCTTTTACTCGCAATTGAATTCACATTTTGATGCTGCCGCCACCTCGCCACTTCGTGGAAATTGTGCGATGATTCGACCGATAGTCACGCGCAAGCCTAACGACGACCATCATGCCCTACCAATGCCGTTTTGTATACTAGAAACAGATTTGTATTCGCGCTTTTGTTGATTTATTTTTATCGCGTTCAACTTGTATCTGAGGTTTCCTTGTTCAGATGGGCGAGTGAATTTCAAATAAAACTTTCGAGCCTTTGTAGGCTGATTTGATGCTTTGTTGATAGAATTTTAGAGAGCGAATTTTGTGCATAGATACTAAAACTACTGAAAGTCTAGCACACTTTGAATAGAAAATAATACTCACAAGGACGGCATTTGTAGACTACCTCGATGAACTTTGGCTTGTCTGGACATGGGTCGCCCATTTTCGGGCTCGTGTTGAATGTACATTGGCGTTTCTTCTGACAAACTTCGACTACCGTCTGTAACAGTGAATGCTAAGCAAACATTCATTAGATTTATATCATGAATATTTCAATTAATGAAAATGTAGTAGAATGCTGAAATTCGAGGAAATATTAATCGAGTTTTATTGAAACAAAGTTAATTATTTTTTATTTTTATACTTGTTTGACTGTATTTTGATCTTTACTGCTTAATTTTAGCTCAAAATCATTTGCATGACAACTTCTACCAAGGAAACGACTGATTAATATGGTGCTCGAAAAAAAACACAGTGAAAATCAGTATTTTAATTCTGATTCGGTAAGATAGACGAATGACCAGTTAAAAAGCGAAAAGAACGATAAAAAGTTTTGATGTCTTTACGGAAAGAAAACGCGATATCGTGCGTCGCCGTGACAAGGCTTTAAATTTAGCGTCTCTGAAAAGATCATGAATGAATGGGCAAAAGATAGCGCGAAGGTGTAGGGTAATTTCCTCAATTTCCAAAGGGAAACTTTCGCCAAAGTTGTCACTAAAGAAAAGCCAAGCGTCAAGTCTTCTGGTCTTTTGAGCTCAACGAGGAAATTACGTTCGACCGGCTCCAGTAGCTTCGCGACTTATAAGAAACCACTTTTAATTACTCGAAATCCGGACTAAAATCCTCTTCGAGTTCTATCACTTTTTTTTCAATTCAATCTTAGTTTGAACTGGTTCACTTTTGGAGCTCTAAGAGTTAGTCTTGATTATTCCGATACAGGGTTGGGATTATTTGCTGTGAACTCAAATATAAATGTTTTTCTTGGGGTTATGAAAACGTCTCCACGCGCAGGACGTCTCTCTTGCGTAATGAATTACGCTGTCCAACAACTCTATGTGCGTGCCGACATAGGCTCTCACTACTCTTGTACAGAACACATGCTACTTTTGTCAGTTGGCTTAATAAAGATTTCTCAGTTTGTTTAATATCCTTTGTGCTTTATTCTGCCTGTTTTTATGTTACGGTTAGTCTAAATACATTTTTTTTTCTCTAAAAATAATTGTATAATTGTACGATCTTTAGTCTGCAAAATTTCAGTATTTATTATTATAGTTTATGCAAAAGAGGCTTATACAACAGCCGTTCGAACAACCCGTATTAAAAATTAAAACATTGAGAGTAAAATCTGCCTTGTCGTTTAGAATTGTTCTCTCCTTTTCTTTTGATTGTACTGAGTAATATTTCCAAAAATTTCTTTTACAATATAATTTAAAACAAAGACGTAGCTGTATAAAAAACAACATTTTCCTTGTTTTATAAACTGCTAATTAACATCATAAAAATTCTGCTGACTTTCACGAAGAGAAACAAAATCATACAACCAACTTTAAAGCGTACTTAATTACGGAAATATAAAGCAAAAAATTTTAAATTCATCCACAAATTTATAACAATACATATTTACAAACTTTTAAAGCATTTTCAATGGAAATTGAAATTCAAACATAGAAAGCCCACAAGCCATAAAGTAAAGAAATTTCACACATTTATCAAGCGATTTGAAGGATTCATCCTCTCAATTCAACTCGTCGTGGTAGAATTGTAACCAAGTGAAGCGAAAGTAGAGCGCACATGGTCGGAAAAAAATAGAAAGAAGTTCAAGGAAGGCATGTACATTTGCCTCTCGCGGTGCGAAGTATGTAAACCCTACTAGGTACTCTCTCTCTCTCTCTCTCTCTCGCTCTCGCTCTCTCTCTCTTTTTCTCTCTGTCTCTCCTTCTCGCTCTCTGTCTTGTAAAAGGGTCACGTACCAAACGTATGTGGGCTACTGCGACGCAGCGTGCGAGTGCGAGTGCATGTACCGGTATGAATAAAGTGCTGTGCATCAGTGCAATATCCTTTTCGTGATGAATTTAAAGGCTTTGAAGCTTTTAATGATGTGTTTACGGTGACTGCTGTTGCGTTACTGCTCAGCGAAAAACATCAATATTATTCGAAGATATACCTTTCTTTGTTATGAGAAATCTGAACTTTATTGAGCAACAATTTAACCGATAACTTTTTTTTCTCGGATTTCTCGATTATATATTTCAAATAGAACATAGCCAGATCAATAGAGATCATAGAAACAAATAGACATTAACGGTTCAGATAAGAACGGCAATAAAATATTTTTGTCGCGACGTAACAATCCATAAATACGTTTGTACGCTTGGGCTTGGAAAAAAGACAGTGAATCAGAGATGCAAATATACAAGCCCATTAGAAGTCGGCCATGTCTCGGACGTGAGCTCGTTGGCGAAGAATTAAGTCGACCATTACTATAGGTAGACTTTAAGTGTTACACAATTGCTCAGCAGCAACGTCTACGATGATTTTCAAATGGATGAAACGCTTATAATGTAAGTTATGGCTCGTTTGTCAAAGAAATTTTTGCAGAGGGGTTAGTGTTTATGTCGCGCGAATTATTACCGAACTTCTTGATTGTGGTTTCGCCTGTAATCCGCACTATATGGATGGTCATTTCACTTCATCATATTCCGCCTTATTCGTACATTGTCTCGCACTATGAGTTTACTTCATTTGACCTCTGCTTTAATTTTGCGCCAAGAATCGCACGTCATAATTCGCTGCGCATACAAGTAAATACTTACATATTTTATAATACACTACTCTTAGTTTGGCTTAATTCATTTTTAAGAAAAGTGTATTAGGATCAAGTAAACGATAAATCGTGGATAAAGCATATGACGTAGCCAAAGGTAAAATTGGCATGGCATTAATGTCTCCGTGAAATTGAACTTTCCCCCATGCAGACGAGACAATTTACAGCAAAGAACTGAGGCGCCGCATGTAACTCTCAGCTTAGAGACACAAGTCCTGCTCCCTCCCTTCCGGCCCCCCTTCCTCCTCTCTCTCGGTTTCTTAATTCAACTTATTCACTGCTGACGACTTCGTCTTTCTCTCGTCTATTCTTTCAGCTCTTATTTTTGAATGATCGTGTTGCTAACGGCAGTTGGATCGAAATTGTACGTTATCAATTGGACGGCTAGATTTATTTGCAATTCTTCTTTAACGTCGTATTGCATACTGATTGAAAATTGTCGACTGGATTTTCAATTACTTGTTTCACATTTGAAGAAAAATCTATTTAACAAGTTCGTCATTGCGCTCTCTGAAAGATAATTGCTTTTCGTTCGAGCTGTCATTTCCATATTGAATCGACTAACCGATACAGAATTGAAAGTACATAACATTTCCAGATCAATAAACTCTGAAATTATCATTGGCATGTGAAAATTGAGTAATTTTGATCCGAGCAAAGAGAGCATGAAAGACAAGTTAATTAACAAATATAAAAATACATTATTCACGGTTACGAGGCAAGTACACAGGAGCTTCTAGTACTGCGTAAGCATGATACGTGATACAAGCAGCTTATATCACATACTCGTATACAGAAATCATGGTTGTCAACTCGACCTAATTAAGGAGACGATAATCATCTCTTTGATGCACTAACAATTCCAGAAATTCTAACTATCTCGCATAGATCGAAATGTAACATATTCGCGGAATGTTCGCGTAGTTTGGTATTACGAGTCGAGTGAAGTTATATGTCTTCCAAAACTAGAATTGCGCACTACGCAATTAATCGATCTGTTGTGTATTTGCAATGTAAATAAAATTCTTCATTATTCTTTTGCTAATAGTGAACAATGGGATTATCATTTTATAGTATTTGTCATTCAGTAGCAAGATGACTGCTAATCGAATGGTTAATAATGATGTTCTACCCAATAATCTCATCTAGCAGTCGGTGTAGTTCAGTATTACTCAACAAAAAAGCCAGAACTCACATTGCTCAAGTTAATAAAAAAAATGAAAGCGTAGTAAAAATTGGAAGGATTCCGCGGTCTTTATTACTAGGGCGTATGAAAAATACGAGCGAGGTACACTTAGTCCATGTCATTCGTAGGAGGCGGGAGAACGAAAAAGTGCAGTTGCGAGTGTCTTTCTTCTCTTTGTCCAGCGGCAAGCGCGCGCAAGGCTAACGCGTCCCAGAATAAATGGGTGAGCTCTTCGCCAAGGAATTGCAGGCCATCCGCGCGCGCGACGCTCTTTCGCGCAGTCATATCCGGCTAGCTGGTCGTGAATTTCCGGCCATAAGTGAAACCATTTCCTCGCGCGCAGGTAGAAGGGGAAAAGAGGAAAGAAGTCTTCTTCGTGACTTGCTGTATCTCTTCGAATGAACTTCCACGGATTAATTATTTTGTTGCGAGTCTGTTATAACGTGCATGTCGACGATCTGATGTTATTGCTCGACCGACTATTTCGACACAGAATATTTAACTGCGACTCTAAAAACATTTTAAATTACACTTTTGTACAATCATAATTCTACATCTGAATTCCATATTCTCTGTTGTCACTAGATGGCAATATCTTATCGGTTGTAGAGATGACTATCAACAACAAATATTACTTTCTACTAGTCATTTTCATTGTGCAATACTCATTGACATAATAGGTGAACAATAGTAATGTTGAAGAAAGGGAAAATGTGGCGTAATACAGATTGATTACTAACGAGAGTGCGAAAAAGTAACAGGAAGAATATCGAAATTAATTTTTTGTTTCGGGAGGAAGGAAGGCAGCAGGCAAGTACTTACAGAAAGCGCAAAATGAAAATGTTTGTACGCGTACGGCAAGCTTTCCCAAGGTCACGTAGGCTATATTGTCACATTACTCGACTATGGTACTTGTAAACAATATAAAAACAGCCTGAGATTAATTTCGAATGAATCTCAGGCATATTGACGTATGCCCTGCGTATTTTAGTTTCTTTTTTTTTCAATTTTTTTTTTCAATTTATACATCTCGTCGAGAAGATTCGTAACAATACTAAAAGTGAACTAACAAAAGGCGCTCAAATCATAAATCATTCGAGCTATTGATTTACAGTTGTGCCGCTATCTTGGTTTTGCATGTACGATCGACTATTGAACTAGCCTAGGCGTCATTCCCATTTGTCGAGGCTTTCAACTGAATTTCTTGGGTGACGGTTTATTTATCTTCCACGCTACTCATTGTTGAGAATACAAGTTTTTACTAACGTCATATTTTTTTAAGTCTCTAGGAAGTCAAATACATAAGAATTTTCCATTTTTTTGTTGTAGTTGAAAAAGAAATGAGCTTTTAAAAGCTCCACTGTGAGAAAGCTATAGGAACAGAAGAGCATGCAGTTTCTATAAAAAGGAAAAAACTAATCTTGCTTGTTTCTACGTCAGAGCTTTAGCTGCATAGCGTGCGAGACGGATGCACAAAAGCGTTTGATGATCGGCGAACTCGTGTCAGAGGCTCGTGGCTTTTTATTCTCCATTCTACCGGTCTTTACTGAGGGATCGAATCGCATGCTACGACTATCGCGCTTTCAAAACAAATGCCGAGAAAAAAACGCTCTTTCTTCGGAGAATTGAGACGGAAAAAAGTAGAAAAAGAAAAATGTGAAGCGTGCGAAGGACGATTTTAATATTATTCTGTGATGGATGTCGAGATCTAAGTGTCATGAGCTATATGCGAGACAGGGATTTTCTTTTTAGACGCGAGATAGCTTTGAAAATCTCTTAACAAACTACGTGTGTAGGCTGCAAATGATCCTCATTTTCTCAAATTTCAACTCTTGCTCAAGATTATTTAAACTACAATTATGTATAGTTTTTAATTATTTCCTAATGTATAATTTTAAAAGTAATTATGAAAATGGCGAAGAATAATTCTCTTGATTATTTGCATAATTATACTACTCTGACTTTCATTATCAATTAATCAATATAGAAAAAAATAAGAGAAACAAATTGGCGTATAAGGTAATAACAATTTTTGAAATCAAAAAGATATTCTCACAAGCGATTATCGAAACACCCTGTGTAAAACCATTCACACCATACTTAATCAATATCGACCAATGCAACGGTTACTGTTATCCTGTATTCCACGGCATTAGTAATTCGCTCATATATTTTTCCACACACGCGCGAACGTTTGGTGTACATCTCGTGAATAATTAAGTTGATACACGCTGTGTGACCCTGTTTCGTCGTAGCTACGTTGTAAACGAGTCAGATAAATTCATTGCCGACGATCGTGATGTATACTTCACGAGTACTCTTGAATGCACTCGGATCGAGGATCGCAAATTGTATTGGATTGTCAATGAGTTCGTGCGAGCGCATTCGGTGTGTATCGAGAGAATATTTTGTACGTGATACAGTTCGTATGTAAAGTAGAAAGGACTTTGCACATGATAATGTTTACAAGAGTTCAAGCATCGGATTTTACAGAATTTCAAGTAACAGTAATTACTGAAATTTAAATTCAAATTATACAAAACTTACAAAAAATATTGCAACGACATTTCAAATAAAATTAGAAGTTGGATTTCTATTTTTCGTATGTAATGCCGCGACACGAATCGCGAGCTCGAAGATTCAAAGTGCAAAGGATCGTTAGATACTGCATGCTCTCTGCGGCGCATCTAACAAAGTTATACGAGCCCTCCGGAGAGCGAGAGAATCTTAAAAGCCAAGAGTTCAAACATTGACTAATGTGAGAGTGACGTAATAAAAGCATTTTCACTGAAGTGTCAAGGGAGACAGAAAAAAGTTGTCACGGAGACACAGCGGAGGCTACATTTGGCCGACGTTGTTTCACTGTTGCCGCGACACGACCCTTTTCTCAGAAATGAACTGACTAGAAAGACGATTTTCTTAGTAAAAGAAAAAGAAAGGAAACTTGTGTTTTAAGCATATCTCAATAGGTTTCGATTTTAAAGCGCTTGTCGCTCTCGGCAGCTGTTGCTTTCTTGCATATTTTAGAGTTTGTTGCCCTTTGAGAGTACCAGTCTCCTGTTTTGTTTGCATTTAATTTCGTGTGTTTTTACTGCGGATTACTCGCTGGTCATTAACTTAGCTCGTTAAGCGCCTCGATTCTTGGTAATGAACACGTGTCTCTATGTACTATAAGGTCGTTATTGTGATTATTTTTTTAAACTGTTGAAGTTTATCGTCTTTACATGAAAACTTTTTTCACTGACGGCAATTTATATGCGATGTTATACTAATAAATAAGGTGGCTTCATCATCGATTGATAATTTATGTTTTATTCAAGATTAAGCATTTTTTATACTTTAGATTACTCAATTCATCAATTCATCGTGCTAAACGGAAAGCTAAATAAATGTTTTGTTTTTCCTCAGTAGAACAAATCACCTTTGCCATACTCAAATGTTATAAGTGTACCAATTTACAATGGAAAAATAGATAATTTGGTTAATTAATATTTTTCCCGCAAAATTAATGAAAATGGTAAGCTTTATCTAAGTATACTTTATATTGTTTAATGAATATTATTTTAATCGAAGCTTTTTATAATTACCAAATTTTTATTTGTATCGCACATTTCCGAAATGTGACTGCCGTTAATCATATAATCAAGTAGCCACGTCATATTTTAATCAGACACACCTACCAGTTTACCTTGCTTTATGTGATTACCAAAAAATTAAAAAAAAATGAAACGAGACAAGCATATTTACCTGCAGAGCACTAGGCCAATGACAAGTCGTGTTGAGCTGGTTGTCGACGAAGGAATGATCATTGGTGCTGCATTTACCGGCCGAATCTAGACTAGCACGACCATATCTCGCAACTGTGACGAGAATCGCCGTACCAAGAGGACAGTTGAGAGTCATCCATTCCTCGTTGCACAAGGCTCGCTGATATGTTTTTAACGTTCCTGACAACAGAGCTATTTGCACCACAGCCATTCGCGCAAACAATTTTTGTTTGTTTGTCAATCACATCGGTTTATTTCAACGTGCCATTCAAATTGAAAATTGCAAGTGTCACGAGCATAAAATAAAAATGATTAATAAATGTAGAGAGGTTAAAGTATTAATTAAAAATATCAACAGGCACGAGGAAACAGAGTTAAAATTAACAAGGAAATTATTGTAGAATTGAAAAATATTAATGAAAAGTCATAAATAATATACCCAGAGTCCAATCACCAGTCAGTGCAGCAACGTTGATGATTTCCGTAGCACGTTGTTTTCAAGATTGTTTTGTTGATCGGCAGATGACATGAAAAAAGAAGAGAAAAATTGTGCTTCGTTAGTACGCTGATGGTCGTTTCTTTTTTTCTTTCATTCGTTGTGTGCAAATGCAAAATATTGCACGTGCACGTGCGGAGAATTTACATAAAAAGAAATTGATGATTGTGGGGGAAGAGAGGGGTTTGATTGTAGCGAAGCTGCATTTGTTCATAAAAAGACGTTTTTTATTTTTGAAATATATGTGTAAATATGCTAGCTGAGTTTTTAATAAAAATAAATTTTCAAAAAGTAAGAAAGTATTTATGATTGCATTTTAAAGTACATTCACGAAAAATTAAATGACTTAACAATGTATTGATTTACAATGGCAAGTATTTCGGGAAATAATATTGTTCATAATTTTTAGCAAGCATTTTTTCACATGCTTACATTCTGTTGAAAAAATAATTTATTAAACCGACAAAATCTCGCAGCAACCGTTGATAATGTAATCCGTGCAAAGTAGAAATAGTACTTGACAGTAAAATCTATAAGCAATAAATAATCAGATGTATATCCATAAAAAAAAAATTACTGTGATTTGGTTGTATGAGCGATCAAAAATTAAAAAGTAGCAGAGGGCTGCAGATAACGCTGAATTTCAAATTGTAGAATCCACACATCAGAGGATTTTCTCCGATTTTTGCACGATAGGCGTACACTCACCCCAGAGAGAGAGAGAGAGAGAGAGAGAGAGAGAGAGAGAGAGAGAGAGAAGCGTACCTTCATAATTTACGCGTGTATTATGGTAATTCGTTAACCAACCGCGGGGCTACACCTACGTTATTTACGACGAATCGCGAGCCGCAGGTAATGGCTTTTATAGTCCAATTTCGCAGGGACTAATTTTTTTTACGTTACTGGGGTGATGAGAAAAAAAAGGATAAACCATAATTATTTTTATGTGAAATTTTAACTATAGTAGGGCTCACAAACATTTGAATTGCATTTTGTTCAAAGCTGTTAAAACTTTAGCAAAGTAGGACATATTCAAAAGACTGTTCGAGAGAGACGCACAACTGTACCGTGCGCGAAGAGCGCCCCCTAAGGCCTGGTCCGCGACAGTTCCCTTCGCTTCCCCTGGCACTTTTTTTTCTAACGGGACGTCAGTCCATTACTATGTGTATGTGGCATTCCGTAGCGCTATTATAATAAAACAAGAAGTTCATTTATTTGTCTCACCGAAGCCTTTGCCTCCGATGCCACAAAAGACTAATATTAAATTTGGATTATCTCAAGACACATTGGATTTTTTCGCATTTAGAATGTTAGGAATATGGATGTTCAATTTTCAATCAGCCAACCTTCTGAAATGTAACAATTTAAAACCAATTAAGTGTCATGAGTAATATCAATAAACAAGAGCTAGAGTGACGGGAATGTTGTCAGGATTGATTATGTAAAGACAATGGATTTTTTTAAGACTTTTTTGAAAAAATAAATAAATTCGACATTTTGTTTGCTTCCTAAATAATAACCAACATAATACCAATATAGTCACAGGCACTGGCCTCAAATGTATACCAGCATGGCATCGGTGGCGAAAGAAATAAAACGAAGTCATAAAACCGGCGCAAATAAGCAGAGACAATTCCCGCTTTGTTCCTATACGCAGTGCACGCGTAATCACAAGTTCACCTGCTAAAGACAAAAAGAAAGAGAGAGAGAGAGAGAGAGAGAGAGATAAAAATGGGAGCGAAGAAAGATATAGGGATTCGCTGTAATAAAATTACAGTGAAACGCGATCAAAATCTGTCACAAAAGGTGTACATAATTGTTGGCAAAAGACTGTCGAGGCAAGCGCATTGGCTTTTTTCAATACTGTCGCGCTAGAATAACGAGTAACAAGACTGTGGCTTTAAGATATGTACAATGCAAAAACTGTTTTTTTCTCGCGTTTGTATATGGACTGATTGCGTTTATAAAGCCGTCGCTGTGTTGTCAATGCGGATTGCTTTAAAGCTTCAAGTCGCAGGGGTGCATCTTGTTGTGTAAAGCTTTCACAAGATTGAGGTCGAAAGGGCTTTTAAACTCACTTCATATTCTTCCGCATTTAATACTCTTACTACGCAAATCTCTGTCGCGAAAACTTATCTACTCTTACTTAAGTGCGATAGGTATTCAGCCTTCAGGGCTTTTTCGATGAACTGAATTTATTTCAGTCATAAATGCGAGTCATGTGTGTGCGTGTATGTACGAGCTATTGTGCACATACGACTTAACGATTCGCTTTTGGCTGCGTACTTGCAACGGAATGACGGCACGCTTTGTTTAATCTTACTCCAGGTTTACGTGTAACAGATAAGCGTGGAAGTATTATATCTTATTAAGATATGCATTGAAACCTATTTTTTCAAACGATTTCGGAAAATTAATGGAAATATCTGATCAAGAGACGATTCACTGTGATTTCCAGTGAAATGTCCATTAATAACAATTTACGACTCGTCAAACCCAAATCACAACGAGAATTTCATTGAGTGAATTTAAGGATAACGTAATGACTGGAACATTCGAATAAAAACCCAAAGGATGTAATCAAGTGCGATTTACTCTGTTGGAAAGCAAAGAAATAAGATACACACACATACATTCGACAATTTAGACCCTTATGGCATACTAAAGATAAAAGGAGCAAGCGATCAGCAACTCCAGCACAGACTATTGCTCATGTAAACGACCAGAGCGTAAAAGATGAATAAAAGCTCGTGTAACACGCGCATGCCTAACCTATATATGTGGTTCGCGTTTCATCTTCAAGTGCCTGCCGTGGGCGCATGAAGCTGTAGAGTTTTTCTATATGTATACGTAACATTTCTTCTTGTTTTCCTTTGCTAGCCGCATATAGATGATCGAAACACTTGTCAGGTTTTTCTGGGCCGGAAGTAATCACCGATCGATTGCGCACGACAACGAAACACTTGTATTCTTTCGTCATTGTTGCGACCTCGATTTTCTCGCCCGATGAATTCAGTATTCTCTTTGATTTTTCTCTTTTTTCTGCTTCAAATGTAGGTTGACTTTTCCAATATTCACTAGTGATTTGACTGGATGTTGTTTTAGATATCGATTAGTTGAGTCAGGTTCTTTTGTGACACAATAATAAAATGATACGCAATACACGCGCAACTCAGTTGATTACTGACTCGACCAATGGAAAGTGCAAAAAGATTGCATACGATGATTCGACGAAAAATCAAATAATAATTCACTTATTTATTTAATGTCGTAAAAACTGCCCTCGGAAGCACACTCGAAAAACAATTGACCGAACAGTCCGTTGTCATAATCACAGCGGTGTAATAGCATGGATATGTATATATAAATATAGAAAAGAGAGACAATGGGCGAGGAAGTGCGAAACTTTTGCAACGGCACAAAACCGCAATGTCGAATTGTCGCTTTGAGGCAATAAACCAACTGGACTTTGCGCGCGCGCAAAGAATTTCACGGTTTCATAAAGTTTATACTGCGGCTTCACTTCGCGCATTTCCAAAAGTATGCATCCATCTGCATTTACGACGATGCTCGTATATAGAAGTGACGATTTGTATGCGCTGGACGTATGCAGCACTCGTCTCCTTGTTTAAAGGCTTCATGCGCGAGAATATGTCGGTTATATTACGTTGCTTCGCCGGTCCACTGTCGCAAATATTGAACGATGTGTGCTAGATTGAAGGGTGGGGAATACACTTGCCGACTCGATTCTTCTGGAATTTAGAATGAACCTAGTAGTAGTATACCTCTCAGAAATTGACATATCGATCGAAAAAATAATTAGGAAAACGTGCGATTCTGAATTATGTTGAAATATTCATTGGATTACTTTATTTGCTTTTCATTAAACTTTGTTGAAAAATATAACAACAATACGTGCGAATTATTGATTATTAAACCGTTATATCAATATAATCTATTGTTAATTAATCAGATGCTTATAATATCTTTTATCCAAGACTATACATTGAAAGAAAAATCGGATGTTTCATTTCAATCACGGACAAAAAAATTTTTTCCAATTGGCTGTTTTCTACACATTGGAATTTCATTAGAAAAAAAGAATTTTTTTCCCATCACGTAAACAGTCTCCAAATAGGCAATTCACTAAGGCCACAGTACTAGAAAAGCACTTAGGCGTAAGTTCCATTGGATTTTCCCGAAAATGCGAGCTTGATCCCCCTGATGCCTAGAAAGAGATAAAAGCTTGACGACGCAGATGGAAACTGGCTCTCTCTTACTGCCAAGCCTGCACGAATCTCTTCGAAGCTTTTGCATATTACGATGATCCGTATATGTGCCATACGGAAATGCGGACGACGCAGTTGTTGTCAAAGCCGCTTGCCAACTTTCACGATGGCTTGAGTAGCATTTTTCGACGAAATCGATTGAGTCGTCGCTGTTCCTCGACCAAAAATAGTAAAAACCAACCTCAACAAAAATAATACTTAGCGAAGGTAATGCTAGGCATATTTTTGTTATATGATTATATTGGATTTTTAAATTGAATGTACGAGTCCTAAGATTTCATATAATTCATCTGATGATTATCTTTCCAGCTTTATAAAAATCTATTTAATCGTTGATTCAAACGCATAGAGATCAGCAACTATTTCCATAGCGCATTCAAAGATCGTAAAGTTAAAACGTTTGTCTTTGCTACAAGTTTATCGAATGCATCTAATAGACTATAGCCGAAAGTGTCAATTTCGAAGCTGTATGGGCTATTTGTCGTAGTACAAGCGAAGCTTAGCGTGTTGCTACACTGCAAAGGCTTACCAATGGATTAACGTAACGCAGTTTTCATGAGTACCAGTCGCGAGTTTAACGAGCATTTCCTTTTTTTTTTATTGTTGCATAAGATCGAAAAACGTATTTCAGTTTGTAATCTCGTGACTGCAATTGAAATCCTTTGCTTTACAAATGCGTATAGATTCAAAGTCAAATTGCGGTGCACAGCGTTGATTTTATACACAACTATAAACAAGCAGTAGCTTGGGCATAGAGATTATTCAATATTTTTAAAAAGATTTTTCAGTGTGTTTTTAGAATAAAGTAAATCAAAATAACTTCATTGTATAATGTAAATATACAAAAGAAATTGCATAACAATTAATATATAAATTTATATACTCATATATGTATATTATTAATTCATCGTAGTCACATTACATTGCATAGACATTTATTGTAGTTTTCACTGATTATTACAGTTTCGTCAATAACATAATAAGTTCACATCTAGCTAGAATGCAATAACAAGCTAGGTAGAAACACAAAATATAATTCTATCTATCTTGTCAAATATAGGCAGACACAAATATACAAACGAATTAAGAGCATAAGTAATAAGTGCTTCACACGCTAAAGTTCACAAAGTGCTTTGTTGGTATTTTACATTATTTGATTGAATTGATAGAAAATTATTTTATTTACTATATAATAAAAATTGGTAAAATATTTTAAGTCAAAAAACATAAAAATAAAAATGTTGGAACTTGTGCTCTCAAAACGCATGTAAAGATTCACGCAGTGATTCGAAATTGCAGAACTTCTATCAATGACCTCATGTGGCTTATCAAGTGGAAGTGGTGCAGTAAATCGAGCTACTCTCCGAAATTTGCGAAGGCGATGCCAACTTTTCGGCCGAACAAACAGGAACGCAAAAGTTGCTTCTCGACGGTGCATTACAAAACTTTTTGTTCATCGTAAACTTAGCTAGAAAACACTTTTGTGAGTACAGTCCTATAATTACAATAGATAAGTAATCTATTTTTAATAAAATACGTTATAAAACACATATTGAAGTTAAATTATAGGACGTTTTGATCAATATTTCAGTGCTGAAATTTGAAGTATCACGTTGAACTTGTTTATTGAAAATTTGAATAGGCACAATAATTACTTTTGATAGAACTTAATGTATTATAAAAAAAAATACTGTTGAAAAATGCAAACAACATAATGAAGACGATTTTTACACTGCTTCTTTCAAACAGCGATTGTTTTCAATATTACTTTTCGACAAGCTATGTCAATACTTTTGAGTTATAACTTAATCAATTTGAAGTATTTGAAGCTCAAATAGTCATAAAATAAGTTTATTTAAAATTCTATGAAATGAAAAAGTTTGCAATACAAATAAACTAGAAATACATAAAAAAGTTTTATCACTAAAAAGAAATAAATATCGCGTCATGAAAAACCCGTCAACTTTTGAAAAATCATAAGTAATGATAGAAAGAGTTTGTTTGATAATCTATAAATCTAAATCTTTTAGGTAAATCAAATAAAAGTAAAAAATAATAGTTTTTTGATAATATGAAAACTGGAAATACCAATGCTCCGGAAAAATTATTAATTTTATTGCAAGCCATCAACCAAAAACCACAAAAAAAGAACTAAAACTATTTGAATGAGTATCGGTCACAGCAGAAAGCTGTTCAATCAATAGAGGTCGCCGCCTATTACGTTTATTACCTTGGAAACGGATTTTATTTTCTTCAATCGTCTAGCAATTGGCAGGATTGTTGGACGTATTTCAAATGAAAATTTAATGGTATTTTTGAGAAAAGCTCCGACGGAGAGACAATCATAGTGAATACTTTACAAGTCCTCTCTGTATTTCCAAATTTAAATTCAAATAAAAATATATAGAATTTCGTATTAAACATTAAATGATATATGAAGAACATATGAATTTGATTAAATGTTCTCGGTTACGGAATTGCGGAATAGAATTTTTTGAGTGTAAAATAAAAAGTAGACTTCATATTGTAAAACTCAATGCTTTATTGATATCCGACGTATTTTCAAACGATGGTTCATAAAAGTATAGGTACTTTGCACGCAAAATATTTTCCAAATTACGTTGCTCCATATACTTGAGACTTTTCAAATTCTTTTATTGATGTACTATCTACATTACGATATGTAGACGATAAAAATCACTATGAAGTTATTTTTAAAAAACGTTTTATATTATCGAGTAGAAAGTATTTACTTCATGCATAGCTGATTTTTTTCTCTCGCTGTTAAAAACTCATTTGCGTATATCTTGAGCTAGACTAGGTCGCGTACCTCGCCTCTGTTTTGTTGAGTTGATGTTCACTAAAAAAGACAAAGTTACGTACTGTTTAAAACAGTCAAGGAGCTATGAAAGAACTAAAATAATTGTTAAGGTAGTCTCAAAAATTTAAGTATCACATTTATATTTCTTAAGTTCAACTTTAAAAACAATCCAAGCCAAAGTACTTTACTTTTTTAAGAAATGGAGAAAGTGTCAATAACACAATCTGTTTACAAAGTTTATAATTATAACCACCATTGCTTTAAAGTCAGAGATTTAGCTTACATCGCTTTAATTAAATTTAGGAAACGTTTTGTTTTTGATTCTATAAATCAATAGCACCGTAGAACTTTCACGTTGGCTTTTTCGTTAGACGCTTGTGCTTTAACAACTAGTGCAGGGTGTGCATGGTATATTAAAAACCCGAGTAGCGTGAAATGAGAAAGCTTGATGAAAAAAAGTCAAATAGCTTGAAAAAAAATATTATTCTGATGGAGACTGTGTTACAACAGTTTGCATTAGGCGTTTTTGCATTTAATTATTTAAAATGTTCAATGATTTGACGTATAAAAAATAACGCTTTAAACTATGGCAAATCATGCGAATGAATAATAACTTTTCGTATAATTTACGTTTTATGATGAATTGAAAATCCGACCACGCGAAAAATTCTCTCGCGCTCGGCCCCATATATGAAATATGACCAGTGCAGTCGTTTGAAGTCGTGTTTGGCTCTGCATCATTTTCAGCAGCGCATAAGGCCATTAATCCTTTGCACGATGGCAATTTCTGATAGCCTTGCCTTGGCCTCTCTCGATCTTGGTCTAGTGTACACACACAAGCGAAGGTAAATCAGAGTTAATCGCACCCCCAGGAGAAGATAAAGATGCTTCGATGCTTCTCTCAAAAGGCCCCCGCTACGTACACACCTTCACTGGCATATAACCTCGAAAGAGAATTATTAAGGACACCCGCAAAATTTCGCTTTTTCGCTGGATAGCCGTTTTACTAAATCTATGGTTTGCCTCTTTGCTTTACTAATAAAAACGATTTATAAAGAAACAATTTGAAACTATTCTAAACAGTACCTGCTGAAATGATTAGAATGTATTGATCTTAAAGCTTTCGCGTAGTAACAAAATTATACGAGGTAGTAAACTCGATACAATCATGTTTGTTAAAGCTCAATTTTCACATAGAATAAAGTGAAATATTGCAAAAAACTTTCGATAAAACTGGATCAAAAACTATATACTCACATGAATTTGTTTCGTAGCTTGGATTTCTTAATAAAGTCTTGCAATTCAATTTTACATTAGCCTCCGTTATTCTCTCTCTCTCTCTCTCTCTCTCTCTCTCTCTCAAGAAAATAAGCTTCCATGCATCCATCTCGTTGAAAAAGTAATACTCCACTAGGTCAATTTTTAAAGCAGACTTGCACACGGCGCAGGCTCATCCTTCATCTCTCGTACTTCGTCCTCGTTTCGCGGCTGGCCGAACCGAACGAAGACTTGGCGACTGGCTCTTCATTTGCTCAAGTTACCGCTGCCCCTGTTAAAAAGCTCTCGCGCGCGCGAGAAAAGTTCGCCAAGCAATTTGTTACCACTTGCCCTTCCCTAGTTTCTTACTGCAGATGCATTTTTTTTAATTCTCGATTTAGTTAAAAAGTGACGGGTCGATATTATTCGCTTTTAGGCTGTATTTTGATTTTACGAAAATACATTTATGTTTTACGTCGACGAGTTAATAATGATGATATCTTCACGCAAGAGAATTTTGTTTTCATCTATTTCAACATCTTATTCATTAGATACACATGTGTATTCATTAACATATATTGCAGTAGAATAGTTTAATGCATGGAAAGATAAATACAAAATCTTAATTAAACCTGAAGTGAGTTTTAGTTCAAAGCTAGAAATCAACGCTAGTTCTCTCATCCAACTCACAAGAGAGATCCGACGACGTCGAGTGCAGCTAGTAACACGGCACTTGATGCAAAAAATGGCAAGACCCCTCACACACACACACACACACACACACACACACACACACACACACACACACACACACACACACACACACACACACACACACACACACACACATACACACAAAAACTCAATTTCCGAACTTATCGCTCGCCGACAGCGGCACGAATTGAAAAAACATTTTTTTATTGTCGGCGAAAAAGTTTACTTTTGGACGGAGCAAAATATATGGATAAACGTCTTATCTACCGGGATGCACTCGCCGCATAAATAATTCGACTGAAAAGTTGCACCTTGAAGAAATCGTCCATCTATATAGGAACGCATTATGTAGGTGTTGACTGCGGACTTTATACAGTTAAAAATGCCAAGAGTGATTTTTATAGCCACGATACTTTGAAACGAGTTGACTTTTTGCATAATGCAATTTTCAATTCTGAATAAGAAAGGTCAGTAGACATATCCTATTTGCAGATATATCAATGCTATTTAAACTTTTCGATTGAAACGTTTTTGGAGCAATTCATGGAAAAAATGAGTTTTTCTTTACTCATCAGTTTTTGCTATGCAACAAACTCTTCTTCAATGTCTATTAAGTTTGTTTAATGTCAAAAATGAACAATGAAGGTGTACCTCGCGAGTTATAAGCTCATTTCCCAATGCCCATCTTATAGACGATGAAGCCATATTGCCGAAGGCAGCACGCAATCGAATAACTAAATAGGTTACACGCGTCTATATATTGCATGTCGCTGGGCCTCTCTACCCCTCTCTCACTGTATTGTACGTGCGATAGATATCTACCAAGCTCCGTCAGAAGCACATCACGTATCTAGTTTGATGACGATGTCAATCATTGAAGGAGCTTAACATGATACGTTACACGTTCACTGATTATACACATACGGTGCAAAGATTTTTTTTAAATGATTTAAAGTAGAGCACGAGTCTACCTAGTAATGGAGGATTTCTTCTGATCAAAGGAAGTTAATCCTCTACAAGTATAGTTGTCGAGCTTAGTCAATTGAGAAGAAAATAACGAGAAAAAACTTGATGGTGTACGACGACAACAGTTATAAGAAATTAAAACTTGCCGTGACGTAAAGCGGTATGTGTGAATTAATTGTCACGAGGCCGACAGACGCCATTTTTTTTATCGCTAACTTGATTTTTAAATATCGTTATTAAACATTTATAAAAAAAATCAATGTTGCGGTAGTACATAGCGACAGTACAATTAGCCTTGAGAAAGACACACAAAAGAAAAAACAAAAGGTGATAAATCAACGGAGGGAACGCTCTCGATATTTTTCAAACAATGAAATAAATATGTCTGCAGTTTACCATATATACGCGGTAAAATACATTAACTTCAAAAAGGGTGGTAAAAGCACGTCGGCGAGCGCGAACAGTTAGTCTTTTGTACCTGAGTGCTAAACGGAAATCAAAACTCGCGTACATGTGGATCCCTTATAATAAATTCATTATGTATCGGCAGGAAGTTCGTTGAGCGATTGGACGCTCGATCAATTACTCTCCGACGCGTGGTATCTGCAAATTTACGGTACTTCTATATCACCAATTATCCAAGTTGAGTGATAGATTATTAAAATACAAGAAAAAAAATCGTATTTTACTTATTGCAGAATTGTCAGCCTCAAATATTATTGATGTCGTCATCTTGCGGTGGCGAAGCGTCGAAGCAAACCACGAGGCTCAGGGAAATTCGATTGGACACCCAGAGGAAAGGAATCCAATTACTGCTGCTGCTACTGCGGCGCGCGCAAATGGGCTGCGCAAATTGTTGGCATCAATCGGGGGATATATGCAACGCGCGCGCCAATGTGAACGACTGAGCCTTGTAAGCGTGAAATTGCAAGGATTCACGCAGGAATTTCCGACCAATAAGAATTTTGGAGTTTTTATTAAACGAAACTTTTCGTTTAGGTATGTTGCGATTTCGAAAAAAAAACCGAAAACCAGTGCACGAAAATATTTTTTTACGCAAATGCTTTTTTTACAAATTCGATTTATCTGCTATATATAAAGTTACTATTAGATGAGAAGTATTTTTAGACATTTATAGATCGAATTTCTTGATATACTTTAATTCAATTAAACAGTTTCTACCTTTATCGTAGTCGACTTCATTCGTCAAGAAAAGCATCTATTTGCTGAGCAACGAAAAAATAATAAAGTCTTATTCCTCTCACACGTTATTAAGCTACTTTCATCTGCGCTAGATTGAATAAATTAAACAAAGGAAAAAAAGTCTTTCGGAAAAAGATATCCATTAAATCGCGAGAAAAAAAAGAAGCTGAATAACGTTGAGATGTTAATTCGGTGCAATCGAGAGCTTCACGGCGAAGAAAAGGCACTGATTGAACTGGAGGCTAGCGGCACGGCGCCGATAGAGAAACGTTTTACCAGCGCACAGCAGCGACCCCTCCTCCTTTTTATACTAAGTAAATAATCTCAAATCCATTTTGCGAGCTTCGCAAGCTTCACAGGCTTAATTGGATTGTTTTAGCCGGCAAGCTCGTGCGCGAGCGACGTTCACCTTTCTCGGATTAATCTGGTTCAAGCTATTTTTTTTAATATTAAGCTCTTTTATTTTTCTTTTCGATCAAACTATTATTCATGACATTGTTTGACACTATTTAACTTTATACAAACGTTTGAGCGTTTGATTAAATATTAAATTGATTTCACAGGCTTACCGATTTTTAGCCCTCGTCCCCATTTCAAAAATATAAGCTTGATTCTTGTGTTATTACTATCCATAAAGTTGAACAAGGTCACAGCCTTGAGGTGTGGGAATACTTGATTTTCGGTACTTCTCTCTTTTTTTCTCTAAGATGACATAAATAGTATACTACTTTTTTGCAGCATTGCGGCCACTCTTGACCACGCGTGCCACTCGAGCTTTTGCTCTTTTTTTACGCACGCGCGCCGAGTTTCTCGTGTCGCGCGTCTTCATAACTCTTACATGCGGGTTGCCGTGGTTGCAAATGACGTGTGTTAAATGCTAAACGAGTCCACTGATTGATTAACTAACCGAACAGTCTTAATGTCTTATCGAAACTTCATTCTTGATAGTTGTTCTATTACACAAACTGAATCGCTTAACTTAATTGTATTTTATTCGATAAAAATTTTGTTTTCAACGAACATTTATCACGAGAAAAATTAATTTATATAGAAATAATTTTCATCGCCCATACCTGAAATCATTTATTTCATCTTCAAGATACTTGGCAAAGAAATTGACTAGTAGCATGATAAACCAACTATAACTCAACATAAATATACGAAAACCCTTTTTTCGAGACCTTCACAAAAAAAGCTTCGAAGACTGCGTAAGGTTCAATGTCCCACAATCTCATCCGTGCATACATATACAAGTGAATAGCAGCAGCCTCGCACACCCAAGAAAAACAACGAACGAAGCTGCACACAGCATATGTTTCTATTTTCGGAGTCGATACAAAATAAATGAGCACTCGTGCTGAAGGTAAATAAACCCTAGACTGCTCTCGCGTGAGGCGATAGAGAAAGAGGGAGGAGACGTGAATAAAAACGTAAGCGGGATTCTGTAGCGCGCAAGAAAGAGAGAGAGAGAGAGAGAGTTAGAAAAATACATGGCCACGCGTTTAAAGTGATGTAACGAAGACGAAGTGCATCGAGGATACAACCTTGCCTCGCAAGACGTCGAAAGAAAGGGGGGACGAGAAAACTCGCGATAAAAAGCAAAAGATTAGGTTAAGTAATCGGATGACTTTGTGATACGCTCTGCAAGTTGAAAATGCAACGAGTTATCGATGATTTTTGAAATTCTGACGGGTACATGCACTTCGATCTATTTCAGTCTGAGTATACTCGTCAATGGAATTGAGAGTCGTCTTTCGAGTATTTTGATGATGATATTCTAATTTTTCATTCGATGCAGCAAAAAAATTGAATGTAACAAAATTTTTCAAGAAAATTAAAAAACAACTTTTATTTTATAAGTAAACTACACATTAACCGGTCTTACAAAAAAGTTAGAAAAATGTAATGATTTTTTTTCAAGGGTTCATTAAGGGTTGAAGTTATTTATCAGAGTTGGGACACCTGCGAGTCATAACAACGTGTGTCATAAGCATGTATATAAACTCTCGAGTACGTTGCCTAATTCCAAATGGAGAGTGGGCCGCCGGCGAAAATGCAATTACGCAGTGAAGTAGCGAGAGGCTCTCGAGAGACTGCAGAGCCACTTGACACCGGTGCGCTTGGCCATGCAGAAAAAAGAAAAAAATTTTTTCCAAACTAAGGAAGATGCTCGAAGGATTTATAAGGCCGTTAGCTAAGCAATCAAGATAGCTTTCTTTTAATCCTTATCCTTTACTTACCTCATCCTCATCGATTTCTACATTACTAGTCCATAAAAGTTTCATTAGTTTTTAACGATTTATCGTGGCGTATATGCTCGAGAAGCTATATAGTCTACAACCCTAGTTAGATTTTTCATTATTCAAAAAAATAACGAGCTATATTTTCCGTTGCAACTGTTCCGCTTATAAATAGTGCTCTGCCTTGTAGAAAACAGATTGTATATAATGTTGATGGTAGCTCAATTATCATGGAATGGACATCAAATGTCATTCTAACTTTAATAACAATATAATTTTATTAATTTTTTCATTGAATAATATAGAATTTTCCATGAAAACTTTTCCAATTTGAGAACTATTATTTATTGAATAGACTTATTTAACTTTGCTTCGGATATTGGAGAAAAATTTTTCGTTAAAGTTTCAACTTTCATGTTTTGCGAATGTTATTCGATACATTATTTGCGAAACAGTCAATTTCATTAAAAGTTAATGTGGTTGGAAGATAATAATTGTAGGTATGTTCGTGGTACCTTTCTCAAATTTTACTGTATAATACGGAATTTTGCAGGAAACCCTATCAAAAACGTTAATTCATTGAATATTTATTTATTAGTGTATTTATCAAATAAATTGATAGAATATTGTTTCAAATTTTATAGGAAAAATATTTCACGGAACTTCCGATTTCCATGAAGCTATATTAATATTTTTTGACGTTCTTCTTAACGTTATGAAACACGTTCTATCTATCAATATTCTATATTTGCAGGAATAAAAAAGAAGCTTTCATAGCTTTTATTGTATACTTTTAATTGCCGTCTGATGTCACTTCGATTTTTGTTAATCAATCATCATGATAAGAAAAGCTTCAATGTTTTCTTCTAATTTTCGTGTACTTTACTTGATTCAATTACGTGTCATTTTTCTCTTCGCGAGAGATGAATTTTTAACTCATAAAGTCTGTATTAAAAAAGAGGTAATAAAATAAGTAAGAAAAAAACAATATTTCTGCAAATAGACTGAAAGTATAATAGCATTGCATACGTGATGTCTTGAAGAAAAAGTATAAAAATAGCACGCAAAAAACAAGGCAACGTACTTTTTCATCAGCCAGCCCTCGTCGGCATTTCTACAAGATTCTTATACTTCGACGCGAGGGAAAAGCAGCGCATTTCCCAGGCGAGAGCTTATTGACATTACATCGTCCGTGCGAGCACTTGAAATATCATCCGTCCCATGAGCAACATCTGTCGCTTTAACTTTTTTGTCTTTTGGCTCTTGCATGTAACGCTTTAGAAATCAAGATATCTTTCGGTTATGACCGACTGAAATTGGATGGAAACCCAATACTAATGCGCGAGCAATCTTACGACTTCAAGAAAAAAAAATGCCTTCGCGAAAATTCGACATTGGATATACATATTTTTTCCTCCTTTCTTTCGTGGCGGCTGGTGGATAAATCAACTAGATTGAAAAGATAGAGGTAGAGCAGAAATGCGGATAAACTTAGAACTTCAAGGGAGCTTTGGCAGGGCACGTCTGCTTTTATCATATTTTCATGTGTCACGCTCGCAAACATATCAATGACTGACATTTCAGTTTCAATTTCTTTCTAAAGACTAAAGCTACCTTCTGTATTTACTTTTGGTGAGTGAAAAGGTTCAAGTACACACACACACACTACAATGAGAATATAAGTCATAAGATTTCATGAATTACATAACTTTTATTTATAATTTTCTCTTCAAATACATATTATTTTATAAATGTTTCATTTTTACTTTATGGTATTAATCTAAAATAATTTTTCTCTTGGCGACTTGCGGAAATCGCACCACGTAACCATCACATTTCTCAAGAGTAAAAGAAAAAAACAGCATCTCAGCAAAGTGCATCAATCGAATTCATTCAATGTAACACGGAATTCATTTTGAGCCAACAAGATATTTTGGCGATCATCCAAAGAAGAATTCATCGCAAAGGAATAATAATTGCCAAGAGTAGAATGTCTCTTGGATTTTTGCTGCTACTTGTGCATTCAACCTTGTAATCCTCCCGACTCTTCCTTTTATCGTTTAAAGATTAGCCGGTTAATGGCTAATGAGACTTTGTTATTTTTGGAGATACAACTGTTACTAAATGATTTTTGCCTTCAAAATAGCAGAGTTGCCAAAAGCGAATTAAAACCTTATTAAAAAAATTTCTTTTCTTCGAACATTTATGAACTTTTCGATGTGGTGTTGGTTAATTGCCTGCATTTCCTTTGTTCTCGATAGATTAAATCTAAATATAACTTATTTTATTAACTGTTGTTGAAGTACGTCGAGTTTGCTTTGAAAACATCTGTGATTTCAAAAACCTACACATTGCATAATGATAAGCGTATGAAGGTTTTTTATGTAGACTCGTGCACAGAAATAGTATACAACGAAATATTCTTAGAGTTTAGATTTTATAGCTTATTTCTTTTGGACTCTTATCAAAACCAACATTCCACTTCTAATCGCAAGCAGGTAAAAGTATATACTATCGAAAGCTATAACTAAAGTGAAAATTGGCAAGGTTTTGGTTTTCAAATGAACATTGAAATAATCATGTCTTTATACATGGAAAATGCTTGAAGCAAAACTTGGATTCGTTTCGTGATTTGTAAAATGATTGAAGTGAACAATTTTTATAAAATGTTTAGATTCATAAAGCGTAATTATATTTATTGATAATTATCTCTATAAATTTATAGACGTGTCAGTCAGCTATTATATTACATTAAAATAGATTAATACAAGACATAAATTCCGACTTGTCAGTTTTTTCACTTCTCTTCTCTCTCTCTCTCTCTCTCTCTCTCTCTCTCTCTCTCTCTCTCTCTCTCTCTCTTTCTCTCGTGATGTAAAAAATATCTGCGTTATCGCTGTACACCGTATAATACTCAGAGCTACTGTTGGAAAGAACTATTTCTCCCTTAAAATATTTCACTCGCAATAAGATAAAGCGTAGCCTAAAAAAGTAAGTGCGTGGGCTTGAAAATTTTTTGGCAAGAAGATCAATAAGAAAGAAAGAAATATATTAAAGAGACTGTCATCTGACTCAGACATCATACTTTTCCTGCAAGTAAAATGAATTTTTATACATAAATCTTTGTTATTTAGAACCAACAATGTGAATAAGAGAGAGATTACAAGCACTCGGTACGGAGACCAGGCGCCAATTAAACTCGCCGCTTGTGGTTGTTTTCCCCTCTCTCTCTCTTTCTCTTTCTCTTTCGCTCTATATCGTACCCTTTGACGATGGATGCACCGCAAACATTGCTTCCTAAAACTCAAAGAGCCGACCAGGCAGTCCGACGTTCACCTTGTGATTACGATTGTGATAAGTAATTGTTGCCTGATAAACACGAGATTTTACTTTAAACAGTACATATGATGATGATCATGCTATAACTTCATTATTTCATTATATGTTTCCGGGAATTTTGTTAGCAACAGCAATTAAATTCTAATTTAATAGACAAACAATACTTCAAATTTGAATTATCAATTTACAACATTGTCAGAGCAATATTTTTCAATATTTACGCAAGTTGTGATATTAATTCAATTAACTAGCAAACATTGGTATATCGCCAAGCTATATTCTTCCATATCATCGCGTTCATTCACCACATAAGCCATATGCCACCCCTTGCCACCACCACGACCGCTAGTCTGGAGCTCATATCTCAGAGCACTCAGGGTGAACCGGAATCCACTCGCCTTATCGTCCAAATCTCCGGAGATCGAATACCCGGTACTTAGGAGGTTCGAGAGAGCGTGTGTATGTGGGGGGGGGGGGGGTATATTCCTTCTCGGTTCATTCATTCTTACTCGCATGTGCTTGACAGATATCGGCCACGGACATTTAAGCTCTCACGAATAATTCGTAATGAGATACCATCTACTGCAGCTTCATTTTGTATTAATACCATTGGCCTTTGAGGAGCTCTGCGCTGAAAAAATTGATCACTTTTGGTATATTAACGTTTGATATCACTTTTACAGTGATGTCAAAAGTTCATATACCAAATACAGATAATTTTCGCTAGGAATTACTTTTAATTAAATTAGTTTCGAAACTGCAATAGTTTTGGATTTAATTGCTAAGCGAAACTTTTTCGACGGGCGGTAAAAGTATTTCCGAAGTTATCAATTATTTATGTGTGGAACGGATATTCCAATAAAAATCAAGTCAAGAGGAAATTGCATAATAAAAATAAAAGTTTCTTCGTAACTCGATCAAACGTTACATTACTTTTGCTTGAAGATATGAATTTTCAATTGCTCTTCTTTGAACAATTGAGCAGCTACCTCGCTAAGAATAAAAGTCAATACTATAGCATGATAATGTACGCAACAAACAATCTATAGATGACAGGTAGAAATAAGCCAATAGTTAACTTACTAATATAGTGAGAGGTGACGAACAGTCAAATGGTGTTAGGAAAATCGCGCAGTAATCGGAATAAAACAAACGATCCATTATAGTTGATGAGTAAGCTACAACGAGAATTTACAATTATGGAAACGGCAATTACTCATGATTATTTAGTGAGAATATATGAAATTATACTGGATAAAGCAAATAATGCTTTATTAACCTTGCTTATTGTCTTTATCGTAAGACCAATTCAACTATATCGATACCTCAAGATACAGAAGAAAAAAAACAGAATAAAGCTTTGAAAAAGATTACCTACATGAGCTTCTCGAGTTGGCAAAAGTTTTCTCTCTAGGCTTGCAGTGCATTTGATAATAAGTTTGGCATATAAAGATAGTTGCGGTTTGCGCAGGCAAGAAAGCTTTCTAAGGTATTGGATGCAATTGGCCGATGAGACTATCTTGTGTGGCGCGGTATCGTGGGGATACACGCAACGGCCAATGATTGAATGCCAGCCACAGAGAGAGAGAGAGAGAGAGAGGGAGAGAGAGAGGTGTTCAAGAGGAGATAAAAAAAGAGAATGTCGTTTGAAAAATAGGAGCCGTTATAGCCAGGGGATTGAAAATACTGATAAAAATACGACGACTGAAGTGGTAGCAGACAAAAATGGCTTTTAGCAATTAATTGACGTATCGGAAAAAGTGGTATTTTTTATTTTAGCTACGCTTCGTAACCAAAGGAGCAACTTCACCTTATTTCATCAGCTTATTATCATTCAGTTAGAAAGCAAACTATAGGGGTATGAGAATTATATTGACTTCGATTAAATAATTTTGATGTAGTCTTGTTGAACGTTTCCGAGATTTTGAGAAAAGTTGTCGTAGCCTCGTTTGAAATGTGCGATATAAAATTATGAGACGAATGCAGCCTTATCATTGTTATAAATAAATGGAAAATCTTACGAAAAAGTTGTTTTAGAAGTAATACAGATAGAATTGGTTCTTACCTGAAACAAAAAAGCAATATTATTATTTAAAAATTTGTTGTCACAATGAGAAATATTTTAAACATATCATTATATTTAATCTTGATTAAAAATACAGTTTAGATTAAGAAACAAAATATTCTCCAAGATAGATGAAGCCTTGATTAAACTGTCACATAATAATGGGATTTTAGCTAGTCTTTCTTTTATGACAATATAGTTGAATCTTAAAAAATTAAATAAAGCAAGTTGTAAATTGCTTGAATATAAGATCAAACAAAAACTAATGAAGCTGGCAGCAAATTAATAAAAAAACCATTTTGCTTATCGGTTGAGTATGAATCTTAACAGGACCCACAAAATAAAACTTATACCATAGCTTTTAATAATGAAAACATAGTCAATTAAATACATGAGTATTAATCATTCTGTAACTAGTTAATTTATTTAATAATCGAATATATCGACCTAAAATTGGCTTACAATCAAAGTAGAAATAATAGATTGTGGTCAGGCGGTCGACCGATTCAATGATCAAACTTCCACGAGCTGTGAAGCAAATAAAAGTAGTGACACTCGATTGTGGTCAAACATATAAAATACTTCCATTTATACAGGCCAAATAGAAATAAAACAGAAAACAGATTATTCGTTTAACTTTCACGATATTATTTCTCGGTTTGTATTTAGCATTGGCGGATGTTAGTTTGATTGGCACGGCCAACATCTGTTTTGGAGCACGAGCCGAGTGGGTGGCATTGGATGACGGATGTCCCATCAATTATGCACCAGTCGGCGCATCTACCACCCCAGTCAAATCCTATTTCAAAAGTTTCCGAGTGGTTCATTGATTTTATTCGCGAGCTGTTCCTAACACTGTTATAGATTCTCTCAATTATTTTTCTAAACATTCTCAAGTATTATTAGTTTCACTTTCTTTTGATATGAAATTCAATAATGTTTGTACCGAAATTTAAGAGCTAATCCGTTAGTAAATATGTGTGTAGTTTGTAATTATTTACTTAGGGACTAGCTTTCAAATTTGGATGTCAACATTATGCAATTTTATATTTTTCTAAATATTTTACATCAAATAGTTTATTAACTATACTACTGCTTATGCCAATGAAAATTTTGTGGTGTTTACTTTTTAGCGCGATTCTATGCATCTGCGTTTCATTATCTGACATAGGGTAAACAAACATTTTTAACATAGTAATTATTATCACTGTTGCACCATTCTGTTGAATCATTAAAATTCCTTAAATACTCTCATTTGGCTGTAAATTTTACAATAGAGTCTATAGAAAATTTGAAAGAAAATGTGACTACTCCATAAATCCTTTCAACCATCATTACCTACACTCGCTGACAAGTTAATTCTACATCTGAATGACTTTAATTATATTTCACAACGAAATTGGTATTAAAGGATCGCTCCGGTAATCCATCCAAATGTTCGCTGGCAGATTCACGCTAAGTGAGCAATGTACGTATAACGCTTTTCCGTATTTATTGAGCTATTAGAAAACAATACATCTGCATACATATAGTCAGCTAATTATGCCGCTCGTTTTCCCTCTCATTCGACCAAAATTTATTATAACAATTTAGGCACGTGTTGTTGGGTTCTCTCTCTCTCTCTCTCTCTCTCTCTCTCAATTAAATTGCACCATGTACGTCAATGACGACCTACCTCGTAGCAATTCGATCACTTTACCAAGAGCGGTTGAAATGTATTTTAGTTGGAAGAATTCACAAAACTATCAGCAAAAATATGAAAAGAGCTCATAATACGGTACGTTATGCTACGAATCGTTAATTTTCTTTATGCGCTTCATTATTAACAGAAATTTTTTTTACAGTCTGTGAGTATCATCTGATATTTATTTGTCATATTTGAATTCTTCATTAGAACATTTTTTTCCAAATTCTATATATCTTTTCCAATTTCTATTTGAGGTGTGAGTTCTTACAAACGTAAATAATATTTAAAAAATGTTTTTCTGACACTGCTAGAGAAAAAAATTACAACCGAGCTAAAATAAAAATCAACACGACCAATCGAAAATAAGCCAGAACAACGAAAGCATTGTTGCAGAATGTATACGGCGATAGTCATAAAACAGGAGAGAGAGAGAGAGAGAGAGAGAGAGCAGCGGCCGGACAAATACGTCGAGTACGTAAAAATGCGAGGCTGCTCTCTGAATTTGCTTGTACACACGTGGATGACCATCATTTCGACGGATATTGCGCAGTCGTAAAATTTGAATGCAGTTCCGCTGCTCTCTCTCACCCAGTCACTTGACTCTCTCATGATCGCGTGGCCGCCTTTTTTTACTTCTGAGTTTTATCGTTTCGTGCTATTCATCTCGCGGATGTGTTTTTATGTATGTTTTACTCGGAGACCCGCGTCCCAAGCACTTCTCTTCTTCGTCGTTTTTTGACCGCAGAATTAGGTGCGAATTGAAGGATGCATGTATTATGAGTCGAGTCGGTCTTTTCATGTCTTGACTTTATGATGGAGAAAGGTCGCTTTAAAAAACCTTCATGATGTTTTATGAACACTTCTGACTTGTTTCAAGACAGTAAAATAATTTTTACATAGTGAGAATATTTACTTAGAAATTTATGTTGATTGAGCAACTAGAACAAAAATTAATAGCCCTTAGACTGAACAAAAATTCTATTTTTTTTTTGTTTTTGTTTTTCAGTTAGATATTGTCATAATATTATCACAAAAGTATTGTATAATTAAACTACATTTTATAATGGAAAAAGTTCATAACAACATGATGTTGAAATTGACTATCAATATTTTTTCTATAAAATCATAGTGTCTGTATCTGTCAAATTTCGAATTGAATTAAAAGAAAACTTGCTTGTAATAATTGCTAACAAAATTATAATTGACATTTTACTTGGATTCATATTGTACACATAAGTTATAGAAAATTACATTACATTATTTTATTTCCAATGGCATAAGTTGTTCTCGCCTCCAAACTTCGCTTTTCTCCCTTCCCTCACATCTAGTTTCGGTATCCGCGTCTGTTTCCGCCTTAACTTGTATTGTATCGGAATCCAATAATTGAACAGTATGTTAAAACACCGAGGTGCCGTTGAAATTTACGACTCGATGCGCGGTAACGCAAAACAACTGTGAAACAGGCGAAAGAAGAAAAAACGTAGAAATTCGTAAATGTGACGCCGATTCATCTGTTTTCATTCTCTCCTGCTATCCTTTCAAATTAATAGTATGACTTTAATTATATAATGTGGGTCAACACAGAGATAAATTGTTCCAATTATTTTTTTATCCCGAAATGTTTGTTTGATAAATTAAAGAGGAAAGGAAATTTCAAATAGGGCATATTTAGCAAATTTTTGCAATGACACTGAGTGTCATTGTAGAAATTTGAGGTGGAGAAAACTAGTTCTTTTGCGAATTTTGTGATTGGATAGGAGACTGTATACGCGGCGAATTTATTTTTGAAGCGTATTTGGGTTAAGTAACGAGGATACGCTACGCGGCAAAGTGAACTGAATAAAAATTTGAATTTTAGATAGGAATTCATGAGAATTTGAAAGTTGAGTAAAAAACGGTATGCAACTGCAACTGGTGCAATTTATTTATAAGATTGTTAAGTTTTAGTGATATAGTTTCTACATTATATTTCCCACCGTTAAGTAATTTCATCCAATAAAAAAAAATGTCCACCTATAAGTTTCATTCGCAAGAAGCTGATAGACACATTTATCTGAGGAATTGTACCTCAAACGATCTCTACAAAATCGAGTAGACCGATGATAAATCGTCTTCTTTTTAAAGACGACGCAGAATAAATGCGATCTCGTTACAGTAAAAAACTCCACTTATCTCTTTTCCGCCTTCATAATTTAACGATTCTTCCTTTCTCCCCCTCATAGCTGGATACGAATTGTTTTTTATATATACGTAGCTAAACAAAACTCGCACCCCGCTTTAGGTAGAATCATTTATCACAATGCGCCGATAGTTGACGTCGAAAACTTAGTTGCGCGCTGGAAAATACAATTGGACCGTAATATACTTTTCATGAATGTTAAAAAATGTATGCATGTCAATTTTAATCAATTTAAAAGTTATTTAATTTCTTAACAATCTAAATTAACTTAAAAAATTAATATCCACTACAAAAAATTATAAAATTTGTATTGACGTGTAGCAAAGAAGAAATGCTCCTAAAATTGTTATTTTATGAGCATACACAATTTTTGATTGAAGGATATATAATTACACTTAGTGTAATTCATTTTTATAAGAAAAATTGAATTTTTAAATTTAACATAACATTTCTTTTTTAAAGGTAACAACTCGATCATTAACGTTTGACACACTCTACGTGCCAAACAAAGGTGAAAAATCTATTAAAAGTGAACGATATAGAAATGAATAATACAAAAATAACAATTGTTTCCGAAGACAGTTCGTTTCTGACAATACATTTGCAAACATAGTATAAAAGGATATATAGTTTGTAAAGTATGCCACGTATTTTATTTACGATCGAAAAATGTCTTTTTATTATTTTTCAATAAAAAATCGATTTCAAATATATAATATATAATTAATAGAAAATTAGTGAAAACATTTGAAAGAACTGAATAAAATTACATGAAGGTATAAATAAATAATGCAACGCGTCAGACGGATAAAACTAAATCATCGTCGGCCAGTACCACCACCTGGTTCGTCGCATCCTCTCGGCAATGCAGCGTCGCGTTTGTGCAGCAGCAGCTCACTTTTCTCCTTTTCTTCGGTTTTCTTTTCCCACCCGTTTGCCCATTTCTACTCGCTTATTTTCTTTCCTCACTTCCTGCAACCTTTTGCATAGTGCTGTCTTCTTTCACCCTGACATGATTTTCTTCTTTAACGTCCCTTCGTAATTACGCAGCAAAACTTGTCTTTGGAAAATGCTGCTCTTCGGTGATGTGCTATCTAAAGCGGATAGAATCTTATAAAGTTTTAATCGTGAAACCGCATTTTGAAAGAGTTGGGTAAACTATAATGGAAAATGCCATTGATAGGAGTTTTCTTCTGACTTTGCTGACATTTCTTCTTTCGCTACTGAGACGTTTTTCGACTAATAGAAAATAAATAAGAAGACACCGAATAAGAAATGAACTAACATATAAGAAAAGTCAACGATATTATTTTTAGTGAGAAAATATATATTTGAACAATTGTCCAAGCGCTATTTTCAGTCCAACAAATTTCAGGTACCATCCACTGCCTCCTCCCTCTCTCAAAAAAATAAAACCCAGTGCTACATACAGTTTGGCTTCGCTCGAGTCGTAACGCGCGACTGTCCAGAATAAATGTTAGCTCTTCGGACTGTGATTCGAAATACACGCGTCATCGAAGCGGGGCGCGCCGCTTCTCCTTTCACACGGGGACGTGAGCTTCTCTTTTCCCCCTTTTTCGGGCTTACAGGTTCCGCTCTGATTCACGGATGTACCGCTGCACACACATCCAGCTCCCAGTTCCATCTCTCTCGCACACATACATATACAGACACGTAAATAAGGGATTCACCTTATCCCTCAAGCGAAAAAAGCTCTTGGTTCTTTTGTGCAAGCTCTCTGCGCGCGACTTCCTTTTCCTCGTCGACGACGGATTCCTTTTGGCTGCTCGCTTCGGCGTGAATCCTTCGGCACTTTTACGACGGATTTGCGTGCAGTTTGTCTTCGATCGCCACGGTAAATAAAGGTGAATAGACTTCTACGCTCTTGGCTATTGACCGTTGGACAAGTGAAGAAGCTTCCACTCGATATATGTCCTTTATTCGACGCCCGTTAAAATTCTAAGCAAATTGAGAGAAGGCGTAGTTTTTAAGTTACCCACAACACACACGAGAAATTGTAAGACCGTCTTTTAAACAAATATCACGTATAGGCTCGTGTTTTCTGTAATTCTACGAAACTTGGTGAAAATTTTGTTCCATTCGTATATATCGTACGTGACTGTGCCTATAAATCATCAAGGCCAAAGGGGAATTCAATGTTTGTAATTTAATCTCCGACACAAAGTTCTGTATCTATCTGCGAAAGTTGCAAGAAAGTTAAAGTAACACTTGCTTAAGAAAAATTTCATAAATAAAAGCACTCTTACTTTTGGAATGTCAATACTACCAGCGGCTCTCGCTCAATTACAAAAATAGGCAAACTGAAACGGTAATAATAGAACAGTATCAGAATAAGTTGCCAATAACATGGTTTTTTTCATATTCTGAATACGACAGCAATAGTTCCAACGACTTTGTCTTATCCAGCGCTACAGATCACCGAACGTATCTGATTTCTCATCTTTCCCTCTATTCGCAAGTGCCGATCGATCGATCCAGTTCTCTGCTGACTGCTCATTTTTTACGGAACATTGGATGGATTACAACGTTTCTTTGGTTTTTTATCGTGTCTTTTAAAAAATTCCAACTTTATTGATAATATTAAACTGTTTTCGATATCAAATTCATCTATTAAATCTTTATTGATTTTAGGTAAAGTCTTACGGTTGTAAAACGAGTTATTAGTTTTACAAATTAATCTATTGGAGCACGTATGTTATTGTACCTTTCCGCAGCTTTCCAATTGATCAATTGGATTGCTATACGTATAAAACGTTCGATGTTGTGATAAAATAATTCGGCACTCGCAGTTTCATTCGCAATAACTTGTAATTATATTTTCCCAAAATCCTAATGCGGATCATGAAGGAAATTCTGAAATGAATCTACTATCTGGTATGAGTGGATAGAAGGGACGGTACATGACACACTTCGAGGAATACAAATCACAAATCGATTACTATTACATTGTCATCAGATCCAGTTTATTATACAAACGTTTGTTTACCTCGCAACGCCGCCTTGAATCGACCATCTTATGTTCCTCAATTTGAATACGCGTCTTCTATCGGATTCCAAACATACATTTTATAATTCCAATCGCACGAGTCAACAAATTAATTTTATTTCCTACGCCGCTGATTTTCTCACCCCGCCTTTTTATTTATACAACGCGAGGGATGTAACATTCCAAAGAATCACCTCCTAACGAATATAAGAAAAACTCGCCCTCTCAAGTAACGTTAAACATAAATAATATAATCGCCGTGACAGGGCAGATCTGGTGGGACTTGTACAATGGATTCCTTACGTGCTGATGCGAATATATACTGGATGATGTCTTGATCGACGGGGCCGCTCGTTGGATTCTTCAAGGCGGTCCGAGTCGGTTGAATCTCGGGAAACGTTCGCAACGCAACTCGTGGTCCCCCTCGTTGAAGAAATAGCTTCCTGGCCGCAGTGTTGTACTCGGCACCGAGGTTGTGCACCAGAGAGTGTATCTCGGAGGAGCCAGAAAAGGTGCCGGATGCAGAGATGGTGCGTCCTCGTCAAGCGCCGATCGAATAATAAGGGCCGAGCCGTCGGCAAAAACGCGCATCCAGCACCAACGACGACGACCTCACGAATATCACGCTCGATTGAACACGACGGTTCATGAGCGCTACGAGCGGGATCAGACGTTTGCGCGCTCAATTCAAAAATACACGTTACAAACTATGTGTGAAATCGGATTCAAGCTCTATGTATTTGCAATCAATTTCGAAGTATATGAAACAACAAAAAAATCAATATTTATAATAAAATTCAATGAACTTTGTAAAATAATCTCGTTCAGAAATATTCCAATTGACATAATAAAAACTGCTAAACATATATCTAGTTTAATGGAACGAATAATATTAAGGAAATAGAAAAAAAACTCGAGAGCGCATAATGAAATTGCAAAACATTTTCAAGTGAAATTTCCAAGGTGGAATATTTGAAGCAAACAAGAAGCCGGAAAAAAGAAAGATCGCTCAAGGTCCGATGTGATCTACCACAGCATGATAGACTTATTTCTTCTCCTCTCTTTCTGAAGTGGGATATACGGTTGGCTGAACAAGGATAGAGACTTGCTTTTATACTTAAGCGGCCGGCCAAGACCACGCGCGCTACTTATGCGGTAATGCTTCTCGGGCGGATCGAGCTAAATTAGCCGACGAGTGGATCGAGCTTTGGGATTTTTTCTCTCTTTCTCTTTCGAGTGGAGAGTGCTTTCCAGGAAACGAAAACACACTCGTGTGCCTCTCCTGCTGCTTTCGTGGAACTTGTAGACTTTTTTGAGAAATCTGTTCTGTCGATAAACCAATTTTCACGAAGCGAAGAATAATTAAGTTTTTCAAGTTCTGTGCGTGAAATAACGCGAGTAGGGTATTATTGGGGTCCAATCATTTTAATAATATTAACTGCGACAACATATAATAGAAAAGGATCAAGTGCAAGCTCTAGCTCATTTATATCCGAGCTGCAAGCTGAACTTTGCGTAATATTCCTTCTGGAAAAATACTTTTATCTCTCGTAGTGCTAGTCGTGCTCCGTGGCGAGAGAGAGGGAAAAAAGCAACAAAATACCTATCGTAACATCGGTCACGTATCTCTTTCTACTTCTACATCCCCATTCGATTCTTTGTCAGCTTTATTTGATCGCAGCTCACGAAGCTAATGCCCATACAAAAAACTATGCGGCCATTTTTATCCCACGTGCTTAATTTATTTTTCGCGATAGATACACGAAGCTTATTATACGCCCGCGAGCGAAATGAGCCATAGAGAAAGATTTTCCGGCTGGCGCGTCGTTACCGTCGTCGAGAGATGATTATGCTACCCTCTGGCGAACAAGTTTTTTCTCGCGTACTTGCTGACACTATTTGCCTTCGCGCGCGAGTTACAGTTACACGTGAGCTTCACAGCGAGATCGATGTCGAATCTCAGTCGTATTTCTTTTTACTTTTTCTTCTGTACCTCAGCTTCAAAATAAACTCTTATAACACCTTTGGTTGTTTGTTTAAGAATGTTCTTGGATCATGATTATTCATCTGGAATAACTTCGGATTTGTTAGCGAATGCAGTTTTTGTGAGAAATATGTTGTTTTTAAAAGAAGTCAGTTATAGTTGAATACATATTTCCAAAATGTACTCTATTTTAAGTTAAAATTTTTCCAAATCAAATTTTAAACAACTTCATACGCAGATAGTCGTAGATGTTTTTTTTACTTCAGTTAACGCTAGAGAACAAAAATAGTCAATTTTAAAAAGTTCTCGGTCTTTTCAAATGATAACTTATGTTGCTATAAGAAAATCCACTTTACGTTAAATAGTCATAAAATAGAAAGTTGATTTCTCTGTAATTACAAAAAAACGAAAAGTTGATTCGCATTTTAAACTTGTCAGTCTAACTGAGCAACGCTTAAAAGACACATATAAAACGTTTCTCATTCTCGTCGCTAGTTTAAATTTCGTTCAATAACGCGCGAGGAAATAAAATGCGGTGAGAGGCTGGCTTGGCTCCAAGCGTTGCCGTGCAATCCGTGGACGACCCGTAATTTCCATAGGGCACAAAGGCACAGACGTCGCAGTCCGTTTTTCACAGTACGCGCGCGTGCACAAAAGACAATGAGTTAGTGCGCAGTCGAAATTATCGTGCTTAATTTTCACGCCAATTTTTCCTTTTTTTTCTCGCCTCCCATTATGTTTCAATGGGCAATTTCAAGGTTAGCGTAGGTGCTTTCGAACAAAGAGAGAAAGAGAGAGAAGATAATTGTTGTTTTTGACGAATTTGACGAATCTGACGAATAAAACAGCGACCAAATTCAAATCCACTTATCAAAAATGACCGTATGGATCGTAAATTTTTTATGGGCTAGCAGAGTCACGATAAAATGAAGAGGGCATCAGACGCTATCTTGTGAGAGGGGAGAGTTCGAGAATAGCCGGAACGAAAATAGATGCGCACAGAGCGGCGAGACGCTTGAAATAAGTTTTGCGCGCGTCCGTAAGAGGAGGGTTTTGGGTGTGCTGCTTGCAATGATTGATTAGAAAGATTGCTCTTGCTAAACTTGGAAATTTTCATTCGCTTGTACTATTGTTTACAGTCAGGGATTTAAATGGACTGGCCGAATTGCCGAGAAACGGATCTGCAACTCAGAGCTGCTTGATTTATTCGTTTGGGATAGACAAAATATGTCAAATTCTCAACCCAAAGCAATGTCTGTGGTGATCAATTAGAAATCTGCAAATAGTAAAATTTGTATAATTTGATATATATGCTTATTTGCGATCATTTCCTATGAAATTAGGATTTACGTCTTGTCTACCCATCTGAGAGTTCAAGGGTGAGGGAAAATATGGTGAATTGAGAAAGCGAGGAAACAAAATCCTGTCGAATTTCACCTTCTCAATTGAGCGAAAACGCCATTGACAAAAAACGGGGAGGCATTCCTAGGGAAAAACACTATTCTTTGTGCAGGCCATGTACTCGTAAGTAACTCACTTCCACATTTCTTTGACCACTTCACCCTTTAGAACTAGCCAAGTTCTTTGCTAAGCTCTGCCAAAATATGAAACAGTCGTAGCAATCTCCTTGAAAGGATATTTTTAGACAAACACTCGCGCGAGCGTGTATAGGGAGTTAAATGAAAAGGGCGCGACTTATGTTCCACAGAACTCGCATCGATATGGGCAGTTATATTTGTGGCGTGTTGTTTATTCGCTTGTGCGCGGATGCAAATCGATTTCGACGATCAAAATGTATAAAATTATCCAATTTATATGCCAATGTATACCCCTATTACTTGGCTTTCGGCAATTTATTGGATTTCATCGGCGGATTTTGCAAAAATAAATAGAAATTGATCGTGAAAATAATGTTTAGGTGTAACACACAGGAGAAGGTGAAAAATCGGCGTTGGCTCTTGCACGAGGCCTGATAAGCGCGGCAAAGCGTTGTAAGCGGCCTACAGGCAAAGCCCATAAATAAAGCACCAAAGCCGATTAGCCACATAGCAAGCTGGCCCGAAAACACGAGCTAAATAAACATTTTCATTAGCCCGGGAGTGAGCGCTCGTCTCGCGACCGCAAGCATTTCAGGCGTTATCGTTTTGCCGCCGCTGCCGCTGCCGCCGCCACTGCCGATGAATTTCTAATTAAATATCTCGAAAGCTGCCTGCTGCTGTTGCTAGGCCAGTAAAATGGAACTTTAGCTTTGCTGCCTCGTGAGCTGCAGATTTTACGTCGAAGCGAGAGCAGCCATGAGATATTGAACGCGCGCTTTCCGAGCGCCACGCGACAGCTGTGGATTTCCGAAAGTCTGCGTAATGTTCTTCCGTGTGAAGTGTCGTTGGTATTTTTCGTATTTTTATTTAGCTAATTTCTTCAAAGCCAATTCTTACGTGGTGCAGATTTTCGTTATTGTTCCATTATTTGCAATCATTTTGCCGGTAACAAGTTTAATGTTGTTCTTTCAATCGTATAATGGAAACAATGTATATTGAGTTTCATTCATAATCTGACCATCGTTCGAGTTATTTTTTAATCTTTAAACGAAATGCAAAAATTGATTCATTGACTTTCGCTTTTTAATTTATACTTTGTTTCGCGCGAACAAATCATTTAGGTAAACAATGCAAGCATTATTAAATAAAAATAAAAATATGCTTGCTGTGACATTTCGATGTTAAAAAGAGCCTTCTAGTAATTAATATAGCCAGTTTTATCATTTATGAAAACAAATTATTCCGATATATGCGTCATTGAAAAGAACAATACGGCAACGTTTGCAGTGCGACTACATCGTTCGTGACAAATTTCGTGATAAATATTAGCAACAAAAATTACGACTACAAGTTACCACTACAAACATCAGAGTTTTGTACGAGAGTTCGCGCAACATTGAAATTCTGCTTTTTTCGAGTATCGCGAGGTGTCACTTTGAAAGATCGACAACAGAGGCTGCTGGTTCAACGGTATTTTTTCCTCTCCGCCTAGAGGCTTGAAATACGAGATATCGAAGCTGTCGGCAAGTTCAACTTTGATGTTTGTTATTTTTCTTTGTTTTTTACTTTTCATGATTGACACTCGCTTTGCAAAATCTGGCCAACAATTGATATAGTTCTTTTTCATGAGAAAGTCGATCTAACACACGATAAAATACATATCTAATTTCTGAAACTCAATCATTCAACAAATTAGTTCCAATGATGACGACACTTGGTACCTGAGTAAACTCATAGCCAAAACTCGAAGTTCTCGCGCAAACTCTACTAACATAGATACCGGCTTTATTTGTTCACATTGCCCCTCTTCTCGATTTCAGCGCCCTTCATTAATGCGTCACCGTGCAAACAAGACGCACGCTCACACTATCCCTGTGAAGCTACTGGAGACTGCAAACAATTGACGCGTGTCTTTTGTAATACTTGATTTACGAATATTTCAGTGGCACCGTATGCTTCAAGTGTTTTCAAAGAGACAATATCTCACGATAGAACCGAATCAATTTTCAGTGCTGTGACATGAACAGACGCGAATTAGTTATGATTTTTGAAATGTTAGACAAGCAAAAACTGAGCGTTGTGCTAATTTATCTGTTCTCATTTAGAAATAAAAATTGTATAATGTTTTTAAATTTCAATAAGTATTTTCAGTAAAAATATAGCAACTTTGATAATTTTGGAAAATTGCAACAAGTTGTCAAAATATTTAAACGCACATAACAGCTCTTGAGTCAGCCCCTATACATTCGCTCCAATCGCGCTTGACATTCGAAAAACGTCTCAAGCTTAGTCAGCAATTCCTAAAAACTTTTTCCCTTTCCAATTTGAAACTTTGAAACCTCACGCTCGATAAAACTGCGATATCTGAGATGTCGCTCTTTAGCCAACACAAAATTCAATCGGATGTCAAAGTCAATAACAAAAAAAGAAAATTTACATAATGTGTCGCGAGTTACGTAAGTTAATTTCGTTAAAAAGAAAAATCTCATCTAACTTCTATGTCTACCCCTTCTCTTTTCGCATCATTTCATCTTCGTATTATATACGAGACCTTCTCGCGAGCAAATGGGAGAGAAAAAACTCAAACAATATGCGACGAACTCAGCGCTAGTGCTTCACCACCACTTTATTCCTCGCAACAAAACAAATGAATAACAGCACGTTATTCTCGTCTCGATATTTCCGCGTGACTCTGGCGTCCGGTATGCTGGGGTGGTTTTTTTTCCATTTTTGACGCTAAGTTAAAGACAATGTTCATTAAAAAATTTATTTGAAATTTTTTATTTTAGTGCTTTTGTTCCAGATAAAGAATACGCGACGTTATTCCAAAAATATTATTCTTTTTAACTGACAAATCTTAACTCAAGATTTCTATCATGAAAATTTCTATAAATCAAAGTTTTCTATTAAAAATTTTATTTGGAACATTAGATAACATAGATGCTTAAATAATATTTTTTCTTGGAACTATACTTAATATACTCGTATGTAAGAAAGATAATAAGATAATGTTATGTTAGAATTACAATTTAGCGATTTCAGTGTAAATTTTCTAGTTAATTTCATTTGATTGAACAGAATATAATTTTTAGAATATTTACAACATATTTTTAACATGAAAAAATGATTATTTTATATATTCTCATTTTCAAAGACTTATAATTTGACTTTGCATATTTTGCCTTTTACGAACATTCATTTTCTCGCATAATAAATAAAAATATTTAATTTTACAAAAATAAAAATAGATTTATTTGACTGAAATAAATAGTTTGATTTCATATTTTTAGCTTGTTCTAGGACAGCAGTAACTTGAAGGAATTGTTCATACAAAATGTGACAAATACCAACAGAAACAAGCAATAATCGAAATTCGAAATCGGAATTTACGTTTATGAAACTACACGTATAAGGTTTCGAGTATAGCATTTCAGAAATATCAGTATTCAACAATTTCTCTACATACCGCAAGATTATAAAAAGCCTGAATACTTATTAAGAGAGAGAGAGAAAGAGAAAATTAGTACATTCACCACACTCATATTTGCACAATTTCCCAAAAATCGATCAAGCAGCGCGCGGTCATGGATATACCATTGCAGCAAGAAGAGAGTTAGCCAGTAATAGGTCAAATTCAATCGAAACTCCATTTTCATCCACGTGTGTATACGATATGTTGCGGGGAGAGTTAGGGAAGATATATATTATACAGTTTTCCCCTATACTAAAATAATACCAGAGCTGCGCTACCGCATAAATATTTATTCGACCTCGCGACTCTTTTTCTAGATGGCTAATCGCCACACGCTATCTCTCTCTCTCTCTCTCTCTCTCTCTCTATCTCTCTATCTCTCTCTCTCTCTCTCTCTCTCTCTGGTTATAAGCTGAACGATTAATTTTTTGTTCATTTTCTTTTGTTTGCGTTCTGTTGGAATGCATGAGGAAATCGTTACGATTGTCCTAAGTCTTTATGATTTATCGAGTTTCCTTTGGTTATCTTATTGGGTTTCTTTGCTATGAAAACTTGAGATATTGTCTAACTTAATGAAAGTCAGTGTGAAATTTACTGCAGAATACTTTCTTTTGAAACTAAAAATTACATTTTCTTGTAAAATGTCGGTTTAAAAAGAGTATAAAATAAACAGTTTACTGAAAATGAACATTTGCGCAATGCATGAATCAAGGCTAGATACACGGTGGAGAAAATGTTGTAATTATTTATCAAAATGTAGAACAAAATGTATCAAAACACGCATTAATGAAGAAAATCTACGAAATAGCCATTCTCGTAATTTTTTTTAAATTAGAGCAGATACATTTATCGTAATTTATCGTAGTAGACAGAGAACGATTGGAGCTCCTCGTTCAACAGACTTGCACCCATCTGTCAGTGCTCAAACAAACTGTACGATGAGAAAAAGAAATCATTCGCCACAGGCTGGTCTAACGACCTAATGTCATGACATAGTCAATTTTTCGGATGAAAACAAGAGCGGATTTACAAAAATTTGGTTGATTGTAGAATTCATATTTTCAACGTATGTAGAATATAACTTTAATCAAAACATTAGTGACTGTAAATCGAACTTATTCGAAAATCTATTATTTTCAAATAAATATTATTTCTACGTTATTAAAGTTCTATTCCATTTAAAATTTATGTGGTAGATGCGTTTTCAATCTTATGCTAATTAAACACAAATTATATTTTCATTTTTATATTGATTAGCAAAAGCGCAAAGAAGACTTGACGAGCTACATGCGGAAATTAAGTTTTGAAAGTGAAATTTGCATTAAGAGAAATATTTGTTACGTCATGGATATAAATGGAAATTTTAATTTATAAGCCGTTATATCATGATGTTAAGCGGGAGCATAATTAAATTTCATGTTAAAAATTATTGGATGTCCAAATTCTGATGAATAATGACCTCAAACTCGGCTGTAAAGCATTATTTGTTTGTGAATATTTTAACCAATATATGCGGTGCTCCCTATTACGCAAATAAGTAAATTGCGCGCGAATTTCAAAATTATGATGCTTTTTCGTGCTTAGCGCTATAAATTACATTTATTTAATAACGTGGTAAAAATAACACCTAAAAATTTTTAATTACCTAAAAATTTTTATTTATTTTTCAGTAAATAGTATTATGAAATTATTTATGTAATAACAAGTTTGATGTATTGATTAAAAAGAAAGTTTGTTTTGATTGATTGAAGTAAATTAGTCACGACACATTAATAAAACGATTTTTAATTCGGAATAATATCTGATTGATGTTTTAAAACTTATTACGAAAAAGAAATTGGATATTTCATTCATTCAAATTTAAAAATATAATTTTATATTTTTAACAAGATAATCTTTGTAGTCTGGAAATTAATCTGTCAGAAACGTAATTAAACTTACCGAACGTGACAAAAGGAGCCTTGAAATAATTCTACCTGAATCGAACGCAAGCATCGGTACATCTCTAGCGTAAACATAGATTCCCGAGCCGTCAGAGCATGTGCAATCAGAGTTTGGTTCTCCCTCCTTCCCTCTCCCCCTCTCTCGCATGCTTTCTCTGTCTGTCTGTCTCTCTCTCTCTCTCTCTCTCTCTGTCTCTTTCTCTTTCTCTCGATCGACAACGAGTTTTTCGACAGCAGTAGTCGTAGCAATGGAAAAACAAAAGATATGAGACATGTAGCACGAGGGAGAGTAAATCTGGCTGGAAAAGCCCGTCGACGACAGCGAAAGAAGCAACGGCGTAGCTCCGCCTCTACGCTTTGAATATGCAATGTCGATGCAATGCGTCCCGAAACGCGCCGAATATTGAGGTCGTGTGCGAGCTGCTGCCGGTGTTCTTGCAAATCTCTCTCTCGCTTTGGCTTTTTTCCACGACTACTCTTAAATCCTTCGACGAATCACATAGCGCAAATATCTGAATGCTCTGCGCGAAAATCGAAACAATCGCGCGAATAAGACCATTTATGTTGCCAGATGCATCGGGCTTGCGATATTGAACAATTTTTTTTTTTTTTGAGAATTGGAAATCTCGATATATTTTATTATTGTTGTTTACGTTATATCATAGAATGAAAAAAGATTTCATTGCACGAAAAAGATTAGCCAATCTTATATAAGTGATTGTCATATCATTTTCTTTTTCTGAAAAGAGCTTTTGTAACTATAACCATTGTTTCAATAAATATATCCTTTTATTTTTTTAAAATATAAATATCAATTCATTTTTTTTTCAACGGCATTCTTATTGAGCAGCGAGAATAATTACTTATATATAGTTTTATATAATTAGATAATTAATTTATAATTTTGTTCTCGAGCATATTGTTGCTATATTTTTTAAAGCAGAACAAAAATTTGTTTGCCTGCAAGTAAAAAACTTTCAGCGATATCGAAACCGTTTTGTTTAAAATTTACATGCAGAACAGCTGCGATTTCAGTCAACTCATAATTATATGCTTCACAAAAAAATTAAAAACCTAATCTATACAACAGATCAAAAAAATATAATCAATCTTATTCCACGTTATTTGATTTTTAGTAAAATATGAGAAAAGTTTGCACAAATGAAAACTGAAGCTTGTGAGACAAATGAAGGCACAAAAAGTGAACAAATCGTGAAATTTCCAAACGAATACATACGAAACTTCAAACTTGCAAGCCACGAGTAATTGATGGTTTGAGCGCGTGAAAATGGAAGGCGAATTTTCTCTTTCCAGCAGCATCTCCCACTTTATATTCCATACGTCGAGACGCGAAGCTCGATGTGTATATACAAAGTTTGACTCCTTCTTGAGCTTGCCAAGAATTTCAGTGAGAAGGAAAAGGGATTAGATCTTGAGTTACGTGCTTGTTTATTATCATAAAAGAAAAAAGGGGAGGGTTGGGTTTGCTCTCGAAGTCGTCATCGAGTTCGCAGCAAACTGCAATCCTGGTTAATGTAGTGAATACTAATAATATGCTCTATATAAGATCGTATTTTTCTTTCGAGGGAGCTTCTTGTGTTCTAATACCGTTATGGATTAACGGTATTCCACCGTGTTAAATCGATCGAATATTATTTATATTTTGCAAAGAATATTTATGAAATGCAATTAACTTGAAATGGATATAAAATCAATAAATATTATAGTACAAATGTATTTTAATTGACAATGAGTTGTAGTATGTTTATTAGGAATTTGGATAACAATTGTAACGCCTTGTTATCTCATTCAAGATAGTCAGTAATATAAACGCTATCGCGGCGATTAATCAGATTCGGATGCAAGAGAATCAAGTATTCCTATTATGAAAGTACATAGAAACTAAAATGAAAAGGCGTCGCACAGCTCGCACCCGTACACTGGGATGCAGTGGAGACAATCGATGGCTCGTCGTTTGGGGCTTCTTCGTCGTTGCTCCCCTTAGACCACCGTGATACTTGAGTGGACCTTCAGCTTCCTTAGCAGCGTTGTCAAGGCGTATTAGTACGGATTGGAGTATTACGAAGAGAAGTCCGGCAACGCCACGCACGGGATTCCTCAGAATTCGTTGCAGGAAAGTAGTGTACGTTGAGAGGTAATTTCTTCGACGGACCCCAAGCGAGAGAACGAGCGGTTGTCACGAGATGCCCGAGGACCTCTCGACGTTCCCGTGATTAGGCGCACTGATCGCTATATTAGTTCCACAAACTAACCATTAGGCGATAACTGGACACAGTTGAAAGTATTGCGGTTTTTCGCGCTACAACGTGGAATATATGAACGGACTATACAACCATTTAGTCTTCTTACAGTAAATCAAAAAATTAAATCTTTTAACATCATATGCTTACACTAAGACAAATTTAAACACAAATCTAAAAGAAAGCCATACTTACGAATTGAAAAACTTTAAACTTTACCGCATAAAAATAGAACAGATTGCTAAAATACTAGTAGAGGAGTAGGAATACGTATTATCAATCCGTTATATACCGACGTGATAGAATTAGATACTCACTTGAATCCTATAGCTGCTCAAATATACATCAACAATAAAATCACGTAATATATAGTATACATCTAAGTAATAGATAAAAATTCGATCAAGAAGCGACAAACAAATTAATACAACGATTACTAAAACCATTTATTTTAGTAAATAACTTCAATAGTTATAATATGCTTTGGAGTTCAAATTAATATAATAATAAAGGACGAATCACAGAAGAACTTTTACTTCACAATAACCTAATACCACTGAATGACGGTTTTTCAACTCACATTAACACGTCTAACGATACAGAAAGTGCAATCGACTTAAGTCTCTGTATTAACGATATCGCTACAATCATAGAATGAGAAACTTATAACTGACCCTACGACAGAGATCATTATTCCATCCTTATCGCTATAAATCAGACAAATCTTACAACTTCCAAGCTGCAACGATGGATCTTTGATAAAGCTAACTAAAAGAGTATAAAGATTTAATAACTGACAAAATAGAAAACCATATAAACCACTGCAACTAGTTTAGCAGTAGTTAAACGCATTGTATTCTAACACAAAAATTCATCTTGGTTGAAATTTTTCAATGACATTAGCGATCAATTGTCGTGTAACCATATAATAAATAAAATTACATCTATTGAAGATCATGAGAAGTGAATTTTTAATGAAAAAGGAAATATAATAGACGATTCGACCAATTTCAGTTACCGACATTATGGCACAAAAATTTACAAATAACTCCAGTAACAAATGTTATCATCAATTGTTTCTCAAGTACAAACTAGCTACCGAAAAATATCCATTAGCCGATCAAACTACAATAAAAAATCTACCCTATCATATAACAACTCACTCACATGACATGAATTAGAAATTACATTAAACCAACAATTTGAGTAAAAAAACAACTCCTTCAAGGTCATTCGATGTATAGTCTTTCTCCAAATCAAAAATCAAATGTAAATATTTAAAGTCTATATAACTTGCCATTCTAAAAATATTATAAACAACGATGTACTGTAAAATATATATACTTATAATTGTAATAGTACTTATCCTCCTTGTATCGCATTCACAGCTGTAACACTATGTGCATATTATTATGTATAAATAAATATACATATTATTGAGTTTGTTAATAAATATAGGAAGGATATACGATATTAAACAAATTAAAAAAAAAATAAACTTCCAAGTTGACCAGATTTCTATCTTTTTGACACTAGAGCTTAGTTCATTTTCTAGTCTGCGATGTTTTACAAGAAAAAAAAGTCTTCGAAAACTTTTTGGTGACCCTCTACCTTCTGCAAAAGAGAAAGCTTTCCTCCCTGGATAGTGCACAATGGTGCTGAGCGTCAAGTGCCATCAAAGGATTTAACTCATGGATGGAGAGAGAACTCCGTACGCGCACATACGTCCTTTTTCCTTTTTTTTGCCAGAGAAAGAGAGAGAGAGAGAGAGAGAGCGAGTGCGCGGATGAAAGTGAGCGGATTAGTTCACTCGAGTTAACCTTTGCACGGACCAGTGGCGCGAGAGTGCGTGAACTAGCTTTTCGACTCGTGCGCACTTTTTTGATGGCTGCGTTAACGACGCGAGGGCAAAGGAAGAATTGGAATACGTTGTTCTTGACGAGATTTTTAACCGTTCTAGATTAGGTTTTCTTTTTTGTTAAGATTTATTGCATCTTTCCAAAATCCATATCTAAATATTAACGTTTTTCAGCTGTTTCTTGAATATTACATTGTTTTAATAAAGTACTTCCAGTATTGAAATTGAAAAGATTTTCCATTATTGCGGCAGAGTTTGTTATAAACAAAGAATATTCAGGTATATCCAACGCTGTACTTAAGTTGTTTCGAATGGTATTAGCACAAAATACATAGTATATTAATAGAGCACATAGTAAAAAAAATGGCTTAATTCAAGGAATATAGCATAAAAAATAAAAATTTATAATCTGGCGTGAAAGATACAACACAATAAAGAATGCTCGGATGTATCGGCAATAACACTATTTCCTTCTCGGGAGGGTAACTACGCGAAATCTGAAAGTTTGTATCCCATCTAGCTTACAGTGGTAGCAACAAGAAAGAGAGAGAGAGGCATATACAGAGAGCCGGCAATTACGGAGAGCAAGCGATAACGATTATCGCAGACTGGCCGTTTATTGGCAGCGCTCGAGCTTGCTGCGGCCCTATTGTTAGAGCGAGCTGCATGAAACTCGGGCAACAACCAACAAGCGGATGCGTAGATGTGGCGCATCCGTGAGAAAACTCATCGCTTTGCCTTGTCGAACCGAATTAAACAAATCATCATTATTTTCATTTTTTTAATAAGAATTCTGCATTCTTATAGCTTAGCTATTGAATGCCAAGTTCGTCGCATAAACACTTTATCGAAATTAATTAAAAAAGCGAGCTCGCAATAATCCAGTCTAAATTTCATCTCAAAATGTATAAGGCACGGCGTTAATGAAGTAGGAGAAAGCACTAAACTCAAATCAATTGGAAATCGAATATTTAATCGTAAATGTCCCTTTGGCTTTAATTCCGACCAAATTTAAAAGCTGAAAATTAGAACGCCGAACATTAATGGAATTCGATTGCCATTAAACTGCAGGAGATTTCAATCAAATTTGAACCTACTAGTTAATTTATCGTATGAAAAGCCCGTGATGTCGACACACGTACAAAGCAAAATAAATCTGAACTATAGATTTCGATGATTTAGCGATGAAATATTTCAGCGGGCATCTAAATTATACCTAATACTTTCCTCAGCGGACAATTAACTCGCATCGAAAGAATTAATAATGGATAATAGAGCAGTTAACCACGGTGGATAACAGAAGCAATAAACTATCTCGAAACTTTGATAAACTCCGTTCTAAATAGATAAAATATCGAAGTTCAATATTAGTGCACTTCCAGCAACGTCGCCGTCTTTGAGCGGAAATAGCCCGATGATATTGAAAAACCGCAAATGAAACGATAAAACGAAGATTCACATCGGCTAGCGCGGTCGCAACCAATAAATCGCCCGAAGGAAACATCGAAGCTTTCTCGTCGACTACTGTATCCAATCGACCTCGCAGAAGCTAATCTTAATCGAGACAAAAGAACAACTTTTTCGTGCTTTGTACTCGTCGTCCGTTGGTCGATGCTGCAATTTGTATTTTGGCAGACGAGCGCATCACCTCCTTCGACAGATGATTATTTCGAGGAGCGACTAATCCCCGCGCAAAGTTGCCGGAGGCTAGAGACTGAATATCGGAGAGACGCTCTCTCCGGTGTAACGATTGATTCGTGGCCTCAGGGCTTTGCCGCTGCCGCCGCTGCTGATGCTTGGATTTGGCACTCTGCTCTCGGGGATTAACAGCTGCCTTGGCAAGTTTTTCATCGATTTACCAGTTTAACGGGCGGCTTGTAATAATTATGTCGCCAGCTAAGCATATGACTTTTCCCTGTACTTTCGGGACAATGTCGACTCTTTCGCGTCAATGGACGCTTTCATGATAACTCCTACCATATTGATACCCTTTTATCTTCTTTTGGTTCGAAAAAAATATTAAAATTAATTATTTATAAAATGAGCTGCTTCATGTTCCGTATAGATTATTCATTCTTATCTACTAATCTAAAATGCTCTTGTCAAAAAAACACTGGAATTAATCTATCAATAGATAAGTTAACTTAATTCAAATTTATTGGAGCGAAGTTATTTTATCAAGCAGATAAATTGTTCTGCATGGTCAATCAAGAATTTATTTATGCGTTATAACCTCTTTCAAAGCTCACCACTGATGCGCTTTGTTATCATTAGATTCATTTGACTTATCTGTAACCGTAACAAATTTTCATGTATGAAAGATTAAACAGCATCGTATGAAATATGAATAAAAATGTTTTTTTTTATTAATTAGTAACACGAGTGCAAATAAGCTCCTATCACTTCATTCGAACATTGACTATCCTCGTTCCTACGATCGACCAAGCTAATACAGCAAACACAATAAACCGTATTAATTTTATCTCCACAATTGTTTGCAGGTGATAAACCACTAGCAGTGTAACCATTCGAGCTAAGTACACCATAGTCGCATCAATCTCAAACATGCTTTCCACAGGAACTGTTGTGTATATACGATCTTGTTAAAAAGAAGACAAACGGTCGCAGGGCGTTTTATTCGCATTAACTTTAGGCTAGAGCAGCCGAGAGAGAGAGAGAGAGAGAGAGAGAGAGAGAGAGAGAGAGAGAGAGAGAGAGAGAGAGAGCGAGAGCAAAAGAAGACAAACGCACAGGCGCTGCTAGCAGTTTCGATTGCAAGCAACAAAGCAATTCTATTGTAGTGGGAAGTTAATTTATCTGGTTCTCAGTAGATAAACAGTCGTGCGAGAGAGAAAGCGAATAAAACAAGAGGATATAGAGTCACTTGCTTGTAATTACATTGCGTTTGCCATTGGAGCTTGCTAATCAGGAGGTGACAACGCGCGCCGCCGAGGCTATTCACCGTCTTGGCCCTTGTCCTTGCACTAACAAGGATTCGACAATGTTATTGCCATCCTCCCACCACGATGCTACCATGCTCTTACATATAATCTACAGTCGCAGAGAGACAGAGCGTCTATTGTTCGCTCAGCCTGCGAGGAACGTGCAAAAGTGCTCAAGTCCAATTCACTGAGGAATTGTTGCGATCCGATTAAAGCATTCAATTTCGGCTTCGTCTAATTCTCTTATCTTAGAAAATGCAACTCACTTGATTACCTCGTTTTTGATTGTTTAAGAGAGTTTACTTTATTTGGTTTGCTGCTCCACAAAGTGATGTCGTTTGGTTAATTTTACAACTTTGTCGAGAGTTTAATTGACCTAAGAACGGATTGTATTAATAGTTGGAACGCTGTTATTGTTGCAGTTTCGTAATTTACGAGAAATTTCGATGTCGTATATATGGAGTGCAATAAATGTTATGAGCCTCATCAAAAAAGTAATTAAATTAGTTCGATCAAGTATTATCTTGAAGGAAAGTTCTTACAAAGGGGTTATAGAAAAGACATGTGCTACTAAAGGGGAAAGAAAACTTTAAAACGTCAATCACCGCCGACATCTACAAATGGCAGAGCATAGAAGTGATGAATATGCAAGCTGCAAGACTGCTGCTCCTTCGTTCGAACGAACAGAAAAATAAGAGAAAAGAATCTGCTCATTAAAAAAAGCGTTATCGTCAAAAGCGTTGAAAGGAGTAACCGCAGCGTGAAAAAGGAAAGAAAAAAAATTAGCTTTGCTGCCATTGTCATCGTTCTTTTTTACGCCCTTCAAGGCAGTCATAAAAGGAGTGCGAGGGAGGGGGTGGGGGAAGGGGGAGCGGATAACAAGGATAGCTGTACGGTACTTGACAATCCGATTCGTCCCTTCTTCCTTAATTAAAGTTTGTTGCGAGCCATTAGATGCCAAGTCGACGACCGATGATATATCTGTCTATCGATGTCTGTCGAGAGTTTTGCTTTGTCGTCGATTGAAAATAGGTCGGGCTTGTATGTGCCGGCGTATTGTTAGAGGAAAAGTACCGGTACAATGACGAAGCGAAGGAGTGGACGTCGAAAATATCGTACAACGCTCCGATGTCCGAAACTACTTCTTTCTCCAAGATTTTTCCAGATGTCTACCTACGAGTACATACGAGTTCTTGTATATTATTACATAGCGACGAGCGAAGTATGGTTGATGTTTTTATTGTGGAATATCGGACATCGGAGACGAGAACGACTTGGCTTTAGCAAGGCGAGTTTTCGACTGAAAAATGTAAATTCGTAATTTTCAGTGTCGTTCGTGTGCGCAGCTGTGAATATGAAGCGTGTCGTTGTCAACTGATCAATAGTAGGTGAGCTTCACACTCTGGGTGCAATTGGACGCGGACTCGTTAACCAAAAATAGCGAATTGATATGGACGAGGCAGTGATCGTTGTAGCAGTAGCAGCAATGCTTCAGTCGTTACTATGCAGCACGTGACGTGTTTATTCGGAAGAGTTGAAGCACCAGAGAGTGAGTGCGAGTGGCAACCGGCAACCAAAATAGCATCTCTCGCGCGAGCAATTGATGTAATCAAATTGGAAACGCTGCTGCCAGTGTCTCTGGCTGGATAATTAATTGGCATTTCGGCTTCGACCAATGTACCTCGTTTATATTTTATAAGCCAAACGGAAAATGCCTCATAGAGACAGGTGGATTTTCCGGCGACGCTAATTGCAAGTTTATTTGTCATTTTTCCTAACGGTTTATTTGCACTCAGCTTCTCCTTCGCGATCACATCCATTCAGACGAGGCTGCTCGAATGCACAAACAACAATGGAAGTCTTTGATAGGCAGGACTTGATCGTCTTTGTTGTTATGCAGGAGTAGACGGCAAAGATATATAAGGAAGCTTGGCGAGTTTCTCCTTCGACTGACAATAAATTTGTTTTGATTTTGAAAGGCTTGATACTTAGAAGGGAACGAATGTACAAAACGATTCCTGGCTACTGATATTTATATTTGCTCTCGGCACTTGTCCATCCTTATCTTTTACCCCAGAGGAAGAGAAAAAAAGAAGGTCGAGAGCGCGGATATCCTTATTTTACGGTGGGAGAAGGTCGCCAAGTCGCTGGGGCCAATCAGGAAATTCCTTCTTTTCGCTCGGATGACACTAAAGGAAACTGACTTCGTATGAAGTTCTGCTGCAAAGTCCCGTGCTCGCGCCCACTACCCAAGAAAACTACGTTTATCAAAGAAAATTCCGCAGCGTTGTCGTTGACTTCCGCTTCCGCGAAACAATAAAAGCCAACGACGAGATGCTGCTGCTGGCTCACGGCTATTGTATCCATTATCAAAATTGCTTCTTCTTTCTCTTTTGCTTTTTTCTTTTTTTAATATTTCACCCCTTGTGCAATTGGCAACGTAGCTGAGGCAGTCCAAATTATTGAAGTTTCATTGTTTTTTTCTACTTTTTGCTTGCAACTTTGCTTCGAGATATCTCTCACAAATATTGAGCTTTAAATGGCATCGTATTAGTGATAATAAAAAAATAGCCTTTCATTCTGAAATTCATGTAATTATAATGGAACAAATACACTTTTTATTTTGAATAAACAATAAATTGTAGGACAGGTTATTTAATTTACATAGCGTCAGAGGTAGTCTCATCAATTAAAACTTATGGAAGATAAAATAATTACATTTTTAAAGCTTGCTGATAGAATATGAGTATCAAATTATTTATCACAAGTAATTGATGAACCAAACTTACAGTTTATTTTCAGTATACTTGCTGATTACCATAAAGAGGTTTAATGATGCCCTAAATTTACGTTGGCTTCATCCATATTAATATTATCAATATCCAAATTACTCGAAAATTAAATGCAAATTAATAATTGAAACATTGAAATATTCAACAGGAACATTTATAATAATAATCCAAAAATATGCACTTTACTGATAATGAATCACTAATTAACTGAAAATGATAAATTACCATGTAGATTTAAAAATCAAACTAAAATGCTAAAATGCGTAGTATCATTGGGAATTCAACTTCAGTATTATTCTAATTCTCTCTTGGTCCGCACATTTCACGAATTCAAATAAGAAATCTACATAAATGAATATCGAACGATATTAAAATTGACGCCTGTCTCCGTCTCTTACCTATAACCATGTAAGATATCAAAAGATACTTGCAGCTCATATAATTCGAATCGCCAATCTAATTCGCTATGTGGTTACCTCGTGTCGCCTTCTGATGGCTCAAAGCTTTCAACTTTTCAGAGATGCTTTTACATTGAGTCTAATGTACGTTTCACTGAAAGTAAAAAATTTAATGTTACGCTATTCTAGAAATTTAGTAAATTTTAAAGTGCATGCAAGCCATAGTGCAATCTTTCATATTTCATCAACAGCGAGGATATTATGGTAAGTACTTACAACGTTTGTTAACGTACACTTTTTATTCGGAGGTAAACATAACTCGAAGACTCAAAGATAAACATTGTCTGAATAGATTTATAAAAAATGATCAAAAGATTAATTATACCGAGACGAAATGATCCTCTCTAACCGTCGGTAAATAGCGAATAGAAATTCGTAATTTAATCATATGGAAAAAAAATATGAAAAATATTTCCATGGAGTGAATGAAACGCAATTTTGAAAAACAAAAAGAACGTGATTAATCATATTATCCATTCGCGTAATAAAGATGTTTCAATTTCTTACACGAAAGAGTTTATTTCAAAGTTCATAGCTTCGTCTAAGTTTCGTCTAACAAACTACGCATGTAGTCCAACGACTGCTCAGAAGAGAAAGAGCTAAATTAATGGAAGCTTCAAAATTTTGGCAACACCTGGCTTGTATTTAGCATGGAAAGAAAGAATAGTAAAACATAGTTTCAGGCTTTCAATGGTTTAAGCTTCAAAAAAGAAATTATAAAACGACATAAAACTTGCCAGATGTATCAAATCGGTATAACTGGTTTAGTTGATGTCACTTCGCAGACGCGTAACTGAGGCTAAAGTTTGCGAATAATAACTCGATTAAAAAGTAGACTACGGCAGCAGAATGCGATAATGTCGCGTGTGAATTGCTATTAAGCATTTCGTCGCTTGAAAACTTTTCCCTCCTCCGCACGGTCGGGTTTTATGATCTCGTAAAATGCAAAAATATTGTTATTTGATAACGGTTCGGCTATTCGCGAATTTGCCAGAGCTATTCTATCAATATTCATAAAAGCAAACACATTCGAAATCGATTTCATCTCTTATTTATTGTCGCTATCTGATATTTTGAATGCTGAAATGTATCTCATGCTTGATCGAGATTTATGAGCAATTCAAACAATTTGTTTCAAAATTAAGCGACTTGAACGAATATCGTTGTTGCATCGAAATATATTTAACGTATTAAATAAATTTGTATCGAAAAAAGCAATTTAAAAATGAAAAATCTAAATCCACAATATGCATCAATTAATCTTAGCGAAATTAATATAGTGGCAGTAAGGTATCGCATAACAGCGTCTTCGAATCACAAGCATAGACAGTGTAAAGAAACAATGCGATACCAGTTAGAGCGAGCGCTTCATCACGTAGCCAAAGCGCTCGTGTTAGACAATCTCCAAATTGCACGGAGTGTCACGAGAGAGATGGCCGCGAGTGAGAGAGGCCTACATTCACAGGCCCGACAAGGCGCAATTTACTCCGTCAATGAAGGAGCCCGAACCGCTCTGCCTCGTATCATCTGGATAAATGGCCGATTCCACACTGGACATTCGCATAAGTTGAAAGCTCCGCTTTCTGTTATTATCGACTCCTTTGTTTAATTAATTTACAAGCTTAAGCCGAGTAAAACTAACCAGGTTGCTTATTTGATATTGATTTTCAATAGCTGTAAGCTCAAAATATAAAGCCATTCTTATTTCAATTTTTTACGGTGTTTGGGTGATTTAATGTAGTGAGGAGAATGAAGGAAGGAAGGAAGGATGTTAGACCTATTTATTGAATTAAATTTGAAGCTCTGGCAACTACTAAACGAAAATGAAATAATTTTCTTTTGGTATATTCATTTTATATAGTTACACGATGAAACTGAAAACAGTTTGATTTACTGCCAACAGAAATGCACTGTAGAATATTAAGACATTTCTGGCGAGAGCGAGCAATTGACATTCTCAAGAATTTCAAGCGTGAGAAAATGCCAAATGTTTTTTAGTGGAGTACAATATATCTTTTAAGAGGAGTAGACACACAGAGAGTAATCAGTAGCCGCAAACGAGAAACGTAATCATAACAAATAAATGGCCTCTAGCGATTCAATTAAGCGATCGCTCGTCTACAGTGTTGTACAGGAGCGATACAGGAAAGTCCATTTTCACGCAAACTCACTCACCACGCTGTAATTGCTCGCGCTAGCAAAGTCAGAACATGCACATGCACACAGGGCATTCGAGCATTGAAACTGAAATAATCAGAACGTTAGATATTCGAAATCGAATCAATTTCGCGAACATAAAACGGGAGGAGGGGGAAAGAGGCTCAATCAGTTTTGACTGTTCGTGCTTGGCAAGTGAATCAGTATAGCCGTACGTAGTGAGTAAGTTGCTGAGGAATTCCGAGCAGAATCTTGCCGAAGTGGTTCGAAGTTGGTTTGAGCTTGCCAGCAGCTCGCATGTAAATGCATCTAGAAACTTGGCCAGTAACGACGCCATGTGGTTGGAATCATTAGCGTGGGCACAAGTACACAGGCACACATGCAGTTTAGTGCTATATCGCTTTTGGTCTTTCAATTAATTCCAACTTTAAAGAGACGTTTGAAGAGGTACTATTACCTTGATGTAAAAAGCACGTTGTTTCTCCGATTAGTTGGTAGTGCAGATCGCTGCAAATTAAAGGACCTATTTTACATTTAACAAATCAATTAAAGCAATTAACGGAGGCCTGGAAGTTTGCATAGAGAGGAAGGCGAAACTAATTCGTTTACATTGACATTCGGTTGAATCAAGAAAGAGAAAGACCAGCATTTCGCCTTCAAACAGAAATTTTCGAGTCGAGGCGGACTCCTTGGAAGATCAATGGAGCGACTTGCAAAAAGATCTCTTCGGTGAGTGCTTCGTTACCCTTTGTCCGATTGGCACAGGTTCTTTTTCGTGCTACTAGCTGCTTCGCGAGATGGAATTTCGTTAAGTTCGTTAGCTTCATCCGCTCTACTACCACTACTTTCTTGGCTAGCTTAATACAGAAAATATATGTAATTCGAGCAATCGGTAATCAGATCGGGTGTTTCACGATTTTCGAAATAGTAAAATTGAATTGTCTAAAATTTTATAAGTTCGCAATTTTCTAAAATTTCAAATATAAAAATTATTAATTGTATTTTTACATATATTATAAAAAGTATTAAAAAAAAACAATTTTTTGGTGGTTTTCTCAAGTATTTAATAATCTTGGACTAAAATAAAAGCAATAGACTTAGATGCTGACGAAAAACTCCGGTGGTTATCAATACAATCTGCATCATTAACTCCACACCGTATTGTTTTAATGCTTCACAGATTTCAGTGCCCTTTATGCTTTAGCAAAGCAAATACCCTCTTAGTGTAGCTTTGCTTGGACTCACGCTTTGATGTGCAGCATTCCTGTAGCTTCTGAAAACCAACACCACTATTACGTACTCCCACCTGACGGTCGTAATGTTTATTCTTGGTCTTCTCGAACAAAGCTTTTATAGTTTTGCGATTGATGATACTCCAACACGATGTTTGTAAGAAAAAGCATTTAAATTTTTATAATTTTTTTGTATCAGAAAGATTATTAAATTTGAATAATTCATGAACAAAATTCTAAATGCAAATATATACGATTGAAACAAGAGTCAATGCAAGTATGAAATAGTATTATGATTGCAATTATGCGTCAATTTCCAATTGTAAAAGAGCTATCATTAAATTATTCCAGCAAATCGCTCGAGGAAAACAGTTCTGTCCGAGAAACATCGGTAAAATGGAGAATCCTCGCGTGACTGAAAGGGGTGATCGATCGATACGACGCGGCAGTATAATTAGTTGATGGCCGTAAGCGAAGTAGCAGGGTGTAGCTGGGTGTGGTCCGTCCACCAAGATTCAAGAAAAACGAGCTTGACGCTCATGATTTAGTAAAAATCCTTCGTACTTCTTGTGAGCGAGGCGATTCGCCTTTTTGCTCTTAACAAGATGAGGGTCGAAACGGTTATTGCTGTACGAGGCTTGTTTCCTTTAATGGCTTACCCACGCTCGAGATATTTGCAAAAAAGTTTATGTTTATTCGAATCGCCGTTATTTATGCGGTGATTAACTGGTCGTAGGCTCTCGATTTACAGTCGATCGTTTATCGTACTCTACTAATTTCGTAGAAATATGCAGTGTAATTCTGTAAATAAAACACTACAGTTGTTTGGTTTAGAGTAGAATTATATAAGATATTTTTATATAATCATAATATTGTAAATTAACTTTCTTGCAAAATCTTTACGAAATTAAATAATTTCTCACGTGTTCGCCACCCGTCATGATAATCAACCTCTGCTCATAAACTAGAGAAATCGATAAAAATGCCAAATTCATGCAAATTCAGATACATACGTTACTATTTGGAGCAAAAAAAACAAAAACAAATAGACCGCCGCAGGTGCAGAGTTTGGCGATGCTCGAGAGCACAACAATTCGGCGGAACTCGAGGAGGTCGAATGCCGTCTCCTCCTCACCCTTTCCACCAACTTACGTGAGAGAGATCCGATGAGTTGCACACACCCTCGCTCTCGGCGGTCAGTTGCACGCTTCAACTGCGAAACGATCATCGAGGTCACGTACCGAGGCTAACCGTTTCTCAAGCTGAATCGCAATTTATTTGAAAGGTTTTATTGTAATTTGGTCAAATTTTTTTGACGGAGAAGCTTGTTTCTTAAGACGGATAGGAGCTTTTTTTCAGTAGAACACAACGTGTTTGGTCAGGCGATTAAAGATGACTCTTGATTAATTTAATTTTTAAAATTAATAAATCATTTCTAAATACAATAGTTGGCTACGGCTCTAATCAGCAAATAGTTCTACTTGCTTATGATTTTTAATTAATCATAAATGTAAAACCCGACGAATATAATAGATCGCGAATACTTCACAGATTTACGGAAAAAAAGACTAAATTAAAACTTTTATCGAAATTGGATTGAATTGAAATAATCTATTTATTTGAAGCTCATTAAAATTTATTTCAGAAAAGCCAACATAGCCCAGGGAACACGACAAGCAAAAAGCTAATTTTAACCTTGACAAAACAGTGAGGGGAGTGCAGGAAAGATAATCAATCGAAAACTTTTGGTGGCTTAATAACTGTGGCAAAGGCTGAATCTGCCAGCAACCACTTTATGTCATTCCATTCGAGGGACATGGTTTTAATTGAATTAGCCAACTTTTAGCTTGCGGCGACGAGTGCAAGACGCAGCGGATGCTGCAAGCGTCGCAGGCGCGAGCTACGAATTGCTTATACGAAAACCACAGGTAGCAACGGATTTGTATACACGCGCACACGTACGCTCGAATATTACATCGATTTTAGTCCCAAGATCCCACCAAAGTTGGGATTTCATCAACGCCAAATAGAAAGGCACGTGTAGTCGCGTTTGCGCGCCAGCGTCACGTAAATCAAACGTTGTTGAGGAAACGCTTACATTGTAGCAATCGTCCGAATAACTTTCCCGAACAAACGTTGTTATCACGTTTCTCGGCGAATTACTGTGATATCAGATTCGATTGTTTTGTCGGACTTTTGTTATAAAACCATCATAGATTTCATGTAATCACATCCCTCACGATTGGAATAACTTGACTGGTATAAAAACAGCAAGGAATACGAGTTATTAACAAGCGGCTCAGGTTTATAGTTAACATTTACAGAATAACAATACGCTTAGAACGAAAGGGAGTAGACAGAAATATTTAGCAGAAATAGTATAAAAAAACGCGATACCTAAAACCGATAAGTATGTCAATGATGATCCTTACGTACGGCAAGCGACTTCCCAGGCACTCGTGCACGATTATCCAGCTTCCTTTTCGTTGACTATGTACATGGTATATATACGTATCGAGAGAAATGCGCGATGATCGAAGTACGATTGCGGCTACGCGATTCTCGCGCGGAATCAGGTTATACAACTTTCAAGCAGTTTTGTTTTGTGCGCTAATGCGCACGACTATGCGTTTGAGGTTCAGTGTCAAATGTGTTGGAATAATGGTTGACAAATAGGACTGTTTGAGCTTCCGCGACTCTTCGAGTAGCAAATACATTGCATTCGATTATTGCAACCAACAAATGTCGTTTGTTAATCCAAGTTGCCTTCAATAAAACAACGTTCGGTTCCTAATTCGTTTCATGAAAACACAAGCTATTTTAAAACTTCTGGCTTCTCTTATTGTATGGCTTACTAGAGCATTCGAATGACGTCGATCTCGAAATTCACTATAATGATCGACCGCTAAATCGGCTTACTCGAATACCTCATCAATTCGGAGCCTTCGATAATTTACCGACACTCGGATGAAAGCTGCTTACCTGTAACAGAATAAAAAAATCTCGATTAAACAATGATCCAAATTTTTCTCACATTTTATAAAAAAACAATGATAAGTAATCTCAGTGTATTTCATGGTCACAAAGAACAGCGGTACGCTTATTCAATTATTAGACCAATAACATGGCATATATTCTAGTAGGGCGTAACGTTCAGAGTCAGGTCACCGAATGCATTATCCAAGGATAACCTGCACAGCAGTAGCAACAGCAGCAGCAGCAGCAGCAGGCTACGCGTTAATGTACCGACGTAAATAACAATAATCGCGAATTCGGAATTTTGCCGCGATTATTCACGGACCGATTCGTTCGCTCCATTCAAATACATTAACGCGCCCACACATGCAGTAATTAGGTTTTACGATATTGTTTAATAGAGCTTAATTACAATTTATTCTACATTCGAGAATCGCCGATAAGCGCCATGTGATTTCTAGGTGTTGATACTGCTTGATGAAACCACGAGCGACAGTAACGCTTTTCACCTAAGTATAGCTTCATGCAATAAATAATTATCAAGCTGAGCTTGCTTTAAACCTTTGGCTTCAATTTACACAAATAAATGAATAATAAGTGAAAATAAGCGATAACTGCAGTATATCTTAGATAGTAGCAAAAAGCCTTTTATATCTAATTATAATATCTAATTATATCTATTAATTAATTGATTGACTATAACTACGTGAATAATAGTATTGTAACTATGTAAATGGAGTGAAATAAACATGTTATGGTTTCAAACAATATACGCAAAATGATAAAAAGTATACTAGGATATATCTTGGGTGGACGGGTCGAATGGCTTTTGCACGCTTAGAGAATGCATTGTTGTGTGTGTTCGCTGCGCATGTAATCCTAGGTAGCTGGCGATATTCGTCGTCAACTAATTAAGTACTCAAAAGCTCTATTTTCCGGACACATGCGCGCCCTAATTAATTGCTAACTCTCTCCCTCTCTCTCTCTCTCTCTCTCTCTCTCTCTCTCTCCGGCTACGACGACGAAAATAGACTTTGAATAAATCGCGTGTGAGTGCTTGGCATAAAGTTATCACACGCTGCACAACAGTTAACAGGCAAATCCGGCTAATTTTCTATTTACACTGGAAAATAACCAAAATAATGGAGTTTTCTCCTGCTTTACTTCTACATGTGTGTACGCGTAATTCATGTGAGTCCACGATACTGGTCTGTGTGTGTACACCAAGGCTCACCCGATGCAGATGGTTAAATGTAAACTAAACTTGAGTAGACGCTGAGGACGAGGGACGTTTTGCGATCGCTCGGACGGATAACGAGAGAGAAACATGATTAGATTGCTTAGCTTCTAGTCAGATTAACGATAATTAGTGGAAATCATTTTGAAAACCAGCTTGATGCAATCTGATATTTTGAAAGGTTCGATTTTCGAAAATACGTTTATCAGTAGAATTACCATTACACGTTCATGGAAAATCGAATTTTCCTAAATAATCGCGCAACGCGGATAAGAAATCACCGTCCGTGTTAAAACTCGATTCGAATTTATAAACAACAATAATGCATCTTCAGCGCTTGAGCGAAAAATAAATTTATAACCCGAATATCAGCTACTGAAGTAACTAAAACGATAAATCTGAATTTCAACGTAACGACCAATAATTAATCAGTAGTCGCCGACGATCCTTTCTCTCTCACCCTGTAACTAATCATCTTGCTGCTCTCGAGAGAGGGAGCTTGAATTTATTAGTCACTCTCTTTTCATGCTTGTGTGGCGTTTATTAATTTCCATTTTTTGCACACGCTACAAACGCGATGATTAGCGTTTGTCAATAACTCCACGCGTGTGTGACATCTGTTTTACACGCAGGATATCTCTTGTGTCTTTTTCGTTGGTAGCGAGGGAAAACTGATTTTCCATGATAGCTGTTCTCTCTCGCTTCACATTTCTCGTACGCTAAAAAATTTTTGTTGCTCAATTTCACATACACTACATGCTCTAATTGAATTTTTCATGCTCTGTTGCGCTCTTCGAGCACTTTTGTTCGCGGAATCTCTGTTTCTCACTCGCTCACTCTTGCTATTTATGACGCCAAGTAAATATCGCGTGATTTACCTTCCTATTCGCTTTGTGTAAAATTTTTATGACACGTTATGAAAACAAATCATAATAAACTATCAACCATAGTAAAAGTTCGAGTGTTGGTTTCAATAACAAAATAAATCTCCGATATAATATCAGTTTATAACGTAATAGTCACTAAGTCAAAAGCCTTCCAAGCACTTCCAGTGCAATGGGAGAGCCATAAAGCCTCTTGCTGCGTGCAAACATTCGACAGCTTTTCAGAGTTGACGACAATACAGCAACAAGGAGCTAGTGTTGTACATCTCGCGTCACCTTTCCCTCGTCGACGCGGCGATACATGCGGAAGGCAAAGTAGTACATGTCGAAAAAAGACACTCGCGGAGCTCTGCATTTTCATTCGTATCTGACAATGCAACCAGCTTCTCTTTCTCTATCTTTCGAGTGTGTGATGCACATGTGTCGTTGTACTATTCCGTTCTTTTTTCACCCTCGCTTCTATCTCTTTTCACTTGCACTAGCTTTACTTTTCAATTTCGTGTGGTCGTCCACGCGCAATCGAAGCTCTCAGCAGCACCATCCCGATCTAATTGCGTTCCACCCAGCTTTGAACTTTGACGTTGCGTTCTTTTGCCTTTCCTCGAGCATTGTTGGTATTTTCTTTCGTTTTCAAATGAATGAGACCGTAATGAGGGGATGCTCACAACCATACTTTCCTCGTCGACAAAGCAGACTTTAATGGGACCTTTCGAGCGAATATTTTTGTTCCGCAGAGCTTACGCTTCTCTCCTCCGTCCCGCTTTCCCCACCCCCTTTCGCTCACTCTCTCTTTATTGCTAGAGCAATCGATCGATCCTCTGGCTATTCGATTACGTGAAACTTTGAGAAGAACGTGCTTTTGATGTCTGTACTGAAAAATTTCGTCAAAAAAAAATCGATGATCTTTTCTTGTTCTTTCTTATCATTTTGAAAGCTTAACTACTTGGTAGAGAAATTTTTATAAAGAAATTTCTGCGAGTAATTAATAAAACAACAAAGTACGATGAGTATTATATATACTAAAGAGAGATTAATAAAAACTTAACAGAAGTAAAGGCTTTGTCAACGTCGAAAGGAAAGGTTGAAAAATGTACGTAGTTTTCATTTAGCTATCTGCATTCTCCGCAACGTCGGGGTGCGAGAGAAGAACGATCGACTGAAGCGCGCGGTCACGTATACAATTCACTACGGATTCGCCGAAGTAAATCGCACTGTGTGTAAAAATTCTGTGCTCCTTTTTTTATTGAGGCCCCGCGAGATTAAAAGAGCGTTCGTTAAGCTATTGTTCGGGCCGATAAACGTGGTTGGAATTTATTTATGCTGTGAGCGGAGAAAGAGCGAGAGAGAAGTATTGCTTTGTTGTCGAGAGAGCTGGATTTTCTTGAATTTCATTTACATTTTGAGCTCTGAATTCATTCGAAACAACATTGTGTGTGTGTGTACTTTAGAACTTGAGCTTGCGAATGATACGTGTATACATTTCCAAAGAGAAACAGGAGACAAGCGAATTTCCCTTGTCTTACAGGCAGATTTCTATTCTATTGATACATCTTTGACTAATCATAGTGCATATAAAATCTTTCATTAGTTGGTAAAAATCATCTGTAAATAGTAAAGTATTTTTCTCCTACCATGGAAGCACTTGCTACGAGAATAACAAATCGAGAATCAGTAGATAAAATCAACTGTCTCGCCGTGTTATGTACCCAACATCGCAACCTTAATCGTTTACTTTTGAGAAACAAAGAGCTGTTCACATTCTACTCAAACGCTTATCATTTGCAAAAAATATTCATTTCCATTAAAACGAAAAAAGAATTCCCATCAAGGTTTAAATTCAAACCAACCAAAGCGCAGCGTCAAGTGAATTCTGCCCCTCGACTGCAAGCTTGACCAAGCGCAAACGTTCCAAGCATAGGCCGGTGTGTGTATAGACGTGGCAAATACGTTGCTTATGTATACAGATGCATCGTCAAGAGATCGAGTTCAGCCGAGATTTGATGCAGGTGTTGCTGCAGTGTATAATTTTATGTTGAGGGGGATGTGATCCTTTATGTAGAATAGTAGGCGAGGAAACTCATCAAGCGATTGGTAAAGCAAGGGGAAAATACACGATTGGCGGTGTTGGCCAGTGTTGATGCCTACTTCCACCATCCGTTCCCGATAATGGCCTGTTTGCGAATTTACTTTGCGTCACTGCGTAGCGGCGGCAGCGTTAATTAGCGAGCGCAATTAAACGTGATCGTTGCGGTCCATTGAGATAAGCTCGCCACCTTGAGGGAATAGCTCCTCGGATTTCAACGAGCCTGCGAAATTCATACGCGTACAACCAATTGTTTGCACCAACGCCACAGCCTCGGCGCCCTGTATGCATTGCGTGAGAGAGAAACTCTCTCTCTCTCTCTCTCTCTCTCTCTCTCTCTCTCTCTCTCTCTCTCTCTCTCTCTTTGCCATTGTGCAGTTCTCTGGAGATTTAGCGAACGGCGGGATTAGTTCGCTGCTGGATGTACAGTTGTACAGAATCGACTGTTAGTGGGGGAATAAACAAAAGGCTCGATGATTCTTTGTACCGATTGAAGAAAAGTCGTTCGGACTTACCAGCTACGGAGATAACATAAAGTTTTCCCTACAAAATTATCAGCGGAAATTCACGGAGAAACTTTTAGACTATAAAATGTTATAAAAAATGTTAAGTGATTTTCAAGCTACAAGTAATTATTCATATGTTTAGAGAAGCTTCGTTTAGAGACACAGCATTATACAAAGCACTAATAAATTCACTATAATTCTAGATAAAGAAAAGACATTGTCATGCCTTCTAATGCTGAGTAATTCTAGGGAAAATGTTTTAAAAACCAAGTCAGCACACATCTTATGATAAAACTTTTGTAATTTTCGTACTGTTAAAAGCACATTAATGCCACGCGCCTCGTCCTCATAAAGAAGAAAAAAGGCATGAAGTCGTCAAAGTGCATGGAGTCAAAAAATTTAATATAAACTCGTAAAGAAAGCAGCTTAATCAAAGCCCAAACTTAGAGCATAAAACAACATTGCACGTAGAGTGAAAGAGAAAAAAGGAGAAAACTAGGATACGCCAATAACTTTGAGGGGCGAGCGGTTTTTCCATTCGCGGTAGTTCACACAGAGCATATAACGGCAGGCAAGTTTCTCCACACGAGTATATACGTGCGGGAGTGCTGTTTGCGATGCGTCGATACACGTAGGATATATTTAGGTCGAGGAGTCGCGTCCTTTTTTTATTCTCCTTCTTCTTCTTCATCTTTTGGTAGCTCCAACTTACGTTTAATTAGCAGTTTTCGTACTCTTTTCATGCTTCACTCTTATCCTATTATCCTTTGAGTGTAATTATGAGCTTTGACTGAAGTGACAGCGATCTTTATGTATAGTAAAATGTCTTTCTCTTTCGTTTGAGCTCTTTAATTGCACCAATGAACATAGTGGATACCTTATATTTTTTTTACAAACTAATTACATTAATTCATTGATTCGTTCAAAAAACAATCAAATATCATTTCATCCACTGACAAAACTATAATTATTTGCATTATATGGCTTCATTTATAATTATAATAGTTCAAAAAAAGATTATTTTAATCAGTTAATTTTTTAGAAACATAGCAACCCGTCAACTTTGCTAGGGCATTCCGAATTGCGGACACGTGCGCGTACTACGTCGCGAAATAAATAATTTGAGTGACGCAAATAACACGTCAAAGATAGTTGACATTTGCGATCACATAATTCAACAGTATTCGACGACAAAAATGTTGTTTGTTGGCGACTCTGCGGTGTGTGACGTTACGATGAATGAGTATCAACCAAACTTATATTCTCGCTCTCTATTATTTTCTTCTCGAATCCTTCTTGCTTACGACTTTTGTTAGAAGTCTTCATGTTCCAATCTAGGGTACTACAAATTATTTCAGAAACTATTTGCATACTAAAAGGATCAATGCAGAAACGACTGAAACAGTATTTTTTTCAATAACACAAGACGTTTAACGAAAGGTTGTGAAAGATCAAAATGCAATGACTGCAACCAATTCAAAGGGACAATAAAATTATAACCCCTGCTGAAAAAGTCAACAAATTCTCATTAAAGAAAAGCATCGTAAAAGACGTTTCTTTGGAATGTATGGTGCATCCGACGTTGTTGTTTCAACTACACGCGATTTCATTCACATATGCAAGCGCTGCAAAAAGTAGGAAAACGTTATTTACAGGGAAATAAAATCTTATTTCTACAAATATTAGTATCGTAAAAAATAGAGTCTGCAGCTTGAAATTGTATTATTCACAAAAATAAAAATACATAACTACCATGACTTTCAACATACGCACACCAGAAGTAGTTTCGATTTTTCTAATGCACAATTGACAAACCAATCCATTGTAAGTAAAAAGTAGTTAAAACAAACGATATTAACTTGATCTCATACACAAAAGTATAGTACATCCAAAAATAAAAGCCAGAAAATGTGTCTTGAGCAGAAAAAAAGAGTGAGAGAGAATGAGAGAGAGAGAGAGAGAGAGAGAGAGAGAGAGAGAGAGAGAGAGAGAGAGAGAGAGACTTGGCAATTTATGAAGCGCGGTCGCATTATCGAGAGGGGTCAACTTAATGCCACCGACCCGCACCAGTTGGATCGGACTTTACGATTGGAATAAAGAACGTTTATCTGGTTGCAGGAAAAGTAAGCAGTTTCCTTTAACCGTTGCCGCTTTAGATGGTTGTCGTTTCCTTCTTCAGGGATGTATCAAGGGAATGTAGAGGACATTGACAGTATATATAGCATTACGATCGTTGCGGTATTCGCGCTTGTCATCGACAATCACGATTTTTTATCTTCAAATTTTCATTGTAAAAGTTAAACGATATGCAATCATTGTGAAAAGCGTTCCGCGATAGAATGAAAGAAGAGACTTTGCGAAGGTTTTCAAAGTGATGATAGTGGTTTCCATTCGACATGTTATGATGACAATTACATCCATGACAAATATTTCAACTTTTAAAGCGCCGTTAACCACTAAGGATGTGTAAGCTTCCTCCAAATACCTCCACATGACAACATTATATTCACACTTGAAGAACAGAACAAATCATTTCTCTCGTTCACCGAAGCGTCGTGGCATACTCAAGTCCGACTGATGGAACCTTCCAAGAACAAAATCAAACTCATTGTCCAAGCCGTCATTTCTTTCGAAGCGAACGATAAAGTTCCCTCTGTACGTCCTTCAACGCCGTACTCTTATCTTATAAGGGACATGCCTTTGATCTATCACTATGACTCAAGGGAGAAGGGATAGTGAGGGCCAATCGAACTCACTAGTATCCCAGAGGGAAATATATATCTATCTTTGGGAGTATATGCCAATTTGCTGTCATCCGTCGTGATTTACAAATTGGATTATTTTGCGTTTATTCTGAAAAGTCAAAGTTAACTTTGCCATTTCGTCATGCGCCCGCGGATATGTTTGATCGAATGTCTAATCGAAAAAAAGTTATTTTTATATTTGATAATTTCCCGGAATTAACGATCCGTGAAAATGTTAGAAAATTATAATTTATATAAAATAAAATTAAACGTTTAATATGGCCATGTAAAAATTAAGTATGACTTAGCTATCCTTGAAATTCATTAGATAATAATTGTCATAAAGTCAATAGCAGTTTGAAACAATAATTTAATACTAAAATTTAATTAAAATACAAATTGAACCTTACCTGATAAACTAATTGTTACCATAAGCTAATTATCCAAAGTTCAATTTTCAACAAATGCCTTATCGATCTTCTTGAAACAAACAAAAATCTCGGTCAACCCATCTTAAGAAGCTCGAGCCAGTTAGGCGATAATTGCGTGTTAGCGGTAAACGAGTTCCTTAAGTATATATACGTACTGCACGGATCCTCGCGTTCGCACATGCGGCGCACGCACAGATGCTGTCGTTGTGATCTTTTTACAGCACGCGCGGGTCGTCACATTTTTTCTCCTTTTTTTACTTCGTTTTCCTTTTTAGAGGTTCACAGCAACTTTCTAGGAATGCTCGCGTCCAATGAGGATATATACCATTCCGGCCTCTGTTTTTTTGTTGTTTAACCGAAAGATGCAATTGATTCGTTATTGATCGACTGTTTTTAAAAATGATGATTTCTGAATAAAAGCAACGTTATATAACTGTCGGTATTGATTTTCTTTCATGTTATTTAGTTGGAATGCACTAATCGGATGATTAAATTTTACTGCAAGTTACATCGTGAAATTCATAGTTTGGAGAGGATCAGCTAAATTACGCGGGCCCTCATTAACGTAGGTGCAGTCGATCTGCGTTAGTTTGAATGGCCTCGTTGCGTAATAGTCCAGATTGTTTAGATTCTTATAGTATTATTATCGAAGTCGTTTGATCAACTATTATTCACAGTAACTATAGCAATAATTTTCATGAGTACAATCTGTTCCGGATGTAAATGAACATCGAAGTTCACGAAGTCGGCGATTAAACGAATCGAGAAGAAACATATAAGGATGATAAGGTGCAGGCTCGCGATGTAGTTAAATTTGGACTCATTTTTTTATTTTCTTTCCGGTCGATACAAATTTACGACGCCGCGATGGAACTCTTGTCGAGCACGTTTAGAAATAATTTAAGATGGCCCATACGAGCGTCGCGCGCGAGAAAATCGGCGCTGGACAAGGGCCGACGAGTGCACACATGTTTACTCTCGAGTTTTCACTTGTTTCCTCGAATGAACCGTAAAAATGAAAAAAAATAGTTCATCTCGTTTGTGTATTTGGATGGGTGACGAGCGAGAGAATATGCGAATTTTTTTCCTAATTGTAATTCTTTAAGCGATTCTACTAAATATAAAAGCGAAAGGTTGCAGGCGATTTGTCTATGATGCGCGCTGACATGAGTCTATGTTGGACTATTTGAGTTATTGAAGCGAGATGATGAGTTCCTCGAGACCTCTATTACGATTGATGGAACCGAGCACCGCTGTCCCAATGCTTAACAAGTACACGGAAAAAAAACGGAAGTAGGAAAGTGACTCACTGAGAGACTCGCTCAGGGCAATTCAAATCAAAATGCTTGCGATCGTTATTTAAGCAAGTGCACTATTAGTTTTAACGCTGGGACCTTTTATCTCGTAATTTTTGCGTTTCGGAGTTGTCTGCAGTAACTCGTCTTATAATTGTTAATATTGTACCGCGTTAAACATCTTTTATTGATATTATTTCTTGTGTATTTTGTAACTTATAAATCTAACTTCGAAATCCTCTTTAAGTGTTTAATTTTTCGGATCTCCATTTTGTCTTTTACTCTTCCTTATCCCGAACATAATCAAACTCTTTAAATCAATTGGAATTCAATTAACTATATAATAATTCTAAATTTCCATTAGCTTATTTTGATCATTGATTAATGTATTTATGAAATTTAACTAATGTATTCATTTATTTGGTGAAAATCATAAAAATCACGGACTAATAAATTAAAGTTTGCAAATTAAGATTTGAATTTATAAGCCAATATACGAAGCAGCAAGCTCCAAAATGACAGTCGAAAGTGTAAGGTTTTTTCTCACGACAAAAAAGCTTAAGGAAGCAGCGACGAATAGTAAGAAAACAAGTTCGCACGCGGCTCTAAGGCAACGAGATTAAAGTGGTTCAAGTCGCGCTCCCTTCTTCGTTTTTTCTCTAACTCTCTCTCTCTCTTTTCCTACAGCCACACCTCCCGCTTAGCTCACATACTACCGTATCTTTCCGTAAGCGAGAATCGTTTCCGTTTATAGTTTTCTCTCGGCTGATGGAAGCTGTTGCTACTGCAACAGTCAAGTGAGATTGTAAAGGGAAGACCTCTTACGAAGCATAACACCCCGAGGCGATATGGAACGTCCCTCTCGGATGAAGTTACTATACGCTACAGCGACGCCATTTGCCGATGATTTCCAAAAGACAAGTGCAAAAGGATAAGGGCAAAAAAAAACTTGGCAATAATGGACGGATAGGCTTTTTTCTTCACGCTCGTAACGATCAACTATTTATCGATGGTACAAAGATTTTCGTTGATGCCGAAGCCTTCAAGGAGATGCGCCATTTCTTTAAGTATTTTAAAAGGGTGCTGATGCCAAGCGTCTGACGTTAATTAGAAGTATAAAAAAAGTGTAGTCTGGGAGAGGAAGTGATGACTATCTAGTTCGAAAGACTTTAAAAAGCTATTTATCGTAAATTCAATTTGACTTCCATCTCGTCCATAAAACGCAAACAAAATGAAATACTATTACGCTTTAAAATCTACAGCTGTTTTTTAATTAATTTCATTCATCTTTACCAAATTTGTATAATTTATTCAGATTTCGATGATTTATTTAATTTGTTATGTATTTCATGAAGTTTATTCATGCATGGTGATGAATTACGAATAATTCTTACCCGTGTTAACGATTGTAGTAAAAATTATTTTATTTAGGACGTTACTTCTTAAAATGAACTTAACTTTTGTAATAAAATGTTGTTAAAACGTAAATCTGAGAAAGGTAACTGTATAGAATTGGCGAGACACAACAAGTGCCCTGGCAGCATTCTGACAAGCTAGTTATCGGATTTCACCACATTTAAGATCATTACGCATGCACAAAGGATGAAATGATGCAGCAAGATAAAGAGCTTGGCCGCAAGTTGAGCCGAAATTACGAGTCGAGACTACTGCATTATGGCAAACGGCTGTATAGAGTGTATGTGTGCGCAAGCGTGAGAGAAGATCCATTGCCGGAGTTTAAGCGGATCGTTAGGAGACAGAGGCCATCATTAAACAACTTCCTCCGATGTGCTTCTGCATTCGCTGTTTGACTAAGTCAAGCGATTAATTCGTCCACTATTTCTACGCTCAGTTTTTCACGATTACTGCTACTACTACACTAAATTGGAACTTGGACTAGGTGACCAGTTTATGGGTTTCAATTGTAGGATGGGATATTCACTTCATTCATACCAAAAGTTGAATATATAAACCTTACTTTGATTAGATCGGACGGCTTTTTTTTTCAGTAAATTGATATATTATCAAAGAATACACAACCAAAAGAAATATTTCGATACTCTTGCATTTGTCGTTGAGTGCTATTGAAAGTAGCAAATGAATTGGCAAACAACACTTCAAAAACAAAATTATTTTTTTGCAATCGCTTTAGAATTCACGGGAAGTGGAATTCATTGTGTGATTTTTTTCGTATGCGGCTAAAAAGAAAGATCTCGCATCCAGCTATTTCAAAGGTTATTTATAAAACCTATTAACTGTTTTATATTCTTTATTTCCTTTATGTAAAGCTTATAAATACGATTATCGAGATAAATAGCTAGAGAGAGAGAGAGAGAGAGAGAGAGAGAGATACGCCTTTCCCATTTGGGCTTTCTGATACAGAAAGAAAAGCACTGCTGAAGTAATAAAAGAATTTTTATGGATATAAAATATATCATCAGCAGATTCGGGCTATAAAGCTATCCGAAAGAATGTTTTTTGCCGCTACTTCTACGTGTCAAATGAAGAAAAAGAAAAATATGGCGTTTAAGCTCGTTGCTTTCATTTGTTTAGCCTCCTCCCATTCTGTAAAGCCAAATTACCAACAGAGTTAATCGATTAATTATATTTACGATGACTTTTTTAAATAGCGTTGAATAGAAATACATTAACATGATAGCTCTCAGCGTCAATAAAATATTCAGAAAAGCCAATTCGTAAAAAATTATTCTCGTTGGAAAAATATAACATTTGATAAATGATTTAAAAGTATTTGTTTCTCAAAATAATTTTGATATCAAGATCGATAACGCTCTCCTTTCAGTTTAATTTTTCGAGAAACCTTTCGCGCTCCATGCCCACTTAATCTCAGCGCGCGCGCACACACACACACCTATCTGGAACCTGGAGCAACACCAAAGCATCACATCTCGTTCTAATTTGATATCCAAGCTCGAAACTTGAAACCCGCAAGCTCTCTACGAGCGACTAATTTTCCTCGAGGTGACAGCTTATTATACGGCTAAGCGTAAAAGAAGCTTGTGCTGCAAGCTTGCAGCCTAACTATCAGTCCACCGTGGCGCACTCGGGCTTTGACAACGTGGACGTGCAAGCAAAACCTATGCTGTGTGCCACTCATCTTTGGTCTGCTCTGCTACGCATGTGGTACCTTACTTTTTTTTACGCCACGCAAGCGTTTTCTTTGTTTTATTGTCACGATAGTCTGGATTATGGAGATACTTGACGCGTCTCATCAAAAAACTGTTCTAGTTTGGCTAATTGCAAGAGAGAAAAGGTGTTTCAAGGAAAAAATATGAGAGAGCTTTTATGAGAATTAAAGAAAGTGCCAACAGTGTGTTTTCATATTTTATGCATTACACACTGCGCATTTGTATTTAATCAGGAAATTTAGTACCATCGTAAAGTTAGCACTTGTGTATGTTTAGGTTAAATCAATAAGAATCCAGCATAAATCGGCAAATGACATCAATTGATTAATGGAAAAATATGAACTTCAATCTATAATTTAAGTATTAATAAGTAAATAAATAACTGCGTACCCATATTGCCAACCAATCAATATCTCTAGCCGTTGTCAAGCAAAGATAATTTCATCTGCCAATCAGCCAGTCCAATAGATTTCTGAACATTAACTATTGACAACTCGTCGCGTCGATAAGTAAATAAACAAAAAGAACAATAAGGTATATCCGACACGAATAGACGGGAATCTGAACGAGGCAAGTTTTGTCCACACACCAGTCTTACGTCGTTGTGACGCCGAAATTGCGTATAAGATATCTGAAACCAGTCCAAAGTGTCAAAACTTTCTAATGGGTGCTAAAACTGCCATATTTGGCTCTGAAACTTTCCTGTTTCCTGATACTCGCACTCACATCCTACCCCAAAACTTTTCCTCCTCAACTGCATTTCCAAATTGTAATCCTTTGCCTACCAAAAAAAAAGAGAAATCACGTATTCGTCAGTCACGTACGGCAAGCTCGTTAAGACCGTCTAAAAATACAAGCCCATAAAGACTGGGCAGGTCGTAAGCGTCGCTATTTTTAACGCCGTGGTAACAAGCACGGCGCAACCTAACAAGCTATTCAATCATTAATCGCGCAATAATAATCCACACTGCTGCGCGCTGTCAACGCATCGTTCTCTCTCGTTCCAAAAATCAATTATCATCCGGATTTACCTGGGAGGCATATGCACACAGTGGATGTTTCTTCTAACGAGCTTCCGCAGGCTGTGCTCTCTCCCTTTTTCACTTATTAACGAGGGTATATCTTCTCTTCCTTTTTTCTTTTCTTTTTAGAGTGTTGTTGTGTACTTACACGAAGGGTGAGTTGTGTACACGCATGAGAGGAGCGTGTTTAAGCTTTCGGCGTTGACGACGACGATGAGGCGGTGCGAGCAGAGAGGGAAAGGTTTCCGTTACCAATTTGCCGTCTGGCGCTCGCGAGCGCTGCGCGATTTACATGCCAGAGATATTTTGTTGAGGCTCTCTCGGCAGTCGGTTTTGGCTATCCTTTACGCTTACTTTGGCTTCAGTTTTGACTGAAAATGGAGCGTCGGTGAAACTCTAGTGTGTGCATTCTCGGAAATAATTAATTCGTTCGTTTATCTTGTTTTACTTTGGGTCGAACATTAGTATAGAACATCGATTGCAACTCTGTAGCAGGCATTGAGCTTCCACAATTTGTTTGTCTTAAATAAACTCTCCCGAGAGAAAACAATCGTAATAAGTGGCGTGATAACTTAATCTACGTTTGTTATACGGCATGCAGACAATTGTGCCAGGATAGAGTAGGAATTGATACATGCTGATTCACGTCATGTTACTGTACATAATAATTTATGTGTATAACAAGACCGTGCACAATTGTCCGCACGCCTGTTATGCGACAATACATCAATTCGCACTCCGAATGTAATCCAATAATTCAATTTCACGTCGAAGGAGAACAAAAATATATGTACAATGACGAATCCAGCAGATCGATCCACAAATAATTGTCTCTGGTTACTGTATGATAATCCTTAATAAATCCGATGGTACAAAGGAAGTTCAGCGAACTCTTGGTAATAAAGGCGGACAAATGCGATTTTCCGATCCATCGCCCGTCACCCTTCTCTTGTACACGAAAGAAGCTGCGAAGCATACACTAGCTCTGGTGGAAAGCGAACAATTTTAACGCCATGAATGATCGATGAAAATCTTATTATAAGCTCCTCTGACAATCGCACTGAAAAGATGATTTCGCTCTCTGCGGCGAAATCCTCTCTCTCACTCTTGAATAAGACATTAGCAGTTGCTGTCACTATTCTTGGCATCTCTTCGTACAGATTTCGATTAAGCTATTTCAGAAGTCAGTGCACAAGCCGACTATCCCTTACTGCCAGGCGATTTTCAATTCATTTCCAATTCTATATTTGTGTTTTTAACGTTGATACTTCGCGGAACAAAGGAATACCAAATTGTAGCAGCGACCTGTGCGACAGTGACTATCTCCATTCGCCGATATAGTTATTGAAGACTTTATTGGATTTTCATCGAACAATGGACGATTCTTCGTAGCATAAATAGAATGTTAATGAATTTGTGATGAGCTTCAGGGTTTTTTATCCATTTCTTCGTGACGACTTTTTTATCCGAGTAAAAGCTATGATTGACTTTTGTCGATTTTTTTCATAATTTCATTACAATTATTTAAGTAATACATTTTATCACCACTCTATTAAAGTACGCTTTCGACAATCTTTAAGTCGTAAGCAATCATCACCATTACGCGTAACATTCTAATTATAGTTGCAAACGGGAATGTGCTCCAAGAGATTTACAAGCGCAAAATTCGCCGAAGTGTACGGATGACAAGAAACAATAGAAGGCAGGCTTCAGTACCGGGAGAGACACTTGTAACGCGTAGTTTAACAAAGGACTCGGCGGAAAAAGGAAAAGAGGCGAGAACGTGCGAAATTACACCTTCCGATTCGCTACCAAAGATGAGAGGCCACTCATAAATAAAAAAAAATGAGAGAGAAAATGCTCGTCGGTGACTTTGTATGCAAAATCTTTTCATCTTTCTCTCCCACTGAATTTTTACTTTACTTTTGTTATGAATTCACCAGCGCGAACTTTTTCACGTTTTTATAGAATAAACGAAAGAAGTCATATTTCTACTGAAGCCATTTGCAAACCAAGATGTTTTTAAAACGATCACGTCTGTGAGGAAAAAACTACTAAATAGAGCGGGTAAGAGATTCTCAGATAATAACAGATTAATAATCCCTCTTTCCATTCTGACGTGGTTGACCTTCTTTCAGAGTAGCAGCAACCAAAAAATTTCCTAGCCCATCAGTTCCGCCAGCAGGCGAAAAATTCGCGCGAACCCCTTCTTTTATACACTCAGCGTTCACCCACTCGACAAACCGAAAAGAAAGGGCAAACATAGAAAGCATTTATTGGGGGAACCTTCTTACCAGACAAAAGACAACGCACGAGTGTGCGCGTTTCAGGCGTATTACCTAATTTAACACGACGCTGTTTCACGATAAAGAATTTTGATGTTGAAGATTCGTCAAAGATTGGATATTTTTGTTTATGTACCAATTTTTTTATTTTTTTCTATTTTTCAAAGTTTTTATTGTAGTTATAACTTTCAAACAAAGCTAGTTCAAATTCTACTGCAAATGTAATCGATAAATACCGTACTTGATGAAATTGCTATACTTTTATTGCAAGAGTTTCATGTCTTTCATGACTGAATGATATGTATTTACAATATTCCATTTTTTATTAGTAATTAATAACTTTGATGAAGTATGCTTCAATTGTTAAGCTTGTTGATGCATCTTCCAGACATTTCCAAATGAAATAAAATATTTCGCGTTACAACTTTTTTGATGAGCAATAATTTTTTTGCAAGACATTCCCTATTTTAATTTCATGTACGTATTTCGAATCCATTCTCCATACGTCGAAATATTTTTCTCTGAATTTCAATTCACGAAACTCCACCAATGGGTTTCAAGAATGTGCTGACGACTAGGTACAAAAAAGAACTATGGAACATTCGGAACTATTATTGGATTCTTTAACAGTAGTATTTTCTGTTTGAGGATGCGTTCTCAGAATTCCAACTCATGAAGAGCCATCAAAGGCTTTCGAAAACACGCTCATTACAACAAGGCACCGAATAAAAGTTCATCAAGCATTCCAAGTTTCTCCGCTGAATTCTACAGTCAAAAACATTTAGAAAAAAAAACCGTCCATTTCACGCCGAAACCAACTGCCGCCATTTCCGTCTCAGAAAAAAATATGTGGAAATAAGCAACATGTCGAAAGAAAAAACTCTACAAAACTTTTCAAATTCAACGCATAAAAAAAGCTTACGGACACCCTGCACGCGAAACTATGTCGCGGCTTCCAATTTCACCGATATTGCAATGCGAGTTAATTGAAAAATGTGACATGATAGAAGAACTTTCGTACTGTTTTCACTGCGAATCGACAACGAGGAGAGCCATCTAAATTTTCCAGGCTTTAACCTAAAAGCGTTGCGTAATTTCGATCCTTTAATCCACCATGATTTATCGTGTGCTCTACTACCGATACACATGCTTGTGGCTATGTTTCGGATTTTACTTAAGAGACTTTTTCCAAAATTTTCGAGCTCCATGACTAGACAGAGTTTGGCATATGACAGTCGATGAAAATATTAAGCTTTTTGTTATATTATAATTATGAGTCCAACAATTTTTTGTGTTATATGTTGTGAGATAAGAGCTAATAATTGTTTATCGTTGAAAATTTTCATTCAAAAGTAACTATTTTATTACATATTTGAAGTACCGCATAACTGCTTTCATTTTTATATTGAATTTTCATTACTACGCTTGCACAATACTTTCTCCCGCGTTGTAAGTATTTGAAGCTTCTTTGTTTCCTTTGCTACAGTTTATTATTGAGTTTTCGTGGTTGAAATATAGTCGCTGTGTTTTTAATGTTGTGCTTATAAAGTGGACTATTCATTGTATCAAGCTGAGTATAAAACTCAGCATTAAGCAAATGGTGAAGCAATTAAATTTGTTACTTCGAAGATCTACAGTTTCTTTGTTGAAATGCACAAATACACAGTAGTAGAATACCATAAAAAGAATGATAAATCCGCAAATTGTCGGAGTTGTGTAATTTTGTATATAGAATAAATATTCTTTCAAAGTAAAAATTTAAAAAAGCAGAAATCGTATAACTGCTTTAAAAATCATTAGTTATTTTTAATTTTCGTTTAAACTTTTCCCTCTTATTATAATTGCTATGTACTATAATCTATTTTTATACACATTTTTCTCTTTATCAACGTACAAACTTGAAATTGCCGTATTACAGTTTCAAGTCGCGCTCATATATACTATGCGCATTCATTAATTTTCCAAATGTAATTAAATCTCGAAACTGCCTATTTGTACCGTAGTTGAGTAAATAGATCAAATACGACGTGTGTAAAGACTAAACTTGTCTACTTGTTCGCAGAGCGAGTAGTGCACGAAATAATGAGAATAGTGTTTCTGTTGACGGTGTCGTCGTCGTAACATCGCAACATCGCAAAATGAGTTTGCCTTCAGAAATAAGTTTTTTGGCAGATAGTTTTAATTGCATATTCGACATTACTGCGTTTTTGTAAGAATGATGCACATAATCGTACTAATTACCTAGTTATCGCAAGAATAAGTTCTTGCAGAAAGTGTCGATGAAAAAGTTTCTTGCATAATAATTCAGATCGAATATGGAATTTCCGCCTTTTTTTAGAATGTAGTGAATGCCAAAGTTAAGACAAAAAAAATCATTTCTGTTTTTCGCCTTTACATCCAGGTATAATAGTAATAGTTAAACTGGCAGTTTCCACAGTGGTCACAATTATTTCTTCTGAGTAAAATATTTTACACCTGCTTGTGAATATTTGTCGATAATAACCCTAGTATCTCCTCTAAAATAGATAAAAAATCCCCATTGGAATATTTCAAATGCCTCTCTTAGGGTTTGGTCCCTAATTGAGCCTGGCACCAGATGCACACATAGACAGTAAGGGAAGGAGGGTAGAGAAAGAGCCAAATTCGAGTGCTCATTAGGGTGGTCGTTTCGAGCGCTCTCCAACAGCCTTGATTGATTGGGTGGCCGAGCGGATGTACTGCGGCCACACTGCAGCGCCTCACTCACCCGCTTTTTCACGTGCGATTTCCTCCGCCACTACATGCAAGACGGTTTGGATAATCATGCAGTTACAATTCTGAAACTTCTTATACCTTCACTTTTAGATTATAAATTATTACCTCGATAGCCTTTACGTCAAGTTTACAAAACATCCTAGTTGTTGATCGGTATTTCAACAAAATTTTCCTCACACAAGTTGTGCATTGAGCAAGCACCATAATGCTCCTTGCAATTTTCTACAAAAGTCACGAATCAATTGGAGCGTGATAAAAGAAACCTTTCGATTAACTTCATACAACAAGTGTAAGAAACATTTTATTGGCTTTTATCGACACAATAACGTGTTTAACGTTTGGCATACGCATTCGCACGAATGGACTCGTAAACTAATCAAATCGAGAGCGAAACAAAGTGTATTGCATTGGCAATGCGCACCAGCAGTGCCGCAACAATACCAATCAAAAGCTCTTGAACAGACCCCTAAAGCTACTATAAAATTCAAAGCCGACAAAACTGAGCACGATTCATGGCGTGTGCATCGTCAATTTACAATTTAGAATTCTAGGCTGCTTTTACTTAAATTGAACGGATCAGCTTCTTAACGAAAATTTCAAGTGGCGACAGGCTGTTATTTTCTACTGATAAAAATATAAAGTTGCCTTTAATTTTTAATGTTATTGAGACTAAGACTGCCGTCATACATTATCAACAATCGAAAAGATTAGACAAGATGTAAGTTAGACATCTCCCTCTCTCCCTCTCTCCCTCTCTCTCTCTCTCTCTCTCTCTCTCTCTCTCTCTCTCTCTCTCTCTCTCTCTCTCTTGTCTATCTTATGGATGTATATGCGCCTGTCGAAATCTCTACCAAATTAACTAAATACGTGACTGACAAACTTAGTCAAACCAAATAAGCTAAAACAGCAAGGCTGCTAAACTTTCGTTAGCTGTGCGTCGTAGACGAACAAGCAGAACAACACACGAACTAGCGAGACACGACGCGACGTCGGTAAAGTCATATCAGTAGCGTAGGGAACGTTTGTGTCGCGTGTCGACGACGACTTATGTGTATGTGCCCCCGCGCATACTCCGTAACCATCGTAAATTTTCGAATGCTTCGCGTCACTCGCGAACACACCCTCGAATTCACTTTACTATCCACACTGATGCCGCTATCTCGGTGAAAATTTCCTGTACATAGACTCTAAAGTCCCGTTTGCCCTCTCTTTCTCCTCTTGTAAACTGATTTGTAAACTGAAATTTCAAAAGAGCATCACCGTATAGCAGAAAGCATTAATAACATTTTCTCCCTGCCGTGTATGCCATGCGCTTAGAGGATTACAACGCCCGCGCGAACACTAAATGAACACTATTTTCAATCAGCGAGGCCTACATGCACTCTTACTTTATACCCTTACGGCCCTTTATATAATAAACGCTAATATTCTGGATTAGAAATATGTATAGATAGCCTTTGTTATGCATTTGAAATAAAATATACGTGACCTAGTTCGCTGTGTTATGAGAAGACGCCATGTTTAATTTCAACGTTTCAATCAAACATTTTTAATTTATTGTGCTTTACTGTGCTTCATAATGTAATATTGATACGTTCTGGGTTACGTTATTGTTGGGCAGATATGTAACTTCATTTATCATTTTCTATAGAGTGCACAATGACATTGTCAATGTCAATAACTTTTATTTAGAAGCAATAATTTTTGAATATTTTACCAATAAAAAGAGCCGAATAAACTCATTAATAAACGCGTGTTTGTAGATTCAGATGATATATGCGCCATAAATAATTAATGTAATACATTTCGATCTTCTTGCTATGTCCCGCACAAAAATTTATTCATTCTGATAAAGGAATATAGTGGAGTTAAGAAAAAGAAAGTAGTTTATTGTAAATGTACAAAAGTGTGATAAAGGGACAAGCGACGGTGCGTCTTGGACGGAGACAACGAACGAAGTGAAGGACTCATACTAACACGAAAGAGGGCACTTAAGGTTATTAGTACTAGTACGTTAGTATGTCAGCTAACGCTTTCTACTCTTGATGTCCACTCATATTCAAACAAACGTAAGTGCTTGCGATTTATAACTTCAACACATTCATGAGGATTCTACTGTAGAAAATTTGACATTGAAGTATTACAATTATGAGCCATGTGTAAAATTGCTTTTACCGGTGAGGTCAAACGCGCAGTTTGTAAAAAGCAAATTTGAAAAAACCAAGCTCTAAATATAAACGATTGCAGTGGTTCAATTGAGCCTCTGATCCAACAGCAGCAATGTTGTTAATCAAGATACACAAAGGCTACTGTCCATCGTGCCGTTCTCAAAGGGAAACACACGCGCGCGCAAGAGCAACATTTTCAATTCTATTTTAATCTCGAGGGCTTTCTCGTGGATACGAGCTTCGTCATTTCTTTGCCAAGGCTGGGGTAAACAACGCGCAGGCGTTTAATGTTTCTTCGTACTTCTTTGCTTTCACGTGTGCGCGCGTATATGTGTGAGCCTGCGCGTGAACTCGGTTGGTATAATCCGATTTCCACTCTCGGCAAACGTTAACGAACGATATTTTGTGATGTCTCTTGCTCTTGTTAAATAATTAGGTCTGTTGCAGCTACATTATAGATTTCAGGAAATGTTCACTTCTCAGCTTTTTTCGCAAAACTAATTTTCTACTATTTTTATTAATAATCTACTTACAGAATACTTTGCTACTATGCTTTTTAATGTCTGTAAGCATATTGAAAAAAAATTGTAGAAAAAAGTATAAAGATTAATTATTAAAGTTAGAGTTTTTCTGTATTACTATCAGTAAATACGTACTTTAAACACCTTATTGCTCAATCATTTCTGAAATTGCAATCTTGCGCGATAAAAACCATCTGCTGCTAATAAAACAAATTACGGAATATCCACTGGAAGCACGCGACTGCATTCAAGATGGACATCCCTTGACCAAGAAAAATTACTAGCGCATAACGCGGGGACAGGTATGCAGGTAATAAAGCCTCTCTCTCTCTCTCGCATGCGCGCACGCGCGACGTGCTGTTACCTCCTGAATACCTACACGTATATATAGCAGTGTGCGTACATATGCAACCACGCGCCTTTCTCCGCGACGCCCGACCCGCATACACGTATAGTTTGTAGTGCTCTCTCTCCCTTTAATGAACTAAAACTGACCTGCAGATATAAGCATCTGCGATACACGTGTTTGGCATGCCGTGCGGACGCTATCACTACCACTTTCCCGACTAGAAGAAACTCTCTTAGTTTGGTCATGTCGCGTAAAGGTAGTTTCCTTTTTTTCTTCTATTGAGTTTCGCTATTCTCTTGACTGGCGATTGTAACAGCAGGTGCTCTTTTTTTATGGATGTTTTTTCTCAAGTTTCTAATTGAGAATTTTCTTTGGGTTTACGGAAGATAGCGGTTTTCTGCTTATTGGAACAGTCTTTAGTTGATTAAATGAATTCTCTGGAGTAATTTCATTTGCAAACAATAATTGTAAACAAAGTACTTAAGAAACAACAAAAGTACTTATTTTATTTAGTAAATTCATAATTGAACACCTCTCACTAATATTTCAATTTTTAAACTATACATTTTTTTTTAAATTATTCATCTAAAAAACCATAATACGTAAGTTCCGTAAACTATATAATTTTTCAGAACTTTTGAAAATTTTATTAACGAGTCAAATAAGTTAAACAATTTTATCCAAGTGTTTCAAATATTCTACAATATTTCTAAGTTTTGATGAGATGTTGAAGACTTTTATTTATTTAGAGAGAATTAACAATCAAGTTAATTTTGAATAATTTTCAAAATTCTAACTTTTTAAAAATCGAGCTTTGTTTGCTCGAGCTTATATGTAATCAAATCCATGATGAAAAAAAAGAAAAGTAACTTTATGGTAACTCTTTAAGAAAATAACATTATTAAAATTTTGACAATTATCAGAAAATAATTTTTTTTATTCTAATGCGGGCTACTTTTTACCAAGCTCATATCACACTATCATAAAATATCAAAAGTGAAACCTGTTGCTAAAGACGATCAAGTTATTACGAGAAAATTCGACCAGCAAAAAAATTAAACTGCCAGTCACTGGTAATTACAAAAACTATTATAAAAAAATCTCGGCTAAGCTGTTCGTAATTCACCTCACGATTTAAAAACTGAAGGCCACAACCACTAGGCGTCCGTGTATGTAATTGCCGTAAACGCTCGCTTAAGTGAACGCTAATTGAGCGAAGTTTAAAAAAAATTCCCGTAAAAATGTCTCTTTTTTTTCCTATCCCTGCCGTAATGTTATTACTTTTATATTTTTGTTCTGTGCGCGCCTTTCGTGGCATAAAGCTCCAGCCAACTTTTATATGTAGCGCACGCGTCGTAAAAGTATTTTCCACTTCCGGCTAAAAGACACGACGGTGGTGAGGGCGGTGCGAGATCACGTGGGCTTCTCTCCAAGTGGGCACACGACTGTTGTGCGGCCCCCGGAAGCATTATTAAGAGAGTTCTTTCCTAACCTCGTTGCTGTTTCACCATTATGGTCCAATAATCGAAGTTTATTTGTTTATAAAGTTTGACCAAATGGTCATTTCAGTGTAGCTCGTTTCGAATAAGTAATAGTATCTCGACGCATATTTTATATAAAATCTTTTTGGCAATCATTATTTGATTAATATCTAAATATATTTACCAGCAGAAGGAGTCGGGGAAAACATTGAAACTGAAAAGCTGAGAGAAAACCTCCCGTGCCCCTTGTTTCACTTCAATGCGATAATAAAGGATGGAGTGGATAATGTCCGTGACACGACAAACAAAAGAAAAAAATTGAGAAAAGTCTGCCAGTTATGGCAAAGCAGAATGATGAAAAAACGTATAAGCGAAGAAAGTTAGTTAGAAAAAGGGCTTTTCCGCTTCCTGGCTGAAAAATTCAGTCGCGATTCTAAGCGCGACGAACGACTTGCTAGCTCTTATATTGTATTATAGAGGCCAAAAAGCTCTGACATCAAGTTAACTACGTAAGCTAACATCCTATGCTGATCGTCCAAAATGGAACAATCTCCTGCATATTATATTCCAGTAACACGAGCTTCTTTCGAAATATCGATTAGACGAAACTATAACAATAACAAGCTCGAAGACACTTCTGTAAGATTGTATTATGGCTTGGAAAGCCTCAAATCAACATTATCTGTCCGAAAGAAAATTGGTGTACGCAGTCCATACATATAGTATGGAAGTTTTTTCTGGCACGCATAAATAGCCGACAGCAGCTTTTCTTGCGGGGGATCATGATATATAGATATGCTGCTAAGCGGAAGTTGCAGCCAGTAGCTACTTTTGCTGTTTCTCTATCTCACATACATACTCATACCTATACATCTCTAAGTTTCCCATGGACGAGCTTCTACGCGACGTGAGAGTGTTTTTAATCCCGTGCCGCCTGCATCACCTCGTGATTCCCCCCCCCCCCTCCCCCTCTGTCTTTTGTGTCTTTACGACTACTTTTCTCTCTCTCTCTCGCCGGCTAGCTATGTAAGTTTTAGGGAAGGCTCAACACTTCCGTTCTCATTGGTATATATCAAACGAGCGAATTTCAACGCTCGCACGATCATACATGCACACGTATATGCACCGATACTGGCGATTGTCTCGTGAATAGAACGCTCGTGACTTGATATTGGTTCAAATATCGTTAATATTTGACGTATATGCGTATGTTGTCAACTAAACAAGATTGATAAACCCTGCGAACATTTTATCGATCGCGTATTTCTCTGTCGACGTAAGTTTGGGATTTGTGCATTTTTACCGTTGACATTCTTTCAGTTACGCGCGCGGGCGCAAAGTCTTTTGCCAGTGACATTCGATTTTCATGCGACGATGACGACGACAACTCATCGTTCATCCATATTGCAAAATCTTTTTTTTACGTTATTGTAGTCTTTTTCGTCTCGCTCAATATGTCAATCTTCCTATTTCTAATCTTCGTGACTCATTCTCTCAAATTTTTCTTTTGGGATTCCATTGTTTGACGTGCAAGCATATCATAATTTCTTGCTAAACATAAAGTTTTCCCACAAATTGCGATTTGCCAATTGAAAATCAATAGGGTCAATTCATTCGATCTTACACTGCTACGAAAAGCCTTGATCGGGAAAAACAATAACGAATTTTTAAAAACATAATGAGTATTTCGATGCACAATTAAAATAGATACCGAGGTTATATACACGTAACAAATTTTAGTCACTGCTATAGACATTATTAGAAGTAGTCGCTTATAATAAGCATTATTGTAGCTGACCTAATGTGATACATATAATAAATAGGTATTCGAGGCTACGACATTTTGACTTTGACAAATGTTTTACAAGTAACTTCCAGTTTTAAACCAACATTCCGCTAGTTATGATTCCAATGTGCTGAATCTTCGCTGTCTCCAAGCGAGAAAAATTTCCATAACTGGCTTCCAAGTAGATACACACACGTAAGCACAAAAGGTTTCCCATCGAGTACGAGCGGATGTTCGTCGTCTCGGAGAAAATGAAAATCCGAAGCACATGTTACGTACCGTCGAATTGTCAATCAGCCTTCGCTTCGCCTGCCCGTTTTTCCCACGAACAACACGTGCTGCACGCGCTTTTTCGCGTGCACAGCCCTTCACTCACTCACCAGGGGGACGACGCCGGCGACGACGGCGACAGAGATCTGACCCCTCTGTTATGTATACCTGCGCCTCTCGGCAGAGCTGCAACCGCCACACGGGGCGTATGGCTGGCACGTGTGCGCCAGAAAGTACAGGCAATAAACCTCGCCGTTGAGACGTCAGACCGCGTCAGACTTGAGAGCTCTCTCTACAAGGAAGAGAGATCAGCGCCAATGCTATTAGCTGAGATTTATTTGGAGCCTGGATGTCGCTATATATGGATTTCTTTCGCTCGTGAGTAACTAATGAGAGGCAATTTCAAAAATCCAAAATGCGTGATAATCGAGAGGACAGAAAATATTCAGAGCTAGTTTTATTTCATTTAAATATTTTGAGAAGCTCGATTGAATCTTCTCTTAACAATAAGACGTAATCCATAGAATACATTATTTCTTTTATCAAATAAATAAAAATCTAAGTATTTCATAATATCACATCGAATCAAGAGATATATAATTTGATGGCACGCAAAATAGCCTTCAAAGAGAGTATTTTCTCTTTTTACCGACAGAATCACATTATATCGATGAAAATATATAGCTAAAAAGTGTATTGATAATGTAATACTTCTGATATTGGCCTGCTCGCGATATAACCATTCGAAAAAATTCAATAGCCTGATATCAAGTACAGTAAAATAAAAAAGGAATTCGAGTGGAAGATTATGGAATAAGCGACTAATGGAAGTCCACTGAATAAGTATTGAAATAAAAAAACTGCGAAAAGGATATAAGTATACGCTAAAGCAAAATAAAAAACTGTTATACTCAGTAAATCCTTTTATACATTTTTACAAATACGAATTCAAAGTGACTTGTGTTTGTGCAACATCCACTATAAAAGAAAAATAATTATTGATTCAAACTTGTTAACCAATTCACGTGTATTGTATCATCATTATTCCAGTAAAGCATCAAATCCTTTTGTCTCAATGATAAGATCCTTTTTTTGGAACAACGTCCAAAACAATACCAAATTTCTATGAAACTTGCTTTTCGGAAGCGTATGCGTTGAACCCTCGAAAAAGTAACCTTAGAGAAAAGAAAAAAAGTTGAGAGAGAGAGAGAGAGAGAGAGAGAGAAACAGAAGAGAAGCCGTAAACAACGGAAGATGCGACTCATCAAGGAATCTTATAGCACCACTCGAGCTGTTCGTTTGTGCACTTGTTATTCACGAGAGAGAGAGAGAGAGAGAGAGAGAGAGAGAGAGAGAGAGAGAGAGAGAGTGAGGAGGGGTGGAGAGGAGGCTGTGCGATGCGCGAACAAAGAAGACGCACAACACAAAGGAGTAAAAATCTCGAGAGCACGACATTAAAGGGGAGAGAAGAAGACGCTCTATGCATTATGCATCATGGGCCCTCACGAGCAAGAAGCATCCGGTGAAGAGCAGGTAGCACGTAAGTAATCATGCAACGCGCGCTCTATCCTACGCGCACGAGCTGGAGAGATAATCGAATTAAAAGTCACTCTAGCTTGCTATTGTATGCAACTGCTGGAGTAAAGTGCGGCGCTGATGCATATCTCGATCGCAAATGGACGTCTGATCATTTTACACGACATGCACGTGTCACGATGATATTTATAAGTCATTTATTAGAATCATGCTTAATATTTATCTTTTTATCGATACCGAAATTTAGGAAAATTACTTCTAACAAAAAGAGAGTAGCACCAATTTTTACGAAATTTTGACTCTTATTTAAAAAAAAATCCAAGCGAAAATTCATTTTAACAAAGCCAGTTACAAGAAATAAATTTGTAACTACGAAGAAAACAGCAATGTTACACGCCAAAACACTTAGCCAAACAAAAGCTTCCAGGAGAATCTCTAGAGTTGTATCATCCAAACAAAAAGCATCTCTTAAAGAATATTATAACTACAATGCAGCGCTCGAAGCTCCGTGCACTAGAGCATAATAGCTCGTATACGGATACAAGAGAGAAGTAAAACTGAAAGTTTTGAAAGATAACCAGGTGAGACCTATAGAAGAGAAAAAGTTTTTCATGCAGTTTCAGGTGTGGGCTAAGATATGGCCGAGCTATCCGTCTACGTTAGTCATCCGCATTACCGAGCAAATGTCGCGAGCGCATTTATGGTCGCCAACATATATTTTCTCGCGGCTTCCACCCGTCAAAGACCCACCAACCCTACTCTTCCACTTTCTTTTTTTGCGTTCACCTACCTTTTCAGTCGCCAAAATTATACCTTACTTTGTCGTGGTTTTCTTGCCATTAACCGGATAACCTCTACATCGCTGATAAAGTGCTTGTAAGCTTTGTACCTACGTTAAGTGAATTGACTCTTTTATATATGTTTTTGAGTTATGAAAAATGGAATAAAATTTGCGAATTAATACTAAGGAGTAATAGCTAACTTAGTTTTGATTGGTCACATATAATCTTTCAAGATTTATTCTTGCGGATAAAAGTGTCAAGAAAATTCCTAGATGTCTACATGACTAATTCTTTGACGGTAATTAAATTTATTTTGAATAGCTTAAATAATTTAAATTGTTTCAATTGTTATGGTTGAATGCAAATTGTAATGTAGAAAAATGTATCAAGATACCCTTGCTCGAAACACAACATTTTGTGTAGAATCTAATGTCTACAATTGGCATTGCCTCCGCAATGCAGAATAGTAAAATCTCTTTGTGCGGACCATTGAAAGCGTTAGCAGCGACTGAAATTTTAACGCGAGATGAATGCCAGGCCATTAAGTCCGAGGGAAAAATATCGGACGCCCAAGTTGAAAAATTTATAACGACTCACGCACCAAAACTCGTGTTTAGCACCACATGGTACATTCACCTCTCTTTTTTCAGCAATTTAAAACGCACTCTTGCATTGTTATTTTCTTTTAATGAATAGCCGTCAATCAATGCTTGTTTCCTGACACTTTCGGTCGGCCGAGTTTAGTGAAATTGACGGTTCGGAAATTCCCAGTTTTTAATTTAAATGGAAGGAACAGAGAAAGTACAGTGGTGTGAATGATGCTGGGTGCGCGTATATCCAATTATGTATCAGGTGAAAACTGAAGTGATTTAAATTGTGTTATATATTGCTTGATTTAAATTGTGTTATATATTGCTTGATTTTCAATTGTCCTCGTATTGTATTATTTATGCGCAACTACCACACTCGATCTCTTACAATATATGTAATTCGATTATATTTCAATCAAATCAGATAGATAATTACCTAATCGTGTGTGAAATTCTCCACAATACTAACCGCTTACCTGGAACAAACGGAAACAATAATTTATTAATTCTAGAATTGGTTAGTGTATAATAAAAATCAATGCCAAACAGCCCTGATAATTATCCTAACAAGGAAGAATCCTGGTATGATTAAACTGACAGTTATATCAATTAAACGTTTAAACTTGTTAACAGCATCAAGAGAGCTAGTCTAAACAACTCTCGAAGGTCCTCTCGAGTCACCCCCCCCCCACTCTTACTCTTTCTTTTCGTTGTCTCCGAGGTTCAACTCCGTGCACAAGTGCAGCAAAGTTTGTTCTAAAGTAATTTTTTTCTTTATTTTTGCGATTCAAGTAACGACTTTCAAGAAGAAATACTCGTGGAGATTAAATGCCGTATGATCAATCTTTTAAAAATCGAACGCTTGCTTTTACGATTACCGTAATTTGTACGATAAAAGTCCATAAAAAATTTATTATCGTTCGACAAACAAAATTAGGGGGATCTATAAGTGCAAAATAAAAAAAAGACCACCAATGCAACTTCCTTGCCTCGAGCAGTTTCTCTATAACGAACGTCAAGTTCTGTACGCGTGAGAAAACCGCTAGGACATGAACCATCATTCCTATATAAGGAGGAGTCGTCTCAGTGCTGTTACCGTAAACTGGTTGGATCCGCTCGCGATTTCCGCTATTTGAAAATCGATAGCACGATTATTATTACGTCGAGTGAGAGAGAAGATTCTATTTTTTTATTCGCGTTCATATTGAAATAAGATTTTCGCTGATCATCCAATACTCGATTTTTTCAAATGATTTATTGATACGGTTATTACGTTCTAGTTGGATTGAAAAAATTTATATGTATAAAATTATGTAAGAAATAAGATCGAATCTACTGATTTTACAAATCGAGCTAAGTTGTGTCGAATTGATTTTCGTGAATTGTCTATTTCTAAGTAAAGCGAACTCGAATAATTTTCTAGGTGCAATCTAATAAACTTCTCCATCTTTTTTTCACCTAATTCTCCTTTTTTTCTATGCGATTCCCCTGCGCTAACCTAGTTCTGGTTGCATCGTCTTTCCAGGACTTCCGCAAACATTGTAATGGCATTACATTGCCGATGTAATTTACGCCGGATAATCCAACTCGTTTACCGTCATGGTGAGCTTTTCTTTACCTCGTTTTTTTCAACTAAAGAGCAAAAGCTCTGAGTGGTCGAATCACTTCATACGAATTATCTTTCTCAAGCGATAACATTCAATTAGTTTACTCTTGAACATTTGTTCAGAAGGCAGTTTAATTAAAGTTTTTTTCTACTCTTGTAAATACCTACTTCGTTTCAAGAGAAGATTTTATTAGATTTGTTAAAAAAAGTTTAGAACTAATTTTTTTATACAACTTTTTGATTATTTTAAATATCGTGGTTTATTCATCATAAATATTTAAGCTATCTTCTCATATATTTATATAAAACAAAATGCAACGATCGTGAATTTTTTCAATAACAAGCTTTGCTATTTGCGACTTTAGGTATCTCATTTAACATGCAAAGATTCAAGCTTAAGAATCTTACAGAAAATCATTTTTTTGTATCAACGACCTTCATTTAGCTTACAAAAAATAAAAATAAAATTATCCAACTCTAAAATATTTGTAAGTGCTATCAAAGATGAAAATTGTTCATTCTCACAAATTCCTAACAGTTTCTTACCGTTTCATCTTTAATTCCCAAACGATTATCAGACTCTTAAACCCTGACCAACTAAAGCCTACAGTAAAGAAGAAAAAAAGGAAGGATACCCCAGAGAACGAGAGAAAGCATACAATAAAAGTGGCTTCGCGCAGCTTTGGGATTAGAACTCAACGGTGCCGCGGCACTTATCCGGAAGGTGGGTGTCCGGAATTTATCAAGCGGCTCGCAGATTGCGCGCGCCTATGCATTACGGGACCGCTGGCGTTGTGGGCTCATAGACACACTTAATGCGGGCTTAAGCGGCCTGGAACTCATTACTCAAGGATTAAGATTCAGCATATGGCTATAGCCCTTACATCGGTGCCTAAAGCTATAGCAACGGCTCGTGATGAGCTTCCCTCTCTCTTCCTCTCTCTTCCTCTCTCTCTCTCTCTCTCTCTCTCTCTCTCTCTCTCTCTCTCTCTCTCTTTCAAAAGCAATTCCGTCGTTAAGAGTAACGTCTTGATATAATGCTCGCGGAAATTTTCGTAATGAATGCGAACTCGAGAGAGAACTGTTTGCCTTTTTAGCTTCATACAGCAAAGAGAGCTTTTAGTCTTGTTTGGCTTTCCAACGGTAAGTTTGCCACAAGAGAGGTCGAAAGCTATTTTGGCTTTAGCTTGAATGCGCGCGCACGATAAAATTTTCAGTTCGATCTAAAAATGGTTTATATGTAATTTTTTTTTTTTTTAATATTACATCAATATCTGTTTATTTAGTGGTTTTTATTAGACAAAGAGAAAACAATGAATACGACCAAAATAATAAAAATTATAATAAAATATAAAGAAAAACCGCAAAATTAATGTACTGAACGAGCTATCAGCACGTAGCGAGCGCATAAACTAGAGAAAGCAACAGTGTAATACTACACTACAGCAGCTATCAAATCCAGTGGGTATAAAGTGGACAGTCGAGGGTATAGAGCAGTGAGTTATTGTGCAGCAGCAGCGTCGCAACGATAATCCTCTCAATTACACGGAGACTTGAGCAAGCAAAGGCTCTCTCTCTCTCTCTCGCTTGCTTGCTCAGTCGTCGCCTGCAACCGATTCTCGTTCGATGGCTTGCGACTCTGAAAGCTTCGGAGAAGAAAAAAACACATACAGATACACAATGGACGTGAAATCGGAGACCGCAAGCCGATCGGAACGAAGTGCAATGCTATCCACCATGGAAGAAGCGCAACTTTAGAAATCGAGTTTCGCCCGCGCACAGCTGTGCGATCGCTCTGCAAGCACCACCGTGGGGATTCAGAAGCGCGCGCGATTGCGTCGTAAGATTGTTACCGTTGAAGTTTATCAGTAAGGATTCTTTTTTTATTCTTTTGCTTTTCCATGGAACTGGAATTCGAATCTCATGAAAATGCCTTAGTACGGATTTGAAATTTACTTATTGATAACATTTTTAGCAGAATTTAAAAAATCAAGCTCAACTTTTGTCAGTAAAAGTATCATAACTTTTCGCTATTCCTTATATCTTGATTTTTAGGGCAAATAATACTATCTAATAAATTTCGAAAATTCGAAATTTTTCAAAGAATTATACAAAGCTTTTAAATATGTAATTAATGAATTTTAATAATGTTAGAAATAAATTAATTGGTGAGCAATATTTCTCGTTGAAAGATAAACTTTATAATTAACCCTGAGAAATTGCTGCTTGTTGAAAATCACAGTTATCCATTAAATTTTCACATTTTTTTTCATTTTTTATGCTCTGCAATTTTCTGCCAGGATTACATTTCATGCGAGATAATAAACTCTCATGTGAAAAAAAATCCTCACGATATTGATGTTTCCATATCAGAGAAGCCTAAGTTACAATATACCATGCAGAATATCGAATTTTTTAAAATATCTTTGTAGCTCATTTTCTTTTATAAGAAACACGTATACAATAGAAACGCAATTGAACACGAAATTCGCGGATTGATATTTTAGCGCGAATCGTATTTTCGAATGTTATTTTATGATAGGGCTAGCTGCAGGTGCAATAAGTTGAATCCTGACGGTGCCTACAAGTCTCGCGTGAAAGCGTTGCTATTAAAGCTCTTCATTTCTTAATTCTGAGTGGAGTTCCAGCCGATAAATATCTGCTACCGCGATTGGAGATTCTTTTATTCTTTCGTTCATCGACTGTACGAAAATTTCTAGTGATTCTTCATAATTGGTAGCTAGTATTTTAGCGTAGGATTGCAAACTTTACAGAGCGCATTGCAAAAGAAATCGATACTTTTACGCGTGAAGCAATTGATCCTCGGTTACGTCGTTCATTTTCTCTTTTTTTCTTACATCCCTCGGCTTAACCATCGCAATCTGGCCGTCTATCTATTCTCTTGGCTCTTGGGCCTTCTTGGACGCGCTCCAGAATGCGAATCTATCATCTCATAAATTATTTCAACGGCTTCTCTCGGCCGCCCTCACGGCAAAATTAAACGTAATGGCTCTTTACGCTTTACTATGGAAACATAGAGTGTGCCGCACTATACTAAACTATGAAAATTTCGTACACGCATGATGATATTCAGGTTGGCACGAACTTACTTCTATATTGACTAGTGCAGATAGGAATAACTCTTGTTTTGCACTTTTTACTGTAGTTACTAGATGTGAGTTACAAATAGTTGTACGCTTTTCTAATTAATAATAAGTCTAATTTGATTTCATCTCAATGCGAATATAATAAATATATCCTTGAAAAAGATGATCATTATGCATTCATGAATCAAAATGTTACTTTGATTCTTATGTAGATGTAAAATCTTCGACAGAAGTAGGGAGTCCAACGAATTTATATTCAAAGAATCGTAAGGTGGTACTGGTCACAAAGATAATTAAAATTCGCGAGTGAAAAAAAAGTCGCAACGCTGAGAGGAAAGAAGACGCGCCGGAAATAATTACTAAAAGACAATTGACTCGCTCAGTTGGCTTGGTTGCTTCTTTTTCTTTGTTTAGTCCGAAACTGCAAGCCAAACTCCCACGGCGGAAGTCCAGATGTAAATTTGGTTGGACTGCTAAGTCGAAAAAATTGCAAGATATATACGAGGGAAGGAAAAGTTTTTAACTTTTGTCGTAGTTGCGGCACGCCGCAGCGCTCGAATACTTTTTAGTTCTTTTGTTGTTTATTTTTCACATAGCCGTTTGAATACAGAGGCACCGTGCTAATTATTCACTACTTGCAGAAGCTTTCTCTGTATTTTTTTTTAATTTACCTCCTGAATCAGAATCTAGTCATATGAATAAGGCATGAGCGACATCGCGTCGTAATCCCACATGATACTACTAAATTTTTTATCTATGCATTGGTATAAATTTAGAAAACACATGCGTTTGCGATAGTGAATTCGCGAACAATTACTCACGATTGCGGTCGGTGGTTAAAAACAATATACGATGTTTAATTAATTAAAGCTGAACAATGTTTATATGTATCATTAATCAACAAATTACCCTTTTAATTAAAATGTATGCTCGATCATTGAAAACATTATATTTTTTAATATTCGTAATACATACAAAATTGATCATAACATTGAGCTTTATATTCAACGGAAATGCCACGAGGAGTCATGATAATTAATAAAGTGTAAAAGCATTTAAAATACATTGAAATATCTGAATCTGACGCCTCACTTTAAATCTGCCAGTGGTTCACTTGGATATAATGTGAAACCGCATGTTTCCGAATCAATTAATATCTGACAGACTGCAATGGAATATTTAGCATCACCCGCTTAATACATTGTCCGCGTAAATAATTTTAAATGCCGTTATTGAAATATAAACAAAAGTAGATTTTATTCATACATTTTCTTCGTGTTAAGATACTTTAATTAATGAGAATTATTAATTTTATGAATATTTTTAATAAATAAAGTGATATTTGACAATGTTTTAAAAATATCTACTCAAAAATAAATTGAAATCATCACGTTGATTAAATTACAACAATCTTACAACGACAACGTTGAAGAAAAAAAAGCAAGTAAAATATTCATTCAATTATTATGACATGCAATAATTCTAATTGAAAGTGATTCCCCCGCTCCTCTCTCTCTCTCTCTCTCTCTCTCTCTCTCTCTCTCTCTCTCTCTCTCTCTCTCTCTCTCTCTCTCTCTCTCTCTCTCTGATAGAAACCGAGTAGGAGAGAGGGCGATGCTTTGATTAAAAGTTTACTAAGACGAGGTGTAAGTGGCTCCGTGATCGCGCCAAAACGACTACAGGGACAAATTCTTCGTTTTCCTATCCTCTTCTCTTCCTGTTTTCGTACAAACATTTATCGATCGCTCGAGAAAACTAGAATTCCATTGTCTCGCGTGCACAAAAGAAGTACGCGACTTTTGACGTTTGTTAGCAAGTAGAAGATAGAAGAAGAAAGGGCCGAGAGGATCACTTTCTTTTCTGCTCTATGCAAATGATCTTTCTGACGAATGATCTCTCCGGTAAAATACCTCCATTCTTTTCTATCATTAGTAGCTCACGATTGCGAATAAGAAGAAAGATTTTATTCCTAGTTTATCGCACACAAGGATCTTTTAATATATTTTATTGGTGACTGGGTAGTTGAAAAAGTATATTGATGTATATCGTACAATTCGTATTCTATATTTGTCCTTTATAAAAAAGGAGATGGACTGGAGAATGTCGCGTTTTATTTGTGATGTGATTGGCTGAGAGATGATCACGTGGTATAGCGTATCGCGTACACGCAAAAATGATTGTGTCGCTGATTTGATTAGACGCGCGAAATAAATCTTTTTGAAAAAATAAGATATTGAGTTTCAGGATTATGCTAATTATTCATTATTATTAAGCAATAATTTGATTTTATCATCTGTAAAAATCTCAAAATCATTGTCAATATAGTACTAGTAATAAGCAATAATGTAGAATAATCATCCTGAATAATTGTAGTTGGAAAGATCGTTGAAATAACAATTTTCAATGTGATGTATTGTGAAGTTAAAATAGATGAAATATAAATATTTTGTAAATAAACTTTAAGTAAAATATCAACTAATTATTTTTCAAATAATTATTTTTAATAAAAATGATAAATTAATTTGAATTTTAAATTCTAAAATCTTAGCAAATAATCAATTTTCAATAGATTTATTCATTTCTTCTTAACCGTAAAAGGTCAACTAAAGTTTGCTGTTTATAATATTAAGTTAAGAATAAAATTATACATCAATAAATACCTTAGAAAGTAATATTATTCTATAATTTTTTCTATTTATATATCTGCAACTATGAAATAATTTTCTTTCTTCTCCCAAACACCAATTGATTATTATTTATTTAATATTCAAAGTTGACAATTGTGAAATTTTTAAATTATACAATCATATATGTAATTCATCGTATAACGAAATATTTAAGTTACTTTGCAAAACTGTTAGTTTATGAACAGCCCGTAAGTTGACATAAAAAAATGAAAAAAGTGTCATGAGCGCGCAAAGCGGACTAGACGTGTCTAGTATAATAATATCGCGGAAAAAACGTCCGAGTCGGCAATTTTATATTGTGCAGTTGCATTGATTCAAATATAAGCTAATTAAAATATGTAAATATAAGTCAAGCGTATTTTTAGAAATAATTTTTGAAAAGTCACTGTTTATATCGTAAACATCGAGTTTCAATGGGTTCGCCAAACCGACAGATTAATGTTACATTAAGGAGTAAATATCCAGCTTAAACGAGCAGCAATTGAATCGATACAATTGTACAATAATAAGTTATTGCGTCATATACTTTTTTGTTATCACACAAATTTGAGACAAAACTAGGATAATCAAAAGGTTTTAAACAAAAAAATTCGGCCTGTTGACTTCAACTTTATGTCAATGACTGATACCGTACAAACCATCAGTCACTACAGGCAACTTTCCTCGTCTGTACATGCTTTTATATAGCTTCAGGTACACGAAAGCTACACGAATAAACTTAAAAAAAGTGGAGATACTGTCTAGCGGCGTGTCGCGAGCGAGAACAGCGTCTAAAAATGTATTTTTCTGACTACACGCTGTAAACTTTGCCAGCGTTGATTTATGCGCCGTGGAATCTCGCGGTACCAAAGCGATACGCGTGCGAAAAAAAAATATGCATAGCTATGCCAGCAAGCTCCAAGCAGTAAACCTTCGAAAATTACAGTGCGCCTAGCCAACAAACAGAGTAAATGTCAGAGTTGTCACGACACTCTGGAGATCGTTACAAAATTTTTGGCTGAAATCTCGTAACCTTTTTTATTTAGTTTCCCGTACGCCACTAGAAGAATATGTTTTTGTGCGACTGTTGGTAAGAATATTCTTGTTAGTTTTCTTTCACTTTGTGTGTGCGCTTGTGTGTAAAGCGGTTAAGATCTGATTATTTCACAGACAAGAGATGCTTTACTTCTTATCCTGTTATGCAAAACGTTATTTATTAAAACTCTTTGTTACTTTTGTGTTTATGAAAATTGTTCAGCCGCGAAAAGTAATTAAAAAGTCGCATGTCACCCACACGTTATTCACATTTGTATACGCTGAACTATAAGAGCTTTGAACAAAGTTACTTATTTTTTTAACGAACTAAAAATAATCAAGAAGTTATTATCTAAATACTCACTGCTGCCGTCACAACATTATTTATAACGCGAGAACAAACTTCTGACTCAATTTCATTGAAAAAATAGCAAATTGTTCACTCAAGGCCTAAACTTTGTCATACAGAGGAAATAACTTTTGTTACCATGGGACCTAGCATTTTTCTATATATATACATGTAGAAAAGCTTTGCTGCTCGTGACAAACATTTCTTGCTTGTCCTCCATTAGTCACGGCTACGACGAACTAGGAGCAATAAAGAAGAGAATGATTCCCCATTCAAGCTCATTAAAATAAACCGCAGCTCAAGTAGTATCGTACGCAATTACGTTCTCAGTTTTGTTTATAACGAGGCGAGTTTCATGAAGTTGAGCACTCGGCTCTTTCTACAAATTGAATAAGTTGAAAGAGAGAGGGAGAGAAAGAGAGTGGAGAAGAAACGAGAACTACCGTATAATTTTTGAATCGCTGCAAGTACTTTATTCAAATAACTGCGGATGAATTCCACACGCGCGCGCGTCATGTGACTCGCGTGGCTCGCGTATAGACTGGTTTTCGTAATTACCTGCCAATAAAAGACTCAAGAACTTGTATTGACATACCAATAAAACTGTTGGTGGAGTAGTTGAAGTGGTCGCTTTTTTCGAGCTCGCCGAGTTGAAAAACTTATTTATATACGTGTAATCAAAAGTGCATTGAATATGAAATGAAATCAGAGAAGTTGACGTCAAGTCAACACCTGCTTCGTCGCTGTTATAATTGATCAAAATTTATTTACAGCTGGAGACGCGGAACTTCGGCAACAGTTGCCCTTGCGCCCTTTAACATCATTAACAATGAATCCTTTCTCATGCAGCAACCAAGGGAACTCTGCTAATTAAAAAACTCACGAAAGTAATAATGAAAGAGCTATTCTTCTCTTTCGTTAAACTTGTTTTGGCCCCGCTCGATAATAACACGTTATATATTTCAACTAACAGCGGCGAGAAGCTCATCGAATCAAAAAAAATCAATTGGCTTCAATTTTTGCGTTCTGATAGGTAAATAGATTCAATCAAATAGCTGCGTTTATTTGTGCACTTGTTTATTTGACGAATTGCCGACAGTGAACTGAAACAAACAATAAATCACGACTATTTCAAAACAACAAAAGAAAAAAATTGAGCGGACGCGCAACCGAATAAATTTCCAAAAATAAAATACGAACACCTGCAAACATCCGTGGGCGCGCAAGAGTTTATTTATTCAAAAATCAATTCCTCGCGGCGAAGCTTCAAAGCTACGTATCTTTTACATCGTGCATGCTCTTTAATTAACAAGCTCCCGCTCTCACTGTCGCACTCCAGTTGAAAAAACGTATAAACGCAGATAATAACAGGACACGCCGTGAGAGCTATTATATCTTAAATTTTATATATTGCATGACAAACTTTTCGATGGCGTCCACTGACCATCGCGAGTGGCGTTTAACGATAATCCAAATCTATTGGCAATGCATGCGCTTGTGCCTGTGCGTTTGTGTTGCCAATATATCCGTATCAACTATTTGACATCGCCGCTATTATACATATACATGCAACTGGGGTTCTGTGAATCATTATACGCGTGGAAAATTCAATAATAACCATGATAATATTGTACAGCGATCGCGAATGTCGCATTGTTGTCGAATTTTCATTGTTGGCTATTTAATGATAAACGCCTGCAACAATTCTTTTTTTTCTCTTCGATCGCTATAATGCGAAAGATGCCAATGAAATATTATATCTGCGTTTACGTAGACAGATCGGATACCAAATGAGAATTATCGGAAAGGTGACGTCGATGCAAATGTCATATTTGAGCTAGCTATATAAGCGCAGTTTATGGGTTGATACATAGAAAGTGCGAGATTTGCGTCGCTATACAGCGAACATTTGATATGCGCGCACTTCTGTCTGTGTGTTTTCGTTGATTCTGATGGATTGTAGCTTCGATAGTTTAGGATATAACGATGTTATTGTGTTTGATTTGACACTTTTTTAAATGGTTTCCAATGTAATCACACAATTTTTATGGCATTGATCGCTTTTTTGTTGACATTCTATTTCGTTTATGTGCGATAAAAGATGAAAGTTGACTTTACGGTGACGCTAGTACACTTTGACGAATAATTAATTTTTTTAATTCATCCATTTACTTAAATAGTATAGTAAAACCATAGCCATATATCAATGTTGTTAATAAATTAACAAATCAATAAATATATTGAAGGATTCCATTTTCGCATTGCAGAAAAACGAAAACTTTACAAAACAAAAAACAGTACTCGTAACTGTTTAATATCAGAATTATGCGATCAAAATAAATTAACTGGCAGGCATGAACAGTCAAAATCGTTTAGTGAAAGCAATGAAAAGATTACTAATCCCAGAATCTTCTCAAACTGTAAAAATATTCGAGGGAGAATCCTCAGTAATAAATTCGACAACGGAACGAGCTTTCATCGAATAATTCACGGTGTGCTCGCAACTCTTCGATCGAAGAAGCTCACCCTCGCGCGTTTCGGATCAGCGAGTCGCGAAGTGTCTGCACTCCGTGACCGCTATTTTTTCTCCGCGACCTACTTCCGTCCACTGTCGCGCCGCAGGCTCGTGCAAAAGTTAAAGCTCACTCGCACCTCAAAACGTCCTCTTCCTTTTTTTTGTGCTAAACTTACCGCTCTACTAGATAAAGAACGGTTTAAAAGTCGCGTTGTAAAGTTCCGTTAACGCGCATACATAATCGAGCGTAGGCGACGAAAAAAAGTTCTTTTTTGACTTCTCGAGCCAAAGTTTTAGCCTAATTTCTTAGGATTCGTTTCGAGGAGAATATTTCATAAAAGCAGAGTGAGAAAATGGATGAGGATAATGAGATGCGCTTGATTAGTTGATCTTGTCGGCAACCTGAAACTTTTGTGCGTAGTCCGGGCAAAGCATTAAATACCATGGACGCGAATATTTCACTTCTAACTTTTTGACATTCTGCATGGTATATATATATATATATATATATATATATATATATATATATATATATATATATATATACGCTCAGAAAGTTCTAGACGTTGTCATTTGGTATTTGGTTAGGATACGTGAAGCTTTTGAAAAGGCTTTAGAAGCTTTTATTTGCTCAATAGAATCTTATAATACAGTATTATGATAAAAAATACTATTTAAAATAAATATTCAAATAGAATTTTTTTCATACTTTGATAAATTATTATCTCCTTTAAAACAACCTTTATACAGTAACAAACAAAATTATAAGAACTTTGCGGGTACTGAATCGATTAACGCTTTTCTGTAAAATGTCTTCGTTCTAAAACTGTTGACAAACGCCAATGAAAAAACGTTTGGGTATAGTATAAAAAAGAAATGAAGGCTCAACTCGTTTACATCAAATTTCGTCGATAAAAGAGTCGTACCCCTTACCATTAGGAAACTGGCGAACGCTTGGTTAATCAATTATGCATGCAAAGCATTGTTTACGATGGAGAGGGAGAAGGTCTAAAGTTTAGACTTACGATGTGCATGCGTATGCAGCTCACGCAGGAAGTTCCTTTGGCCTTCGGGTTGGTCAAACGACGAGCGATTGGAGCTCTATACACGCACTAGTACGTCAATATTTGAGTTGGTGGCTCGATTAGAAAGTTAGCGGCTTTTGAAAGCAGTAGCACCAAAATGTTGTCTCGATTATAGGGCTCTCTATGTATAATGCTCCAGTCCGTTTATGTACTTGCTTGATTGCTTAGGTTCCGTGGCGTAATATTCTTTTTTCTCATGTGAACGTAATATTTACTCAGAAAAATGTTTGCGATATCATGAAAAAAATAAAATCGTAATATATGACATCAAACAATGATATTATTTTACTGACAGATCTTTGTATTGTTAAATTCTATATGACCTAGTGAATATTGCATCCAATGTTCGAGTTGCAATCATTTACCGAAAAAAATAACTTTTTCCACTCGGCTACACAGTATAGAGAGAGATAAAATCGAACGTAAAAAATAGACAACTCGTCAACTTAAAAAAAATGTTACGCGCTACAAATCCGAATAAGTGCTTGACGCGCTTCAGTATTTTAAAAAAAGTGTGATTTTTTAATCCCTCTCGGGTTCGAGCATGCTGTTGAAACGATCCTCTCGGCATTCGAAACGTTTATGGAAAAAAGCAAATTTTGTTCGAAAAAAATGTTTTAATTTGACCTTAGTTACACTGTCATTCCAAATACTCTGCAAACAACTATTTACATATTTGTTAAAATCACTCGTATGTTTGTATTGTGTGTCCATTTTGGAGCTTGTCGAATATACAGCAAACAAATAAAGTAAATTGATCAGAAAAAAAGCTCGTGCATAGCGTAATTAGTGCATTATCAACCAAGTTCGAAGTAATTGTTTGTAAAAGTTACAAATTGTAGCTGTTATTTGAATATACCATAATTAGTCAATTTGATCGAAATTGCATCATTTAAGTGTATCTAATTTGCGATATTCACAATATAATCGAACCCACAATTTCACAAGCAATTTCATTACGAATGTAATTGAAATACGTGAAATGTATAATAATCGATGAGAACAAATAAAATTAAATAATTTACAATAGACCTAAAGTTATCTGCAGCTTGTTAGAATATACTGCGACAAAAACTCAGTCGAACAAATAGTGAAAGTGTCCCCGATGCGAGTAAAGCTCTTGGTGAAGCGTTACACTCTCAATCTCCGATGGGTGTGCCAATTATAATATGAATTTATGAGAAGAACCGACTATCGACGAAAAGTTTCTATACGTCAATAATTCTAGGATAGGACGTAAAACGCTTGACTACCAACTTAATTATCCTGCCGTTTTAACCAAGAGTAAAAAAATCTCTCTCACTCTAGGTGGCAGTTGGAAAAGATCTCTCTCGGCGCGCGCAAACTTCGCTAACAATAATTCCAATCTCTCTCTCTCTCTCTCTCTCTCTCTCTCTCTCTCTCTCTCTCTCTCTCTCTCTCTCTCTCTCTCTCTCTCTTTCGGAGTTCTTGATTGGTTTCCGTTCTCGTGGCTGACCTATAAAAAGCTATTAAGAAGTTTAGATATCACGTGGTGAAATAAGTTGACTGCGTCGAATTTTATTTTACAAATGTGACTGACTATCGTAACGATTTATAAATAAGCGAAAGATGTAGTAATGAAATTATACAAGAAAAATAGTTTAATAGGATAATTGCAGAGCCGAGCGACGTAACGGTCGTTTCGTTGAATTAAACAAGTAGCAGTAGTGCAATAAAAAGTAAAGAAAATGCACATTAATTGCATTCCACTATCGAGCAAAACAAACATCTTGGTGCTCGCGTTTGTCGAATTCAGCCATAAATCTCCGCTGTGTGCACCATCAATAAATCCTACTCTCGCCCGAAGGTAAATCGCGTATGCTGTTACACATTGCTCGAGACACGCATTCCTTCTTCTTCAAGTGTCGCGCGGCCTAGTTATCAATTTTTCACCTGTACTTCGCCTATACCTATACGGTGATTTATCGGCTAAGATCGGACGACACGCTGTAGCTCGCAACTTAAGTAGCTTACGTTGCGGAGATCGTTATGATTAACGACGTCTCCGCGCGCTCGCCGACCGACCTGTCGAAGCTCTGGCCGTCAAAGTCATCCGCTCATACCTGTGTGGAGTATAGCGCCGTAGGATTATGATGGAATTTTTGGAAAAGAATGCATGCGATAAGCGCTTAGTTATAAATACTCAGTTTTCAAGATATTTTAATGTGTACTACTGCTTAGCATTGTCAATAAATGAGATTATAGATTTTATTGGATACGAAGAAAAAAAAAATTCAATTTCCCACCCCAACTCTGCAATCACCGCTTTGCTAAAGTTATACTGCACTTTCGGCGTCATACAATTTCATCGATTTTGATTTGTCAATGATACACAATTTTTCAAACAAAAATTAACGATTGAAAAAAGTAACGGGTGCTCGTACACCTTCTGTATAATGATGGAACTCTCATCGTTACTGTTGTGATGGCATTAACGTCACATCGCTTGGCGTAACATTGTAGAAAAAAAGAGTCAGGTAGTGGCTAATTACAGGCTTCTGGGCTATTCGGGGGCCACGATCCTGCGGAAGCCGACATCGACTTCTTATTGTAATTTTATGCAAAATGGAACACTCGCATTATCAACATCTAAAGCAGATAAAAGAACGACTTTCTTTTAATTTTTTTTAGACGGGATTTTTGAGACGGGATTTGTCGCTGAAAAATGTTAATTTTACACTAAAACAAATGATATTCCTGGGAAAAGAGATCAATAATTGTTAAAAAAATCATCTTGAAAGAAAATTTATTTTCTTCTAATGAGAGCAATTCCCTGGTTAATAGAATATTTATGCATTTTACCAAGGGCTTTGAAAAAAGAATGCTTTGTCACAAATAAACGTAGTTAATCAGTGTAATGGTAATGAAATGGAGATGACGAGTAGATGCGGTTAATTTAATGTTGTAATTTAACAATTACTTGAGTGATTAGCAGTTGCATGTCACGAAAGGGTGCTGGGAATATACTGCAAAGAAATTTAGTTAAGAATTCAACCGAATAATCCATTTCATTTTATTACATAGATATACAAATTAATATTTCAATGACGATTGTTCATTAATTTTATCGAATCGCAGCGCGAAAATAACTTGAAATTAATTTCAAGTTGAGTGTAGAAATAAATGGATAAATTGTAAAAGGTAGAGCTTTTGCAAAATGAAAACGCCGTTTGAACGTAAAAATTCCTTTCACATAAAAAGTTGAAAGCAAAAAGTGTACGATCATTCACCATGTGTAGTAAACATTTTTAAATTTATATTATAAATAACATTTTCTAATCTTCACAAGCAGCTTATTGAAACTCTCAAACATAGTATTGACAAGATGATGATTTTTATGATTGACATTAGCCGGATGTTTAAAGAAAATAAAATTTGTTTGCTGGTGAACAACTAATGTAGATGTATACACATATTCACTTGTGCATAGATATTTGTGAATTAAAACGACATTGGAAAGCAATCGAGAAAAATGCTTGAAATATTCGAGATATATCTGTGTTTGCAAGAAAAGAAGTTAAAAAATGGAGCGAATGTGTGAACTTTCTCAAAGTCTACCCTTACATATTTCCGAATGTTACGCGAATAACTTTATGGCGCGTAGAACTTTAGATCATCCGAGCGGTGGATGATCTAAGGCTAAACGACTTTTGATATGCCAAAGGGTCGCAGCATGAAAATTCGACGACGATCGAGAGAAAAAGAGAAGAGCAAAAATGTTCTGAGTTGGTACCCTTTGGACGTTGTCGGGATTGTATGGTATTTTTTAATAAAGTTCGTATTGGAACCTCGTCAATATTGGGACGATAAGAACATCTTCGTGGATTATTGGAAAAAAGAAGAGGGATTCCCTATTACAAGAGAATCGAATGAGAGGATAAAAATTTTGTCTTATTTTTAATATATTTTTTGTTTCGTGATATTTTCTTCACCCCAGCCGCGCACGTGTGTCTTTACCGAAATTTCACGTACGAAACACTACGATATTGATACGACGTGAATTTTTCAGTAATCGTTTAATATCAAGAACGCGTTTGCCTCTCTTTTATCAATAATTTTTTAATAATATTTGCGACGGAATTTTCGTTTATGTCAAATTGATAAATCAGTAAATTTTGTATGTTTATAATTTTATGATATATTAATGCTTTAAATTTCGGAAAATTAAGTAAGAAATGTAAAGATGAATGCACCAAAGCTAATTAGTACACGCACCGTTAACTGCAGTACTACACGAGTAATTACAGCGAACATTCAAATTCTAATTATCATTCCAAATTATACCTGTTGGTATAGTTCATGACCGATGCGAGCAATTTTCTGCTTGAATGATTCGTATACGTATTACTGAATCAGATTGTTGGTGGCAAATAATGCAAGATCGAAATTTAATAGGTAACCTAAGTCTGCAAGATCATCGTTATTGGTCGTTGAATCGAACTGATTTGTTGATAATAAAAAAATTTTTTTGTTCGAAATCAATTTATTAAAATAATTATGTTTCTCTATCTAAACCAGAGAAAATAATATAGTGATTCAGCTATAATAAAAAAAAAATAAATAAAGCATACAAATAATTCTGACGTTGTCTCGCAGTTATCGGCATGGCAACAGTCACATTTTCAATCGTATCGATTTCAGCGTGAAGCTTTATTAACTTCGCTCCAGCTCGTGCTCTAAATATACAGCGTGTCAAAATCAAATATTGATCACAGCCGCTTGCATACATTAAATTTCAAGTGTCTCTCGAAGGCGAGAGAAGACGAGAAGACAATACGACATCTGCCAAAGACAAGCAGGTAAAGAGGATGTTGGCAAAGTTTCGTCCCTAAGTGCCTATGGAGTATACTATGTCTCCGTGGTAAATAAGAACTCTCAATTAATCGAAAGAGGCGAGTAGATGGATAGAGAGGGGGTGGAGGGAAGTGGAGAGAGAGAGAGAAAGAGAGGGAGGTATATAAGGAACTGTATAAAGTTTCGCGACGTCGAGGGCAGAGGTCATAATCCTTTAGGGCGTCATCTTGACTTTAAGCTCGCGTTGATGCTTCTTCAGCAAAGCGGCATGCAAGTTTTGATTTACCTTCGTTGCGCTGGCGAATGTACGAGATGAAAATGCCGCCCGCCATCGTACCTCTACATCTCTCTAATTACACGAATGCGCAATAAGATCCTCGTGCCTGCGAGCTGCCGCTGCTACTGCCTCAAAGTCATACCTCTGAAGATGTTGTAGCTCCCCTCGGGAGTTAATTAACGTGTTAGTGCGAGCGCGCCCGCGAGCTCGATGATAAAACCGCGGCAAATATAATTGAAAGGGTACTGCTGCCTGCTGCCAAGCTGCGTCAAAAGACGCGTAACCAAGGAAGTAATGAGGATACGCTGGAGATACTGGAAGGATCGTATTTTCTTAACCTAGTTTCGCGGAGAGAAAAGGTCTAAAAAAGGCTTGTTGGTTTGCTCGATGTTAGCGAACAAACTGTGAAAGCTCACAGGTGAAATTTACCGAATGTTTTGGACTTGACAGATATCCATTCCAAATCGTACGTAACCGTTTTATATTTCAAATTAAGTTTAAAAAGAAAAAAACGCGCACAGTGTTGTGCAAATGCTTATAAAAGAAAGTAATTCAATGGACACGTCTGAAACGCTAATAGAAAATATCAGAGTGCGGAAAATGAGAATTCTGCGATGGATTCGTCGTCAGTGCTAGTGACTTAAATTAGCTTTGATGTAAATTTATCGACTCGTCAGAGATGTGTTTATTAAAGGATTCGAAATCTATGGAAGTACGCGTAAAAGTTGATCGACTGATGTACGTTTTTCTCTCGACAACTGTAACGAAAACGATTTCACTTTTTCCGCAGCCAAAGTGAAAATAAAACGTATTTTTGATGTGAACAGTTGCCAGGCAAAAAACAAAATGGACAAAAATGAGAAGCGGCACGAGAGTAAAAATTTCATGAACTTGTACTTTGAAAGCCATAAATATGCACTTTGCACGGTGTGGCTGGCTCACGTACACGCGCGGAAACTTGCACCGCTGGCGAAATTCGCGCGCTATAATACAAAAGAGAAGGAGAGAGAAGCCTCTGCAAAATGATACATTACCTAAATTGTCCGCAAGAGCAGAGCCAGCGACGAGGCTCAGTAGTAGTAGCATTAACAGCAGAAACGGTATCGCCGGCGACATTGCTGCGGTACGATGTTTTTTTTTTCTTTTTATCACTCGCAACGCAATCCAGCTCGCGGATCAACCACTGGAATCATTCATAACTGCACAAACATACGCATTACCACTAGCGCGTGAAAGCACAATTGGTCTTCGACGCGAGAGATTCTCTCGATTGGTTTTTTCTTTTTTTTATGTTTACATCCGTGATAGCTTCTTGTATTCTTATCGAATACACACACGAATGTTAATCTGACAATTGCGAATTCGCACTGCGGCTTGGACCCGCGACACTCGCGCTGCGAATGCAACGATAACAACACACGAGAAGAGAGACAGAGAGGATAAGAGTGAGAGAGAGAGAGAGAGGGAAAGCTGCAGACGTACGAGAATGAATCACCCCGTGCTTGACGTTGCGGCGGTCGGCGCGCGACTGACTGCTCCTCCTCGCAATAGCGGCGCGCGACCCAGAGAGAGCCACCGCCGTCCCCGACTCCGTAGTCCGTGTAGCGCAGTATTCTTCAGCGTTATAGGACGTGACATCACCGGCCCTTTTTTTCTATTTCTCTATTTCTCTCTCGCTTCCAGAGCTTTGCTGCTGCGCTCGTGTGCGCAACAGCATATGCTGAGATTTTTTCTTTTTTTGGGATCCACGGAGATTTTTTAACAAAATTGCGGAACGGCTTTCTTTACACAATAGCCAACGAGATCATGCATTCGGAAATGTTATTAGTATTGTTCGCTGTGCTGACTGGTTTGCATTAAACAATGCACAGCGCGCTAATGAAAGCACGGCTATTTGAGAAACTCAAAATATTAAATTTGTAAATAAAAGCTACACATGTTTTACGTTGACTTTTCATTTGAAAACGGTTGATATAAAATTAATTCTACGCGCTTTTTTATTGTTAAGCCAATGCAATGTCAGTTTTTCGTTCTTCGGCTTTCGTTCGATGCGATAATGATAATTCTGCAATATCAATAACGTAATGGGATTGCAGAGATGGGCATTACTTTGTAGTCCATTTTATCAGCAGGGAAAAATAAAAAGCAAATATTATTGCTCTTCGTTGTTCGTTCAGCGAATCACAAAGAGCATAACAATTGATGAGGACCAAATCTGTGCCATCCGTTATTACCGTTCCATTCGAAAATTAAAAATTATATTCTTATTGCTGCTTATTAAGAGGCAAAAGCTATACTTGAAAATTTGTTTAATATAGTAATTGATTCATAATCTCTCGCAGGTGTACATTTTATAGAAAGCACTCCATAAACGTTATACAGCCGGGCAGCACAACTACCGAAAAAAAGGAGCATCCGCACGGTCAGACGTTCATACGAGAAGTTTCTCCCTCGCCAGTCGCGCGTCGTCTGGCACGCGCGAAACACGTGTTAAACTAGCGGCACTGTGGCGGCGGCACAGTCTCGATAAGCATCATGCTACTGCATAATATAAAAGGCGGCACTATTGTGTGTATAAACAGCGAGTAAATCTTGCGTCGTGCGAGCTGAGAAAAAGCTTTTTATTAGCCTTGCACATACCGGAGACGCTGTTATACTGTCGACATGTTAGCACGTGCTAATTAATTCATTGCTTGAAAATATCACGGCGCTTCCGTTACCACAACCGAATCCTTTTTTTCTACACGGTGTTAAGCGCCATTGATGACTATGCATCTGTTTGTAATTTTCATCCTTCAGTCTGTCTTACTTTTCTGTCCATTTTAACATTGACTGACTTTTTTATGATATCCCTCAAGAAGTTGCTCTCCCAGAGTTTCCGGAACAATTAAAAAGTTTTACGGTTTTTTTGGTTGAAAGTTGTTAGATCTACATGCAATATAAAAAGAAGAATGTGATCCAAGTTTTTGAAATTTCACAGTCATATTTCAATTATTAATTAACTTATGACTTAACAATGTCGTATTTGTTGATGTAAAAACACAAATCAATAAATTTTTCAAAATTTTTGATGATTAGTTGATCCATGATGTCACTTAAATATTTTGTAATTGTTTAGAAATTGGAAAAAATTCATTTGATACAAACAAGAATGAAAAATGTATATGTGTATTCAAAAAACTAATAATCACGATTCAAAAAGCGTTTGACAAAGTCACGATATATTCCAATTGATGTAATTAGTCTCCCTATATTCATTAAGTCAATACTGTAACGGCCGCCAGATGGTTGAAATAGTACGAGTAGGCAGCTACATCTGGCAAGAGTCGTGCGAGCCTTACGGTCAGCGTGTATCTGCCGATTTTATGTTATGACTTGACCGCCCGCGCTGTCATATGCTTACCACATGCAAGAATGTCTCAGGTAAATACTTTGAATGTTTGCTCAATTTAAAAAAGAGCCAGTGGAATTCGACATTTTTTAATGATATTATAGATATCTTTAGTGTTTTGTGCTTGACTTCTAACACTGTAGGAGTTAATATTTAAACTTTCTGAATGTACAGTGGATTTTTTGAAAACAGTGATTCATCATTTTAATACAGATACATAATACTGATTAAAATACAATATTGAGTTCCATCTTAATGAATTTCATGATTACACTTTATATTCATTGTATGAAAAATACTGGCTTTACAAAATAGAAAATTTGCGCTAAAAGTATGATTAAAAGAAATTTTCAATTTTCCCTTATTTCAAGAACTAGAACCTAGGGCTTTGGGAGCGAACCGTGCACGCTACCGAATATGAAAATATCAGGTTACTAATACAATGTATAACAGAATATCATTGAATGCAATGGAAAATATTGCAACTAATTAATTATATTGATTATTGCAATACGGTAATCCGATGCGCGCGCAATAACAGCGTTTCACTTAGTCATAAAGAAAGTACGAGTAAGAATGTACTTTGGATATAAAATGCGTATATTCCATTATATCTTAAAATAAATTAGCATTATGCTTGAACGTTAAAAACTATAAAATACTTTTCATTGTAATGCTTCTCAAACATATCGCAAAAGGCATCGAAAATATATGATATACACGGTAAAACGCAAACTGCAAAAATGAAATAAATAATTTAAAATCAATGCAAAAAATCTCCAGGCTAGACAGTAGGTATAAAAATAATAAAAGAAAGAGCAAAACATAGTATAATCCGGCGTATTCCAAAACAGCAGCCGGCAACGGTGGCGTCGACGCATGCAGACACACTGCATTCGATAAACATCAAAAGCCCTGATCCTCAAGTCTCGCTACATTGTCGGACGACGACGCGCCGCGTTTCCAAAATTACTCACACGACCACGTGCATACGACTGGTTTCTAAACATAGAATCATATATAAGGGGCGAGTCTCGTCGTACGTATGTAATTCTTTCTCTCTCTCTCTCTCTCTCTCTCTCTCTCTCTCTCTCTCTCTCTCTCTCTCTCTCTCTCTCTCTCTCTCTCTCTCTTTCTCTCTCTTCGACATACGCAAGAATCCTGACGCGGAATGAGATAAATGCACCGCACGCACGCGTTTGTTTGCCGCGGAAAAGAAGTAAAGTGATCGTCAAGCGTCGGTGGTTTTTATTGCACGTCGAGAGCCCGGGTGAGGAGTTATATCGCGGTTTGGGAATGTCGGATAATTTTGAAAGTTTACAGAGTTTTCTTCTTATTGTTGCTGTTGTTGTTGTTGTTGTTGTTGTTGTTGTTGTTGTTGTTGTTGTTGTTGTTGTTGTTGATTAAAACGTAGAAGTGAGGATAAAGGATAAAATTTAATCAATAGTTTCTCTAGAACAAAAATCTCAAATTTGCTACATTCTTAAACATTCTGAAATTGTTGAAAAACATTTTTTTCGATTTTACAAAGAAAAATTCTCAATTTGTTGTGAACGTACTATACATATTCAAATACTGTTTGTATTAACAAGTATGCATAATTGAATTCACAGTTTACTCATATACATTCCTTCGTGAAAAATGCTTTAAAAATAAATTCTTACGCGTGCTTGAATATAAAATTGCTTGATCTTTCGACATTATAACAAAAGAAAAATTGATCTGAAACTCTATCAACGTCAAAGTACAAATTTAACGAAAAACTGAAGCCACATAATAAAATAAATGTCTCTACGACTTTGCATGATGATCGAAGCATACGACTGACGCATACGCCTCTCAAAGGATATTAAATAATATTTAAGCGCGCATGTCTTCCATAAAGACATGCATCTTAGCTTGAAATTTTGTCTTGCGAGTAACAAGATAAAAGCTAGCTTTTTCCGTCTCTTCCTGTTGGCAAATGGGACGCTCGCTTGGTCGCTGCTTGTGTTTTGTGTTTGCTCGGTAGTGTGCACATTCGTATTTATTTTTGCGCGCAGGAAAATAATAGAATTGAAACGAAACGAGAAAACTCGTCCCTGTTAGTAATATATACGACAAAAATACTAAGAAATCCTATCGCATAACGGCGCTAACCTTCCGACTATATGACTTTTATATGAATTCAATCCCAAGAGTTGCATCCTTTATAAGTTTTCGGTTCTTATAAAGCTCTACTGTACATGAATTTTCGCTTAGCAGGAAAGATGACTAGTGAATACTGCATAGCCTCAGATATAACGAATGATTTTCCGGTGCATTCACAAGTTTAAGGGAATAGTATAGTTCATGCAAGTTATAAAAATCCACTTGTAAATATAATCGTAGAAGAGAAGCTGTTTATATTTCTGTTCTGATTTCACTGTTTTCGCCTTGGTCAAGTTAAACTGCGTAAGCAGCTGCTGGGCTGTACAGTGCAGAAAATACTCTAACAGGAAATGAGAGTGTAATTGGCCGTAACATGGTCTGTTATATACATCGGTAAATAACAGAAAACAATATTGTAACGCACTGATATGGAGACCACTTCCACTTACAATTACCCACAAGCTGACTTGCGGCTTTGCAAAGTAAACTTGCATCCGAACAATATATAATTCAGTTTTTAAGTCTAATGTTTTAATATTTCAGTAATTTCGTTGTACTTAAATCAATAACCATGAGCTGAATAATAGAAGAAAAAATTACAGAACTTTTTGTGAAAACAATGGTGAATATAAAACCGAAATGCTTGTCAAACGTACGAGTATGCAACGCATCTATACATCGAAGAACGCGCAGACCTCATTTTTCGAGGTAATATCGAGCGGAATCGAGCACTTAACGCTCATAGCATCCAAGCCAAAGCTAAAAGCAATTGATTGCACGTCGACGAAAATTATATCTGACCCATAAGCAAACAAAATAAGCACTGTCGCAGTCGCTAATAGCCGCAGAAATTACAACGAAACACCAGCGCTCGGAAAGAGAGAGAGAGAGAGAGAGAGAGAGAGAGAGAACAATTGAGCAGGAAGATTGCCGAGCAGTATAACTGCGATTTCCTTAGCAGCACTCACATTGCCCGGCATCATATCCGCCGCTCAATTAAGAGTTGCAGGAGCGCTGTATCTCACGCTCACGAGAGAGGCATGGAATTAACTTTCTTATCTCGCCACGTCCATCGGCGAGCGTGGGCGCGAGACGCTTTCACGATTTCGAACCGTGAAACTGCAGATAAAGTGATTGATTAATAACTGTTTTATGAATTAATCGCCGCGCTTGCTGTATATGCATCAGGTTAGTAATAGGCGTTACAGTACTTCGTCACGTGTGCGTAACTGTTTGTTCCAAATTTTTTCAGTACTAATACCGCCAAGCTTCTATTTCATATACTTACATTCTAAAAGTTATTTTGTCAGTCTTTTGGCGCAATTGACGTGCATCATACATGCTATATTATTCAGCTCGATTCTATATCGTATAAATGCGAATTTAGCCAATTTAAGTAGAATTTTATACTGAATATCGTGTGCTAACATATTAGCAAGATGATTAGCAATAAATCGAAAACTCCAATGCATTCAAAGAAAGTAATATTGAACAATTATTAATTTGCCTTCCTCATTTGTATAAAAGCTGTAATTCACGAAAAAACTGTTTGAGTTACTTATATACAAGATACAATGTCTTAATAAATTTACCTGGACTTTGCAGGACAACCTACGCAACTTCCCCTAGTGGAAGAAGGAGAAGAAGAACATAAAACTGTAATTTTACGTAGCTACTCAACGTAGGAAGAAAGTATCTACTGCACGCAATGATATAATCCAAGAGAGAGAAAAAGAGAAAGATCAAGTTAGTGTCGTGAAATCCGAGTTAACAACTATTTTAAGACGACTATAAGTGATTCAGTATATATGTATATAAAACAGGGCCATGTGCGCGTCGGAATTAAACTTTATTTATCCAGCCCTTTTCGCCCTTTTTCGCCGACGCGTGCACTCCGAGAAGTTACGCGCACGCGCGTGCTCATGAATGTTCAAGTCGACGACAGACAAAGAGACGATATTTACACAAGGAATGACGAATCTTGAAAGTTTTCGCGAGAACAAATAGCCAAGAAAGTGTCGAGTTGCAATGTATGCAGGTGAGAGAGTCTATGAAAGTACAGTTTTATCTTTTTTTCTTAACTTCTGTTACGCTGTCTCTTTCTCTCTGTCTCTCTCTCTCTCTCTCTTTTTCTCTGCGTTCAAGTTTATATTTCTTTTAGTGGGACTTTGAGTTGTTGTGAAGTGACGTATTTTTCAAGTTTTTCGAGTTACTTATAGACAATAGAATACTTTTCGCTTATTAAAAAACTTTTCGATTGACATTTCCCTTTCAAAAACTGTTTACTCGGTGTACCCAATAAAAAGGAGTAATTTCGTTATGATCTCTTTTGTTTCTAACAAAGCAAGCAGCAAACCTTTTTTGCACGAGTAACTTTAATGTAAAAGTTATCAGATTACTTTCAGCGTTTCCCAAATTTCATTCTTGCTGTTCTTTTTTTGTTGCTGTGAAATTGCACTGCCAACAGATAACGTCTGTTTTGTAATCAATTCGGCAAACTAATTCCAAACATATCTCACTTGCGTGTTTTTAACTACTTTTAAAGTCAATGTTCGCAAGAGATATATTCGCACGTTTCGCAAACAACACCATTTTTTATCTTTCTCTTTCTCTCAATGTATCGAATTTTGTCTAAAAATCGCAAGTATCACAGCTATGAAAGTAGACGAGATAAAAGTGAAATAATTGGAGTAAAATTCTCTCTTTGTCTTTTGCCAAGACGCATATTAAAATTACTATAAAGCACGGCTGGTAAATTTTTTCAAAAGCATTCTTTTCGCTTAGATCTTCCCGTTACGCCTCTCTCTCTCTCTCTCTCTCTCTCTCTCTCTCTCTCTCTCTCTCTCTCTCTCTCTCGTGTTTTATTGCACATTTGTATTCCTTTTTTATCTAAGAGGTTCCAATCTTCGTTCTTCTCACGTGATAAAAAAAGTTTTTCAGCGGCAACATTTTTGCCGCTGAGAAAAAGTTGCTTTCATTACTACAAGCTAGCTACTTGTTTAAGATGATTTACCGCTCTTCTTTATCTTATTAAACAATTCATTTCAACTGCTTTGTTTGCGTTTAATTAAATGTCTTCTATTCTATCTCTTATGTACGAACACGCGAATTATAAGGAAACAACTGAGAATATCTAGTTATTTTTTATACTGGGGAGCTGGAAAAATTATTGCAGATATTGGCAATTAACGCCAAATATTTCAATTATACATTTGAATGAAGGCAACTTAATTAAATTTGTTCGGCTTGGACAAATCTAATTGTCATATCGAAAGAATATTTATTCCGGAATTTGAGAAAAGTGTGAGTATTATAAATTGCAGCAAAATTCAATAATTAGCTATGACTTATTTGAGTCTAGATCGTGTCGCGCAACTGTAAAATGTATAAATATATCGAATATAATTTTGACGTGCGAGAGTAGACTTGCAGTCGCCACAATTTATAGAGCGTGAGCGTCGTCGCCGCTGCATGCGCGCATGCATTGTTGAATAATGCGGCTTACGTTCGCCACTGACTTCGAGCGAGACAGAGTCAGTATGGTGGAAAGGCAGGCGGTTAAGCTCAACACGAAGTTTGGCTTGACAACTTCGGCAGGGATTTGTTATGTAGTGGCTGCACTGCAAATTTAACCGTAAGTACTTCACTCCCCCTTCCTCTCTATCTGAGTGCAAATAAGTAGAAGCTGGAATTAACTTCTGGCATGAGAACGGAAAAATACAAAAAGTGAAATCTATCACTTCAAGTGGAAAAATATTTTGTATGTATACTTATTTGAAGGATTGCAAACTAGGTTTCAAATATAAGCGAAATTCATGTTGAATGGTACCTGTGTAAGATGAAAATCATCGCTTTTAAAATTCTGTTCATACGTACTGATTTGTTTTGATTGAAGCTGATTATGGTAAGTTAAGCTTAATAATTTTGAATTTTTATAATTTTGAATCACAACTCAGTAGTTTTATAATTCTTCAGACATAAAGTTATTAACGTACTATCAGTAATGTTATCAAAAAGTGACTTAAATATATCTACCACTTTAGCAAAAAAAATTATATACATAATATCAAACATTTCTATGAACAAAAACTTGTTGTAGTGATAAAACAAAGTTACACATTTAAATGAAAGTTCAGAAATCTTATATTCATTAATTTAAAATTCATATGTAGATGCCACATACGTTTACAGCAACTCATAAAGAGGATTCGCGGAAGATAGATAGAAGTAGAGAGAGAGAGAGAGAGAGAGAGAGAGAGAGAGCGAGAGAGAGAGAGAGAGAGAGGGAGAGAGAGGGAGGGAGAGAGAGAACTGCTATCGCTGCCTACTCGTAAAATCGTGAACTTTGCGCATTGAATTCGTGAAAGCAGGTAAGATAGCTGTCGAAAATCCTCTTGAAATGCTTGGGAGGTATTAATGAAGGCAATTTTACGGTGAAAGCTCGTCTCGCTCTAAGCACTTTCTATCTCTGTAGCTATGTGCTTACACTTTGAGCTAGCAATGTGAAATGAGACGAGAACATTTTTAAGAATTCATTGTATTTTGTAAGAGATTTTAGATTTATAGTATGGAATGATTGCCGAACATTAGAGAAATAACAAACTATGCATTTTCACAACTGTTTAGCTTTGATTATAAGTGATTGTAAATACGAAAAGAAGACGATAGTTTTAAAAAAATATTGTTAAGTTTTAGTTTTCTTCGCACATATTAAAGTCGGCGTACATTCAAAAAATCTAAGAAATGAATAGAACAAAGAAACAGATATAGATTTCAAAATATTTCCCAGAGAAACAAACAACTACGTACATTATTCAACTCAATGTACTCTTTAATTAATTGTCAAATAAAAATCTCTCAAATCCTAAACTCGAGCGGTGTGCAAGCAAATACAAATAAACAAATTTAGTCCTTGCAGCTAAGGCTCGAGTATGAGAAAAGAAAAAGAAGAAACAGAAGAAGATTGGTAACAACTTGAGATAACAATACATCCACAAATCTCAGCTGTAAATAAAATAGCAAACAGCAGCGTAATGACCACTCGAAAGTTTTCCTTTCCGACGTTAACAGGAGAGAGAAGAGAAGAGACGGGGCTTTTCGTCGGGGATGTTAACGAATCACCCTCGAGAGTTCAGCGACGCGCACACGCATCCGTTTTACTATATGTACATACATATACGGCTGCTAAGTGGCCTTTACAGCTACGTACTCGGCAAAGCTCCGGGCGTTGCAAAGTAAAAATACACGATGAGCGCACCTCTATCTCTCTCTCTCTCTCTCTCTCTCTCTCTCTCTCTCTCTCTCTCTCTCTCTCTCTCTCTCTCTCTCTCTCTCTCTCATACACACACTCGCGTTGGGAAGGCGAAAAGTCGATGAACATCGTATAGTCTGCTTACATGAGCTTATGTACGCTCGAGCTTGAAAGTATATTGATGTGCGCGCATTTGCGCAATATATACGTTAGATGTAGACGTTGTGTTGTTACAATTATTCTATTGTCATTTTTGTGGTTGTAGTTGGATTTTCATTTTATTTTTATATTTAGTTAGATTTTATATATTGTAAAAGTGACAAAACCGAAATTCTGATCCAATGCATATTATTGGTCTTTCAATTTCTTATGTTTTTCCAATAGTAACGAAAGCATTCATCTGACGTCACGAGCGAATATTCACATACAGTAAAGGTTTTCTTAAATTTCGTTTCCCTTGAAGGATTGTTTGGTAAGTAAGCGACGCACATCTGATATATTACAATGTGATACGTTTCTTATAATTTTGTATAATGGGTTTCGCGACATAAACTTTATGCAGCTTGACGCTGTTATAGAGTATAAACACTCATGCTACATATTTCATACGTTATGCGACTACTAGTTGACATGGCTTCATCATGGCAACACGCAACTCAAACTTTCATCACTGGGTATTCGGCAAGAAAGTGCAGATTTGATGATATATGTATATATCAATGGATCTAACATTAGAAACATTCGTAGAGAAACGTGAAATAGAATGAATGAAATAGTTTTCTTTTACAGTATTTGGCTATTACGTAAGTAGTATTTCTTTTGAAAAAAGCAAAGCTTTACAAAGTTTGGGTCGCCTACGAAACCATTGTTAAACATTCCACTTGCGTCGACTAACCAATCAGCAGCTTTTTCAGCTGGAAATACTAGCGCAAGAAATAGAAACTCGAATTGGTAATCAAAGGGCGAAATTTCACGCGAATACAAAGTACATCGAATTCCAGACAAGTTTGAAATACCATTAGAACATTGATCTTTGCGAGTTATTTCGATGCTTTTTCTTTTGATAGGTAAAATATATGAATAGATTGTTTGCTATTTTTCAAAGAGTTGATTAGTTGAGCTACTCGTACCTCATTGACGATACTGTTCAGCTCATGAATTTTGCTCAAAATTGTCCAGTACTCTTCTTCTGTTTAGAAATAAAAGTTTCTCGGAGAATTTATCCGAAAAGAAAGCCACTGTCCGAATGGAAACAATATCCAAGTACCAGAGGTTCTAGTATCCCTCTATCACTATGCCAACTTATATATTCTGTTTAACGACACTGTAAAGTATTTCGCCACAAAAATAGTTTAGCTTGATCGAATCAAAATGTAAATAATCCGTTTGCTTGTACGAATGGCCACCACTCTCTTTACGTCCGAAAACTTAACGAGCGCGCGTTACATTTCCATTTTCAACGTAGGCGGTTTAACTACGCCAAGTACGAGCAGCTACGCATTGAATGATGCAAACTGCTCTCTGGTTTACGCTTTTTTGAATTCACTTATCCCCTCGTTCAACATGCATCTCTCTCTCTCTCTCTCTCTCTCTCTCTCTCTCTCTCTCTCTCTCTCTCTCTATCTCTATCTCTCTCATCCATTTGCAGCTGAATTATAGACGAAGAATGGCGCGCTTTCGTCGAAGTCGAAGCTGACTGCGCCACAGAAAGAAGCATTTTTGATTTGAAACATGAAAATGGAGTGTTTGTGTGATTCAAACTGACTTGAATAAACACATTTCTTCTCAGCTTTTTTTCCAGAAAAAATTCAATGTTTTGTTAAGTGAGACGCTAAATAAACTATTCTGGCGGGACGAAAACTAGAATCAAAGAAAATTATATCGTACTATCGAAAGATTACTCAAATTTATTCAATTTTTCTTAAACTAAGGAGAAGTCTTTTTATTTACAAAAAGATGCATCGAAATTGAACGACGTTTCTTTTTCACCGGGTTTCTAGATACATTTTCGCTGAGTTCGATCTTTTATCTACAGCACATGTGTAGAACAGCATCATGAATTAAAACGCATCGAATGAAATTCAACTGTCAATGATTTGCAACCAAAACGTATTTCATTCCTAATCGAAATATCCATTCAACTGGATCACAAGCGTCCGCACGCATGTCACGGTCATTCGAGTTGGCGAGGAATAGACGCTGATATCACCGATGATTGTGCGCCACCCTTTGCCGTGACAATCCTCTCGCGTTGGATTTACGGCTTTGCTCTCTGCAGAGTATGAAAGCGAGAGGACATGCAGCGCCGCGCAGGCTACCTTCATTTACGACTACCTCTCGAGATGATTCAGAATCGAGTGGAAACTGTGCTTGCATAGCTGATCATCGGTTTACGTCTTTCCATCAAATGAACTCATTACCTTTGAGGCTTCCTGTTAAGGTCTGCGCCTAGTTATTACACACAATTAGTCATTTTTGTTCAACAAATTCTAAAAGATCTTACTTCTGAACAATTTATAAACATGCTAGCTGAGCCAATCAAAAAGTAGTAGTAATTCCCGTCATGTATACTGATACCCCGGAAACCTCAATGTTTACAAATCAGTGTTTATTGCAATATAAGCAGTTGTAATCATGGTTGTTGTCTTTCTTGTGCGTTTTTTCTTATCTTTACTTATTTACACAACTGATAAAAAATCATAATGGTTATGATAAACAAACTCTAAATTTTTTGTTTGAAATCTTATTTGACACAATTGTAATATTTCAATGTACATCAACAATCCGTTTTTTCATTTATCATTGATTAATGCTATGACAGAAACGTGACACATAAAATCAATAATTTATGGGTTTCAAAGTATGTTCAAAGATGTATGTTTTATCACTAAATAAGCAAAACCTCGCGAAATAACTGATTATAGGATTTACTTGCGAGTAGGTACACACATAGTACCCAAAAGAATTGATAAAGGAACAGAATACTTGAAGTATTCATAACGTTACGAATTTTTGAGACGAGAGGACAGCTCAAAATAAGTTAAACGAAATGTACAAATACTTTTTTTTGCAAAAATAATCACGATTTGACGATACTGTAGAAGTTTTGGTTAAACTATATTTAAACATTCAATGTTTCGTCGGCAGCTATCGAGAAAACCTTACTGAAAATTCTAGATGTCGAAAATTGTTAAAATTTAAAGAAAACAGATGGTAGAATAATAACATTGAAAAAAAAGATATTGAAAACTAATCGTGCTGTAACAAAAATTCTCTTGTGAGTTTTTTCACATAAAATGTACAACGGATGCCGCGTCTTATTACGATGATGATAATTAATTTCATATAAATCAACTCACAAAAATTAATTGATATTTAAAACTGTTATAGATAGAATGAAAAATTGATGAATGAATTATGTTACGATTGGGTTCCAATTAGAGGTCTTCTCATGAAATAATAGAAACAAAAAATCTTAACGGTAAGTGTCGAAAACATAATTAGCTTTATTTTGTCCCGCAAAGGAAGCGGAAGTTACTCGTAAATCTTTGTTTGGCACGCGCCTGCTTCGAAAATATTTTCTCAATGTGAGTTATCGCTCCCCAAGGGGGATTTTTGGATTTTTGGAGGGAAAGATTCTTGCTTTTGGAGTGAAGATTCTTCTCTTCGTATCTAAATTATCCGTTATCTAACAAGACTTTCGGTAATTGAGATTTACGACTTTATGTGAAGGACGTACTAAATTGAATAGCATTACAAGAATATTCCATTCGATCCTAAATAGTAACAGTATTGTCAACATAAAATTCGTGAAAATTTGAATATTCTTGATTTTCCTGATGAAGGTCATAATTGCAGTAACAGCAGAATTCATTTTCTTACTTCATGATGTAGGTAATACGACCGAGATTTTCTTTTGTCTCGTCTATGCAATATCTGGTAATATTTGTAACATAGATATTAAGTCTTGGCCACCAGTAAACCAGATATTAAATTAGAAGTTACTCGTATGTAAGTTTTTCGTATTTAATTGGCCGTAATATAATGTTTGATTTAAACAATTCAAATACTAAAATAAACTAACTATATTTCTTATTTCGCCTTCGAATACTGATCGAAATAATTTCAATATCTGATTTGGTAATACAATCAGCTTAATCAGAAAAATCCGCAACTGTTATATCAGCAGTCTGGTGCGGCTTTCCCGCCCTTTTCTCGTCCATTACAGTTTGAAGAAAGAAAAAAAAAGAAAGCTGCCGTGCCAAATGGAAAGCGGGCGTCTCTTAAACTAAGTGGCGAACTTTTATCTGAAACGCTTTCTGATTATGCGGTAGAAAAGCGCAAAAGTTATCTTGAGCCGAGGTAGCCCACGTGAATGGAGCCACTTTCTGTAATTACAAGCGCTTCCCGCTTACACTTTTCCTCTCTCCGTTTCCTTTTGTACATACAACGGATTTTGTACAAAGAGAATTTTCTTTATCTCCTCCATATTGGTAAAACAAAAAGGAGATCTTTACTGCGTATAAGACGAATCCCGCTCCATAGCCGTAGATGTGAAATTTGCCTGTGATTCAGTGGAAAGTTTAACGCCGCGTGGCCTCCACGATGAAACTATAACGCGACCTATACGGAAGATTAATTACAGGCCATTTGCGGTGTAAGACTCTTACGCGCAAGAGAGACCGACGTAATGTATTTCCAGCGTTCATCTAGCAGAGGCATATACACTACGTCCGACGCATAATAAAATTTACCCCCGCAAGCTCGCGATCTCTGTCACCTATATCTCCATTTGCCGACAACGGGAAACCCCGTCAGAATATCAAAAGGATATCGCAGAGCATAACCACTTGTTCGACAAGGCCAGCTTCACTGTAAGGCTCCACACAATCTGTCAATTGTTTCACCACGTATATTATCAGAATGTCAATCTTTTATATCGCTGCAAGATTTTATTTTTAATATATTTCCCATATTCCGATTTTTCTTTCAGTGTATTTCCATACTTACCGCGGAATATTATGCGTCAATCGATTGAAAACTTTCGTATTAATTCTTTTCTCCTAGATTTATAAATAATGCACATTATACTTACGCACTATCGGTGTATAACCAATAATGCATTTTAATGGAAGTATCGGTCCCAAAGGTTATCAATTTTGTTTAATATAGTTGCATTACAAATAATGTATAAAATAATCAAATAATATGCCCATCCATTTCTGGTAAGCATAAAAGGATAAAAAAATATATCTGTCACTCAAAGTTTAAACATTTGATGGTCAAGTTACGGCTATGCGAGTATAAGGGAGTAGTTGGCACAGAGTCCGTCTCGTCGACGTAGTCTATTTTCAGTCACACGATAATATTATCTCGGAATACACGCAGCGCACGCTCGCTCTCTCTCTTTCTCTCTCTCTCGTGCGCGCGCTCGCACTTAGCATAAAAGAAAAGCCTATTTCTAATTCTCTCTTTGGCATGGCATTCACAGCAAACACTTTCAATATACGTATATAATTCAGTACACATATATAACATCCACGTGGAACATTACAGACTTGGAGTGCAACAAAGGAACCGGGTCGACGTTGGGCGCCATTCAAAATTGAGTAAAATATCCACTGCACCGGTGAACTTGCCTTGCGATAAGAACACACAGTAGCCGTCCCCGGAGTCACCGGGAGGTAAACAAGCTACTACGTAACCCTATATCGAAGAGCTATGTGTACTATTTTTTAAATTGTTATTTATTTTTTCAATTAAGAAAAAATGATTATTATAACTTTCGGCTCTCCAACGTCAGAATTCAGTTGGAATCGTCAAGCAATCTTTAAAAAAGTCTGGAAAATCAATTCGCATAATATGAGAGGCGTTATTGGGCGGTAGAAAAATTGTGAGCAAGTTGAGGATGAGAGGTACGAAAAAGAAAAGAAATATTCGAAGCAAAGCAAAAAAAAGAAACATGGTTAAATATTCCAGGAACGTCCATGAAACTTTTGCTCTCAAACTCAGCGAGTAGGGCGCGAGACGTGATTTCACGGGACGCAGAAATTAGTCTCTCTTTCTCCGACGCGTGAGTACATGCGATTTCTCGCTGTGCGATGTTCGAAAACTGGTTGCATTAAAATAACAGTCGCGCAACATTTTTTTTCATCGCGATGCTGGAACTCTCAAGAGTTTTTTTATAACTTTTTTGCTCTCGGCTTGGTATACGGAGAGAGAGAGAAAAAAAAAAGAAAGAGAGAGAGAGAGAGAGAGAGAGCGAGTGGAAAAAATTATTCCATGATGCAGATTAATGGTGTACTTTGTGGAAAATTATATTTACATGAATCAGATATTGTGAAATTCGAAATTTAAAATAACACCGCAAATAGATCAACGGAACAAAATAATGTACAGAAGAAATTTTTTAGTATTTTGCTATATAATATAAAAATACAATAAAAAATTAAAGTATTATTTGAAATACGTGTAATTCAAAACTGACAATGCGTTCACATAAATATACACGGATATATCATCAAAATGCTAACGTAACCAATTTCATTATTTGACAGATATTCCATCCCGATTTTCATATGCTCGTAAAGTTAAACTTTAAAATGAATACACATATGCATGTAATGAATTTCGCGACATGTATCTGTGTGTGTGTGTGTGTGTGTGTATATACATGAATGCACTCATGCACTCATGCATTCGTAATTCACTTAATGCTTTTACTTATAGCGTTACTTTCATATACTTGTTATTCCACTTCCTCGCACTTTCCATTTTCCGGGACAGTATTTTCTCTCCCTTTCTTGTGTGTATCTACTCTGATTATTGTTTATAATATTTTATGTCTTTACTTTTTTTCTCTTTGCTCATTCCAGTGCGTAATCTGACTTTGCAAATTTCAAAACCTAATTTTTAATGATTTCTCAGATACCCTACATATGACAGAGCCATTTAACCTTATTTTTATCGATGTTTTCTTTAATTTCTGGATAATCGTCAAAAGAAAAAATAAAAGTCTCGATTTGGTTCAGTTCATCTCAACTGCAACACACGTGTGCATGTGCACTTCGCAGTCGTTACCATCTTTCGCTATCGAGCCCTTCTCTTTCCCTTTTTCTCTATCTTCTTTTCTGTCTCTATTGTTGTACAGCAGGAAGCTTGACCGTAAGGCTCCAGACAATCTGTTCCAGTTGACCGACTTCTCTCGCACCCCACCGCCACACTATATAAACTCACGGCGAATCTCTTATGTTCCAGAAAATTGCGATCTACATTTTTTTACTCGTTGCAACCTTCTCTGCGATTCTTTTGTTGATGCTCCTGCTAACAAAAATAAAGAAAAAAATTTTTTCTTCTATATGTAATTTCATCAAGTGCGTTGATCTCGATGTACGTGTGGGTTTAGTTATTAAACTATCAATTTCATGGTGCCATCGATAAGTACACTTAGTTGGTAAAATTATGAACTGCGAATTTAATGACGATTGCAGTGTCGGTGGCATCAATGCAATTATTTTTAAAACAACAAGTAGAATTAATTTTGAATTTTACAATTATCATTAGATTGTATATTTTAAGGAATTATTAAAACCAATCTACCAATTATTTTCTTTTTTTAAATTATAAAAGAATTTTAATATCGTCATTATCATCATTTAATATCATCATTGCAGACATTAACAAATATTGTCAAAAAGCATTGGTTTACCGTACAGCTTATATTCAATACAATATTCAAACATCAAAGAACTTTCTATCTGTGTACTTCATAAAATTCAAATTGTAAGTCGTATTTCTTCAAAGCTTTACCTTCAGAGCTTGCATAACTTTTATCATAGAAAAAATGCAGCACAGGACGCTTGAGTTGGAGATAGAACAGATATTTTGATATATCGACGCTGGTAAAATTTTAATAAGTTGCATGATTAAAAATTGAATATTTTTTTAGTTCCTTGTGAAAAGTAGAATAGTTACTTGATGATGTTTAAAAGTCCATTGTTTTTGAAGCACTCAAATACGGTTAACTGCATATTTTTTTACTTGTCAGCTTGATGCAAACAAAACTTAACTCGATTGTGGATTTCAAATTAAAGCTGAAAACTTTTGAAAAACAAGTGATCAGTGAGATATACTCCATTCTAGCAGCATTGTATTGCAATCCGCTAAGGAGAAGAATGTCAGCAATGTATGTTATTAGTGGCGCGTGAAATGGAATTTCGTGACATTGGATGTAAACTCCAGGCGATACGGGTATTCATTGTTCGATATCGGAAGCAATATGTATTATGAATTAATATAATTTTGATAAAGACCTCTTGCATTTATTCGTATATAAAATGACACTACAACAATAAAGTTGCACATACTCCAGACCTTGTCGACTTACTCATCTATTGATGTTCAAGCTAGACTAGCTTTTCGCGTACAGCGATTGCGAAAGAGAAGAAAGAAAGCCTTTCACGCGTGTCGTTGGTGGCGCGTGAAATAGTCTTTCGGAATAAAGACAAGTAGAGTGTACCTTCCAGGATTTTATATTCTCTAATACACACGGAGGGCACGACGATGTTCAACGACCGTTTACATTCAAAGTTAAATATTAAGACGCAGAATAGTGAACGAATATTTTTTAATTTGTTAGAAAAGTTCGTTAATTTTAAAGCATTTCTAATGTTTTGATGACCAAGACGAAACTACAAGATGAAAATTATAACGTAAACGGCATTTTAATGTTTATTAGAAAGTTATTACACTCGTCAAACAAGTTTCTTTACAAACTCGATACTATTCAATTTATATTTGAATCAAAGTTACACTTTTCCAATAGTTTATAAAGTTTTTCTCACTATGCTGTTTGCGAAAATTCAAACTTTAGTCAATTTAAGTAATAACTACATCTCATGTAGAATTATAACGCATGGTGCAAATTCTGTAATCATAAAACTATAAAATTTAATTACTCAATCAAGATGTTTCATCGAGAAATATTACAAGATTCTGTTATTAAGCCAAAATTATCCGTCCATCCAATCAATCTTAAAGAGAACAACAGTTAATGGCGAAATACCATTTGTCACGTATTGGCAGAACATGCATTCGCGCATAAATTCTGATCCACGATTAGCAAGAAACGTGACCGTAAATATCTCGCGAACTCATTTTTCACAAGTGAGCTTGCAGAAGCTTACAACGATATTAACTCATTTTTTAAGAAGCACGTGCAGCCTTTCTCTTTCTCGCTCTTTCTCTCTTTCTCTCCCTCGCTCTCAATCAAAGTTCGCCTGTTTGTAGCACCTTCCTCGAAAAATCGACTGCTGGCACGATGAAGAGAGCCAGAGAAATAGAGAGCTCATTCCATTTGTCAGGGCTGCTTGACAGATTGCGCGCAAGAAAATGCACAATGTGCGATGCGCCAGAGAGCTCAACGGGTATTTACTTTTATGTTCACGGACATAAGGAGCTTGGCACGGGGAAATCGCGAGATTCGAGAACGTGCTTTGCTACTCTCATGCGTACGCTACCAAGATAGTTCACTTTTGGATCGGTAATCACATTGCATCAAATGCAGATCATTGAGATATATCTACGTAGTTATAAACGATCTTTTTAAATTATTTCGTTTTCTGTATATTCAAATGATTTCTATGTAGTCACACGTTAAACTCAGAAGATACATATATTAAAAACTTGTTGCAACGGTACATCTCACTTTAGTTCCATGAATTTACATAAATCGATCTCATGGATTTTTATTTGTATACATGTGGCAATAAATTAATGCTGGGACGTGAAATCTAATTACCGTGGCACCAAGCGCTGCGATTCGCTAGGGGAATCGGCGCTGCATAATGACGCGACGCGATTCTTTCTTTTATTTTTTTCCTTCATGCAAATTCAGCGACGGATATTTCTGATATTTTTTTCTTATTTTTAAAAGAAAAATGACATTTTTTCCAACCAAACGAAAGAAAAAAGTGCATCGTGGTTTTTCTGCATTTTTAGATGTTGAAAATGGACAAGTGTTATCGGTGGGATGGTATTCAAGAGGGAATACTGGTATAAACTATGGAATGTAGCTACGTCAAAGTAAAGTACCTTGGTAACCAATTGCATTCAGTTTCGTTGCTTTGTATATGTAAAGCGATTTTCTATAAGACGTGCAACAATGATCAACTCGAGTTTGTTCAAAATCCGCTACTACAGTAGCCATGAATAAACAAATGAAAACCAGCAACGAATGTTAATTTCAGTGAGACAGCTCGACTTTAGTGACCGCTGGAACACGCGCACAGCAAAGATCTCTCAAACTGGAAAATGAAAAGTACATAGAGGAGGAATATAACTGATTATAAACGTGATACAACATGCTGCGTCACCCTTGGATTTTCTTCGGACGCAGCGGCGTGCATAACCTTCTTCAATAAGAATCAAATAAACCGAGAGACGTTGAGTAGATTTCGTCCACTCATCTCTGTTTTTCTTTCTGCTACGTGCATTCATCCTCTTATAAATGCAGCGAAACTGCTATAAACCTCGATGACTTTTTTCTTTTCGATGTTGCTTATTTTTAATATACGGCTGCTCTGACGCAGGTCATATCCGATGTTCAAGTATTTTTTACGACTTGTGATATTGAACAATAGGTGTTTGACTTGCACTTAGAATGAGCAGCATCAGTATGACTACAAGAGCTCTTATTGTTCCAGTTGCAACATGAAATTTTAAATTGGGATCGTACTAGACGTAATTAAAACGAGTGCGATGAAATAAATAAACCTTGTGCCCCGCTAGTGCAAACGTAGTTAAATGAATTTCAGTTCGACAACGCTATGGGATTCCGTGAAAAACTTATTGCGCATTTTATGAAAAATGAATTAAAAGTTCGTGTATAAAAATTCAAATTTATGAGAAAAATAAATTCCTTGGAATTTGCTGTTCTTTCCCCTAGCTATGGCCTACTTACCAAGTGCAGCGCACATATGCGCCGTATTTTTCGCATCCACGAAGCGGATCAACATCCATATTTCCGAGATATTCGTGAAAGAATAATAATTTATGACCTTCTACTGTATGTTTGCTTATGTATCCTTCTTCTTCGATGTTCAAAGAAGATGAGGGCAATAAGGATTTGATTTTTTACCAATTTTACGATGCGCAAATAGTTGTTGTAATAAAAAAATCATTGTATGTTGATATACTTAGCACATCTACAAAGCAATCCTCGTCATTCTTGTCAAAATGTGAAACCTGAAAAATATGTGAACTCTGCGAGTTTTATGGCGTAAGCCGCAAGCACCGCGAGCATGATGCATGATAAATTCCCGCATAGCCAGAAGGGAATTTTTTAATCGTTAAACTTTGGAATTTTACTGTCTTTTTTTTCGAAAGTTACAAGATGATCTGAAATTCAAGCTGTGATATTAAAGGCAAATCGTTAGCATTGACGAGATGAAAAATTGCTAAACCGACACTTAGCACTTTTTCATCTCGACGAATAACTCGTTTAACTTTTACAGACAGAATAGAGCATAGGTTATGGTGGACGTGGGATGTGACGCGACACCGATAGGTTAACCAAGTTTCGCATCGAAAAAGTGTGAACCGTTAATGCTGCTTGGCGCGCGCGCGCGCAACCACAGCAGAGGCGACGTGTCAATGCTGCATCCGCTGCCTGCCGACTCAACTGAGTGTCACTGGCAACGGTAATCGAACGAAATCATTGACAATTATTTTATCAATTTTTTGGGATTTCCGATTGTTCAACCGTGATAAATTTTACGCATGATAAAACGAAACGAACGATCCGACGTGTCATCCGTGTAAATGCTCAGGGACTGTGATAAAAAGTTTGATAACTCGGTGGTATATCGATGTCGATGCGTGATTGTTGAAAGATTTATTGATCGTAAAAAATTTGGGAAAAAGAGACGGAAGGAATCGGTTTGGAAAGTAAAAACTATCCTCGCTGAAAAGTGAACAACGCGGGCAGAGTGCAAGTGAAGACCACAAGAAAGCAGAGCGCTGCAGTGGAACGAGCCATCGGTAAAATGCAAGCGCTGAACTGGACTTTTAACCTGGGCAATGCACCCTCATCAATCTCGCTCGGCGTATCTGCATGCGCGCAAGCTGCTCGCTTATTGATGACGGGCCGACGAGTCCTGACGCTACGGCTTATGGGATTTTAATGGGAAGACGCGAGCGTCTGATCGATTCCTCCGGTCTTGCCAGCAGCGAGCAACTAGAGAATAGTAATAAAATGATCAGTGAGTCGAGTCTAATAAAGAGCAAAGAGCGAAGTGAAGCTGAAATTGGCCTAGCCTCGGGAAGCAGAGCTTTTATGGCGAGTGCGATTTTACAGGCGGGAAAGGGGCATAAAGAGAAAAAAGACTACGAGGAAATGGAGAAAATGAAACGGAATTGAAATTTATGCTTGGCTGTGCTTGGCTTCTTCTTCTTTTTACTTTTTGTCGGTTCCCATTGAGTGCGATTGTCACTGAAAAACTTCATGGACTTTGATCATTGCCATGCGTGCTAAGCGCACGCCAGCCTTTCAGTTCTATGCTGATGGATTTTTCTTCGACTTGCCTTTATTGGCTGATTACGTTTTTTACCTAATAACCTAGAGAAAATAGTTTTTAATATGGATATTTCGAACAATTTTAACCTGAACTAATAATTCTTTGCAGCAAATAGATTGCTGGAATACCTGCAGTTCGCTTAATCGAGCCGTGGTTTCGTTGTGAACGGTTTCTTCTTCATCAACGATGGGCTAGATAACTGTTATATTGTTATTATTACTAAAATCTATAGTTCCATAGAAGCTAATCGATAAAGTATATTGCTTGTTTTTTCGAAGCCTAACTAACGAATCGTTAAAATGTAAAAAAATCAGGGCAGCTATTCAATCGAGCGCCTCTCTATGTATCCCATCACACTTGCGTAGCCAAGCAGTCTGACGCGAACGCGAGAGAACCAATTGATTGACCGACGACGGACTGGGCGAGAAAAAGTGGTATTAAAAAGGTCAATATCTCAAAGCTCGAGCTCGTGGGATTAATAATACAGCGCGGCAATCCATCCTCTCGAGCGTGAAACATTTACCGCGGCGAAAGCTTGTTTTATTCAACTCCTCCAAACGTGTGCGCCTATCTATGTATTTATCCTTTGGACGGATCGCATTTTATCCTCGCTGCTCGTCAGATATTTATTGTCTACCATTTTTCAGCTATATACTCTTTCCCATTGTTGACAAATTATTTAGACTCTTATAAACGCTGGCGACTGCTTGCTATCAACATTTCTGGCTGATCTTACTTTTACAAGTCGAATCAGACGTACGATCCTTTTTTGTTAGAGTAAAAACTTACAGCTCCAATTTTATCGAATTTGCAACGCTCGTAAAGTGGGAATAAATATGTAAACTGAGTGTTACAACCTACTTTTCATTTTTATTTTTCATTTATAATTTGAAACGATTATCAAATACTTGTCAATGTACATTACCACAAGCTCAAAAGTTTAATAAATATTTTCAATAACTCCATAATTTTCAATAGTCATCAATACCCTAATAGTCTGATAATTCTGTCGAAACTTTCTAAAAGTCTCAAAAATTTGTCGAAATGTAAAAATTGCAAAACTAATCGTGTATTGCATGAAGCTCTATAGATACAAATCATTTCAAGTCCTGAAAACTAGCTATGTTTTCAACATTTTCATAGTAATTGCAAGATAAATATGATCAGTTCAGTTACAAAAATAACTATTATATAAAAAGCCGAGTTTCAATGATTTATCACATTCGTAAGACTTAGGCGTCATTATAAATTTGATCTGCAGCACTTGAGCAGAACACTGTACAATAAGCTATAATAAATAATAGGATACAAAGAGCAACGGTGAAATAGTAGAGAACGATGTCGTCTATCTCTCGTAGCATGTAAAACTGCACGACTTAGCCCATACTAAAACACATATATGCGCTCAACAACAAAACGTGCAGAGATGGAGAAAAGGTCGCTGAGTCTCCCTCCCGTCGTGCATTTTACATATCCGCACGCTCGGCAGCAACATCAAATTGAGTCGATCAGTTATTGCACGTTAAGTAGTTTTTGCTTTCACAAATTTTACAGCTCGATGCAAAGTAGCGTTTGTTAAGGAAAGTGGGTCAGTATACGAGTGCAATTGTCTTTTGTAGCAGGCGATTATCGATAAATCATCTGGAGGCGCTTATACAGAAATTTACAAAACCATTCGCGCCAAGCTTCTAGAGGACAAAGCGCCTTAATATTCCGGGACGATTAGTAGACGAGGAGAAAAGACCTGTGCGATATTGGAATTATCGGGAAATCACGCCAACGCGTAAATACCAGCGTTGCTGCATCTCATAAGTTTGCTTCTCGCCATCCGGGAAATTATTTTCAAACTGCATCATTTATTGAAAAATTTATTGAATACTTGAATTCACTTGTGATTTTGAAACGTGTTGGTCAACTCGCTAAGAAATAATTGGAATAATGGTTGGAAGATCAAATGAATATATCGATTCAGCTGTAATTCGTTGAGATGTTAATTAATTATTTTTTCAGTTGATAAAAAAATCGCATCCAACGAAAATTTGATGCAATCGAATTAGTGATTTTTTTTAAATAAACCAACCGAAAATCTTTTTACATTCGTACCTTTTCAAACTTCAAAAAAACTTTTCGTCATTCGTCTTCTTTTATCGAGTGTGGGCCCGGCAACGATTCTCAGCGAGCAATAACATGACTAACGCACGCATGCACATCATACAGCTTACCCATGTCGATTTAGAAAAAAGCTCTAGTGCATATGAAATAACGTCTATTTCGTAGCATCTACTGTACCTTAATCGATCTTTACAACGCAGACTACAGCGCGTCGCTTCTTTCTTCGATTGATTTTTCTGGTCTACGCTATCCCAACGTTATTCCCGCCGTCATTGCGAATGTATATATCGATAAGAGTTTGATTAAATGTGAACGCTCAATCGATGCGACGTTGTACAAAAAAGACATGCTTTCCACGACTTCTTCCTATCTCTTGTGTACACGATTTGCTCCCGGCTACGTTTATTATTTGAATTGCTTCGAGCAGTTTTTTGTCCGCTTTGCGCTTCAGGTCTGAGAATGCGAACAACATTATGTCATTGATGTCAGCTTTTTTACTGCATAAAGGATAATGGAATTACAACATAATTTTTTTGCTTTTTCCATGCAGTATCTATTGTACCTTTTTACAATATTCTTCTTTCTTTACCGTATATAAATCTATCGATTCGATTTTAAAAAATTTCGAATGTGTAAAGCTTCGCGCAATATATTTGTCCGAAAAACAAAAATATTATTCGCGAAGTCAGTGCATCTTGAAAAATTTTTGTGTACACATAAAGAAATGTTTTCAATTAATATAAAATCAATAATTTAACACGGTAAACGACAACTTGACTTTTGACTAAGGTTTTTGATCTCCAATTTTAGTGACTTTAGTGAAGATACTCGAAAGTGAAAAATAACTTATTTCATAAATACCACTTCCTGAAAGAAAAGGTCGAAAATAAAAATATGAAGATGATTGATGAGTTCTAATCAACAACTTGCTAGAGGAAAAAAATAATACGACTTTTAGATAAAATTTTCAATGCCTTCGATTAAAACTTTTGATAGCAAAAAATCCTGTTGTAAGTATAGTTTTTAGAATAGAAAATTTTGTACATATACGATGATTTGAATGATCTAAAAGTACTAATTAATAACCTGACATAGTGATATAACAAGTAGGGAGAAGGCATTTTGTTAACATCATTGAGCATTTCAATTAAGAAAATATCAGTCTAATGATTCAGGAGTGAAAAAAGTATGTCGTATATCTGGTAAAAAGTTCTGTACATAAAGAATAACCGATTGATATAACCATTAAGGTAATACAGCAAAAGAAAATAATACCAGAAGCTAAATAGAATATTCACATACTTTTTTTCCTTTTCTCGTTTGAGATTTTGTTCCTTTTTCAAATCTCCACAAGCGGTCAGCGTTGGATATGCCAAGTCTTTTCCTTCCTCTTTCTCTCGTATACAAACAGATTTTTTCCGCAAAGAGCGAATATGTATGCAATCGCGTCCTTATCGCAGCTCACGACTCGAAGCCTCACCCATCGCTCGACATTCAAGTGTTTGCTCGCGTGGCTTTTGTTTCTTTTTTTCCTCCCTATATTTTTTATTTCTTCTTGGGCCTCCTCAAGAGTCACGCGCATGCTCGAGATGGGGATTTAATTTTTGAGTGCGACTCGCTTGAAATGAACTTGAATGGTACTACTCACGTTACTAAGCTTTTACTTGGGCGGTGAATTGTTTTTGCTTATTTATTCTTTTCACCGTGAAATCCTGCTAAGCTTTGTCCAAGAATTCTATTTATAGTCTACAAAAAAGTGAAGATTAAAATTAATAAAAGTAGTAAATCTATTTAGTATTTTTAGCTTTACATGGCTTACATGTAAAGCTTCATGTAAGAGAAAGATACGTATCATTAGTTAACAGTTTCCGTGCTACTTTTTATCTTTGGATTATCACTCCCAACGGATGTAAAAATTGACAATGTATTTTTATGTGTTATTTATTATTATTCATACTGTAATCGCCTCGGTTATCGCTCTTGATAATTGTAATTATTCTTTCCTTTTATCTTCGTACGTTTCCGTCAACCAATTTATTTTTGTTTGTTGTCGTTTCATTTTTGCATCAATATGTTTTATTTATTATTCAACAATTTATTTTTATCGCATAAAATAAACAATGATAGTGCAGAACATAACGAACTAATATACAGCTCAGTGCATAACTGTCGGCGTCAATTTATTTATCAATCATAGAAAGAATATCTATTAAACACGCGCATTGCCTATCTTGCACGCTTAACATATCAAAGAAATATGCCGATACGCGAACCTTTATTGAAATGAAAAAATGGACATTAGCTGAGCATATTCTGCCGTTAATGAAGCTCGTCTCGAAAGCTCGCATTTCAGCTCGCCCCCACTATTCTCGTTAGTTAGTGCGCAATTATCGCCGTGTGTGTGCGCGAGATATGAATAATTCATGCTACAACGAAAAATTGTCGCGCGATGAATTGACCCGGTATCGCTTGAACAGGAGGAGAGAGTGTAATTTGTCGTAGAATACCGGCGACGCTACATACACTTTGATGAGGAATTCCATCGATCGGATTTCTTTCGGATTTCATTATTACGTCGCTTAAAGCCCTTATGACAGATTTATTTGTCAAATGAGGTCTGTTTATGAACCTGGGTTAGAATATATGGTCGCTTTCTCATTCGACTTATAGTTATTAGATCTTAAACCAGATACGTGTAGTTATTTTCTGGTGGAATTTCTAATGACGTACAAGGTATTTAGTTGAGCCCGTAAATACTAAAAAATATGAATAAAGTTGTAAAACACATTTTGATGATATCTTCAAGCTTGTCAACAATTTGGAAGTGACATATCTTGAATTTATCAATCAACAAACCATGTAAAAAAAGAGATATCATTTATCGATTAACAAAGTCTCGATGCTATAAATATTTTCGAAACGCCGATGTGTTGGAAGAACCGCTCCCGAAATTAAAAGCCCGTAAAGCCACTCCTCTTTTCGAAGCCTTTACCTTTCCCCCTTTTTACAACACTCACATGAAGTATTTTCGGCTATTTTACGTGAATTTTAGACCTAAGGCGAAGCTTCTCATATTTACAAAGCTACGATTATCGGAACATTTGGTAATTGAGTTTCGGTTTCGGCAAAAAAATTTCTTTCGCTCTTTAGCCGATTAAAAAAAGTAGTAAGGTCTACCATATATCTTTTTCTAATTCGACATTGAATTCATTGATTTTTTTAACAAGTTAAATTTATTGATGTCGGTAGGAAACGTAATTACTATCAGATCTTATCTTCTACTGTCATGATTAATATCACCATTATTGTATAGCTTAGGTTACGAGTACTAGCACGACATCTACTGCTAATTGGATTTCTTGAAATAAAGCATACTTTTGTCGACTCATTTAAGTCAAATTAATTTTAAACATTTCCTAACTACGTAGTATTCATTTTTTTCTTTTATTTTTATATAGAATTATTTTTAAGTTTTATCATGAGAATTTAATATTTTTTTTAGACACGTATCACTTTTAGCGAAACCTTGAAAAAATGAAAATAATAAAAAAAACATGTAATTCGTCTTGCAGTTTTTGAGAGTTTTGGTTTTTTGAATAGCTACGTTAATCATCGAGCCTGTAAGGATAGTTTCACTTTATAGTTCGCAGCTTTTTAGCCTGTTTTTACTGCTTGACAACTCCGGCGGATTTTTTTTCTGAACGGCAGGAAGTTTAATTGACTTTGTTTTTGTGAATTTCCAGCGTGTTTGTCTCTCTTTACCTCGAGACACAAATTTAAACGGAATTAAAAAGAAATTTGAAGAATAGATATATTAAAAGAGTCTATTTGAAAATCTTTTTATGTATTAATCACACTAATAACAATATTAATTTTATACTCATTGTTGGTAATTATTTTTCAGTGTCTATTTATCAATTATCTGTACTAAAAAAAATATTACAATGTCATTTTCAAAAGAAAGCCAATTATTATTTCTGGAATAACATGTGAAAGACATTCAACAATAACAAAAGGCCGAGATAACTAGCTCTTTTTTCAAATAATCCACAGCCCTGCCACAATAATTAATGTAGCCTGAGCCAACAATTTACCCGAAAATCATAAAAGCTTTAATTAAAAGCGCAGCTTTTGCGAGTAGCGTAGCAGCAGCTACTAGCGTAGGTCCGCAGCGAAGCAGATGTCGCGATGAACGTATTTGAGGAAATAAATATTCAACAGTTCGGCAACGTGTTTCATCCGTAAGAACGTACACCTCTTTTTATCGTTGAGGATAATTTAAAAAAATTTATTTATTTATTATTTTTTTTGATACATTTTTTAGCCACAAAAATCGGAGAATGACGCGCGTGTGTGGACACTGCGAAGATTTATCGATTGCGGCGCCCACTTTGACTGTACCGGATAATAATTAAGCGAAAAGGGCGGTGATTTCGTTTTTGTCCTGTGAGAGAGAATAGCCGACTTTCCTCTAATGAGTTTTTGCTGACATTAAATAAATACTTATATTTTATGTTTCGCAAGAGCTACTTTTTATCTTGTCTCGCGTGATCGATAATGTAATTATTCAATTATAATGAAATGTAAATCGTTTGATAAATATATGCTTTGAGGCATAAAAGAATCTGGTGGACCAAATGCTTCGATCAAGCGATAGATCTATCTGATAGTCGTGTCGCATACAGGACTCTATATTCATTAAAAAATTTTTCTTCATTTGCTATAGCAGCGTTGTGAGGCTGACTATTAATTTGTTAGAAAAGAAAACATGCAGTATTGAATAACTTGCTTTGCTACGGATTACCTCTATAAAAAGGAAATCTTATCTCTTTTACTCGTTTGAGTTATAACAGGGCTCAAAGAACCGATTATAATACTCACTTTCCTCGATATCATTAATAATAATCAAAATATACTACTCTGCGCTGCTGTTATGCTCTTCATTGATCAAATTTAATAAAAAATATTTATAAAAACGATTCTCTCCCTCTTCTTTCTTTTTCAAATGATACTGAGAGCTTCAAATATTTTTTTATTGGCTTTGCACGCTCAAAAGATTAATGTTTCAATGCTTATCCTGTCGTTAGAGTTAAACGCATCGATCACTGTTCCTCGCGCGTTAGTTCTATAATTTAGTCACCAGGCGGACTGAAATTTCTTTTAACCCTCGCGGCCGGCAGCGGCTTGATATTTCATTGCTTAGGCTTCAACTGGAATTAGGACTTTTATTTTACTTTTTCTACCTTGAACTCTTCTGTTTTTTTTTAATGAAATATTTTCTCGTTACTGAAGAGTGGGTTAAGTATTTGTCTCATATATATTTACATAGAGTAGTTTTATTTTATCCATATTTCAATGGACTTGTTTATTATTGTTTTATCTAGAATTTTTTTATCAATAGTATTGGTAAAGTCAGTATCGAAATTTAATGTAGATAGGTATTTGTACGGCAAAATGAAATTTATTAAGAATAGATTAAAAAGGATGTTATTATTATTTTAAAATTAAATTATTCGACGGTAAGCATTGCTATTCGATGTATTCATCATATTACTATCCGTATGTCAATGTCAGTCTCAACATGATCGTAGTCGAGTATCTGCGCTACAACTTGAAAGTCTGGCGACTTTGAAATGCCGGTTGTTCTAGTCAGATAATGACCGCAGCTAATTCTCTGATTTGTCGCTGCTCGTTAATCATTACCACGCGACTAAGACGGATATCGACGAATAGCCAAGCGCGTTATCGTCTCTCCGGCTAAACGCTCCCTCCCTCCCTTTCTCTCTCTCTCTCTCTCTCTCTCTCTCTCTCTCTCTCTCTCTCTCTCTCTCTCTCTCCCTCTCTCTTTCATATCGTAATGCATTTACATACCATTGACAAATCGTTTGTAATGCGATATGTGAATAAGTCATATATAAAAGGAATTTCGTCATTCTTCAGTTATACTTTTGACATATTGACAACGATCAATTTATTTTCATTTGGTCAAATTTCTCTTTTTTTGAATAGATTTTTAATCATTAAATGTACCTGTTATGTTTTTAATGAATGAATGAATGTATTTCAATTTCGATTTCTATTAATTTCAGCTGGATGTTATACAAAATACAGAAATTCTTATAACTGTATTAATTCCACAGATACTGCGTAGCGTGTACTATTAAGCGATATTGTTAGAATTAATATCAAATGTTAAATTCAAACGTTATGCACAGTAAAAGTGCCGTAATTTTTAAGAAAAATTAACTGAATTTATGGTTTGAACGTTGTTTTCAATCATCTTATCAAACGAGCTGCTGAGCTGCTAAGTAATAATTGTATATTTCAGCTTACATAAATCCACAATGATTTTCTTCCCCGGTCAAATTATAATTCGATATTAATATCTATTACAGAACTTATGTTTAAAATATACGTAACATTTGAATTGAAATATAATTGTAAATATAATATTTGTCAACAAAAATATTAATTTTTTTGAATCTTATAATAAAGATAATTAAAAATCATTTATGATCATTAAAATTCATTTTTAGTTATGACTTTTCATTCTTAACAAAATATTTTCTTCATCATCGCGAGAATCCACTACGTTCAAAGTAATTATGGCTTTACAGAAAAGGACCCTAATCGAGATAAAGTGAACCCTCTTAGTTTCAAGATTCTCGTTAAAAAAATACATGAAAGGTAAGAGGGAGCGTGACAAAAATAGATACAAGGTACCCGGTCAAGTCAATAATTAGACGCGGGAGCGACAAATTCAGAGGTTTCGTGTTCATCGTTTGTCTGGCAACATTTTCGAATTATCTGAATTATAATATTTTTCTTATTTCTTATAATTAATTTATTTAAATGTAATAATGTACCTCAAACTTCAGAATTTTTCAGATAGTATTTCAAAATATTTAATTGTAGGTTGTCAAAATAAAACTGCAAAATAATGATCCTTATCACTAGGCTGCTAAAATAAAAGTATAGCTGAGCCAACGTTTCTTTGTTTCGAGCTGAAATAATGACAAATTCGAAAAAGACAAAAAAACTTATTAAAGAATTTCCTTCTTCTCACGAGCATATATCTTTCGCGCCACCCTCCAAAAAAATGGAGAACCCCAGAGGACACCTGAAAGTATTTAGCTCGCAGAGCGGAAAAAGGATGTCCCGCCGATAACGAGCTCTCGTAAGATTTTTCGTAAAGAAGCGTTTCTTCACAGCTCGTTATAACTACCTTGAAATTATTTTTCTAGTTTACGCGTAATTACCGCCCAGTGAATCATTCGTAACAGTATATTCAGCTTCTCGCCCCATCCAGTCACCATTTCAAGACGTTAATCAACTGACCATCAATTAAAACTTTTCCACTCGGCAGAATTTGGAAACTTTGACGGGGTCACCGTGCCACATTATAAACGAGCGCTCGATTTGCATCGTCAAAGTTAATTTGCCGAATGAACTAATTAGAGCTTTTTATCTCGCGGGACGGTTAAACGAACGAACAAAAAAAAAGTAGATGAAGAGGTTGACCTGATGAAACTCGTCGGACAACGCTTAACAGAGGAGCACTCTGGCAATAAAGGACTCAACCCAATGGGGGAATACGTGTATGGCTGATGGCACACCACGTCGTATTCTATGTGGCGTTACGTCGTTGTCGTGATGACCTACTATGTTTTACTGTCGATCGCATTGTAGTACGCTTTATGGACGACTTGAAGCGTGAATTTCAGATCCGACGTGTAGCTTGCGATTACATTAATATTTGTTAAATATTTTTTTTTTTCACACGTTACTCACTGTATCACAGCAATAAAACGTTTTTTTAAGATACATACTTTTTTCTAAGATACATTTAGCTCTTTGTATATTTGTTGATATTACAAACAAAGAAAAGTTCAATCTGTTACATGGAATAATTTTGTATTGGTAGCAGTTTGCGCGATGAAGATGAAAGAAAAAATGTTGAAAGTTGAAAAAAGAATGTTCCACCTAGCTTTCATCTATACGACTAAAGTGATAACAGTAGGCACTGTTTGTACAAATTGTTGAGGCTGCTAGTGAAGTCATAAAATCAAACATAAATTCACGCAGCTTACGCAACAGCGATTTTGGGCAGCAGTAGATTTTTTATAAATATTCTTTCACTATTATATATTTCGTTAAGTAAAAATGAAAGAAAAGGAGTTGTATCAAAAGTAATATAAAAGTAAACAGCACTTAATGTAGAATGCAATCCATCATTAACACCTCTTTTGATTTTGCGAATTCCAATATCAAATCTGGAAGCTAACTTTCCACAACTCTATTAAACACGGAACCGAACTTATAATTGTACTTTTCGTAACGCAACAGCTTCTCTCGCAAATAGCAAATACATCAACGATCATACTGCACTCCCATGCATAATTCAAAATAAAAATCAAATCAACCGACACAGTAAGATGCTTGCAGTATAGCATATAAGCAGAGAAGCATGAAGCCATTACCCTACAACACCTACTCGTACAACACGCATGTAACCTAATTGGGTTGCAAGTATAACTCTCGCTCTCGCATGGCGCAGAGCTTAATCGGGACACTATTTAATAGTGATCGCCTTTCAGGAAGAGATTGCGCTGCAAGTAACGTCACGACACCCCAAGATGAGACTTGATTTACGCGCGACTAAGCAATTAATTTGCCAAGCACGCGCGCATCACGTCCGAGTAATTTTCGAAGATTATTATCATCGCCCTTACATGCATCTCCGAACTTGATGCGCTTGATGCTCTAAAGTGGCATAATCCACGAGTAAGCATTTCCATATACGCAATATGTCTATGAGCTTGCTACTTTATATTGAATTGATTTACTTGAGGAAAATACTGCATGATTCAAAAAAAAAAATGCCATTTCGAATGAAAACTAAGCAACAATGCAATGGCTAATAGCTTATGATTCTTTTTATTTTCACCGTCATTAAATTTATAACACTACAGATAATCGAAAACACACACTAGAGTCAAAAATTCCGACGTCAACAGCATTTTGTCAATAAGTGCATCATTAACGTAAGACTTTAAACTGTAACATTCACAATCAGTCAACTTTGCTATTTCTAGATTATAATTCTTGATACTGTTGCTGTAATAATGAATAATCGCGAGAATAATGTCGTTATTAACGAAATATTGCTGATGTCAGAATTTATTACTCTTAAATTAGAAATCGATTCTGAAATGTTATAAGCGGAGCTGTTACATATCGAGAGCTGTAGTTCTTAATATTAATTAGGAATTCATAATTCAGAGGCCATTTCTCGAGGTGCCATTGAGTCAGTTTGGGTCTTGCTCGCGGCCAAGTGCCCACCCACTCGTTCGCGGCTTTCTTTCTATAGCGCATACATAAAACATGAGAACGCGAGCTCGCTTTTGGTGACCGCCCTCTATTCAGATGGCGGTCTTGAGCTGCGTCAGCTGAAATCCTTCAACTGAACCACTTCTGGTACTGGCGGCCGAGTGAATTTAGAACTAATTTTCTTTCTGGTTGTTTTTGTTTTTTGCTCGGAAGACGCTCAACGTTTCTTAATTCCTGACCATAATAAGAAAATACATTATCAACTAGATAACGATTAAAAAACTTACTATAGATTTCTTTGCGCTTCAATGCTTAATAAATCGCTAAGCATCACAACGCGTGGCTACTTTATTTATACATCAGCGAAAGAGTATAGTGCACTTTCCGTGCACGTACGTTGTGCACTCGAGTTCACAGATTCCCGGAACAATCCTGAGTGAAAAATCAGAGCTTCTCATTGCTGATCGTCTAGTTACTGCTGCATTTATCGCCGAATGAAATTTTCTTCCTGTCAAGTATGAATTCATAGTTACTAGTGATTGTTGTAACTTATATTTACATGGTGCAAGTGATAAATATATTCCTTTTAATCTTTCGTAAATTATTAATACAATTTATTTGAGTAAATGATACATGTGCTACGTCTACGAAGACTTCGGTATGCAAACATTTATGAAACAATAAGTGTTGAAGTTAACATCTGATCATTTCTCACAGAAAAGTTCTTGTAAATTTGTTATAAATTTTATACGTACACGATTAATATTTCGCATAAATTGCTTAGTATGGCCTTGTGAAAATCGTTACAATGGCTTTATAAATTTCAAATATAATTTTCCTGAAGACATCGAGATTTCAAAATAATTCACCGTCAAAATCATTATTATTTTATTGGATTCAACCCAAGCTAAGCCATGATCTCACGGTACATCCTCTAGAAAAATTCCGTTACACTTTATCATCGCGGCGTAGTAGCTCTATATGGAAGCCGAGAGTTTTTGTGTCACGTCGTGCGCCTGGATGGGCGTATATAACAGTTACAGATGTGTATTTTTGGAGGTGCTACGTGCTCGCCTATGTTTTCACGGCCTGCCACGATTTTCGGTGATTTTCCTTCCTCCTCTTTCTCCGAAGGTACGATACACGAATTAAAGGATTACACTCTTTACGTGCTTGTTGCTTTTCCTTAGCCAACTGCGGTTGACGAGTTAAATCATTTCTATTCTGTTTTTAGTATTTACAGCCGTGTGCGATAGATTATAAAGCAATTTTATACATAGATATATACATATATACATGTCGACAGCTGCACTCGACTGAGTTTCAAGTGTAACGTGTTTTATGGAAATCGAGATATTGATGAGTGAGTGAACGAGCAATTGGCCTTGAAGATTGCGCTCAATGCTATTTGCATATAGCATTATCCTTCCTAATTAGTTTGCTGGGGTGATGGCACCAATGAACATCGCTAATTCTTGAAAAAAAAAGCTCTAACGGATCATTTTAACAAACTATACTTTCAGAACCAATACGCACCACTCATAAAAGATACACTTCTAAATTCGAAATATCAACAAGTACAGCGCTATAATAAACCAACAATAAAATTTTCATCGAAGCTAAGAAGCAAAACTCTGGCTTCAAAATATAGAGGAACTCCAAGTGTGCGCCACTTGGAAAAGCAATAATCCTCGACAATAATCAATACGTCCATTTCTCACGGCGTTGCGCTTCTTCACTCCTCAAAAGCATTAAAAATCGACGAAAATGAAAGCACCTCAGCGCGCAACTCCTTATTATTTCCCATTGATGCCATAACCGCACTAAAGCTTCTGTCTTCATCTTCCAAAGTATAAAGGAAGCGTCGGCACTCGTTAATAGATTTCTCCTTTGAGGATAATTCACTTGGAGATAATTGAGTCGCCGCCGCACCGCCGCTAAACGACACTCTGCACTATATATTCCTATATTTCATTACTCTCATACGCGTTTTCAGCTTTTGTTTAATACACCAGCAAAGTATGCTAATGCTAATTTAATACCTCTTTTAATAAGACTTAACCAATATTTCGATCAATTTTACATTTTTACACTGTTTGTTTGTGATTTATTCAACTAGATTAAAAGTTCTTACTGGAACCGAATGAATCTAAACAACTCTTTTAGAAAGAAATAACAAAAAGTTGAATCAAAAGCACACATTATTTTATCAAATAGCATACATATTGGTTTTAGATGGAATTCTTAAATATCAGAATTGAACTTTGTCGTGATATAACAAAGACATTTCTCTTATCTAAAAGAAGAATGACATTTTTTTCATCAGTGAAAATATGGAATCACATTCAAAGAGATTGACTAATTTTACTTAGCTGAATCTCTAAGCGATTAAGTGAAATTTAATTATTTATTAATTTTAAGTTATAGTTAACGCTACAAGTACGTAGACTTGATACCTTTGTAACATAACAAACTTGGATCTTCGATCAGAGATAAAGGGTGAAAGTCTCAGGTCTTTTGATCAGGAGGGTTTCAGTCTTCAAGAGTTGACACTTTAAGATTTCTTAGGGAAAGGAGTTTGCTGAGCATAGGTCATTAAATTAAAAAATAATCTCAGAAATTAACCTGACTACTAATTTTTCGATGCCTGGCCGAGCTACAGAGAAGTTCGTCAGTGGTAGACGATGAATGGTAAAATTAGAACTTGATTCTCTAAAATCGACAAGGTGTATTTAAACATAATTTATTGAACAATTTTACGTTTAAACGCTCTTTTCACTCTATTTTTGACGTGATCCCAAATCTTAAACTTAATTTTTGTCATTTATTTTTTTAAGTATTTACAAACGTTTTAATCATTAAAAATATTGTATCGTATCCAAATCGTATATAAATTCTACTATAAATAAATATATTATAGTACTTTTTTACGTTTTATACATATAAAATATAAAGTATACAGATCCTAAAATAATCATTTATTTAGTTAAAATTTATTTTCTGATTATCAACGCATAATAATCCTTAGTATAAACGCATATTTTTTATTGAAATAATTTTTGCATTTTTTATATTTCAATTGAGATTTTTTATTTTATAATTTTTTAGTTATTATTTAAGGGTGTTAAATAATTACTACAAACGCTAGCTGGTGTTAAGCAATGAAAATTATAAGTTTTCTTTCCTGTGTTATAAAAGTATTTCATCATAAGCTACTCGGTAAATGTTTTCAGTTTCTTCTTTTCAAGTACCACAATCTCACGTAAGAGCATAGAAAATCAACATAATCATAATACCTTATTTTTTTAAGAAAGTGGTTTACATTTTTCTGAATGTTAGAGTGAATAAAAATCATTTTTTAAGGGCTCATTCTTTCTTTAGATTAGTACTTTAGATTATGTGAAAGATGTGTCGAAATAATCAATTTGACTATTTTCATGAAAACTTTTTATTTATTCAAAAAGAATTTTGAATGAAAGTATACATAAAAATGAAAAAATTGACTATTTCAAACAAATTCTTTACTTAACTGAAGAACTGACCTAAAGAAAGAAACTGAGCCCTTAAAAAATAATTTTTGTTCACTCTAACGTTTAGAAAAGCATGGCAAACCACTTAAAAAAAAAAAAAAAATACGATTTTACGATTAAGAAGACTTTCTAGGGCTCTTATGTAAGATTTTGGAACTTGAAATGAAGAACATAAAAGCATTTACGAAGTTTTTCGTGATGATAACTTTAATAAAATGTTTTTAACATCACAGTAAAGAAAACTTATACTTTTCACTGTTTAATACTAATTATAGCCCTCTTAAGATATAACTACATCGTGGATTTTTTATTTAGTTTCTGCTATATTGGTGCGGTAATTTGATATCTTTGGTTATTCACACAATATTACAGTGCGATTATTCATTTGTATTTGTATAAATTTGTATGAATAATTTGACAATTAATATTCGTTCACAAAATCAGAGTATATAAATAATTCAGTATTTAAATGCAATGATCAATTCTTATTCTTTATTAACATATTAAGCATATATAAATTTTAAAATATCATAAAAACATGAAGTAAAATCATTAAGTAAATCATTTTCATAGTGGATTTAATTTTCATAGTGGATCTAACGATGTCGTGACTTTATGTTCCATGTATGATAATAGAGTTGATCGTCGATAACAATATAAAATATAGATATACAGATCTATTCGCACCTGATCTTTGAATATTCTAATCTGAAATGATCATACGTACGACGGGTTGCCGTATACAGGAGCTTCTAAAATACTACGTGACCGCTACACTATTTGTTTTTTATTCCAAATTATGATATTAGAAGGATGGCAATTGGAAAATATGAAAAACCTCGTTATGACTTTTCCATGTTATTTGGTGGCTTCACGTAGACATCATATTATTAAATACTTCCTTGATTTTCATATTATCAATATATGTAACAGACACTCTTGCACAAATTTGTGAATACTTCATCTATTTACAAATTCAATAAGATGTCTAACATTAGAATACTTCTAATGGGAGTTCACCATCGATATAAAACTGACTATGTAATGTAGTGTACTTTCACAACAAATTCTAGTTGGCGTAAATTAATTTACTAATGTACAATATTGAAGCAATAGTCGGTATGAACTCGAATAAAAAATTGATGTATAAACTACTAATTGCGAAGATGTATGAAACTAGTGGCATTTACAAATTTACACTTTCCTGGCAAAAAAGTTGCTCGGTTGCAATCGAGCAGCCTGCTAACTCGAATTCCAAATGCTCTCGCTTGAAAGCTGAAGAAAAGCTTTCTCGACAGAATGAAATCTCTCAATCGATGCCTGCCGAATGACCGTGCTCTCTCCCTCTCTAGCCTTTTCAAGCCGGTGTCTACTAAAGTACAGCCACAGAAACGGAAGACGTGACTAATGAAAGACTCGCTCGTAGCAGCAAAAGATAGCAAGAAGAGAGAAGGTGCACTGTTAAAGCGATCGGCGCTGTAGAGAACAAGAAAAAAAGAATTGGCTGTCCTGCAAAAGACTGAACGAGTGCAACAACAAAAAAATCGTTCAAGCTAAGGGTTGCAAAGACAAAAAATTCATTATAAATGGTATTTCAAGACAAGTCAGGTGTATTTTTCTATTAATTTTGGTCATCAATGTTAATAAGTTGCACTTGCGTTTACCTGTGTATTCGAATAATCAAATATCAAATAGTAGTAATTTATTTACAAGCTGTTTAAGTGTAGATTCTTTAACTGATAGACGTGATTGTCATCGCCATGAAAAATGAGTTATTAAGGTTTACGATGAATTCACTCCACTGAGTCATGTTACTGTATTGCAAACTCATTCATTCTAAATGTATTAATTTTTTTTACTATTTTTAGTAGTTACTTAGTACTGAGATTCACTCATTCAGTTCTGATCATTTAAAAAAGTATACTGTTGTTGCATTATTTTTTAAATCGTTAAAAACAAACGACAGAATACTACTGTAGTGATTCTTACGTGCTTTACATCGCAGTGAACAAAGTGTGCTTTCTTCCTTTTTCTACCATTCGCAAAACCACTGTAGTAATATTTCTAAATATTCATAAAAGTTGAAAAAAATTTTCTAACGTACATTGTAATATTCACGTTTAACAAATAGAAATATGAAAACGTTTCAGTTCACGATATTCGCAATCATCAGTGTTTCAATTTCAATGAATAATTGATATATTTTGTATGGAACTGTCACAATAAATCAATGCATACTAACTATTGTACACTTAATTCAGTGGAGTTTGGTACAGCTGTTAAAATATATGATTGTGTAACATGCAGTGTCTTTTTGATTATATATAGATGAGAAAACGACTAACAATGTTGCCAAAAGTAAAATGTCTTTGAAACTTGTACTTTTCTGTTTCTTCGTTGCATCATCATCTGCAGGTATCGATTCTAGAAAATCTCGTACTTTTTAAATAATCAGATAAAACTGAATGGTTGACATTTTGTGCACGTACAGCCAAACGTTTGCCTCGTCTGGCCGGTGGCGAAGACGCTAAACCAGGTCAATATCCTTACCAAGTCAATCTATACTACAAGTCCTTACTCGAGACTAGATACCCAATCGCTTTTGGAGGTGGAGCTATTTTAAACAAACAATGGATCCTGACAGCTGCTTACAATATTCAGAATCTCAAAAATACTGTCGTGAAAGCTGGAAACATCTACTTAAACAAATCATCGAAATCCGAACAAATATCCAACGTCGCTAATGCTTTTGTTCATCCTAAATATCAAAAGTGAGTACGAATTTCACTATATCAAATCGTTTTCTCAAATGTGTTTAATATTAAACAATTTATTTAATAAATTTTCAGTCCTACTGGACCTTATGATATTGCTTTAATAAAATTGGAAACACCTCTGGAATTCAATGAATTTGTAAAGCCGATTGACTTGCCGCAAATCGGTAGTCATCCACAGGGCTTTGGAGTTCTTACTGGACTCGGTTCACTTACACACATGACGCAACTTATATTGGCTAAGACTCTACAAGCTCTAACATTGCCGATCATAAGCAACGATGATTGTCAGTACGCAATTGACGCCGCATTGGGTGCTGGCCAATTTGATTTTTTCGGTGACGACCTTGCATTCTGTACTGGATCAACTGAAACAAATCAAGGATATTGTTTGGTAAGTTCGTTATTCGAAGAAAGTATTACTAGTATTCTAGAAAATAACGCTAAATTATTTATTATTAGCACGATACTGGCAACCCGCTTGTGATTGAGGAAAATGGTAAAAAAGTAGTTGCTGGCGTGGCTACTTTTGGATTTGCAGCTGACTGTACAACACCCAATACACCATCTATTTACACTCGAGTATCTGCATTCAATGATTGGATCCATGAAATTATGAGCGAGTTTTAGCCCTATGGAAATAATACTTTCTTTTTTAACTGGATTTTCTTCATTTTACAAAACTAACTGATTATTCAATGTGTGCAAATGCAGAGAAAAGATAATGATGTAACCAAAAGTTTCTAATTTTACTTACTACGCCCCCTTTTATGTTCGATAAAAGTTTTTTCAAAAAAAAATTTGAACGTGCTGACGGGGAGAAAGAAGAAAGTATCGAACTGACAAAAAAAAACGAGAAAAAAATTTCCAATCTTGGAAGCGGTCCAGCAATAGAGTTGTCACATTTTTTTCAATACCATTTATAAACCTATCGTTTAAAACTAAATATTTTTAAGCTTTTCCATCAAATTCTCGATGTATTACTTGTAAATTTAGTCTTCAAGTACAATTTAATGATATAATATATAGATATAATTTGAAAGTTAATTTTTAATATCGTTTAATATGTGTCAAGCGATATTATTATCAAAAGGCTGATTTCTTAAGGTGAAACGTTTCTTTCCATCAACTGTTTTCGCAGATGTTTGAATTCCTCACTTCGATTGAGAACAAAGCGAGGAACTTTTTTGTTTTCAAGAATTGTATAGCTCGTATTTTATTTATCAGGATCTCGTAAGAATCTCCATAATTTTTTAATGCAATACAATTTCTTTAATGTTTACTCATTTTCACTTTAATTCCAATACATCAAATACAATATTTCCTACAAGATAAAAAATATTACATAATCTGCTTGTATACTGCACTGTAAGAAGTGATTCGTTATGAAGGTATAAGCTTGACTAAAACATATGTTTTCATAACAAAAAAGCTTTCCATCGACACTCAAAAATGAGGAAAAAGGTAAAGACCTAAAACGCCTTTATCTGGACAATTGAATTTCAAAGCGAAAGAGCAGCAGCAACAGTAGTAACAGTGGCAGTGGCCGCTAATCCGCGTAATCCGTATGCCGAGCAATAACGTTGATGCACGTGGTGGCTATGTGGCGTTACAAACTCCCTTTCCCCGTTACCGCAAGCATGCCAGGATACATTATTTCAGGCGCAACATCTCTGACCCCCCTACTCGACCTTTCTTCTCAGCGTCTACTTGCGATTTGTCTCACTATCTCCATGGAAACAAAATGAGCTTCTTTCACTTTTTAACGGATTTCTTCATAATCGAATAATAGCACGTTATTAGTTTTTTATTATTCAAAAGATTATTATAAAATTTTTTTGGGAAGTTGATTCGATAATCTCGCTTAAGCCTTTTATTATGCTGAATTTAAATCTGAAAAGTTTTGAGATGAACGATTAGTTAACATGAAAATGCAGAATCACAAAATTAATGCTTACGTTGAATTAAACATATGAAAATGACTTTACAACCCGACAATCTTGTCCTGAATTTTAAAAAATTTTCCTATCTACAAAATGTAACTTGTTAAGTACCAATATTAAAACTTTTTGTGTCTATAATACCAGGTCTCATACCAATTTTGCTGGCTACCGAGGAAATTAATCCAAGATTCACTACGTAACTCTAGAACACCACGAATTCTAGACATATGACTCTAAAAACTACATGCTAACGAATGAATTGCTTCTCTGATTGAATACCGTAATCGGCACAAGGTAAGTTTGCTAAGAATTTTAATTATATTTTCTTATCAATTTTTAATCTATGCACTAAATTAACTTTGGCTCATACACACTTTAATTCACAGCTCCATGAAAGAACCATACTATTTTAAATTTCCTTGATTGAGGCATAATTGAGCACGAGTTTGCCTGTTCGTAATTAAGAAAAAAGAAGGATTGCGCGCGTTGACCTAAATAATTAGATGCAATCGGCTGGAAGGCGAATTGCGTCATTAGCAAGGTATATTTAATCGAGCCTTGTTTAATTATGAAGAAAGGCTAGTGCAACGATTGTCGTTTACATTGTTATTTACTTTTTACGCCTTCGTACTCGAGTGCTTTCTTTGATTTTCAGCTTCCTCTACCTATACGCCAGTTAGAATATCCTCCTGCTATTCCTCCTTTCCCCTGGTAAAACGTGTTCTGGAGAGTCAAAGATGATTGGAACATTTAATTATTAAAAAGCTTTTGCAAACTTAAAGACTACGATATTGTTTCATAAAAAACCTATAAAGCAAATTGAACTTTACAAGAAACATCTCCAAATCAACACTGTCGCATATATATCATCAATATTGAAGTTCTCAACAAGTACTTTATATTTCTTTTACTGAAAGATCCTTTCCTCGACTCACCTGTAAGCCACGAAATCTAGAGCGCGCAGTCAAAACTTTCCTTCCGGTCGGCTATTCTACACTTCTACTTGACGCCCTGAGGCGTTTCCTCGATTTTAACCCCGCGCGGTAGAGATAGGTCATCCTTCCTCTACTGTTTATTCAACGTTCTTTTTTTTTCGACTCTGCGCTGTGCTTCTCGCTTACCTCGATGGAAAAGAGTCACTTGACACTCTGCGAGTATAGTCGGTTCTCAAAATATTTTCCGAAGATCCGGAACGGTTTTTGTTCGTAATGGAGAATGAAACGAAGGGGTTGTCAGGTAGAACAGTTTAAAAGTAGGTCACCTATTGTATTAATCTTTGAATTTTTTAAACCACGCGGTACAATTGCGAATTGTCACTGAAAATATTATACTTTACGAATGAAAATAAGTATTTCATTAGCATTATTATTTATACTTCCCCTTTACAGAATTCTAATCCTGATTTTCAGAAAAGAAAGAATGTCAAACTAGATTATCGTTAAAACGGAACGAAGTATATTAAAGTCATGTTTGAACAATTAAAACTATTCATTTGTAACTTTTATCTACACTCCGTTTTCTAAACTATAATTCCGATTTTGTCCGATGAAATGAAAAGTTTAACTCTACTGGCATTGAAATGGAATGAAAATAACTGATATTTTGAAAATCTTAAGTACTTGATTAAAATACTAACACTTAAATGAACAAAAATATTTATCGACTCTAGAGAACAGATCAAGATAATTTTCACTTGCGCTTATAAAATTAAAAAAAATAAAAATTTTTTTCATTTCAGACAAATATCATCCACAGAGGTTTAGACCGATTTTTATAGCGTGTTCCATTACGATTGAAAAGATTAAAACCTGTGAAGCCAAATAAACGATAGGAGGAGCGTTTACTTGCCAGCCATTACGGAGTCAAATGCTTGAATCGAGAGGTGACAACAGGTCACGAGCTTCTCACTCCATTGAATTTATATTGCTAGTCGTCGAACGAGAAAACTTTTCCTCCGAACGTCCAATTCAGTTAGTGATCGAGAACGCCTCGAATCGAGAGTCGATCTCTCGATGTGGGCTCTCATTAACCAAAGAAGCAGAAAAAGGACCAAAAAGAGATTTCATCTTGAATCCTACGTATATATACACTACGAAGACGTAATAGTAAATGCCATCTCTCTCTGATAGTATCTACTGAAGTATTAGCCGGATATCTTATCCGCTAATAGATTTTTCCTCCTTTTTTCCCTTCCCGTATTTGCAGTTAGGCCGAGTGTATAAGATTCCACGACCCATATAGCGATTAAATCCTCATTATAGCATAGAATCTGAGAGAGAGAGAGAGAGAGAGAGAGAGAGAGAGAGAGAGAGACAGAGAGGCTCACTCACCCTCGAACTCGGTCTTTAGTGGCACCCCAGCGTCCACCACCGTCTAGATTATTCGAACTCTCTCGTGCTCTTGTGTACGTCAGATTTTCGCAGCAATTGGTAAGACGAATAAATACAGACTTACTGTAAGGATATAGTATTTCATATTTTAATAGAGTGGTTGTTTGGAATATACTGTACTCAAATAGAATTATCAAGATAAAGCTCTGTTAACGCACTTCTCACTTCAAGAAATACTAGAATAAACAGTGGAATTCGGTTAAAAATTTGCCTAAATATTCTTATAAATTTGATGATTTGAAGGTTTAACAATACGAAAATCAGCTTAATATGAGTTCTAAAAAGTTGTAGCACATTTGAGCTTTCGTTTAAAATAATGAAGGAAATAGACAAGATGAAATGAAACCGTTTCTCCTAAAAATGTTAATGCTGAATCTTGTTGTAAGGCATATATAATTCAGTTTGAAAATTGATTTATGATCTGAAAAATTAGACCCTCTATCGTTCAAGCTGTAACTAACAATTTGTTGCATTAGAAAGGTAGAAAGTTAAAATAACAAACTCTGATTGTCACTGCGTAAATGTGCAGTTTATATGCGAGAATTACGCAGAAATAGAAAAGCCAAAACTGCCTTACCGCTGCGACGCGGCTCCGGCCAGCCGTTCGAATTTACACGTATATATATGTTACCACGTACCACTTTACATTTACATAATACGAAGCTGGCTGCGGTGGCGCAAAGCTGCCGAATCGCTGGCCTCATGGCCTATTGCACTAAAGCTCTTATTCATACCTGCCAGTATATTTTGTATGTGAAGCTGCTTTTTCTCTCTTTTGATTTTTGAATTACTCTGCTACACAGATTACTGTTACGATGACGTTGCTGTTTCCAATGGAATTATCATAAATATTATTTTCAATATTTTTTTTTATTTCTTCTTTCCATTGAATTAGAGATTGCCGACAGATCGAGTCAAATCGTCTACCACTATGTTAATACCTATTTTATTCCCTTTTTTGATAAGATACACCTACTTACATCCTTCTTTTTTTAAAGAGATGGACTGTCGAATATCCGCATTTATATACACGCACGTACGCCCACACAACATATTGAAATATTATGGAGTTATCTATCTATTTTTTTCTCAATTAAAATTGTCATGTGAAAACATACATGTTGCTGAAAGAAACAGATCAGTCAAGATTACAAGAAAATTCTTACAAAACTTAAGTCTTCCTTTCAATAATTTGTATGCCATCTTATGACAATTTTTATGTAATTGGCTGATAGTGAGTATAATATATGTTATATCACAAGCAAGAACAGACACCAGACACTGAAATGTCGCCGAGCAGCTGTTTGCGTGTAGAGGCTTATCTCAAGCGTTCTCACAAAAATAACTATTTACGCAATTTCTTACTCTCCGCAGCTCCGGCACGGATCAACTTTGGAATGATGTCTGTAATTCGATACCGTCTTTTGCGGAGAGTGGGAAGCATGCATAGTTGTACACCTAATGTGCACTTTTGGCAAAAAGTTCATTGTAAAAATGGAAGGAAGAAGGCCTCCTCTCTCACGCTCTCGCACAGCAGTGGAGTGTTGAGCAATGAGTCCATCGGCCGGCGACAATTGTCCTTGCGTCAATGAGCGACCTACTTTTACCTTTGCTGCTAGAGCCCAGTGGCAAGGAGCTCTGAAAATTAGAGGGAACATTCGCGAACGGGAACAAAGAAAGAACGGTTATGCGTTGCAAAGTCAGGAAATTTGGCATCCAAGTCACTAAATTATTATTGATAGATTATTATACCACAAATTTTTAGTTCGAAAGAGGAACAAATTACGACCCAATCAATTACGGTAAAGGTTATTTAAAACTGAAATACTCCACCAAACACTCCCTCCCGACTTGTGCGGTGTGCATGGCTGTGAGCCGTGCCTCAGGCACATTTGACGTCATCAACGAACCCGTCAGGCAGAACAAGGCGCAGGACTCACGGAGCCATCGCAAAAGCGGAAGGAGCGTGATGCAGTAAACAGAGGTGTCGAAGAATATCCCAACGCCCCAGGTTATTCTTTCGATTCTATTAGCCCTTCATAATATTACTCATTTAATTCGTGGTAATAATTCAATCAGAGCATTATATAACTTGACAAAAAAAATCCGGACATAACTTTTGGTGACAACGATCGGATATAAATTATCATATAGGCAGAATTGTTATTATGTGTTCGGTATCTACACTGCCCGTCAATCACTTTTGCCATGCTTACCTCAAAATTAGGCAAAATTGAAAGTTTTGTATCTCGGTCAGAAATCATCGTATCACAAAAAACAGCAGGGCATTTTAAAGGTAATTGCAAAAGCTTCCATTTAAGACGTGCAGAGACTTAAAAATGAAAATATGTGTTTTTTACAGTAAAAAAACAGATTAAAAAAATTGAAATTTTTTTAACCTCGACTTAAATCAATGCCAATTTAGAACCAGGCGGTGGAGGGCAAATCGACCGGAGGGGTTCGGAGGGTAATGTCTTTCCCTTTAAAATTAGCCCCTGCGGGGTTCTATCCGATGTTTTTTAACCGAGTTACGGCGTTTTTTGTAAAAAAATAACCTTTTTTTTCAATCCTCAATTACTTCGACTTGCGTACGTTTTGGAAAAAAAATGCCAAGGAGAAAAAAGTTTCATTTTGTGCCCAAGAATATGAAAATAAAGTCAAAATAAAGAAATAGAGAAAAAAATTTGGTTCTGTTTTTTAGCGCATTAAAAAAATAAAGGAATTTAACTTTTTTTTTACGCTTCGTTTTAAAATGTCTAGGGACGTAGTAAATCACAAAAAAACTAAAACTAAGCGTAAAAAAAAAATTAAATTCCTTTATTTATTTAATGCGCTAAAAAACCGAAAAAAATTGTTTTCTCTATTTCTTTATTTTAACTTTATTTTCATATTCTTGGGCACAAAATGGAACTTTTTTCTCCTTGGCATTTTTTTCCAAAACGTACGCAAGTCGAAGTAATTGAGGATTGAAAAAAAAGGTTATTTTTTTTACAAAAAACGCCGTAACTCGGTTAAAAAACATCGGATAGAACCCCGCGGGGGATAATTTTAAAGGGAAAGACATTACCCTCCGAACCCCTCCGGTCGATTTGCCCTTCACCGCCTGGTTCTAAATTGGCATTTAAGTCGAGGTTAAAAAAATTTCAATTTTTTAATCAGTTTTTTTACTGTAAAAAACACATATTTTCATTTTTAAGTCTCTGCACGTCTTAAATGGAAGCTTTTGCAATTACCTTTAAAATGCTCTGCGGTTTTTTGTGATACGATGATTTCCGACCGAGATACAAAACTTTCAAGTTTGCCTAATTTTGAGGTAAGCATGGCAAAAGTGATTGACGGGCAGTGTATGTGGAAAAATTTGGGAGGATTAACTTGAAAATATTTGGCTATTTTGTTATAAAGGTATCAATCGTAATATCTGTTTCACCCAAACATAATTTGTTAATTTGTTCTATATTAGCACCCTCTAGAGTTGAGTCAGTTAAAAAAGCAAAATAAGAGACATGCGTAATGAATACTCTGTTACAATAGCAGAATTTAATAAGGTATGATAAAATATGTTAGCAAATGGAAAAGCTTTACTCAAAAGCCAGGGACCAGATGCAGATTCTTCTGCTAATGTATAGATGTTGTTTATTGGCATTTCTGTTACGTTTATGATAAATAGTAATTACAGCAGTCTATTATAGGATGTACTTACTGCTTTAAATGGTCTTACATATTTGGTTATACTCTTGATTATGGTGTTGATTGTTGATAATCCTGAGACGAAGGTACATATCCCATCATTGATGTTAGGAATTACTCTTGCTCCCTTCTTTATAATCATTCTCATCGATCACCTTTAAAGTATCGAACTTTTCCATATTCTAATAATATTTTAAAATATATATTTTTTAATTAGCTTCTAATTGCTGTATAAAACTGTTTATTTTCCTCTAGAAGTCTACTACTGATCTAATCAAATAACTGATCTAATAACTTTTCAAAGGGTACAACAACCTCATATCTAAATGTAAGGTTCTACTCTATGAGATCTAAGTTAACGATAATGTAATCATCTCCTTGATTTTTCTTCGTTTTAGTAATCCTCCTTATTCATGATAACCCTCTAATTTTGTCCATAAAAGTTTGCACTAGTCTTTGAAGATATTTTTGTTTAACAAAAATTCTTCCTTCTGATTTGAGTTCTTGTTCTTTCCCATGCAAAAATGTACTTGATTGTGAAATTTAATATATACTATCATCTTTTTCCTGTAGTATATTAATCAAATTATCTAATGCGCTGATAACATATCTTTCTATGATTTTTATATTTATAATGATCTTTATAATGATCTTTAATATGACTTTCATCAGTTTAAATGGTGATTGTGATCGCAAATATAAACTCTCCGATACTATCTACCGTCAAATATTCGCACTAAATGCATTTTCAATATATTTGAAATACACTGATCCTTGTAAAAGTAATTGAATAACTTACATATTACAACAATATAAAAAAATCTCATCGACATAACGAGACTCGCAAACAATAAAGCACATAACATCGAAATATTTACGAGTATACTTTTTCTCTTCCACGTATACATAGACAACCACTCACGTATTCGATAAAACCAGCACCTACTTTCGGCCCTGCAAATTTTTTTGCCGAGTACCGATCGATAGGGCAATTCTTCATCCACGCGAACACTGAAAAACGTGCCGAGTCGATAAAAGAAAGTTAACGCACGATGATGCCACCCTCGTGCACCAAGTCCTTATCTCTTCGTCGGCTGATCTGTCACTCGCACCTGTGCTATATAGTTGATTCCCTCCCCTCTCTCTCTTTCTCTCTCTTTCTCTCTCTCGCTCTCTCTCTCTTTCTCTCTCTCTCTCTCTCACTCTCTCTCTCTCTCTTGCCACCTCTTGATTTATTCACACACTGTTTCACTGAACTTCTCTCTTTCTCTTGTCTTCACTATTGTATGCGCTGACTTAAGCTGATTTTGATCTGCAGTGAAAACCAAATCCCTTTCAAATATTCAATATTTGTAATATTATTATAATATCGCTGCAATAAAATTACGATTATAATGGTTTGTCTTTATTTGATTATAGAAAATCTTTCAAAATTTGTCAAAAAGCGTAGAATTAATTTCTTTGTTTTTTTATTATTGTATATTTCCAGTAAATCTTCAAGCAATAAAATAATAAACATACGGTAATGAAGATTATAAAGAAGGAAAATGCATTAGAAGTTAATATTTATTAATTTATGGACTATCTACAATTTTTACTAAGATTGACACTTTCAACATTATAAAATTTCAATATAACTACTTATAACAACACCCGTACTTCTTTCACGCAAATACATAATCGAACAATAAATAAAATAAACTATACTGATAAATGTTTGGAGATCTTCACAGAGATCGCAAATATCAGATAAATAATATCTACTTACTAAAAGACACCATTAAAGTATTTGTATATTTGTCTAACATTTTTTAAAATATTATGAGCAGAACTTGAAGGTGCAAACAAAGTCGGTTCCGAACTCGTCACACTTGCAAATGTTGCAACCGTCGGGACTAAAAGTAGATCTGGGTGTACAGACTGGCTTGGTTTCATTGTCTAGAGGGCCACAGGCTATTATGGTACAGAATTTAGATAATCCATCTTCAGAGCAGGTGCAGATATTACATTGTTCTTTGAAGTGACTATTTGGTGTGCAAACTCGATCTATAGAAAAAAAATACTACTATCATTTGCATTGCTTTAATTTGATTACTTCATAAATTCATGATCAAACGTTGATATCTCACCTTCAGTTGATTTTACTATGAGCTTAGTGGAACCGTCTTGGTTCCAAATGTTCTTATCGCAATACATTTTTGTGCATTCAAAAGATTGCCCATCTTCTGAACAGCTACAGGTGTTGCAATAGTTTTTAAAGTTTTTAAGGGGCTCACAAACATGTTTAGTGTTGACTCGCATTTTGGTACTGCCATCTGCATTCCAGATTTTCTCATCACACCATATCATTGTACACATGGCGGACAAGCCATTATCGGAACAGACACAAGTATTGCAGTGTTCACTGAAGGCCTTTCGTGGTTCATAGACTTGATTCGTGACTGGTTTTTTTGCTACGACTTTCAAGCTTCCATCTTTGTTCCAAATATTCTTGTCACAATCCATTTTGGTACAAGAATAGGATAAACCATCACTAGCGCAGAAACAAGTATTGCAATAATTCTTGAAAGATTTACGAGGTTCACAAACTGTTTTAGGTTGTTCCACGGGGCACACCTGCAGATAACACATTGCATTAGTACCGTCCTCACTACAGTGACGGATATTATAAAGATCGGGACTAAATATAGATCCAGAAGTGCAATATTCATCTACAAAATTAGAAAATTTCCGATTAGTTACTAGAATACTCTCTTTAAATTCTTTTTAAATAATTGAAAACATACTGCTTTTGGTCAAGTGCCGACTCTTTCCATAAATCTGAAGACCTAGAGTGCACATTGCAGTCATTCCATCTTTGTTACATATACAACTGCTAAGATCGTCCATATTAAACTGTTTTCCTGGCTCGCACAACTTTTTTACTTCCTCTTTTGGGCACATCATATCCGTACAAGCAGCCGTCTTGCCATCCTTGGAGCAGACGCATGAATTACAGTTCTGCCGGAAAAGCGAGTTCGGTATACAGAACAATTCTTCAGCTGAAACGTAGAAAAGCCTTTAGAAAAAAAACCTTTAGTTAATATTTACAAAATATAAATTATAAATTTACCTGCTACTACACTGATGATGAGAAAAGTAACGAGCAAAGACTTCATCTTAAAGATGTTTTCACTTGGTTATTCCTTTGTGAGCTTACTGTTATTTTTTAAGTTGAGCCTCTTCCACTCCACTGTAAATTTTCAGTATGACTAGCTCTTTTCATTGAATCATCTTAAATACTCATTAAAGGGATCTACGTTAGGAATGATTATATTTTATCTTATTGACAACATGTAAGTATAATCAGACAGCTCAACCACACAAGTGGACAGTTTCTCGATATGAAAAATTATCTGACTCTACTTAACGACACTTATCAGATAGCCAGTGACTTACCAATCAATGTAGAAAACCATTTAAGATATTATTACATGATTCATTGGAATAACCCAGAAATGTAAACTAACTTGATCAAAATTGACTCTGCTTTGTTCTTTCTACTAAACGGTTATAATAGTGGAGGACCCTAGTTATTTATAGAAATCATAAGGACAAATTCTGAAGCACGTATTCAAACTGATATAGCTTGTAAAATATATCATAAGAATTTTCATGCCATTGATTTTAAAGATACGAATAGTTGGACTAATATTCTTATATCAACATTAATTACAACTTTATGTGTATTTTATCTTAGAATTTCATAAAATAATAAATATTTTTCTAATAGTATTCTAACATTCAACATATTGCATAAATTGAAGAAAATAAATCTTCATTAGCATAAAAAATAAAATCGAAAATAAGCGTTTTCATAAAGCGATTGCAAGTAGCTCTCGGTATCGTTCACTTCGTAAGTTAGTGTAATTAAGAATATATATGTCGTTTGGCCAAGTTCTACAGACAACAATGTTGTCCACAAGCCCCGGTAGAGTAAAGCAGTATAATCACGTGCACGTACGCCTGAAAACGAGGGTGTCTGCGATCTGATAGTCAGCTGAGAGAAACTTCGGCGCTCCTTAAATGCACGTCCTCACAAACTCTGTCTGTATACTCTCTTTCTTTCTCTCTCTCTCTCTCATACTCTCTCATTCCCAGTAGAGAATTCTTTCACATCATCGATGTCGTTACCGATGATGAGATTTAACTTTTTATTCGATTGGGTTGATCTCAACAATGGGAGAACTCGAGATGCAAGCAAAAACGACTGATATGTTTAATAAACTTAGAGTTGAGGGTATAAAATTTTATTCATTATTAAAATGTCACTTTATATAAATATATCTGTATAATACCTTTAATAGCATGGTTAAAGCTGATATTACACCAGAGTTTTTAATTTTACTCAGAAGCATTCATGTTAACATCATTGATATATTATATCGAATGTTGCAAGGCAAAAAAAACCTAAAATTTTTGTTTATTCAAGCATTTGAAACCTACAATAAAGATTTAATCTGCTATACTTCAATGTAAATTACCTTGCCGTTATAGTACACCGTTTACATAAGTCTAGACATTTTTAAGGCATTTGTATATTATTTTACAGGCAGAGATATTTGATATTTGGTTCTCAAATTAATACGGTCATATTTAGCGGTAGTTGTAATTTTATGTTAGTGAGGTCCTGTATAAAAAATAAAATATAAACCATGTATGACAATATTCACTAAATGAAAGGGAAAGAAGTACCTAAATTTATGTAAAAGTTTTTAATTTGACCATCATTTGATTTTTTACTTAATGACAAGAATTAACTATTTTTTGATCATAGAAATCTTATTAATTTGCATCCATATTTTTTATATAATTAGAAACGAACCAAGTATCACGTCAAGCTATCATTTTGTTATCTAGATTATTTATAATTATAAACGATTGTATCATTAAGCTATCAAATATCGATCAAATGGACTTGTGTTGATAATAATTACAATAAACAAGATTTTTACATAAATTATCAGACTGTTGTAAAAATATTATTTTTAATTACTTGTCGCTTACTGATAACGTCTGCTAAAACAGTAAGAGCAAAGTGGTACTAAATTTTCACATAGAAAAAGTTATTATATTTAAAAGTAGAGATGACGATATAAAAAATTTTTAATAATTGTAAGTCAGTTAATCAGAAATGGGATATCAAAGTCTAAAGCATTAATTATAGTAAATATTAATACAATTATACCGATTGTAATATTAAGAATCAATCGTAAACTCATAGTGTAAGATGAAAATAACAGACTATTTTTTTATCAAATTCTCATTCACAAATTTGATTACATTTGCGAAAGTTGAAACCTGCTCGTTCAAAATGAATTACGCATGAATTAATTACCCAATTTATTTCAATCCCGTGTAGCCGACTTGGGCACCGGATTTCGCTAACTGCATTGCAACTCGAGAGTTTTACGATGGGCCGAAGTTGAAAAGGGCTGACGGTTTACGGCTCCCACATAAAGGCACCGGATTTCTACGCACTTAAAGGCTTCTTTATAGCGTTGTGTACTTGAACAGCAAAATAGATATAGCAAGGATGTATGCAATTTGATTTGTTGATTTAATTAGAAAAACGTGCCACTTCAAATTGAACGGCTAAACATCATTTGTGAATTAAAAAGTTGTTGTAATTACAGTTCTTTTAGAATATAATTTGCCTTAAATTAACTGATACAACAGAATAATCCATTACTTGTATTCAAATGCATTGTACTTGCACGTAATCTTAAGTAGCCTACAACCGAGACTTTATTTTCTCTCTCTCTTTTACGACACACACACACACACTTTTACGATATTCTCTACGTGTACGCTCATCAAAAGTTCAAGGAGTTGATAATCCACACGGTAACGATTTTATGAGACGCTAATTATGGTATAGTTATAATTATGCTGTATATCTTTATAAACAAAATAACACGCATGCGAATTATACATAAAATTATTTTGCGTATGTATCGTCATAATTAAAAATCCATAATCATTTACAAATCTAAATTTCAAATTTCAATAATTACCATTTTTACCGTCATTATAATGTCAAAAAAGAAAAAATTTACCTTATCAACCTATAAAGAATTGAAAAATTGATCATTAGTTACAAAATCGAAAATTTGATTTCACAGCTGAAGTTTTAAATCGATAATCACAAATTACAATATCAAGATAAATTTTTGTCATAACTTTATTTTTCGCTACTCCGTGCGCAAAGTGCGTCTTTCCCGCACGCTCGACAGAAAACGTACGTTGAAAATCGCACTTTCCACATGTCGTATAAAAAAATACGGTACGACACATGTTCGAGAAAGAGTTTCTCGTCTCGTGTACCTTTTCACCATCGCTCCGCTCGGGCGTAAACGCCACACGGGACAAGAATCTACTTTCCCGCACTTGTATCGTAATGTACTATTTTGTTGAAGGGGGAAAAATATAATTATAAAATTCGACATGATATAATATGCGATAATACAAATTAGATTTTATATTGTAGACAGCGAAAGAACATTCATTTATATGTCGAACAAAAATGCATCAATGCACTTCCCGACGTGTTGAAAAAGAATTAGTACATTACGATACAAGTGCGGGAAAGTAGATTCTTGTCTCGCTTCTTGTCCTCGCTTCGCTTGGACGTAAACGCCACACGAGATGAGAAACTTTTTCCCGAACAAGTGTCATCTTTTGATACGACGTGTGGAAAGTGCAATTTTCAACGCATGTTTTCTGCCGAGCGTGCGGAAAAGACGCACTTTGCGCACGGAGTATCAAAAGAAAATTTTTGTAAACCGGAGTACCTAAATTGTAGGATTATTTTCAATGCTACTTTGGAACAATCATACGCTATTATAATATTATTAAAATAATAAGTATAATAAGACGATCTGATTCTAGTCAGATTGCTCAATAAATAAATATTGAAACATAAATCATTGAAATATGATCGTATTGAATCGTTGAAATATAGATACTGTTTCTTTAAAATATTGTGAAATGAATTTCACTTCTGAGAAGGCTATCTATGATTATTATGAATTGATCACACTGATCCGAAAAAAATGTCATTTGTTGACATAAAATGTTAGTGATTTTTATGTCGAAATATAATCACGAAAGGTTTCATCAGCGATTTACATATACTATAATGTACTCATATTGATTTAAAAATAACGTGAACAAAGGTAAAAAATGTGTTTGAACTGTTTTTGTTAACTTTGACGGTGTAAATCACTACGTAACGATAACGTACATACTGCCGGTGTTTTTTTGATCTTAGTATTTGGATCACTTCATGTGCTGTTTATTATCATTATATTTGCCTTTCTTTTTATTAAAAAACTCAGAGTTTATGTTTACATATTTATGTATTTCTAATATATACATGTTTATTATTTAATAATTATTAACAGGTTATTTTTCGTATTTCAATGATTGAAATCACCTCTATCAGTATTTGCTTTAAAGGCAGCTTCTTCAAAAATGAAGTTCAATTAATAAAATGCATTAAAATTTCAATAATAAAAGTTCTAAAAATAAATGTATCCTTTTGTTGTCAAATAATATACTTTGCATATTTAATTCTAAAACCGAAGTATGTCAATTTAATTATTTGTGATTTATGATTTATTATTTGAAGGCTACTTGTTTTTATATATTCAACATATTTGATAATATATATTATTTCCGGAAAGTCAAAGAAATAATTATTCTAAGAACCTATAATGGAGTTCTTTTAACAAAATCAAAATCAATAAGAAAATGGTCTTGAAACTAACCATCATGACCCAATAATTGGTGTTTAGAGTAAATATTAATTTACTGCAAACACCGTCAATGATTGATGATTGCTTTAACGATACATACATTATAATAATTATATACTTTTAATTGTAAAAATTGCCACAATGATGTTCGTGAATAAATTTACATTTTAATGGCAATAAAAATAATGATTGTAATACAAGGTGACGAATAATAAGCACAAACTCACGATAGAAGTATAAATGAATCTTATTGGTGTATAGAAAAATTTCCTATAATTTGTTGAATAAAAATAAACTTGATTTAGCCAATTAAACAAGAAAGCACCGTGCCGGCATACCTATATGTACTCTAAAATTGTCCACAAAAAAACATGAAATTGAACCATGCAGATGGAACCATGAGAAACTCTTAAAACCAGATCTGTCAAAGAGTACAGAGTCTAAGCAAATTCGTAGCTAGTATATATTTGATGATTATTATAATAATGTTTGCAGGAAGGCAGAGGAGCGACCTGTTATTAAACATCGTCCGGACTTTGAAAAAGACGATTTCAAAGTATGATGTAAAAAACTTGGTTATTTAACTATTTTGACTATTTGAATTTATTGTTACAATAATTTTTGTAAAAAATCTAAACTCATACGAATTTGAATTGTTGGATTTTTTGCGTAATAATAAATATGAACTCACTCTTTCATTGATTGTCTTACATTGGAATCGCTAATCGGTTTTCAGATAATTCGTACTTTCCGACAACTACTCACTCGTATGAAACTGACATCTCCGCATGTGTTAAATAGTCGAGTATATTTTGTAAGCAAATGGTTATGAATACGGCCATTCAAAACAACATGTGCCTGGTAAACAGACTCGCAAAGAACTACTAACAGCACTGATCACGAAGTTACTGTTTATTGCTTCCGTCGCAATTGTAACGCGGTGATAACGAGTGAATGACTATTGGCATTTTTTATAACAATTATACTAATCCATGAAATATTTCTACAAAATAGTTTTGTCTTGAATTTATAGTACGTATGTGGGTAAGCAAATATGTGAGCCAAACTTTTTCTTTGAAAATGACTGTAAACTTACAGACGTTTTTCGGATGGTTAAAACACTGCCTGCACAATGTAAAGGCTGTGAACATTTTGATTTTTTGAAAACACATAGAACTCGTCAAGCTCCATCAGTCGTAGTGACCGAGGAGCCTGAACAAGAGTGCGATCCAGGAACTACATTCATTAATTATTATAACATATGCAAATGTGAAGCTAGTCTGCACTCTAATGGATTGATATTATGAGAATATTTGAAACAACCATATAACTATCAACGTCGGCGATCTTCTCAACTGAATAATATGAAACTATCGAATCTATCGATGAAGCAATGCAATTCTCTAATTTCTCTTGCATTGACATCGAAACATTTACACATCACTGTAACTTTTCATATGATATAAAGTGAAGAACTCCTTTACTATGCTACGGAGTTTTGCTCTTCAAAAAATTCAAACATAAACGAAACTCGGAAGTCTAGCCACGAGATACTACTCACTATGCAGCTGTTAGTGCAAACCTACACCTCGCAAGTTAATAAATCTAAGGATAACAGATTAGAGAAATAATTTTTTTTAATTTTTATCTTTAAAAATACTTTCACAAAATCTTTATTCTGGAAAAGCGTAACTCCAGGTCTCTGAAGGAGAATCAAATCATTTTGTAATTGGTCTTTTGTATAATCAATCTGATCTCAATAGTCATTCCGACACAGAGGGATCAAGACATGGAAAGATCTTTACAAATAGGTGACAAATTGCGTTTTTCGCACGATGTGAAAAACTTTTGCACATTGGAAAAATAACAGTGCATTGATTCAGTAGATATTTCTGTATATGATTCAAGTCTTTTAATTTTCGAAATTATTATTGTTTTTTAAATGAATAAGAGCAATCGTATTATTTTAGTAATACCGAACTGTTGAATTTATGAACTTAAAAAATTAAATTCTACTTACTATTGATTTTCGTAAATGTGATTTATTTATAAAATCATTCAGTAAACTGTTTATATAAAATAAGATGTACTTAATAATGCTACTCTAATCATCTTGGCATCAATATTAATGATTAAATTCTTCTAAAAAATTTCTAGTTTAATCATTGTTAATAATTTTATCTTCAATATGACGATTATCATGAAAAAATCTAAATAGGTATTTACTAAAAATTCACTTGAGTAAACTGATTTTGAATTATGTTAATGTATTAAATACGAAAACTGACTGTTAATTTTTAAAAAACTCTAGGTGTAAACAGATCTAATAACATTTACGTAGTCCGCCTTATTCTTTGAACCCAATAAGGTTTATATCGCACGATGTCTAGTCAATATCTTGCATAAACGACCGTTTTTTCAAATACTTTCTGAGTATATTCATGGTAATGATCATGCTGAAATGCGCATTTGTAAGCGGGAACTATAGAAGCAGTGTCTTCCAGATTCCCCGTTGCGAAAATATATCGCGAGGATTGCTCGAGCTTCGTGCAAATTTCACACACACATGTACACACATACACACACACACACACACACACACGTACACACACACACACACACACACACACACACACACACACACACACACACACACACACACACTCGAATGAACGTCAGGGATTCTAACAAACGTCTATAGCCGCGAAAAATTCATTTCTTACGCGCACACGACCTGGGGGGTACATCCTAAAACTATCCCCACTATATCGTTCGCGCATACGAGCGCGACATATGGCAACGCGATCATGATCATCTTTTATAAACGAGCTGCCGATCAAAAACGAATCATTTGACGTTTTAAGAACAATAGAAGCCTATCATGAAGTCGCTGTTTATTATTGTACTGAGTATTGCTGTTGCAGGTTTCGTTTTATTTTGAAAATCTTTGCTTTACATTTGTAAGATCGTACCGAGCTTTATATACTGCAATATTTATACAAGTTAGTATTGAAAATATTTTAATTCAATTTACTTTTCAGAAGCGCAAGAGAGACAACGCTGCGAGCCCAAAACCCAGTTCATGCAGTATTGCAATACATGTTTCTGCGATGATGGTGGTTTTCTTATGGGTTGCACTCTTAGGGCCTGTGAGCCCGATGTCTGGAATATCGATGGTACCAAGAAAGATCAGCTAACCGTTTCTCAACACAAGAACGTCGCCGAAAGATCGACTACAGGTAAAAAAGACAAACTAAATTTAACGCAAACGCGAACGATTTGGTTTCATTATTTATTTTCTTACTAGCAATAAATTAAGCATTATTTTCATTACAAAACAACTTGTATACTTATTTGAAGCTGAATTAATATTCGAAATAAATTATGCGTTTTTATTCGTTTCCGTTAGTTAAATATTTATCGAGTATAGCATATAAAAAATCGAGAAAAAAAATACGCCGCTGTTCTCAACTTGTTAATTATTTATATGAAGATCTTACTGATATTTATATTTTTAAGTAAATGACTAGGTATTGCAGTATTAAAACAAAAGTTTCATGTACTCAATTACCTCCGCGGTTCACTATCATTATTTTCTTTTATTAAAGAAGATTTTTACTTGAGCATTTACCATCTCTTTCGATTGTTTTACAGTGTGGCAAAAAAGATGTGAGCCTGGAAAAGTATTCAAATATTACTGCAATTTCTGCACCTGCAGTAGCGTAGGTAAAGTTGGTCGTTGCACTAGAATGTTATGCAATAAAAATATGTACAACGAAGATGGTACCTTGAAAATCGATGATCCATGAAAACAATGAAGGTAATTTCATGATTCTACGTTGCTTCGATCTCTTGTGAGACGAAAGATTGACGTGTTTATTGACTTTTAGGCAAGAAATGCAAAGCAGGTGAAGTTTCCATTCAAAATAATTGCAAGGTCTGTACTTGTAACAAATATGGTACCGACTCGATTTGTAGCAATGAGAGATGCTCCGAGAATTCGATCGAAAATGAAGGTGCAGAGAAAAGCAAGAAGTAGGGACCTTTCTACAAATAAAGCGACAGCTGTACACCTAAAGAGTGGTTCTACAGCGAGTGTAAATAATGTGTTTGCTCAACAAATGGAAAAAGTGTTTTGTGTACATCGGCGCTATGTCAAGTTTGAAGAATATTATTCATCGACTATTCCACCAAAGATATTCGATTGTTATTTGTCCATTGGCCTCGGTTGGCTCGAATCACTTTCCTGCACTAGTATATGAATCTACTGTAATAGCGTTTGAAATCAAGTATAATTTTATTACACATGATTTGTGTATTTTATCTGAGTTGCATTAAACTTGAAGAATTGGAATATTTTTTAAAAAAAGCGTGCTTATTTTCTTAAAATAAGCCCTACTTATTTTCAGCATAAATAACTGAAATTTATAATTGATGCACAATTAGACACTGAGTTATTTTTACTATACCTACCACTTGTTTGGGAATATATATGACTTGGCATTAATCACTCATTTAATCATCTAAAATAAGAAACAATTGTGCGAGCTTAGATCAAAGATCAACAAATTTGGTAAGACTTGCTTTTGCCGCGAAAACGGAGATTTTTATTCATGCACCGATATGTTTAGCGAACGACGGAAGTCGCAAAATTCACCAGTCTGAAAAACAGGTTTGAATACATGAATTCTTACTTCATGGAAGATTGCAACTGTTGCGTTTTTGTTCATCATGAATCAACGATATTTTCTTATCGTGCCTTTTAATCTGTTTTTACAACCAAACACATACTTGTGCATGTTAGATGTGAAAAAAATATCCATCAAAAAAATTAAAGAAACATTCATTGTAATTACAACTTATTAGGAAAGTTTCGATAAATTTGAAAATTGTCTATATTATTTTTTTAATACAAATGAAGGAAGAACATGTTGAATATTTGATAAATCATACTTCAAGAATAAATAAATTTTAAATTTTGTTTTATTTTTATTAATATTACATAGAAGTAAAATATGTACACTATATCTTTTCTTATAGTCACTAAATCTCTGTTATCTAATGCAAATAATATTGTCTGAAATTGAAATAAAAGATAAAAGCTTAACCTATCGATACTCTGTTTAACATTGAGGAAAAGAAGCATAGATTGAAATATGAACGCGGGCTACTGAAGGATATTTCAATTTAATTTTAAATGCGCAAGTCTCTTCTTCTTAATGTTTATGGCTTTGCTCGAGTGCTTGATAGCAATTTCCAGTACTAACTAAGCCACTTTCAACTATGATTTGTAGACGTTATCTCATAAATAGTAGCAGTATGTGGGTTTCATTCATACTCTCCATTCAACTCTTCGGTTGAATACAAAGGAAATGAAAAACCAAAAAGTGAAAAGGATATAAAAAGAAAATTAGGAAATTAAATAATTGGAAATAAAAGGAAAAATATTAAATTGCTAAAACAAACAATAGAAATGATTGAATATAAAGAATATTTATATATTATTTATTAATTATTTAAATATGTATATAAATTGCATGGTTTAAGAAATTTAGTACAACTAAAGTTAGCAAACCTACTGACAGAATGCTTAAGTGAGACTGTTCTTTTAGATTTACATGTAGAACAAAACCAAAAAATATGATTAATACCTTTTCTAGCGTTATTATAAGTAGGAAGATACTCTATGTTTGTTAAATTTTTTCTAAATAAACTAAATCTCAAATTACAGTGGTTTAATTTCTGTCTATTAAATGAGAATGTATGTAATTTTAATTGATGAATTTTTAAAATGAGCTTGAAATAATAATTTTTTAATATGAATTAAAGTATTATGTAAACACCTCTCAGATGAATTATTCATGTGAATGTATTTTTAGATGTGATATGTCTTAATTAAAGGTATTGGAATATAGAGCCATGAGATCACTCTTAGTTATACACGAGCTCGACTTTTAAGCGATTGAATAAATGAAAAGTTTTAAGCTAACGGTACAAAGTTGGTTTGTAGCCGACTTTTAGCTATTTTGCTGACGCAAGAAAAATATAACTGTAATTCGAAACGTAATTAAACATATTTTCCGCAAAATTTCAAAAGGAAATTTGAACAATTCTGAGGGTGATTAAAATCACTTATTATTTTGTATATTATACTATTAAGACGATATCCTCAGCGAGCTTACTTGAAAATTTAACTTATGTACAATATAGTAGAAAATTTGTGAGTTTCAAATTCGATACTGATAAATAAAACTTTCGTTTTAAATTTTTCAGACCGAGGTAATCCGTATCCATACTCACGGCGTATTTTTCAGAAAAGGGCCATAATGTGTGCATTTACTTTACCATCGCTAAGAGCACAGCTTACAGCTTGCACGCGGACGTGGCTTGTTCAATCGGAGGAATTGCAAATGTCACCAACATCGATATTGTTCATGCTCGTAAGTTATATTGTTTTTCCACTCTCAAAAAAATTTAGATTTACAATTTTTTCATCAAACAAGTTGAGTATATAACGAAAAATATATTTGCTTAATCAAAGTTTCTTATCGGCACGATGAATTAATAAATAGTAGATTAATATTTTGCGCATAAATTTATTAATTATAAAATACACTCATAAATCTCATCATTTCGGATAAAATTGTTGTAGAGCCAGCAAAGTTGGATTTAGGTTGAATGGCTTCAGCACTTGTCTCTTTCCTATGATAGGCAAAATAAAATATTTATATGTGTATAATTTTTACAAGTAAATTTATGAAGCAAAACAAAATAATAAAGAAAAACTGAAGAGTACTTATTTATTCCAGCAGTGAGCGAAACAAGGCGATGCCTGTGTGTCCGGAAAAACTTTCTACGGTAGCAAGTGCAATCGATGCGTCTGCACGGGAAACGGAAAGAGCGCATTTTGCACCCTAATGTCATGTCAAGGGAGTAAGTAAGGAGCGGATGCCGAACACTCGTCGATGGACCGAATGAAAAAGACTGCTTTGTTGGAGTACAAAGGGAGATACGACACTTCCCCTATAACAATGTTCTTGCTTCCTATTTACATGAAAGTATTGCAAATTTTACACTTCTCAAATATTCACTCGACGTACTTTCAACTTTTGACTTATGAATTTCCTGACTAGTGTTGGAGTTATTTTACAGACTAGAAATTTTTCTTTACTTTTAAGATCTTGTAAAAAAATGTGGTTTTATAATTCTTAAAAAGTTAATATATTTCAAGTTCGAGTGTATACTTTCTCGTTGCATCAGAAAACATCATGCAGGGAAGTCGCATGTTCGACTCGACAAGTAGATTACGTATGCGCTGACAGTTTGGCCTCACTTTGCAGTCGCCCTCTATCATGCGCAAATGTATTCATTAGGTTTGCTTACTGCAAGAAATTAGAAATTACCAAGTCGAGCAATTTACAATTCTCTCGAAGAGTTAGCCTGACCTTAATTTTGAATATACGCTAGTTATATTTTTCATACGTGACTGACTGCATTTATTAGACGAAAATTTGCATTCATATTGATGGCGATATGCAATGTAAAATGAAAAAATAGATTCATTCTGATATTCATAAAGATAATTTATAAAGAAGAACGATAATACATCTCAAAATTACAATAGCGTACAAAAAATGATTTAAGAATGTTGATAAAAACAATTGAAATATGTTACATTAATTATTAATAATTAGTTTGTTGGCGCTATAATACGACGATAGACTAGAAAGAGAGAAGAATTTCTAATGCAATTTCTCGAAGAGAATTACCAAGAAGAAAGACGACTGATATCAATTCGCGAAGATCGCTTTTGCGCCGTTTCAACAGTATTACAAATCTTTTACTTCTACGTCAAAATAGTTATAAAAAATTTCTCAATATTTTATATTTTTAAAATAGTTTACATTATAAACAAGACACGAGATTAAAGACCATTCAAAGCACTAAAAATTGTATTTTTACGATTCATCATGCTGCTCCTTTGGATTAATAATCACAGATCTGAATAATTTCATAAATATTTCAGAAAGAGGTAGACGTTTCAATGATTATTCATAAAAGCTCCTTCAAACGATGCTTTATTCAAAACTCACATCTCCAATGTGTTATACAATACAAGTGGCATTCAAAAACCAAGCAGCGCGCTGGGAAAACGCATATTTCCTAACATCGGATTCGCAAATACTGATGAATAATTCTCAGTTGTACCGTACACAAAGTCCCGTAAATCCGCGAGAGTTGGCTCTCGAGTCATCGAAATTATTAACAGTTTTTACGAGGGTGAAGAGCCTCGAAATATCCAGACTAAAGAAAAAAACACAATGCTCGCGAAACTTTTTCACCCATGAGAATTCAAACTCGCTGCGGCTGATGGTAACATAAAGTTAATATAGTATAGCGCTATATAGCAATGGTGAATCCAGGCCTTCTATGCTATACGTATCCGTTGATGCCGTGAATCCTCGTAAATGAACGAGCGGGCGAATGTCTCGACGAGGGTTGGTGCGCAAACGTATATACGTGTTTCTCTCAAACTTAATAATAGCCATTCTCGCGCGTTTGCTGGCCAAGTTTTGGCATTGCGCGAGCTTTGTCTAGTTGGAAAATTGAGATGGATTGCGTACGACGAGAGCAAACTGTTATTTAATGAACTTTCAATTTTGGCTGATTGTAACGGATTAATCTATCTTGAAAGATTTATCTTCTCCATTTCTGTCGAAACTTATTGCTAAAAGAGAGACCAAACGTAGTTTTTTATAAACAATTTTTAAAAAACGCTGTAAATAAAGTAGCCGAGTTTTTTTCTAGCACATCAATTTCCACAAGTATACTTGAGTGCATTAAAAAAATTCCGGTCGATGATTCCGCAAGTGAATATGCAACAGTGCATTGCATCTATTTGGATTTGTATTTACATAAGAAGCTGAAGTTGGACAATAACAGCGAGCTTTCCATTTCACGTTCGACATTACAAGCTCTTAGTTTTGTTCCTCCTTGTAACTGGTTCCAAGGATCTCTGTTTATTTCCAAATGCGAATTTTTAATGAGTCTCTTTTTCAATGCATCTCGTTACAATTGTATACGATCTTGTCCGAAATGAGCTTTCGTATATTGTTCAAATATAACTGAAAGTTGGACATTACGTTAATAAAAATGGCGTGGGATTGATTTATACAATTAATACTTAAATTTATGAGAGATTTTCATCCATTGAATGCAAATTTAAGAACTATTATAAATAGTTTTTGTATACTAAAATATTGCTACCTCGTTAATTATTGATAAACAAGTCGTAGACTCTTCATTAATAATTAACTTAGATTTTTATGAGTATTTTAAAACACTTTTTCCGATGCATTTAAAGATGTTGAATGAATTTTACAAAACACAATTAGTGACAAATTATTATTAAAACTAAAATAAACTAACCTTAATAAAAGTTTGAAGAATACGTTATAATTTATTATAAACTATATTAGTAACCATCAGATGACCTCGCAAATAGTCAAACAAATAAAATTTAAAAAATGTTCTTTCTCGAGTATTCGATGAACTTGCAAAGTGTATAATAATGAAATCTAATTAAAGTCTTGTGAGACACGTTGAAAAAAACGGAAGAGTTGAGTGTTTGAAAAGAGGCATGAAAACCTTCAAAAGTGAAAAGGATACCGGGAACAAGAAGGTGTCTCGCGCAGTTTCTCCAACTGAAAAAAAGAAGGAACGAAAGCCTGTCGCATCTGAATTAAAATGCTAATCCGTCGCATTAATTTCCATGCATTTGCGGCATTTATCTCGACGTCACTTGAAAGCCCTCCTACCTCTCGTACTCAATTTCTTCGTTTCGTTCTTTCCCGCCTGCAAGCTTCTCACTTTTTATTTTCTTCTCTGTGTATGCGTATCCTGTACAGTAGTTAAGTTATACACGAGCGAGATTTGTTCTGCAATAAGGTTTACTGCGTAGCGTGTTTCTTTTGCCTATTTTTTCACTCACCAATATGTGTGCAATAATAAATAATTTTTAAATAATGTGAATTGATCAATATATAACCAACATGAATGTAGCGCAGATTATTGCATAAAGATCAATTATAATACAATTTTGCAGTTTGTTTAAAAAAAACTGGTCTTTGCGAATAGCTGAGAATGAAAGAATTAGAAATATTAATTGTAACTTGAACCAACTCCAAGGCACATTTAAAGTAGCTCTAAGTGATATTCAATTACAATAATGACTATTAACAAAAATTATTAAATGAAACATGTCATTAATTGGAAATATTCACGCGATTACCTTCAAAATTGAGAACAAACACGTAGTATACGCATATGCGCGCGCGTACAGGTCATGTATAATTTTTAAGATCCGGACATTTCCTATTTTGAAAATCAGCGTCTCCAAAAATATAGAGTTAAAAATGTTGACTATTACGAAACTTCCTCCGCAAAACAAGTTAAAAATTCCATCAATGTCAATCAGCAAACTACAATGTCGAAACAGAGCAACACGTATACAACATATGCGCAAGGAATCGGCAAACTCTCCGTATCGATAATTAATCAGCACCTCGTGTATGCGGAGTAACGTAGCGAGACCAAAGTCTTTGCGTATCTGGAACGAGCTCACAATGAACGCATCTAAGGCTTTCAAACACCAGGCGACGATACGTATTAGAAGTAGGACGGCGAGGGCTTCGATATTCCAACCGCAACAGGTCGCAATTAACGCGTTCTCAGTATCTCTCTCTCTCTCTCTCTCTCTCTCTCTCTCTCTCTCTCTCTCTCTCTCTCTCTCTCTCTCTCTCTCTCTCTCTCTCTCTCTCTCTCTCTCTCTCTCTCTCTCTCTCTCTCTCTCTCTCTCTCTCTCTCTCTTGACCTTTATACATAGCTATATAACGAACCGTTTGTCTTGACGACATGCTCCTTGGTAGCTCAATTAAAATGCTAATTTTCAACGCTAACCCTTGTTTGTCCTTTCTATTGCTCAATAGAACAAATTGGCGCTTTTTCCTTTACTCGGCAAGTACACAGATATTTCGAGTAGACATTGCACAGGCAATAAAAATTATTCAATTCTTCTTGGCGAACAGCAAAGACGCTCAAATTCTAGTGGAAACGGAGGAGGATTACACTTGTGCAAGTGAGCCTGGATAAGAAACTACCGCTAAGTGAAAGAAATTGGAGCTATCGCATAAGGCTAGGAAAAAAGTAAGTAAGAGAGGTAGAGAAAAAAAAGTGAAGAGACTGTTGAAATTTTTAGAGGTGCACTCAGCGTGGAGCTACTTTTTCGCATAAATATGTATGTATTATTATTTAGCAGTGCTCGATATGAAAGGAAATCAATAGGAAGTATAGGGAGCATCGCAGAGTATATTTATTAATTCCCGCCATTTCACCTCATCAATCTGATGCACGTATAAAGCCGCTATAGCAACACGAACTGCGTAAGCTAATTAAGTTGGCAATACGAAGGCTTTTCATTTCGACAACTAATAGAGCGAAAAATGTTTCTTTCGCTCGGGGCCGTTGGCGTCGAGCAATTTTTAGCAGCACATAAAAAGGAAAGAGAGGAAAGAAGGAAGGAGAGCGCGCGTTGTTGAGACGATAAAGTCTTGCGCAGCCCATAAAAGTGGAATAGAATAAGACATTGCTAGAGGGTAACATTCAGATGTTTTACGCGGCTCTAGCATTCCCGCGTTTCTGCACATGATCGCTCTGCTCTCTCTCTCTCTCATCCCTCTTTTTTCCTTTCGCGCGCGAACAACTCGACGAACCCCTGGCATTTGATAAGTCGTTCAAACGATACTACGTTCTAAAGCTATTCGTCTTTCGTTACAGTGTGCTTTTTTTCGACAAAATTTTACCTGCGATGTTGAGCGTTTCAACTTGCACTTTGATCTTTGCAAAATTATTTTATGAAATAATTTACAAATCTTGTTCTGCATAAGTATTACAGGTCGTTTTCAATGAATTCTTTTTATCTATATTCCAACGTTATAAAGTTAACAATCATCGATAAGCTCCCAGATGAATTCACTTAGTATTTCTGTAGAGCAAAAGAAACAGATAAATTTTTATTTGCCATGATTCACTTCACAAGTAGGATATTTCACATTCTAAGCACCCCATCGTTAATTCTCCTCGCCACGAAATTGCTTTTTATAGTACAGTCTAGACATTAGAAAGAATAGAAATGAAAGAATCCGTGTGTCGCCTTGGATGGATTCGCTTTTTTCTCGTTTTTTCGACACGCCTTTTCGAGGCGAATCAAGATCCTACGATGCCGATGCGTCGGTCGTTTGACTGCCGTCGGATTTATAACGGTAGGTGTGGCTTCGCAACGTCGAATATGCAAAAAATGTACTAAACTGGATTAAACGACATTTACTCAGTGTTATTTTTGACGTCAATTACTATATAAATTTAACGACGTTCAAGCACGAAAATAGGAGCTTTTCATTAGGAGAAAATCCCGAGAAACAAAGCGCATCCGTTCTCGCGACATGCAAACAACCCAAACGCGAACGCATGCACTCCGTCGTCTGAATTGATTAATAGAGCTTTCTCCCGCTTATACGATAACAATGGGGTAGACACGAGCAAAAGCTGCATCTGGCGGCGATGTAAACGCTCGAGCGGCTTCTTAATCTCGACGTCGAATGCAAATCAAAGTGAAACGCGAAGAGCTGTAGTATATTGGTCCAAATACGGTACATCATCCATTAAGGCTATTGCAAAAACTTTAGACGTTACGTCTATTATACACCAAGATGATGATCTTTCAAAAGCGCGTTAACGAGTCACTTTTGATCTGTCGCATGCTACTGTGCATGCAGTGGTAAGATAGAAGCTTATTGGAAGCCCTTCAACGGGAATCTCGAGCTAAGAAGGAACGATTAATTAACAACTTATTAGTAGCGAGCTTCATAAGATTTTGTTTCACAAAACTTTTGTGCTCAAGTTTAGATGTTCAAAGCCTTTGTTTAATCAAATTAAAAAATGTAATAGTAGTCATTTTAAAAATACGATGCCTTTCTAGCAATTTTCATTTTTGTTGAAAATGATTTGCTGCTCGTAGTTGCTTTAGAAGATATTTATGACTGCAAGTAACAGTACACACTACTGACAAGACGATTCAAAAAATCAAAATAATCAACTGAAATCTATAATCATACGAGAATCATTTTCGGCTATGCGATTAATTTTGAAGCAGCAGAGTAGCTATCGATACATAAAGCTCTACCGCCGTATCGCTGGAATAGTAATGTTCATCTCCCGCTGTAAGGCATCGATAGTCGCTACTAATTTGTGGTTCGTGTGGCTTTGGGGATTTGATTTTCTGCTCTACTCTTGATCTCGCGGTCGAGCTATTCCCGTTCGTTTTTTTTCATCATCGGTGCCGCAAACAATTGCCGATTAGACATGTGGTTTTATAATTTTAAACAGGTTACTTAAGCACAATTGAAATGTTAAGCGGGGAAAATATTTTTAGAGCAGCAAAATAATGTTTTCTGTGTTTGTTTGCCTAGCTATCACCACAAAATTCCTCAATATCTTACAGTAAGGCACTCGACACCACGCCTTCTCGAATGCGCCCTCCTTCAAAACGAGTGACAATTTTCGTCGACATGCGCGCCCCTCGAAACTTCCTTTGCACACCTTTCAGCTGCAAGCGAGCGCTCGAGTATTGTCCTTTAATTCGCTCGTTCTCGGCAAAAACGACATCGTCGCTGACGCTGCTGCTTAGTCCATTTGCAAGGATAACAAAAAGTTAAAGTATCTCTCACGAGAGATTTACGAAATTGAGAAGGTATATTAGAATAATAGTAATTGAAAAGTCAAGCTACTGCGTTTCTTATATAATGCAAAACAGTAGGGCTGGGGGGCTGGACACATTTATTCTTTTTTCATGTTAAAAATAAAGCTTTCAAAAGAAAAGCAGTGCAATACAGTACAAAATACATTTGTATTGGATGCGAAATGGAATGCCGCATCGGTAGAAAGAGCAGACTTCAAGCTGATGGGAAATGCTTGCAATTCGAGCAATTCGACGAGAGCGAATTTTATAGGATTTTTTGACTGGTAATGAATAAAAATAAAGAGAAATGGAGCAACTTCACGTGTAATTAATTTTGCCATACCTCTAACGAAACTACATGCACGAGCGGTTTCGCGGCACGATAAATCGTAACGAATTTATGAGGCCACGTCCGTAAGCTGAGCTGCTGCATCGTGCTCATGCAACAACGACGATGCCGATTCCCTTTGAGCCCATCATCATCATCATCAGCTTGGCTTGCAATTTATCGTCGAGCGCGCAATGTGTATATCAGCACGCATTCACTTGTGTAACGAATGCACGATCGCGCAGCACGCGTTCTTTGATAATGACGAACAGGAAAATGTAAATTCGATCCTTTGTGAGTAATTGCGCGCTTGACGAATTGAAGGTGATCTATAGGGAAATGGGAAATGCGATATTAGACGTTTGACAATTGAACCTTGAGAACGGATTTTTTATTTCTTTTTATGTCCCATTGGATACTTGTTGATAAAAACAAGTCAAATAAAGGTAAATGCAATCTAGCAAGCCATTTGTTTATTTGTTTTTTTTTAATATTTCAACTCCTTTTATTCCTCGTGTGTCTGTATTTTTCCATTTCAAATATTTTAATCCATAAATTTCACTGATGGAAATTCATCATCTTGCTCGCGTAATATTTTTCAATCAGAATCTACATTCCGGTCTGAAATAGCTTAAGCTCGACATATTAAAAAAGATAGCTTGCCAACTATATTTGAAGGATCTTTCAATGTGCTTTTGCATGAGCCTCGTTTTTATGATTTTTTTACAAATATTTTGGAACTATGGGTAGGCACTCATGCAATCGATTTTATGATTACTTTTTTAAAATATACATTTGTATTTTAATAATTGACAGATAGCTGATTAACAAGCTATGCAAATTATTAAATACCCATAATTGATAGATAGTAGTCTTTCGATTGCATTAAAACAGTTATATACAAAGTGATGAGACAGAATAAAATACAATTGACACCGGCAGAAAAATATCTACAGATAGTCACTGCAGTAAAAGAAAAACACTCAGTTTTATACGTATCAGCGCGAAGAAGATATAGCAGATTTAAAGTGGTGTTGAGGAGTATACACCCGTCAGTTCTATCTTAAAAAAATGATTAGCTGCTGACATTCAGCATAACACATAACATTTATGCATTGTTTTAATATGTTAGATAAATTGTAAATAAACTTGGAACAACAAAAAAAAGATACTCGTGTGAAACTTAAATACTGGAAGAAACTTTCAGAACTCATCTTTCGATAGGCAGCGTGGCATTACATCCACGATTGATATTAAAAATGATAAAGCTTTTAATATACAGTTGTCAGTGCCGGCAAAGATATGAAAATCGAGCGTTGCTTAAAAAGAAAATTATTCAGGAGGTGCTCGTGATAAATCTCGATGGATCGCTCTCGCGCGGCGAAATGGCACAATCGAGTTGCCGCGCCACGGCGTCAAAATGGAAAGTGAAAGAAAGACGCCCGCTAGTAAGATATGAGCTGAATAATTCATAATAGCCGATCCCGAGACGCAAATTTCCCCAGAGGGCCCCGACTTTTTCGCCTTTGCCGCGACGATTCGCCTAAATCAAGTCTCTTGCAAATCTCGATACGAAGACTTGGCGAATTAAAAAAGGACGCATTTGTTTACCTGTGCTTATACGAAATGAGAAAATCCTTAATTATCGAGCTTTTCAGCAAATCTTCATTTCCAGTACGCTTTATGAACAACGAATTTCCATTTTGCCTAGTCACTTCAGCCATCGATTTTCCTTAAAAACGATAGTAGAATTTGTAAAATTTTGTTACATACTTTATGTATCGATTCATTGATAGAATAGGGCCAAGAATTAAAGTAAAGATTTCGGTCATCAGCTTATATTCCATAATAGCTATTCGCATTTGGTACATGCAAAGTAAATTTTTATATTCTTGAGTTTCTAAAAAGTGCACAATTCTAACGTTTGCATATAAGTACTGTCGAGTGTTCGACTTAATTCGAAATATAGCTCCGTGATTTTTTTCTTTGTGTAAAATTCCAAATCAGATTCATTTTTTCATTTCAAAGACCGTGGTGCCAAAGCAAAAAACTTTCGCGCGAGTTTATAGTCACAACACAATAAACCGTCTGCGTGCGCATCACTATAATCTAAATGCCCCATTGGCAAGAGTTTCGATAACCTCTGAGCCTAGTTGCCCGTGTTCATTCCCTTCTCAAGATATCAATCACATTCTGTGGAATTGTCCAATCTACCATGATCAGCGAATTAAACTGTTTACACAATTGTTGCAAATCAATCTAAAGCCCCCTCTATTTGTAGAATCGATAATCAAGGGTCCCAATATTGCTGCGTGTTTCTGCATTGTTAATTTCCTCAAAGACTGCTCACTTCGCATATAGTTCACTAGTATTAAGAGAATACAATGTTTTCACGAATGTAAATACGTAAATGCCAAGTATAGTGAATAAATCTGTACATGATTTGAAAGCTAACAATAAAAAAAAAAAAAAAAAAAAAGATTCATTTTTTTCATGACCTATAAACATTATTTTCAATGACAATTTTCACAAAGTTTAGAGTTACGTGTCGAATTCCAGTATGTCTGCACTTAAATTGCGTAAAACACTTATTTTTTGTAGGTTTGTAAAAAGTGCAGCGTTGATTAAATTTCTCGGGATCAGTACGTGCGCTTATATAGAACCCTATGCAATAAAGTTACTGAGATAGTTCAATAAAAATTTATGAATTTTGTGCACGACCTAGCGAACATAAATAGAGCGCTTCTACAAAGGTTTCTTTTTACAAAAACGTCTTTTCGTACGCTCGTTAAAGGAGATTCAGTAATGTTCGTCAAACTTTGTTTTTAACAGTTTTCTGTTATGTTGTAATGTTAATAAGTATGCTATTCAATTAGTTTATTATAGTTTCAAGTCAAATACCAATTATTATAGTTCATACCTTTGCTCACATTAATACCTATATTATTTCTATTAAATACCGAACGTTTAATATACTTTTACAACAAAAACAATATCTTGAACTTGAATTTCAATGATTATTATTATTAAATATTATTTCGAAATCTCTTTTGAATAGAAGTCTCGAAAACATTTTGAGACAGAGTAATAAGCCACGAAAGTAAACGCAAACAGAAGTAAATAAATGCATTGAAGGCTCAATTCATCCAACTATAACGCCAGAACTGTGAAGGACTGGTAGCTGCAAAGTTTAAGTGGCAGGCAAAATTAGCGGCTCAAAAAGCAGATTTGAAAACATTAAGGGGCGACAAGGAAATGCTTGTGAAGGCAAAAAAATTGCTGAGGAAAAGCTAAGGAGAAGCTATTGTGGTCAGTATTCGACAAGTCCGACCAGGCGGCAGAAAACTTGAAAGGCAAAATCGAAAAGGCTCTCATAAAATGAATATAATAATCAAATTCAAATAAATCTTTGCAATTTACTTTGCAGTTTTCATCTTTTCTCAAATATCTAACACATTATTTCTCTTCACTCAGATGGGAAACTTTCATCAGAATAAGTTTAGCTCATAGTATAAGCGTATTAATGTTTTTATGATTACAAAATGTAGTTTTATTTCTTATGATTATTAATAATCGTTCAAAAAATTGTTCAAATTATATAACTACATTTATAGTTGCATCGTTCATTTAACTTTTAGAGGGCTGGGGTTTTAAAAAATTTGTAAATCGTATTTTTTTATAGAAATGTGGTCTAAGGCCCGTAAGTTGAGGCCAAACTGAGTGGGAATGTCGACAGGTTAAACCCCTTACATCTAGAGGCGTATACCGGTCCGGTACGGTAAGGCTAAATGTTAAAATTGTCAGAATTTCAAAATATGTTCAATTGACCTATTTTTTTCATTTTTAGCTTTAATCAGGTTTTATAAAAAATATTTACCATAAATAATTGATTAGTTACTATTTGTAAAATATAAATAAATAATTTGATTTTTTAACGCTTCTAGGCATTTTTCGGCCCTCTAAGAATTAAAATGCTCCATTTCTTTCGAAGTAATGTCAATAAATATAGAAAATTATACAGATTTAATTAGAAAATTCAAGACGCAAGCCCATCTGTTTAAAAAAAAGTTAGAAAGAATTAGAGCAGAAAATGAAAATGTTTTTCTATTATACGGAACATTGATTGATTACAAAAAACCAAGTCTTACTTATAATATAGGTAAAATATGGGTAAAACGATATTATAGACCTCTGATAAATGAATAGTTCTGGTTTCTATTTTTATTTTCCCCATTACAACTAAAGCTGCTTCTCTCATTTGGATACAAAGCCGAAAGGTCTAGGAATAAAAAAATAATGAAAATGTAATTGGCAAAACGAAGAACTTAAATTTTTTTTTTTTTTCATTAAGAACTTAAATTTGATTTGTCATTTTAATAATTTAATTCTAATTTAAGGAATTTTACTCTTATGAAAAATACATATGTATATCGTTGATAACTATTATTATAAACGATCGCTTTTATCGTTCAAGATTTAATAAAGTTTTAGACACTACCGGAAAAAGTAGTCCTTGTAAGGATAAAGTCAATACCTTGTAATTCTTTTTGTATCAAGGAGACGTCCTCTTGTAACTTGAATCTCTTATATAGTGACAAGAGGATTTCTCTTGTTACAGAAAGTCTTTTCTTGATTGTAATCCCATCAAAAACTTTCTCGTTGAATGGTTTATCAATATTGCGTCAAATTCGATGAAGAACAGATGAAGCTTTGTTTTTGTACCATTTTCCGACACATCATGACAATTCCTCACGCTATTTTAACAATAAAAATACGCAGCCATAGAAAAAAATACAAAATATCTTAAATGTGGAAGATAAGCCTGCAAATTAAAAAAAAAAAAAAAAAACTTCTTTTCCAGTTGATCACTATGAAAATTCATGATTTAGATATTATCAAAAGCTCTATATCTAGAGCTTGTAGAATACGAATATGCTCGAATTTGTCAGTCGCATTAGAGCGATCTCCAAGTAGGTATTCAGCGATTGGTAGAAGGAATGTTGAAGCATACGTGGTATGTCGGACATCGGATGATGAATTCACGTCTATCGATCAAAGCTCTCTCGTGTACTACACCAGACTAAGGCTCGTCCTACTCGCTGTAATCTCTGCAAAGTACGAGAATTATACTAGCAACCTCGTCATCTCATCAATTTCCATTACTTCAACGATTTCGACTGCTTTTTATTTATAAAGTGCGCATTGTATTTTCACCAACCAAGTATATAGAGGGTTGTCATCTGAATGCGAACTCGTCGTTGCAATATTCTCCACTGTTTTTACGAGTTGACGTTAACGCGAAAGTATGCGCAAAAATTTCGAGCGACGTATGTGTGATAGCACTTTGATCGACGTTTTTTTCGCACTCGTGATTTGTCCGTAAAATCGCGGAAAAATATGTACTGTATCGAGTTATCTTGTTGTGGCACCGCTACTGAAAATACCTAAGTGGAACGCGTTGCACAATATGTTCAGATGCTTAGAAATTAAAAAAAAATTAGTTTCATGCTACCATTTAATTCTAAGCGAAAAGTCAATAATTGAAATGGTAAAAGAGAATGAAAGAGAAGACAGATAACAAATGATCTGGAGCAAAATCAGTATTGAAATACGTATATGCATGATACAAAATTCATTGTGACCGTAGATTCCCCCAAACGCTAGTCGACAAGAAGGGTGGTTATAAAACTTTCTTAGCCTTTAGTTGAGATAGGACGCGGAAACAGCCAGTCTTACCTTGTTCGTCGGATGAGCATTGTGGCCGAAAGAACTACCGAATCCGTTAGTTCACGCACTTGAATCTCGCTAAAAATTTGTCGTGAGCAATCGAGCAAACGAATGTGCAAAAATGAATCCGTCAGCAAAGGCGAGATTTAAAAAGGCCTAGAGCTGGGTAAGCCGAGGGACACGCCATGGGAAAATCAGGTCAGAGTAAAATCCTGGTTGTATCGCAAAGAGCGATCGCAGGGATAACGAGACGTCAAGAGACGGGAAGTGGGATATTCGAAAAGAGCTCGCGATAGAGAAGCCGCAGCATTAGCCACATGACTGATTAACGCGTCCCATAATTACCGGGAAATCGCATTTAGCCGTGCTCGCGGCTGGACAGCAGGGGCTCGATCGTTTGACGGATCACTGCAGCCGGTATTTATGGCTTGCTGCTATTGCTCTTGCCGTAGACGCGTCTGTCTTTCTTCTCACCGCAACAACCATGTCAATGTAAATGCGTGTATACGTACTCTGGCTGCGTAATGTCGGCTCTTGTTTTGCCGCACTGCCAGCGTCAATGACTGCCTTTTCGACCTTTACCTTTATTTTTATTTGGAAGTTCAGGAAATTCGTTGTTCGATCGACATGCTCGGATTCATCGTATGCAAAGTACAATGTTCAATATTTCTTGTGATGCAACATAGGAATTATAGATTGTAAAAAGTTTAAAAGCCTAAAGGTTATCTTCAAATATGAATGACAGTTAAATATGTTATCTTATGAAAAAAAATAAAAACCTATTATTTCCTATTTTGAGTAATATTTTTTTTTATTTATTATTGTTTTTCGGAATGATACAAAATAAGTAAAAAAAAATTTTCCTGAAATTTTTTATTAAACTACATAAATTTTCTTAAAAAAAATGCACGTTATGATAAGATGGTAGCTGAAGGAATAGGAGATGAGAAGGACAAACGAAAATAATGCTCATGCTTAATTATCTGAGCGTTTAAAAGAAAATAGGTAGATGTTAATGTTGATTGCAGGAACAATTGAACGATATGGCTTACAGCCTCTTCGAGGCACTATCGATAATTTTGGCTGTTGGCCAGCAGTCGCTGCTGATGCCTGCGATGAGACTGAATCAAAGCGAACGACTACCGGTCTACGCGCTCGTAAATTGGGCTTTCATCCAAAGAGTATTTTCGATGTATACACTTTCCAACGATCTTTTTAATTCACTCCATACTCTCTTACCAGTAAAAGTGTTAATAAAACTTGGTAAATTACATTTTGATACGTTGAATATCCGTTCTTTCCGTCTTTTCAGGTCAAACCATTCACCTCGTACATCAGCTCGGCGAATCTGCAAACAGGATAGAGCAACGCCGTCGTGAAAGCTTACCATCGGTGCAAGATTGAAATGGTTGCTTTACTCGGAGCTGACAAGTAGCATGCGACTCGCAAGATGAAGGATGTTTTAGATTTCGAAGCGGAATCGAGACACATAAGTCATTAACAACTTCATGAGAAATTCCACGAAAAAAATATTCTTTGCACGTAGAGGTAGTGAAAATTCTACATACAGTTCGATATATAGTTGGAGAGAAATTATTGTCGTGACTACGAACAAAATTAGGATCAAGAGAAGTTCCTGATGTATGTTTAGAAAATCCATTAAAAATTGATCCCAATCTCTTGAGCGAAGTTTAATCCTGCGTAGCAGATTTCAAGGATTTTTGCCAATCACAATCTCATGTATAGGAAACCGTACTCGTATAAATCAGTTTCGATCGGCCGTTATCTTTTTTTCACCCTTACGTGATTACAAAACTCCATTTTTCTCGTGGCCTCTTGTAATTGCGGCGTAGCACGCATCTGCATATTTATCACGAACGACTTGTGTAACTCGTTCCCGACTTCATCCCTCGTCTCTTTTTTTTCTATATTTCATTCGTCCTGTATTTGCAGGGAGTGCCATGGTGCGAACAAAATTCACAAATGAAACTTTAATTGTTTTTCTATCAAATAACTGAGTGAATAAGTGAAATGCATTTCACAATTGTTTGTTTGTCTGAACGTTGTGACACAATTCGCGAATATCTCAATTTTGAAAGCGGTTGAGTCGAGCGCGAAAAGTAGCGGTCCGGTGAGCGCGTTCACTCTCATTACTGTACGACTGTAGCCAGGAATTATACCAGGTCGTCACGGTGATAGGATACGTGCGTACGTTATTCAATTCTCACGCGTCGAGTTTGCAAAATCAGATGTGTACATCGATGCTGCGCAACACAATCCAGCACGAAATTGAAGCCTTTCAGTCACATCATATTGATGTATTTTGCGAATCAGAACTATTGTTAACGAATTGAACTAATTTATCTTTAATAAGGTAAGACTTAATTTCAATCGGACACCGTCTTCGAGTGCCAACCATATCCAATATCTAATATAACTAATATAACTAATCGTGTTGGAAGTACTCGCTATCAGAAAATATATAATAATACTGTTTATGATGAATTTTAATTGCAGTTCACGTTTTAATTAAATAAAGAGGAAAGTGGTCACATAGGTTGTTCTAATCTTTTACATACGATCTGACAATTCAATGCCGATGGTTAAACTTAATCGCATAACGAGAAAATTTAACATTAAGTGATAAAATAAAAGTAAATTGTCGATTGCTTCAATAACTTAAGTCAAGTTGCGAAATGAGGATCTATGAATCTAAGAGGCTTATAGTATTTTCAAGCGAAAATCATTACAATTATATTAATTATTCAGTGCAAACTGCTGAGTTGTCCGACATAAGTTGAACATTTTTAGAGCTTGTGAAAATCGTGCAAAAAAATTAATTTGCATGACTCTATAATTTGAATTCGAAAAAGCTACAAAATTCAGACGTGTTCTCAAAGCTGAACGTTGAGTAATAGCACTCGACGAATTAAAAAAATAATTCGAAAAAACCGGTATAGGTTAGCAATGACTTCCGTGCACTTTGATAAATACCAGTGGCGTGACGCGCACAAATTTTATAGACGTTCTCCCTCTCAGTTGCTTGGCACGTGTGCATACATATATATAATCTGCGCGAAATGTCTATAGGCGCACCTGCGTTGCCGTAATGTATACACGGCAATATATCAGTTTTGCATATTGCCACTCCATTTTGGAAAATCTTTTCTAGAGCGCACGAATGTAGCACATGGCGATATTACTCCTATCCTAATTCGCAGTACGCGTTCACTGCGACACTTGTCTTTTTGTTTCTTCTTTTCGATAATACTCATCAAAAGCTCGTGAACCTTCTCAGCAGTCTAATTCACAGTGCCAGTGTGTCAGGCAGTATGACGCGTATAACTCTTTAGCTTTCTCACTCGACCTGGATTTTTTCAACCGCGAGGAAGTATCCATCGATCAAACGAATCTTGCTGGGCATTATCAACGCCGAGATATATATTCAAAGCGTTTGCGAGTGAACGCGCGCTCGCTCGCTCGCTCGCGCTTTTGTGACGAATAGCTGGTGCTGAAATCCTGTTGAGCGGCGATAGTAATATTAAAATTTAATTGAGCACGCACTAGCTGGCTGGTATTTAATCAGCAAAATCCTCGCAAAGATTGTCTTAAAATTTGCTATTGTCAACCGGCCAAAGACAATCAACTGCATTTCACTTGAGGCTGACTAAATTGATTGCTGTTCTACTGCTGTTCGACTTTGTTACTCATTCTTATCGTTACGAGTTTGAAACTTGCTCACGCGCAAACACCTACAGCCGAACGAAAACAAAAGCAAAGTTATTTTCGGCAAAGACATGTTTTTTAGTAGGAAGCCCATCCGAAGATACTCCGCTAAGTGCAACATTCCCTCTTAGTGCGCGCACGTCGCTGAGCTCGTATCGGACGATCTATATCTATTGCGACGCACACTGTAAATGACGCGTGTTTTCTCTGTCTCTGGCTTTACTGCGTTTAATATCTTCGAGGCAAAGTTTTTAGGTGTTTCATTTGCTTTATTATTACGAATGGATTCTGCATAAAAGTCCACCACACGAGTAGTTATAGGGCGAAAGAGTAACGATCGAGTTTTTGTTCGATAAAGTATATTGTAACTGACCGAAAGTAACTTGTTTTCACGTTGTCAGTATACGTATATAATGGTGGCTGGATTGAACCAACTTTTTGGGCTGTGTTTCCTGCTGTTATGCTCGTGTAACTTTTAAGCGATTTTTTTAACCAAGAGATAAGCTTTAAACAAGCCCAATAAGTTGTAAATACGAGGAATTTTCATTTAGACGACATTTCAATTTCGTTGCTAAATGTATTTTATATTTTTTATAGTAGAATACGCAGTTATTAACTTTTGTGAGGATATTTTTTGTGGTTTGCGTGCTTTAGATATAGCTGTAGAAAAAGGGCAATGTTGGTACAGTAAAGTACGCTTTCGGTTCACTTTACAACTTTGCGAATGTAATGGGAAAATTTAGAGTTACGCTTCGACAATTAACGCAATAAATGCTAACGAATGAACATTGTTTTTTTCCGGCAATTGTTTAGCAGCTCGTTGAAAAATCCAAAAGCTCATTCCCGAAGGACTTTTTAATTCTCGAGCAAAGTTGAGAACCATGTGAAAGCAACATATTTTCAAGCAAAGTATTCGGCGATTATAACTCCATTAAAATTCTCAGCGGCATGCGCGCGCGAGCTTGCGATTGCAGCAGCCACCGCGCAAATAATGGACTTTTCTCCAGGGCGCTGCGAAAAGAATCAAGGCATTTTAATGAAGTTTTGCGGCCGGACGCGAGGAAAAGCGACCAAATGGAAAGGAGAGTGGAAGGCGAACGAACGAAAAAAAACCCACGCGAGTGTCGAGCTGTGAAATATCGGCTCGCAAGGGCTGCGATCGTAACCGTAGCAAATAAAGAAACTGGCTTTTTTTGTTGCTGCTATTGTGCATTTTTCTTTTTTCTTTTGAACGCTTACAAGACTTTATATTTTAAGCTTAACTTGGAGCGTGCGACATTTTCTGATTGGAAGCGTTCGAATTGAGTCTTGTCAAACATTTCAAATGATTCTATTTGTTTGGAAATTCGTAATGATTGGATTGCATGTAAGCGGTTTAAAGTACGCTGTAACTTGACAACAAATGAAACCAATTTACAGTAAGGAGACTAACAACAAAAAGCCTTTTCAAACTCGACGTGATACAATAGCTCTTCTTTCCTTTCAGACTCATTTTCCCATTAAACGCTTTCCTTTCAAGCAGCGTCTATATGAAGCAACTTGCGTGCACCGTACGTCTTCAACGCATGAAATTTATAATTTACCGCTGTCTTTAGCATGTTGGCAAGGTACTTTTTCCTCTCTTTTTCTTCGCGCTAGACATACAGACATAATGCTGTTCGCTGTCTTACAACGATAAACAAATTTCAACTTCTTGGAGGTCATCCGGCTATATTATAGAAATGCTGCGGGATATAATAAACTTTTCTCCCGAGATAATTCGTTATTTACTCGGCTAGGAAAAATTCTACCCAATTTCGTAACTTCAATTCGATTTCTCCGAATGAGGCACATGAAGCAAGATAGCTAAGTTTAAATTAACCTTCTTGCAACTTGCGAGACCTTTATTTCTCCGAGTTTTGGATACTTTACAGGTTAATATGTTTTGACAGCAATCACGAATATACGAATATTACTGATCAAACCTCGTAATTTAAATTAGCATACCTTGTTAACAGTAAATTCTACATATCCTGCAATATCCTGATGTTCGGAAAAAAGAAAATAAAAATACGCACCGAGTATCGGACTGTGCTTTCAAATCGGTTTTTTTTCGACTATTCAATCAAAGAAATTCCATTCATTTTTATAGTTTTTTGCATTTCTCAGATTTCTAAAATAAAAGTCATTTAAAATAAAATTTAATATTTCGCTGTATAGCGAATATATAAAGAGAGCTTTCGACAAATTGTTCTGTTTTTCGTGAAAAGAATAAAAAAATTAGTACTTGAACCTGAAATTTTAACTAATAAGTATTCGAATGTGAAGAAAAATCCGCTTCAAACATTTTCCACAAAATTTCTCTGACTCGTGCACGTTAATCATCCGAGTATTTAAAAGCTTTCGCTTACTCAGTTCGCTACACGTAGCGCGCACGCACTTCGACTCTCAAGATTGCAAAATTTAATCCAGCACGGCTGTAGCGCGGCTGCTCTCTTTACATCGCGCCGCAGTGCAAAAGGGTTTTCTCAAACAATGGGCGCCACGAGCTACCTCGCGCACGTCACGAAGAACAGAAAGAGCCCCCGTAGTCATTAAGTTTTGCACGATGTTAGTTCATGAAAAATTTCATCAGCTCACGCGAGGGGTAGGATAAACCTTGGCAAGGATCAGTATTGTGTGCATGGCGTCAATGTTGCGGTGTTTCGCTCGAGAAAATATTGCAAAATTAAAATCAGCTGGAATACAGTAGAAATATATTTATTTTCAATGTTTCGATACAATAATTATTTTAGACATTTGCGAGTTATTTTATTTGATACATTTTATGGTATAAAAATGTGTCTGACTTTATTTAGACTATGTCTACTCACGAAAAACAGTTTACGAATATAGGGATAATTTGGAAATGAAAATACAGCAAAACATTCATTTGAACGTAATCAAACCGATATAAATAACGTTTATTAAATTTAAACAATATGTTAACCATGAATTAACAAAAATTATCAGAAATCATTAAAATTTATAATTATCAGATTTTCACGGATCGTCATTTTTCTGCCAAGGCAGCTCGAATAATTATTCAATAAATTATTTTATTAGTCGCTGTTAAACAAATAAACGTGAAATGAAGCTCGAAATTTCGTCGTCAATTTTGAACTGAGAAAATACTTTGCGAAATTTTGATTGTCACTTCAGTCTACTCAAGAAACCTCGCAACCACATTTCAAATTCACTAGTCGCCACGCAATTTCATTAAGCAGCAAGTCTTCGCCTGGCGGCTTTCTTAATTCGTAGGTCGAAAAAGGAAAAAAAAACGAGAGAAAACTTTTCCGGATAAATTGCGCGGGCTAACGATTACGAGCCACTGTCATAATGATGACTCTCCTTATTCATCTCTATCTCTCTTTCTACTCAAACCGAAATGATTCCTTATCCTCCCGTTTTCATTTCATCCCTGACTTTTATTCAATATTTAAGAAAAAATACGTCACAGTTTATTTATCATTTATTTATCATAGGCTAGGTGATTCTGGCACAATTTACCGACCGAGTCGATAATGTTATCGATAATGTTATCGGCCGCCGTATGCTACCGACAGAGTTATCATCGTGTTATCAGTTATCAATTATACTCCATTATGTCCGGAAGCGAGTAACGGTTATACCTCAATAACAGCCCGGTACCACTTAGGCATCAGGTCGGTAATCGAAAATTGGTAACACGTCGATAACTCTGTCAGTAGCATGTCAACACATGACGGCCAGTATATATACGTTATCAATAATTTCAACTTAGTCGATAAATTATGTTAGGATCCCCATGGCCTATATCTTTTCGTTCTTATCAAATTGCAAATAAAAATATCTTTGTTTTGTGCTACATATTCATATTTTTGTACGGGATTTATTGTAACAAAGTGTGGAAATATCTGAATGATTTTGTTAGATGAATTGGTTTTTGTTTAATACCTAATCTTATTTAACTTATATAACATATTTGTATGTCAAATAATTAATTACACAACAATTGTACTCATTTTTAAAATCATCCAATATTATTGAAGCTGTGAATATCAAATATTATTTCGAAAATTATGTTTCATACCATAAAATTGAAAAACATTTAGAGAAATTTTGTAAGCATATTTAATTATTTTTTCATTTCAACATCACAAAAATCTGTTTACAATCAAATACTTCCAAAGGATAATAAGAAAATAATAAAAACAAAATCATTTTTCATAATCAGACATATGTAAAGTAATAAGACAGCTCATTTTCTTTTTATTTACTATTGTTACTTAGAATACGAAAAGAAGCACCGCTACATATACATCAAAGGTATAATACACTATATGCATTGTGAAAATATATTTCGGACTCCTTAAATTAAATTATTATTTTGCATTATCAAACGATTACCACTTTAAAATTTAACTGGTATGAATATATGAATTTCAGTGTGATTGTATGATTGTCGTATCACAATATCAAGGCACAAATATTAGTGATGTGAATTGTTCTTTTTTATGTACAACTATCTTATAAAAAAATAATAAAATTCACCAGTTATAATTTGAATTGCTAATCGTTAGTGTCTTTATTATTTTTTAACGCAGCATGTATTAAGCCATCAATGTCACAAACGTTCTTCATTTATTTGTATATTTGAAAACAGAATTATTATCTTTATTAATATTCGTTTATTATAATCTTGAGTACATACATTCGTTTGGTGAGCGTAAATTTTATCAATTACTTTTTTTCTTAAAAATCAAATTCATTGAAATTTTTTTAATTCTTTTTTAATCTAATCTTCACAACATTTATTTAACTTCATTTATAAAATTAAAATATGAACTTAAAATTGTAATAAACCCTATAAATATCAAACATAGTTGAAAATAATATAACTATATATGCAATATTTTTTTCTGATTATCTTGAAATGAAATAAGATATTTAATTTTTATATAAATGTAACTATGGAATTTAATCTTCAACTATGGAATACCAGTGATAATTATTTGAAATGGACATACCTTATCATGTTCATAATTAAATAATCTTCAATAATTACATGAACACATGACTCATACGCGCGCATACAATGTTGTTAAGTCAAACTTATAAAAATTACTTAATCAATCAGTTTTCTAGATAAATGTTTAAATTCGAATGATTATATAACTAATTGACCTCTTAATCAATTAATATATATGAATTCATAGATATCTTAATATTATTACACGTCTTATTTAAGCAATCGGCAATTTATAATCTAAAAAACATCTCGTATAATAGAGATACCTTTACAATATCATCACTTAATTTTACAAACTTCATGATTTCCAATGTTGTAAAAGTTTCTTTTACTTTCGTAAAAGTATCACTTGCATAAGTCAGGCAAGAGTCTTTGATTTTCACGTTGTTTCAGACGCTGGTGAATTAAAGCCATCTTTAGTTGACTGCTGATTCGTATCAGACTGTTCTTTCGTCCCATCGTTAGTTAAGTTAGGACTGCAATGTTTTTCTTTAAGATGCTGACTGTAGACTACTCGTGATACGAGGATTTCATGACATACGCGACAAAGGAATTTTTTCCGGTCTACCGGTGGTGTTTGCACCGTTTGTTCAGTATCTGCCTTCATATGACACTGTTTTGTGTGCTCGTTTCGTTCGTCTTGCGTAGGAAATTTCTTGTCGCAGACGAGGCAGGCGAATTCTTGATGTTTCTGCGTTATATGATCCCTAATTAGAAAAGATTTCTTGATTAGTTAAACTTTATTTTATATATTATTTAGATTGTTGACTAGAGAATAAATTCGATTCTTTTTTTTTATATAAGTACAAACCTAAGTGCTGATTCAGAAGCGAAATTGCGTTTGCAGTGTAAACACGGGAAGCGACTGGATTTTTTCTTTTCAGTTATTAAAGGTATTGGGTTTTTATTTTCTATAGATACTTCATGTTCCTCATTAAGGTGATTTTGAAGTGAATCTTTACTGTCAAAACTATCAATACAGAACGAACAGACCAGCATTTTATTAACATGTATATCTATATGAGATATGAGAGTGGCTATTCGCTCGAATTTGACTTTACATAATATACAAGTCAGTTCATTAAGGTCCACGTGAGAAGTTAAATGAGACCTGGAATCGTCAGAAAAATCAGTTGTGTTTAATTCATTAATTTAATGTTTTAAAAAATTTGCTGTTTTTAATTTAATTTATTTTAATTTCAGAATACTAAAAAAACTTACCTCATCTGTTCTGTAGTGTAGAAATTTTCAGAACACAAAACGCACATGAAAGAATGAATATCTTTGTGATTATCTAAGTGTTTAAGTAATAGCTTATGAGAAAAAACCTTTTCTTGACAAACTGGGCAGTAGAAAGACTGCTCATCTGGATTCATGTGCATTGAAATTTTGTGTCTTAACATACTTAAATATGTGTCAAAAGAATCTGAACAAATGGTACATGACTTTGGATTTTTCAGAATGACATGTTTGATCAGATTCTCCATGCGCAACTCATATAGTTTTTTATTACTGCTATCAACTGCAGATTTTGAGATTTCTGTACTTGCCATTGAATTATTTGATGTTTTGAAGCTACGAATCTTTTTATTCAATATGTTGCTATCTATTTTTGTTGAAGGCAAAGTTCTTTCATTTGGTTTTAGTTCTTTTTGAGCTTTTGGATTTTCTGTAACTTCAATATATTGAGTATTTTCATCATCATATTCACTATCCTTGAACATAACTTTCTTTGGTACTTTTGTTAATTGATTGTAGCTATCATCTAGATCCAGCCTTCTTTTAAAACCTTGTTTCAACCATTTCTTATTTCCATCATTTTTATTTGGAAGCTTCTTAGAATCCTCAAAAGTACAACATGATGATGATATATCACTGTCCGTCACATTTGTTTCCTGTAACAAATGAGGAAAAGTATATGGATTAGTGTAATATTTTCTATATCAATAAAATGCTGAAAATTGATTACAAAATATGCACCTCATTTATTTCAGAAAAATTATAATTATATTTGGCTAATTTGTCAATATTTTTGGAACTATTACTTTTGGATTCTGTAGGTAAGACTTCCACTGATTTTACCTTAACTCCACTATGCAAACTACGTTTTTTTTTAGCATTGCGACGTAACCTCTTGGCACCTTCTACTGCTAATCTAGCTTCTTCAGATACATATTCTATGTGATATTCATCTTCACTAGATGATACCGCATCAGAATTATCTTCATCTAAAATACAAATACATATTTACATGTAAAAATTTCTTTTTCATTAAACAATTTACAATTATAATCTTACCTCTACTTGATTCAAATTTTGTAAGACTGAGATCACAAGATCTTGACAATTTATTTGTGTTATTTACTTGATTTTTCAATAACGATTTTTTCAGTTTTACTTCAACCATTTCACATTGATCTTTGAAGCAGTACAGTGAATCCACCAAGAATACACATTTTTTACATATCATTTGGGGTAGATCATCATCTTTTGAAACCTATAAAAAAACAAATTTTTTATATTTAAGCAAACATTAAAATGCAATGTCTCTTTTAATAAATTTAATAAAAGAATATTTAATAATAATAGAAGTATCCTCAGCTTGATTGAATTCACCATGAATGGTAATAAAAAATGGTTTTGATTGCTAAAATATCAAGAGGGACACATACAATGAAAAGTTATATTCAAGCAAAATTTTATTGTTAAAATATATAGCGTCATTAAAATCAATTATTTAGTCAACACTAGCAAATAAACAGCATAGTTTTTAAGTAATAAAATTACAATAAAAAAATGACTAACCTCAATTTTGATGATATGCTTGAGTTTGTCGGGTAAATTGTGCACATAGTAATTGTTTGTAAAAATGGGCACGAGCTCACCGTGAGTGGCCATGCACGTTCGGCAAATTTGTTGCATTTTTCCTCTATCTTTCATCAATTCTCAACAAATAAGAATAAAGAGCAAATACTGTTAGTGAACGCCGTGAATACCTCCATCAAAACAACTGTGAATTGCAAATGATAAAAGATGCGCACCTTTTGGCGCCTGTGCGGCGCGCGCGTTATGCAAGATTATATTAATTAATTAACTTATAAGAAATTACACTTGTAATCTACGGCTAATCAGCTATTAATTTAAAACTTATAGAAAAATTGCGTTTCTACTAAAAAAAATTGTAACAATTTTATTTTAATTAGGTGGCAACGAAAGCAATAAAATCGTTAATGAGACTAACCTTGTACTTATCTCTGGAATCTAAAATTTAGAGACACTATAGTTTGACTATTGTTTATGTCTAATTGTATAAATTCATTTGCTGAATCTGCTCTAGCTCAGACTCTCTGAAGTGAGCTATATATCTATATATATATTTCCTATATACGGCAGCCATCAACGCTTGAGACTTGTGCATCTGACGCCCAAAAAAATTTTTTAATCATATTTTTGAGTTTTCATGAGCTAAAACGTTTTCTCCCTTTTTCCGGATTATGTCTCCGCTTGAAATTTTATTTCCGGATTTTCCGTTTTTAAGAAAATTGCGAAAAAAAATCGGGTGTTCGTACAGCGCGCAAAATGCATTAAACATTTTTCTCCTGTTTAAAAAGAAATAATATCGGTAGCGGATGATAGCTCCTTATTCCCGGATTACGAAACAATTTTCCTTTTGTCGATTTTCTATCCAAAATTGAGGAAAATGTAAAAATTAGTAATATGCGGCAGTTAGTCGATAAAACAGGTCAAACATTTGTTAATCACCAGATAGATATCCCTATATGAGTTCTATATGGCAGCACTGCACTGTACGCACTGTACGTACTGTAGAACGCTTGACAATCGACGCTTTGTGAGTTGAAGTATTTGCATGATCAAAAAACATGATTCAGATCTTCTACATCTGAACTACATTGACAAAATGGATTCAGTTAACTATTTTCTATGTAAACTATATGTTAAATTGTAATGATTACTTCTTATTCTCATGATTGGGATAGTTTTAGTTTGACGAAGAGATAAAGCGTATAAAATCAAATTTTGGATGATTCTAAATAGTTGTTCTATGAAAATGAAAACGAACACCCTTATAACCAATGATATTTATTACCAATCCTTTATGATTAGGAATCCAGACGTAATTTTTTGGTTGCTTGAAAGTAATTCTAAAAGTCTAAATTTATAAACGGATATATGTGTAAGAATTTAAGTATGATTGTTGGAAGGAGCTAGCAGTACACTAAAAAGTCTGCGAAAATAATAACTTATCTACTTTATTAAGAAAAATAAATTCTAAAGTCACTTGTACAGTCAAGGCTTCAGCAGAAAATATAGAGGTGTATGAATCGAAAATTGTCTCAAATGTCTGAATTGTTTAATTACTGTAAAAGCCAAAAAATTGAAAATGGCGCGTGTATAGAACGCACTCACATCGCACGTATTAGGTTTATATATAGCATCTGTGGATGGAGTGCAGCAATAGCACGTGTTGACTGTTGGGACTGTTGCAAATTTTGGAAGCGGTTTTGTAAATTTTAGAATTATGAACTTTTGAGATGTAATTTATTGATTAAATATTAAATACAAAAATATTAGATATTACTGAGGTATGTTCTATTATTTTACATCCTTAATTTTCGTAATTTATTTATATATTTATTTATAAGTATAGCTATTATTATTATTTCTTACAGTGATAATTGTTATTTTTTCTAGACATTTTTTTTATAAACTTGAATACTACAAGAAAAATGATTTTAGATAGATTTAGTAGGATATCAAAGTTGGCTGGACAACTTACTGCTCAAAAATTAGACTTACTTTTAAAGACAACTTCGTTTTCTCATAAAATTTATAAACCATGTTACTTTTACAATAAACCAGTGGCTAGTAACTTCTGTACTCAAAGAAGATATTTAAGTACTTTCAGTGATGTAAAATATATAAATGCAGAAGAAAAAGTTTTAGTAAAAGATAATGTATATACAGAACAACAACTTGTAGGCTCACAATTATTAGAAAGTTCTGAAGCTTATAGTAATTCTGTACCAAAGCCTATGAAATTTAATGAAAGTTTAGTAGTTGACAACTTAGAAGAATTACTAAGCCAATCATGGATCAGTATGAGCAATTCTGACATTATTGATAATTTTGAACGCCTTTCGCATTATGCTTTCAAACACAAAGAAACAATTGAAGATGAAAAGTTTCATGGTGTTTTAGAAGTACTGAAAAGTCAGTTCATAAATTTTAGTGATAGTGATATACGTCATGTGTTCAAATGCTTACAATTGTGGAATATCGACAAAACAGGATCTGTTTTTACTGATCTTTGGAAGACTTTTGAAATAGAGATAATAAAAAGATATTCAAATTGGACAATTGATGAAATACTTTTTACAAGCCATTTGTACTACAAATTGAAAATATCAAGAGGTTCTGAATACACTTGGCATAGTTTGAAAAAAATTGCTAGAAAACCTCAGAACATGCATTATACACAATTAATACATCTCACATTTTTAATGAAAATGAACCGTAAACTTCCACTAAATATGTACAATATTGAGTATTATGTAGAGCAGCAAGTAGACAAATTAACACTAAATGAATTAGGAATATTTGCATTAACTTTTTCTCAATATGATACTCCTATAAGGAGTTCAAACTTTATACAAAAATTTCTAGATAAATTAATTGCTGAAGTAGATACTGTTAATGAAATATATTTAACCAGCTTATTGAATATTATACGGTAAAGTTATTTATTTAAATTTCAAATATCTTAAATTTTACTGCAATTATTATTCTATTTAAATATTTGTTTGTTTAGCATTAATCCAGTAATCAGTGACAAATATATGATGTTATTACAAGAATTAGAAAGAAATTTTTCACGTTGGTCAATATATACTTTGACTGCTATTGCTAATGCACAAACAAAAACGTTAATGCATAGTGAGACTTTGATGTCTAAGATTTTAGAAAGGTATAAGGACTATTTATTTTTCATTTTTTCTAAGGTATACATGTGTTATAAATTGTGTATATTTCATTTATGTATCATCACTTGATTGTTTTGAAATATGATTTAGATTTGAAACAGAAATCAAAAACTTAAAAATTAAACAAATGGGCCAACTAATGTTGACATTATTGATATTAGGTTATAATGGCAAAACAACACCATTTGTTTCTATGGTAATACATGAATTACTAGAACCCAACAGAGTCGATGAAATTGAAAAGTAAATAATTCCTTTCAATGTTATTCTTTTTATCAGTTTTAGTTAATCAAACAAAATTTAATTTGATATGTTTTTGTAGGTTTTCAAAAGTATTTATAGAGATTATTCATTTTGCTTTATTAATGAATTTTTTTTCAAAGGATACCGAAAAATTGTGTAGAAAAATATTTGATCCTAAATTTATTGAAAACTTCAGCAAAAATGACTATTATAATCTAAATTATGAATATCTTCAAATGAGTTATTGTTTAGAATTTGATCATCCAGAATATAATGGTCCTAAATTAGATGAAGGAGTGGTGGACTTCCTTTGCAAAGTAAGTTTTTTGTTAATCAAAGATGTAGTGTATTATAATTCTTAATATTAATACTCTCAGGCATTTGGATCTAACAAAAGTGAAAATAATTTAAGAAGACCAGAAAATAAGACATTAGATGGCATGCTTCTGAGTAGTATAGAGAAAATTTGTAAGGTATGCTATTAATTTTTATATTTAAATACTAAAAGTAGTTATTATTTTACATATTTTATACCTAAATAATATCTTTTTTCACTTTTAGAGAGCATTAAAATCGGAATATGGATTTTATCGCAAAGCAGTTTTACCACACTTTGCTAAAGCATTTGGCATAATTTGCTACGATCCAGAAACCAAAGAATACGGTTCACCAAAAGAAAAGCTGTCTCAAATACCATGGAATTTACCAAAGTATGCGCCAGCTGACGGTAAAGAATGGTTTGCCCTGATTATGGGTTCTAAACATCAGGTTATTAATAATTCTCGTAAACCAGTCGGCAAAGTATTAGTACAGATAAGACATCTCGAAAAAATCGGATATAAACCGATTTTCGTAAGTTCTGATTATAAATTTTAAATCATTCAGAGTAATGTAATACCTATAATAAATTAATATTATTTTCCAGATACCGCATTATGAATGGGACAATTTGTCTAATAACAGTGAAAAAGAAAAATATATTTTAGATAATTTACACAAATAAAATTCACATTTTCATAACAAAGTTAGTCTAATGACACTTTTGACAGATATTTAGTTTTTTATATTTTCATTTGTTTTCAAGTTATTTTTTGAAAAAATGGATATATCACGTTAATCAGTGTTCTTTGTATCATACAACAATCACATAAAATAAAGTAGCCTTTAGTTATCGTTATTTCATTCGATTATTTACATTATTTATAAAATTCTGAACATAAAAAATATATTTATATTTGTATTGTTTCAAGCTATGATCAGTGAAGAATGATATTATTGTAATCTTAAATCTATTACATCGAATGTTTGTGGAGGTATATCACATACACAAAATGCATACCGGAAAAAATCTTTCGTCACAAATGAAATTGAATAAAGAATAACAATGAATTCACTACTTTATATAGACAGGACAAGTGTTAATCCATTACTTGGTGTATGAACTTTTTCACATATTCGTAGGTAAGAAACAGAGTAGCCGTTGCCGGCACTGTCCTAATTAGTGTAGGTTTTAGGCCATTGTACAGGGCACTTACTCCTTCTTTTTTTACAATCTCTTTGGCGATTACTATGGCAGGCGTCCTTAAATTTTGAACCTACAAAAAAAATTTATTATATGCAATTTAAACAATCTGTTCTATTCATTTGAAGAATACCGAAGGAATAATATCTCATTATAAAAACGGCACTGATAATTACTTGGATACGACTCTTAACAACGTCAGCAGGGAAAATAACAAGCCAGAGTATACTACCACCGACTGCTCCAGCAACCATTGTCTTTTGCCAACCAATTTCGTCTCTACTTTGACCAGGTTTAGCTAACAGTTCTCTTGTTAATTCGTATCCCCCAAAAAAAAAGAAATATCCAGGCATTTCACGAGCTATCGTCGATGTTAGTCCTCTGAATAAACCGGGAATACCAGATTCTTTTAAGATTTGTCTTGTCAATGTCCAGGGACCAATAAATTCCTCAAATTATAAGGTATTTTTTATGAAATTATTTATTTCAAATGATTTACTATATCCAAAAGCTAGAAAATTTTATTACCACTTTGGCTCCTTTAGCTATTTGTTGATTTTGTACTTCTCTCATGGCTTGCAGTTTACATTTTATCAATTCAGTTGGACACAAGGTGAGAGATGAAAAAAATGCTGCAAAAAATCCAGCCCAAGCATTTCCAATTGAACTCAAGTCTTCCACTTTCGAAACACCTATTGAATTTCATAAAATTGATTTTAATGTTCAGTATATAATGAATTTTGATAAAAAGTCAATTACCAACAGCACTAGCCACAACTTTTTGACAGCCACCATAAGCTGCAAATAATATTGAATTTTCAGCCACATTTGCCACCACAGATGGCACTGTTCCCGCATACAACCCTCTTGCTACTCCATCTGTTTTTAATGTTTTCATGAAACAATCTACCATCCCCCTGTATAAAATTGGAAAAGTCTGCATCTTTACTTTAACTGTGTCTAATGGTTGACCAACATAAACTAGTGCCACTCCTCCTAAAATTTAATTTCATTTAACATGTACCTTTAAATTCCTAACATTTTAGATTATACAAATGTTAAATAATCCCTAATGGTTGTTAATAAATTATTTGGATTTGATAAATTGGGTGTGTAGGCAATAGAACATGGTTTTATTATACATGCAAATTATTATGTACAGTAATATAGCATAAAAATTGATACATACTGATTCATGCCATATTACTATGCATAATAGTTTGTATGTATAATAAAACTGCACAATTGTCCACACACCATGAACAATTACACAATGTTGATGACTTAAGTACAATCAGTTCACAAATAAACAATTAGACAGCTCAGATAACGTCATAATTTATGAAAGCACTCAATTTAATTAATCGAATATTTGAAATTTATTATATTACCTCGAAAACTTATACTCTTGATTGTTAAGCCATAAAATTATTAATACTACTAATAATATAAAATATATAATTTTATAGCTAAGTTATTCATAGAGTATACTAATATTTGTATAATCTACTTTAAGTAATTGATATCTTATCACAAACTGCATTTAATTAACAATATAACCACTTTTATTTGTGAAAAAATGAATTGAGAAATAAAGAATAATATAAAATTCATAAAAATAAAATATAGCTCTTAGTATAATATAAATCAGTAAAAATTTTAAGAATCTTTTTAAAATAGCAATCCATTAAAAATATAGATCAATTTATTTGTAGGTAAATCTTTTTTCTTCATAATTAAATAAATTCAATAACTATTGAAAAGAAAGTTTTTTAAATAAATGATACAAATATTTGAAAATATATGTGATACTTATTTTGAATGAATTTTGAAATATTGCACAGAATTTTTATATTAATGAATAGCTAATTGTATGTTAAAAACTAAAAAAAGTCAATTGACAAACCTAAAAAAAGGTGAAAGTACTTACCTAATGATCCAGCAACAAAATCAATAACTCCATCCTTTAAATTTTTCATTCTTTCTGTATCCATAGTTTGTACTCTACTGTTCTGCACATTATCGAGAGATGACATTTTCAAATTTCAATTAGAAACAACTTCTTTAGCAACAGAACTACAGCTGATGCTTCGTCCGCAAACGCACGTGTTATATGATATATATATATATATATGTATGTAAGACGAGTCACGACTGAAGAGCAGCCGAAAAATCCTATCCATAAAGTAAAGACTGTAGAGCTTGCAGCTAGCGTGCGACGACTTCGAAAATCTAGGCGTATATACATGCGGTTTGTTTCACTCTCTGCGATAAGATTCTCGGCCTCCTACTAAATTATCAACAAAATTTCTGAATGTTTGCGTATCCCGATATTCACTGATATTGCTTATTCGAATTGAGTTATTACACGTAATAAAAGACGTGGATGATGCTGCGATAATATTTGTTAGCATGCTGAGTTTAAAATCCGATTATCAGGAATTTCGACATTCAGAGAGATAAAGAACATTGTCGTTACGTATCTACTGCTAAATTTAAAACCTCATGCTTGCTCTTGATGTATCGTTTTTACTGCTAGCGTCTGAAATATTTTTGTCGACGATGTTAAAAACTGGAGTAATGAAGTATATGTTTAAAAATTATTATTAATCAATCGATGGAAATATGTGTAGCATGTAGTAATAATTCGTAGACGTTTTCAACCGATTCACTAGAGATTACATAATTTAAATTTTTATCGCAATCAATGGTAAAATTCTTTACATAACATTTTGCTAGTTTAATTAATTTCTTATCAATTGTTTACAAGGCACTCTGCCCACTCCACTAGCGTAGTGTCATATGTTCACCTATATAAACATCGACATTCGGCACTCTATACATACTGCTGTAGTTAAGGGCGCATGCGTTACTGTGTTATCAAAATAGAATGATGCCGAATATCAACAATCAGCAGAAGTTTATACATATTTGATTTGAGAATGATGAAAACAATACGAAAACAAAGAAGAGGTAAATAAAAATATACACGAACAACAATAAGAATAAAAGTTGATTTTATAAAAATCATTTAAAATGGTCGTTTTTTGCAATAGATTTCTCTAGTATTTTGATGAAAAATTACACAGGAATCATACTGGAAGTATACGAAATCATTCTTAGTGTTAAAGATAGCAAATAACCTTGATGAAATAGAAAGTTATAGTGTATTTTGCAAACAATAGATTATAGTATTCCTGTAATAGAATCTAAATTAGATCCTAGCAACATGGAGGAAAATTTATTGTGGACTAATCCTGAATTTATACCAGCCGATAGTTTTGTGGCCCCTGATGGTACAGTAATAAATGCAGAAGAATTTGATCAACAGTTTGCAGGAGCTGAGTTCAGAGAAACAAGAACTGAGCTGACAGATGGATCAGGAAATGGTTTTGGAGTTTCAACTGTAAATTTTGATACAATCGAAGAAATCGTCTGGACTGGAAATGAAGGTGGTCATGTAACATCTTACTATGGGCCAATATTACAAAAGTACACTTCATTCCAAGTCTGCTCAAAGCAAGAAGTCAGACAAATTCGTTCTCTGGACAATGGTATCTTTACATTGACTCCAAATTCATTGAGATTCCAAAATCGTAAAGGCTTGCATATTTATACTCATACATCAGAAAACATGATTGAGATGCAATGTTTGCTGTCACATACACCAACAAGTATACTGATGGGTGGACACCAAGAGAGATTGATAGACTTTGATTTAAATACCAGCAAGGAAAAGCGTTTGATTGATGTTGGTGAAAATGGTTGTGCTATGCTAAGACAACATAGCAGATACATTTGTGCAGGAAATGCATTCGGAAAAATAGAATTCAAGGATCCTGTGTCTCTGAAAACAGAACATTCTTTGGAAACACATAATGGCTCATTGAGTGACTTTGATGTTCAAGGAAATTATATGATAACATGTGGATTCAGCAACAGCAGACAAGGTCTTACAGTTGACAGATTTCTTATGGTTTATGATTTGAGACAAATGAAAGCAATAAATCCACTACAAACTGTGGCATATCCTTTCTTACTTAAATTCTTGCCAAGCTATTCAGCTAGAGTTGTTGTGGTTTCACCACTAGGACAAATGCAAGTTCTGGATACAATTTATGCCAATGTTCAGTCATCACTGAACCTATACCAAGTAGCAACTGGTGGAGCAATGATATCGTCATTGGATATTTCCACAACATCGCAATGCCTCTGTTTTGGAGATTCTGTAGGCTCCATTCATCTTATGTCATCAAATGTAGCAGAACCACAGTTCAATACATTCTCAAGACCTACAGAATTCTTTGAAATTTCTGAAATGATTCAATCTATTGATATTGATGATGTTCAGGCACCTCTCAGTATTATACCAATGACTTACAACGTAAATTCTTTATTGAGTGAATGGCCAGAAGAATTAACGAAGAAGGTACATCATAAAACACCTGTCATAGATGAAGAGATTATCAATACCATGAAAATGCAGGGATCTATTGGCTATGCTCCAAATCCTAAGCCACATCACAGGAAGAAACAAATACTTTCTCCATAAGAATGCCAGTATTAAAGACCATTACAAATTTATTGCATTGTAAAGAGTGTATTCATACATTTTTATATATACCAATAAGTTTATTTCTATGCACATATTCTTAATTAACATAAGGGAATCATTTTTTTATTGAAATTTCTTGATGAATACTAATGAACTATTCATTATATTATCACTGTGTGATTCAAATGCTATTTTTGAATTTCAATAAATAATTAAAATAATTTTCCCTCACACTAATTTAGATATATCGGTTTAAAAAAAAGTCCTTCAGTATTTTGTACTTTTCCCATTGAAATGTGATTGATTGTTTCGATCCTGCATCTAGCGATCTTTCGACTTAATTGCTATACTAAGGACTATCACCCTGATAAAAAATCGAAGTTCAGAAAGCCTCGTTTGACACTCGGAAATTTTTGAAAAAAACTGCTAAGGATAGCCCCATAGTAACTATGGAAACGCTTTTGCCGTTAGGGTGTTGAATTGGAAGAATATATGGTGATTTCGTAATTTCTCTTGTCGAGGTTGTGTATAGAGAAAAAAATATATTACAGACAACACCCGGGTGGAGAAAGAGATACATTAAAGGTGGCTCGGTGGTGAAATTGCGCGCGCACAAAAAGAGAGAGAGGAAGCGAGTTCAACACACTGCATAGAGCTCGTGTATTAGCACACACACCGTGATAGAGAGAGAGAGAGAGAGAAAGAAAGAGAGAGACCGTAGGTGGCGAGACGCCACAGAGAGAAGAGAGGCATATAACACGAAGCCAGTCGTTTGGAATGGACGTGTGAGGGGCAGCAGCCTAGGTGCACCGCAGTCCTGCAGCGAGACAGAGAGAGACTGTAACAGGAGAAAAGATACCCATGACGTCCGCCCGACGGTGTGTATCATCTCCGCGTCTCTTCTGTGTGATCGCGATCAACGTCACCGAGCACGGCAACCGTTAAAGTCAGGGGACATATCCTTGAGGTTAGATAGACATTCCACTGGGTACGCGTGCACAGTGCGGAGAGAGAGACTGAAAGACAGAGGCGAAAAAGTGCGATCATCAACATTCGCTCAATTTTTTCTTCGTCGCTCGCGCAAGCGATTGACTGACATCCTTGGGCCGCGTCGACTTGTGCTTGCATTTCCAAGTATTATCGCGTCAACGGGAACGCATAAAGAAGGGCATCATCCACATCCACACAAGACAACCGTGAGCGCCTCCTCTTGTTCTTCTCCTCCCTCTCCCCCTCTCTCGCCACCCGTTCTTTCCACTGTGTGTAATAGGGGCTACTCTAGCTTTGCTGGCTGCTGCCATGATAGATCGCGTGTGTGGTGCAGCAGCAGCAGCAAAGACTAAGCCCCGGAGCAGCAGCGCGAGTGTATGCTGCCGTGGCTGGCTATACCGCTTCGGCCATTTCGTCGTCATTGTGTAAAGGGAGAGAAAACGTACGAACTAGCGAGTGGCGACTTGACTGCTGGAGCTGCCGCGAACTAATCCTCGTCGTCTTCGTTGAGCAGGACACGATCAAATTAATAATTTGCTACTGCTGGTGTTGTTCACAGTAAGGGTACGAGTCGCAGAATGGTGGTCGACTGTCTGTCCACACAGGGCTCCGGGCCTCGGAGGCAACCCGACAAGAGGCTTGGTGGTACCGTCAGCACCAACTCGAAAATGCAGCCGAACCTCACCCAAGCCGGTGGTATGACGCCCAAAGAGCTTTGCGATAACGACGACCTCGCCACCTCGCTCGTTCTCGACACCTATCTTGGCTTCACCACACACAAAATGAACATTAGGTATACTACTGCTATTTACCGACATTTTACTCTGTTTACTCTGATGGATATTTGAAATGAAGAAATAACGTTTGCAGGTACAGACCTCTAAAGGCAAACAAGGATGAGTTGAAAAAGGTGATTAATGAGTTTATTCAGACGCAAAACTATGAGAAAGCGTACAAGAAGCTCATCAATGGGGACTGGGGAGCTCGTTTGCCACATACTAAGTCTAAACAGCAACAGATCAATTTAGAAAAACACGTAAGAAGAACTATATTGTATTTTCTTTTCATTTTTGAGCAATATTGTGATTAATTGTTGTATTTTCAGATCTATCGATACCTCAGGGTGTTTGATAAAAATTCTGGGTTTGAAATAAAACCTTGTTATAGGTATTCCCTTGAAGGTCAAAAGGGAGCTAAAATATGCGCAACCAAAAAGTGGTTAAAAAACGATAAAATTTCTTGCCTTGTAGGATGCATTGCAGAATTAAGTGATAAGGTATATGTTGGATTGCTCTGGTCATTTGACAGTTTTACTAACCTCAAAAGTGTGACCTTCTGTTACTAATTATTAACTTTGAAAATTTTCAGGAAGAAGCTGCTCTCTTACATCCAGGCAAAAATGACTTTTCTGTAATGTTCAGTTGTAGAAAAAATTGTGCTCAACTATGGTTGGGTCCAGCAGCGTATATCAATCATGATTGTAGAGCTAACTGCAAGGTGCCTATTTTTTTATAATTCATTAAAACATTTTATAGAGCAGAGATATATCAAATAATTTACGATTCTAGTTTGTTGCTACTGGTCGAGATACTGCTTGTGTTAAAGTTTTGCGTGATATTGAAGTAGGAGAAGAAATTACTTGCTTTTACGGAGAAGATTTTTTTGGAGATAGTAACTGTTACTGCGAATGTGAAACTTGCGAGAGACGTGGCACTGGAGCATTTGCTAATCAAAAGCCTGGTGAAGAATTAGAATCAGGTTTATATTTTTATTCAAATCAGTAAGTTATGTTGTAATTACTAACAAATTAGAAATATTCTTTTCTTTGCTACAAATTTAGGTTATCGCTTGCGAGAGACAGATAACCGCATAAATCGAACAAAACATAGGCAGCAACCGCTGGGTGTGAATAAACAGCAAGAAAGTACTCTTACTGAAAGGAATGGTGAAATGAATAACATTGCAATTGCTCCACAGTCACTTAGTATGAAAGAGATGAGGCGGAAAGGCCTTACTAAATACGATGCTGAGCTTTTGATTGCTCAGGGTTGTAAATTTTCGGACATTTCTCAGCAACCAGCCTTGGCAAGCAATGAAGAGAATGCATCACAGGATCCTCAAAGTGTGCCAGGTTCAGCTTCACGGACGCTCAGAAATAAAAATCAAGCAAATAAGACTGAAAGTAATAATAATTCTAATCATAATGATAATAACCGCAACAACTTGAAACGTTGTCTAAGGGCTTCCAAGTAAGCAAAACAAATATATAATAATAAAAAGTCAACAATATCTCATTAAATACTTTTATGAAATCTTTTATTAAATATTCTAATAAATGTTTATATGTAATTTAATTATAGACATCAAAAGGCAGAAGCCAAGAGAGGTAGAAGTGAAAATAATCGCATACATCACGGTGCAATCCATGTTCGTCACAGAAAAGAAGACTCTGATAGAGGAGAAAGTGATGAAAACTGTGTGTATTCAACTTTACATAAACACAATAATCAAGAAACGTCCAAAAAAGATATAGTTATTGGTTGTCATGATCGAGGTCTTCATTCAACAACATCACAAAATAGTTTAGATGAAGAATGTTCAACAAGGCTTTCAGAAAATGAACAATCAAAACCTGAAAATGACAGCCATATGTTTTCAACTTATGGAAACGATCATCATAGTACAAATTCTATTAGCCCAAGTCATCCTAACCTTACATCTCATTCAAAGTTCCACAATGTGTCAGATATTAGCCCATCGGACAAATCCATTCCAAATCAGTGGCTGAAAAATGGATTGAAGAATTATCAGTGTTCCACAAATTCTGATATCAAATGGAATAGTGAAAGTGAAAAAAGTGAAGTGAATGTACACAACGTTGAAGGTTCAGCAAAAGTTTGTGATCGATCTTTCATAAATGATAAAATCATGTATCATAAACAAAGTGAAAATGTGTCCTATGATGTCAGTTGTAGAAAATCTCCTATTCATGGTAAAGCCCCTAAAAACTCTCCATTTCATGAAACAAATGAGTTTCATCAACTTGATTCTATAGAAGGTTCAGCTGGAGAAGCTCTAGAAACAAATGTAAATATGGATTATAAACAATCACAAGCAACCTCAATACATCATTCAAAGTATCCTAGTGACATTAAAGATTGTGCACAAATTGTGACCGAACAGGATAACAATTTTTTCTCTAAAAATAAAGTGAATGGTGTGATTGCAAAAGATTCAAATGAAATAAGTGATACGTTCACACCAAATATAGAGTGTTCAGAGAAATTTTTGTCTGCAAAGTCTGAAGATGCGCGTAGTTTGACACTAAAAAGATGTACTGAAGCACTGTTACATCCTGGCAAAAATCTTGCCAGAAGACCAACTGGTCGTTCGAGAACAAAATTTAAGAAAATCAATGCTCGCAGTTTTCTTAATCGTAGTAATATTAGGCAGACAAGAAGCCAGAAAAAGGAATGTGCAATGCCTGTTGGAGCAGCTGATGATGATTCAGGTATCCAAGGAGACATTTATGAGTTCAGTGAAAAAGAAAGCAATCTTGAACAAATATCCTTACCAAACCGTGTTCCCCATCTAAGAGATAAATACGAACCAAAAGAAAATACAACCAACTCTGTAATGCATCTTGATCCTTGGAATGGCTGTGACAACATCCCATCTAGAGATAATTCTGTTAGCAGTGAAGGCAAACATAATGAGTAAGTTAACTATTTCAATTTGTTACATTTATTCAACATGTCTCGATTTTGCTCATTATAAGCTTTTACTTCAAATTTAATTATCTAATCATTTCATCATTAATTTACATTATAGCATCAGTAGTAATAGCAGTTTTAGTAGCAGAACAAGTGGCGTCGGCAGTGAACAATCTCACGAGTCGGCTTCAACATGGCAACCAGTTCAACAACCACGGCCAGTTTATCCGGCGACACCGGAACGTCCAGGGGGTCGACTAAAGTTGACACTTCGAGTTAAACGTTCGCCAATTTTGGATGAATTAATAGAGTCTGGAACAAGTTTGGCAAGCGAAGACAATGAAGTACCGGAGTACGAAGTGCTGCGAGTGGAAGGTGTTGGTGAGGAAGAGACTCAAACTTCGAGGCCACGCAAGAAACATAAAACACGCGACCGTGAAAGGCGACACAAGAAGCGTAAAGAGATCGCACCACCTGCTACTATGAAACGGCTCAGGCTCATCTTCGGCAATGAGACTCGCACTATTGACCTCACGCACTCCTAACGCTTGGACGAGGCTGAGCGGCGACTGTTGAATCGTTGCTTTCAATCCATTTTTTGTTGAAACTATCACGTTTTTTCTTGCGGTGCAATATTATGATTTAGCCGTTTCTTTTTCAACGATAAACGTTTTTTAATTGGTTCAACAGAGAATGGGTTGAAATAACTTGTTGATCAACTTTTTTACTATTAGGTTTATGTTATTAGTAGAACATAACAATGTGAGTCGACCCGTTATAAATGATTCTTTCAGAGACTGATCGATTCATTGATAAGGCTTTCTTTCTTTTTTTACTTGCTATAAAATTGTGTAATTTTAACAATTTGAACTGAATTTACTTTGCAGTATGTGACGAGTTCGAAGAACGATTTTCTTTTGTATATTCAAAAAATAACATTTTGTAAATACGGAATTAAGATTTTTTTTTTGTATAAAGAGTAACCCACACAATCATGGTTAAAGTTTCTTTTAATCTATAAACAATATTTGTATTCTTTTCATCAGTGTCAACGAAAATTCTAATGATTTTTCAGTAATCTTTAAAATTGAATTTGATTAGACATAGTATATTTGTAAATTAGAGATGTTATTAAAATTATTTCAATATCGACTAAAAATATTATTCGACTGCTAATCGCTTACGATGGTTAACATCGCAATGAATTTTACGTAATTTATATTGTTACTTTTGCTCTCCACATTACGAGAACAGAAGTTCTTATATAATATGTTGTCGTTTAGCTAAGTAAATTAGAGAAAACAAAATTAATTTCAAAAAATTATGTGCCATCATTGAAAAATGTGATGTTACTAATATTCATTAGACAATTTTTATTTCGATGATTGGAAATTAAAATTAATTTTTAGTCAAACTTATAAATATTATTGGTAAAGTATAATTGGCTCAAATAGATACAATTTGAAAATATATAAATCATTTTTGAGTATAAAAAAATAAAACAATATAATGTACTACCAAAATTAACGCTATAGAGATATTATCACAACTTATATGTCAAAATTATTACTATAATATACAAAATTCTTTTGTTTTTATAATGATCGAATCGGTAATATATTTAATGGATCAAGTGTAACTTGTTGTTCAACTCTAAAATTTACAAAATAGCAACGTCGACTCCGTTTTCTACTATTAAAGTTTTTGCTGAAAATCATAAAATTTTCCAATACATTATGGGATAATGGTTATGCATTTTGCTACTATAAACATTTTTCTCGAATTATAAATATGCAGTAAGTTTCATTAACTCGTCATAGCATTCAGTTGAAGGCAGGTGATATGCAAAGTAATAAAACATACATTAGCGCATCGGTAATTATTACGTAAAAGAACATGTATTATAAGATAATAGTAACACTTACACATAAACGTATAAATAAAACACAAAATAAAGCAGTTTCACGATACATTTTAAGCATTGTAATTTGTAATATACGGATAGATATAATAATAGGTATAAATAATAAACAATTAAAAGTAAACGGCAAGTAATTACAATCGCCTCTCATAAGAAACAAAAAAGTTTGTGATATATATATATATATATACATATATATATATAAAGTAATATCTATTCTACGTTCTATTGTATTTCACTTGTAAACGACTAATGTGTAAAAACTGTGGTGTTTTTACGAAAAAGGTAAAAAAATAAAGAACATCATCTCTAAATTTCTAGAGAAAGATATTATGTTATAATTATAGAAAGTGAAAGTTCTGGAAAACAATGTGTGTTTATGAGTTTATGGCGGCTTTACCGCTAAATGTTATTTTCAGTTGTATGAAAAAATACAAAAAAATATAGTAGATAGACCTAATAAAAGACATATTTGTGGGAGAATGCATGTTCTGTCCTTAATTATGCTGGAATAAAAACTATGTTTGGTGGCATTATCATTTTATAGGACTTTTAAAACGAGCATATTACTTTGATTTTGCAGTAACTTTACACACTTAGCGTAGAAAGCTGCATGCCGCCGATTCTTTTTATAACTTGGTTTCGAAGTGAATATTGCATATTTTATTACAGCATTAAAGATCGAATTCTAAATAGTAGCTTTAATTAATACAAAATGATATACATAGATTGAAATACAGTTTTGTTGTTAATAACGCTTTGTAAATTTGAACCATATGCTTGGATTTTACTGTAGCATTGAATAATAATAGAGTTCTTATTTTTTTCGAAGCATAATACTCCGTAGTTTATTTCTTTTCTAGTTTTCTACTTTTTGATCTATTAATGTTTACAGGTTTAAGCCCATATTTTTCGATTTCTTAATAAATAAGTTATGAAATAAAATTTTATTTTTTAAATTTTATTTTTTAAATTTTATTTTAACAGAATTATATCCAAATCTGCAACGATTATACTTTATTATTCAAAATTACTTCGTATGAAGTTGAATTAAAATTTCGAATTGCAAATTTGTGTAACCACAAAAAAGATGTGAAAAAACTTATTTCAATATTCGCTTCAAACCTTTTTGTAGTGATTTCATTGTTCTGAAGAGTGATCATAAATGATATAGTATCCATAGAAGCACCATAGTTCCATTATTTTTTATTTACTTACGAACAATTCTGATGTAATCAATCCATTTTGAGAAAAATTAATGAACATACAAGTCGCCAAATGAAATTGTCGTTCCCGATGAATTTTCCTCACTGCCACTATTAATTAAAGAATGATTGCCTGATTGAAAGCAGTAGTACATTTTGCAAGAGAACGAAGCGGAAAGTCATTTTTGAGGATGAACTTACACCGCTAAAGTAGTAATTTCGCAAAGTAATAATTGATTCAGAACCTGAATTACGTGTATAACTTTTTTCCAATTGAATTGTAGCGACTTGATTAATTTGAAAAGTGAAGTCTATATAGTTTATGCTGTATAAAAATGCCAAACGTAAACTTTTCATTTGAAAAATTGGATATTGCAGTTCAATTGGAAATGAAAATTCGTTTAGCGTGATTAAATTATTTTAATAAAAAAAGCTGTACATTATAAAAGTAATGATTGCAATAGGCATGCACTTTTGCACTGCATGTACAATCATACAGTGTAACTGAATTTCGACATCTTTTAATTTGTATAAATATTCTTTTTCTTTACAAAAATTACGAATGTGCAAAATTTTTAGGAAATCGCAGCATTGAAACACTTAAAAGTTCGTAGGAATAGAAGTTTTAATTTTGGATTTTATTTCCACGTGCATTCTTAATTACGTCGTATGATACAACATGATTTTATATTTAATCCAGTAACTTACAAAAAGAATGTTATGATAATTATTTTTTATGAGTTATTAGAATATTGAAATAAATGAATTCAATATAAACAATTTAATTTTTATTAACATGCCTTTTTCTTATGTACTCGATGATTCATTTCGTTCTTACATTTTTAATTTAAAAAAACATTTATTTTAATAAATATTAGTCAACCATGCAACAAACTATTCGAGCAAATATTGAATTTTCGTGCGAACGAAAAGTGCAAAGGCATCAGGTAGGTATAAATTTATATGCATGAAAAACGGCGGTATAAATTTATCGTGGACGTGGACGACTGACAAGATTTCGGTTTTACTCTTCAGAAATTTTTCCAACTTAAAAAAGATTAAACACTTTTTCGCAATGGTCCAATGTTTGAATAACTAATTATTTTAATTATTTATTTAATTTAAAATATTGATTTTATTATAAAAATATGAATTTAAAATTTTGAGTTTTGAATTTTCTAGCATAGCTAATAGTCGAGCACTGACGAACTAACCTAACCTAACATTTTTTTATTAAACACGTGAAAGTGGTTAGTAGAAGCAAGTAGCAAGATGGTAGCAAGTAGCAAGTAGATGCATCAAGTGTCAAACGTGGAAGATCATGTATCAAATAGCTCAAAATAAATATATTAATAAATATATTAAATGTTATAAATATTAAGCAAGAATGGCAATGTTTACTGATTTAAATCTTAATTCATGGATTGTCAATCAATTAAAAGCCGTCGGTAAGTTGAAATCACATTTGTTCCTGAATAAAATGTTTAATAATAGTATAGTATATATAAAGAAGATATTTGATTATTTTCTTTATTTTTGTAAATTTTTCTTTAACCTTTGAGTTTCAAATATTTAGGCTTGAAAAATGCAAAACCAATTCAAAAAAACTGCATCCCTGCAATATTAGAAGGAAAAGATGTCATTGGATGTGCAAAAACTGGTAGTGGTAAAACATTAGCTTTTGCCTTACCAATTCTACAAAAACTTTCAGAAGATCCTTATGGTATATTTGCCCTTGTGTTAACACCAACCAGGGAACTAGCATTTCAAGTATAAATTGTTTTTTTAATCATCTTTGGTTTTTTATAAACAAATATTCTAATTTAAAATATTGTTGTTAGATATCTGATCAGTTTGCTGCAATTGGCAAAGCCATTAATTTGAGAAAAAGTACAATTGTTGGTGGCATGGATATGGTGGTACAGGGACAAGAGCTTGCAAAACACCCTCACATTGTTGTTGCAACTCCTGGAAGACTGGCTGATCATTTGGAAAGCTGCAATACTTTTTCATTGAAAAGAATCAAATTTCTTGTAATTGATGAAGCAGATAGATTACTTGGAGGAGATTTTGACAAGCAACTTAGCATTATATTTCAAGCTTTGCCAAAAGAAAAGCAATCTTTACTTTTCAGTGCTACAATTACTGATGCACTGGAAAGAGTGCAACAAGTGTCAAGCAGAGAATTTTTTATTTATCAGTCTGAAGATGACACAGGTATTGCAACTGTTAAAGAACTTGATCAGAGGTATGTGCTTTGTCCCAAAGATATTCGTGATGCTTATTTAGTTGAAGTTATCAGAACATTCAGAGCTGAAAATGGTGTTGGATCAATAATGATTTTCACTGATACTTGCAAGTCAGTTATATATTTTATTATTAACTATTTACTGTTCTTTTACTATTTTCTTAAAGTGCTCTTACTGATCCCCTTTATTCCAGACATTGTCAACTATTGTCTATGACATTGAATGAATTAGGCTTTGATAATGTAGCTCTGCATGGAATGATAAAACAAAAAGAGCGTTTAGCAGCTTTGACAAAGTTCAAATCAAATCAAGTTAAAATTTTGATTGCAACTGATGTGGCTGCAAGAGGTTTAGATATTCCAATAGTTACACTTGTAGTTAATCATAATATACCCAATGTACCTAAAGAATACATTCATAGAGTAGGTAGAACAGCTCGAGCTGGAAGAGGTGGTATGGCTATTAGTTTGGTAACTCCACATGACATTAAACTGTTGCATGCTATTGAGGAGATTATTGGTACAAAACTTAAAGAGTTTAAAGTTAATGGTAAGTGTTAGGAAAACCACTTGATTATCAAAAATTTTCACTATTTTCAATTTCTTGAAGATATTGTAATTTTCAGATAAAGAAATTGTCACAATTTTCACACAAATATCAGTGACGAAACGAGAAGCAGAAATCATTTTAGATGAAACTGATTTTTATGAGAAAAAAATGATAAACAAAAGAAAAAAGTTAATTATGGAAGGAATGGATCCTGAAGAAGTAGATGAGTTTCTAAATGAAAGAAAGAAACACAAAAAACCTAAAAAGAAAAAGACTGACCAAAAAATTAAAGAGGAAATTACACTTAAGAAAACTATTGATTCAGATTAAAACGTGTTTACATAATATGAAAATTGCCGTGAAAAAGTTTATTACATACATTATGTAATTGTAAATATTATATTTTAAGGTAGCACAACTACATTAAAAAATCATAAAATAATTAAATGACCTTATCGTTTTTTAATAAACGTAAATATTTTTTTATGTTATACGCGAATAGATATTTTATCGACTTTATTTTATCATTTAATTTGATTATCGTGAGTACAAAAGATAATTCTCAATATTTTTATACATCCTATTAGTACAGTGAATCACATACAAAAATTTTTAATTTCTAATACACAATATATTGAAAAAATACCTTTTTCATAAACTAAATAGTAGCTAATTTCTTTATCCACGTGAATGCTTGTTTCTAAAGTTGCTCTATACAATCAGCTGTAACCTTATACAGAAAAAAATTACATAATTCGAAACCAACGAAAGGAAACTCTTGAATATTCATTCTTAAAATACTAATGGGAGCGTCGTGTGATCGAAAACTTACTTGGAATTAATGCATTGATACATGTAAGTGAGATTATTACAAGTAAAAGACATAACGTAACGATAAGGAGTAAAAAAGAAAGTATTACTACTTAACAAAAAAGTAAACAATAAATCGTTCAGCTTTATCGCTCCCTTGCAAAAATCTCGGATCGGTAGAACAAACAATTGCGTATATGGCAATAGATTTGATTGTTTTTTGTGTAATGATACTTGTTACAGCCGAGCTCTAATCTTCTCCTGGTTTTGAATGAGTTGTAGTCGATCTAAGAAAGTATAAAGCTCGGCTACATATTCCTTGGGATGAGCCCGGAAGTGACCAACGTGAGGAGTATCCTCAAACACCTTCGTATATGTCTGAAAGACAAAACGTATTTCAATAGATAGTCATCTAAGCTAATTCCTGATTAAATAAATTAAATAAATATATCATTGCAAACCTTTGTTCCCAAAGATTCCCAAGAATCTCGAACTCGCATATTACTCTCCAGTGACCCGACAGGATCAGTTTTGCTGACTAAGAAGAGAGCAGGCGAGCGAACCAAGTTCAAGTGGAATAGTTGACTTGATCGAATCCAGTATTGAGTTGCTTGTTTGTGAAAAACTTTCATGTGATATCTATTAAAAAATTGTCGTGTATTATTTTGTATTCATTTTTTAAGTATACACACGAAGTCGATATTTTAAAACTGATAAAATACATACTGTTTTTTATATTTACATTACAATTTTATACTTAATTTGATAAATTAGACAAATGTAAAGAAATACTTTCTACACTTACTCAAGATACGATCTTGTAGCATTTTGAAGTACTTCGTTATTAGGGAAAATAGCTTTTGGAGTTCCAATAGTGAATTCGCTTATATCAGCTGCACTATCCCAAACGTGGCCGACAACTCGATTTATCACGTGGTCGTATTTTTTACGATCTTGATGCACGAAGTCCAAGACCTCACCCCACATGTAACCACCAACAGAAAAACCATGTAAAAGCACACGCTTGTATTGTTTGTTTTGATCCAAAAAGTCCAGCAGGTCTGATGCGATAATCTGAAGAAGAAATAACTATTGTGAATTTAAAATTATTTATGTACATCATACTTTGTGAATAAAGCATTTCATATTGTTCGTTTCGCATGCAAAAATATTACATATTTATATCATTAGCACTAAATTGTATTGAGCAATTCTGCGAAGCGATAACAAATATATCGATAGTTGCAACTCTTGTACTAGGTACAAAACGTTCTTGAACAATTACCGCATTCAAATATACATTGATTCATTTACATAAGCATCATGAAAATTTAAAACTTTTTTGTCAAAGTGCAAAGTACTAACTCTCGATCCATTGACAGGCCACATCAGCTGCCAAGGAGTGATAGATACAGTGACAACGTCGAAGCCTTGTTCCATGTAAAAATTGACGAATTTCATGATGTGCTTTCGCTTGGATTGCAACCAGCAAAGAAGTACAAGTAAAGGTCGTTCATCGGCGTTGGGATTGATAATAACTTTCTTGTCGACATTCTTTGTGATCGGCACGTTATCCTCGACGAGCAGCTCGATATTCTTTGTCAATCGATGTGTACTCAAAAAATTGCAGGCAACAAAGCCGAAAACCTGTTGAAAGAAAAAACGACATTTTAAATATACTGAACGATTGTAGTTGAGAAATACAAAAAATGTACCATGTTATCCCGTGGCCGTGGTTTGCCATTAGCGGAAAATCTTGGTAAAGCTTGAGCTCCAAACCTGGATCTTGCCAGGGCAGACAATGTCATCCTCATGAGGGCCATGATGATTGATCACACTCGCTGCGCATGAAAAATAAAAAAAATCTTAATAAAATGGCGTGCGTATGTGTACGCGTGTGCGTGCACATGTTTGTGTGTGTGTGCGTGCATGCGTGCGTGCGTGCGCGCGCGCGCGTGTGTGTGTATCGTAAATCGGCTCTATTCTATTTTTTCTTTTTCGTGCGCTCTCGAGACCTGACAATAATCTCATTTGCCTTAATCAGCGAAATAAAAAAACGCGGTATCACGACATATCGTGCACAGACGATTAATCTATCTAAGCTCGCGTGTATTTTACCGTCAGTTCAAAGTGCAGAAACACGCACGAGACACCAGTTTTACGTGCAACAACACTGTATTGTGTCCACCTTTTTAAAATATGTCATTGAAAAACCGGATATGCGACGTGTAGCGAGTGCTTTTTACCAATCGCTTTCGCGTTACGTTTCATATTACACATTACGTCAAATATCATAAAAATGCCTAGAGAATGTTGACGATTCAAATTTGATAGGATCTTGGAATACGTGAGATTCAAGGATTTTTAAATCAAATAAAAATCTAAAAGTGCTTAAAGAACCTTGATATTAATAAGACATATTTCATATAAAGTTGCAATATTCTTTTTAAATAAAACCTTCGTTAACGCTTTAAGGAAGAGTTTGCAGACTAGAAGAGAGAAACATCATTGACGCGATAAATATTCATGACTTTATATGTCCACCGCAAGCAAAAATTATACAGCAAAAAAGCATTCTCTCATCGTTCATTTTTTGACATACGTAAAAAAATTGAGTGATTTCGTGACTAAGAAGACGAACTTTGGCTTACAAATTTATAAAACATCAATATAATACAGTATATAAGGGAATGAAGTGTTGTAGTAGCAAACGGGTGATGACAATAATGACTTCTAATAATAAATCAGTAAACTCAAATTTGCTTGCCTTCTATAAAACATGTAACTTGAAGAGGAAAAAAACTGAAACCTCACTGCGAGACAAATGTTTATAAATGACGGAGAAATAACAGTATTATAGATATTACACATACACACACGCATACACGAACGCACGCACGCACGCACGCACGTACACATCTATAGGCATATTAACTTTCGTACATGGCAGAGGGAAGTCAGTCGTATGATCGAATCAAAGCCATTTAAAAAGTTCCACACCGACTGATTAGATGAACCTAATCGATGAAGTACACAACGGTAATGAATAATCGAAATATGATAGCATTTTTTAAAATTTCACTTGTTCATTGTCTCACGCATCACTGCATCAGTTTTTCTCGAATGCTGTAGTCATTTTCTCGCGTACATGAATAAACTATATAAATCTAAGTCACGCGATTTAAACAATTGCGATCCGTAGAATTCATCAACATTAAACGTATTCTCTTCGAGATAATGCTGCAGAAATCGTTCGACACTGCGCTATGGCTGATAATGTACTCGCTTACTTGGCAAATTATGCAAAAACGAGCACTCGCTAAGAATTAACAAAGAAATAAAAGTACGAATGTGCAACAGCATTGTGGCACGAGAGAAAGACATGTAAACACCATATGTACGAAGTAAAGTAGTTAGGCCATAGTTGACCCTGCAATTTGGAGCAAGTTGCTACTTACATTAAATATGTGTATATCTATAACATGGGACAGACTTACATTGAGGCAGAACCGAAAGCGGCGAGCGTGTTGTTATAGAAGGCAGCGGGAAACGACTCGTTATCGGCTTGGATGTGTGGTACGACCCCTTTAGACACTCTTCCGCGCTCTCTTTTTATCAATTATACTTGTATCGCCAACTTCCCTCCTCGATTCTTCTTGGCTCAGCTCAGTGTCGTAGTTGTTGAAAAATCGTTGTACATACCCCGTCGCAAGCAAAATTTCTGTTAAGGCACCACGTAAGAGACACCACAGCTGATCACCTCTCCTCTTTTGCTGCAGTTATGTACTGCTCACAGTTCACACAGCGCTAGTTCAGGAAACTGCTGATGTGCTTTTTACGTGATTCTCGAGGTGGCGCTCAGAGCAAAAGTTCAAAGAGGTTAGAATCGCTGCTGCGCTTTTACATGACGTAGGAACAAGTGCGTGTGTGATATGCGACTGCGACGAGGCCACCAGAGATGAACTGCAATGGAGGGCTACCCGCGAGCTCCGATAACAACCTCGGCTCCATGGACTGTACGCCCCTCGTCACCTGTAAGTGTAACTTAAGCTTTTTCAATTTTCACCCCTCTTTGGGTTATCGTTGATATTTTCGTATAACTCCGTTTGTACAAAATTTTGTTGTACGACTTTGCTCTCGATTTGTGTATTTTGTTATTGTTCAGACGTCTACAGAGTTTTCAAGTTTGTTGTTGTTTATTGATAGATAATGTCGTTTATTTTCGTCGCTTCTGTTTTGGATGCTGAATCTTTACGAAAATTGGCTTAAAACGTTGATGTATGTTTTTATGGCAGTCTTTATGGTGCTTCGTGTAATAAAATAACCGTCCAATTCGTTTAAATATTTTTTACTAAACAGCATATTTTTATCGAATTGGCAAGCAGCAATCGGTTGCTTTTTGATAACCACTTTAAACTGCTTTCTAATTGGTGTATGGGAGCTAACAGTACTTGATTTATGTAAGATTCTTGAGCATGTCATTATAGTAAATTCTTTTCTATTGTCACAATATGATGCATAAAAAAAATAGAATCTGTTTAGCATTTAATTTTTTTAAATTTTGCTTTTTAGAATAACCAAAAATTGTTAAAGAACTTTTATGTTTTTATTATTAAATAATTAGTAATCTTATAAATATAATAAAAATTACAAGTCATTAAAAGTGCAATAATTTGTATTTTCCATTTCTATTCACAGTCATTTAGTCATTTATTTTTTTGCTAAGAATTATATTATATTTTAATGTGATGATTTTGTAAAACTAAAAAGGGGAATGTTACTAACAAATAAATGATTTTGATTTAAAGATGCAGGAGATAAAGAATTATTCAATACCTTGGCAAATAACTTGGTCAAGTCAATACCCACTGATTCAGCCGAATGGAGAAGATCATATGACAGACCAATTAAACAAGTCAAACTTAATGCAAGGTTTGTTCCATTCTTGCAAGATATTTTACCAAAGGAAAAAGATTGCCATCTTGTCAAAAGGCCTATTTTTCATACATATTGGAGTGAATGCTCAGTAAGTATAAAAATTTACATTTTAAAACACAATTTTATTTCTGTATTTCAACTATATGTTCTATTTATAGGATGTTGATGTGTACAAGACATCTCTTAGAGATGACATAGACTCATGGTTGAAGATATTATCTAAAGCTGGCGTGCAAGACTGGATGATAGTTTTAGTTGAAACATATGACATTAAGAAAAGTAATAAATTATTGCCAAGAACAACTGTCTTGGACAAAATACGTAGTGATTTTGCTTCAAAACATGGAGACAGGTGAAAAAATAAGCCTTTAAAAAATATCCTCTAGTGTTGTATTGAAATTGCCATACTCAATTATCTTGTCAATAGGTGTCTATCCATAATCAATCCAATAAAATCTGAATCTCGTTCGGCTGAGTCATGGAGGGGGTTAATAACTCGAATAAGACATTTGATGCTCACAGCTTATGATCGTACTCTTTTAAAATTTGAAGAAATAATCAGAGAACATAGAGAAAAAAGAAACCAGATTGGTTGGAACTTCTGCCATTATTTTTTACTCCAGGTAATCAATTATTTTTAAAAAAGGTAAACATTTACACAATACATTGCTTATTGCAAATTGTATTTCAGGAAGAACTAGCCTTCGTTTTAGAAATGCTAGGTTTATACGATGAAGCTTTAGTACAATATGATGAACTAGATGCTCTTTTTACACAATTTGTCATAAACTCAAATGTTGGAGGTGAGATCTCCAGTTTCTATTAGTCAGTACAAACTGATAAATCTGCAATGTGCAAATAAATTTCTCATATTTCTAGATACTCCAGCATGGCTGAGTTCATTTCAAAGTCCTTTGAACAAATGGTCAGGTGTAAATCTTAACAATAGCTTAGATTATCATGCAAGAATTTTAATAGCTGAATGTAAAGCGTCGCTACTAGATCTTCGAAGTTATTTGTTCGGCAGACAATGTGCTATGTTACTATTGTTGAGAAGGTCATGGGAGGTTAGTACTCTGCTCTTTTATTTTTTTAATAAAGTAATAAATTTTTTAAATGAGATGTATTTTTAGATGGCACAACGTTGTCTTACCTTTGTGCACGATACAATGAACGAGTTACGTATACTTGAGGTACAACGACCCGAAGGTTCGGTCGAGTGTTGGGCATTCTTGTGTGCATTGGAAGTCCTTGACGCATGTCAATCGTCATCGTCAACTATTGACAACAATCAGTTATTAGATTTGTGCTCATCGTATACTGCAAGCTTGTGGGCATTAGCCAGAGACAAGGTGCGTCACTATTGCTAAAGCATAATTGTTTTGACGCTAGCTAATCGGCTGCGAGTCACGTACTTAACTATCTGCAGTGACTCACCGTTTGTTAATTTATTGACGTCAAGTTTTCTACGACTTGGCAAAGTTTATCACTTTTGCTAAATTTTCTAGAAGTTCATAGTGCACAAAGTATCACTAAGTGTTTTGGCCTGTATCTGTCTATTTATCTATCCAAGCGCAAAGTTATGGAAATCAAATTTTGAACTATTGTTGTGAAAAGTGTATCAATTCAAATGATTATTCCCTTGCCAATGGTGTAGTTTTCAAATAAAATTTAGTATTATTTCTATATTTATAATCTCATAAAATCAAGTTAAATTCAATGTTTCACGTTAACTAGTTTCTAAAAGTTTTTCGCTTATCAAAGAAATTGAACCATTCCATTTCTACAATTTTAAAAATATATAAAAATTCAAATGCACCATAAAAATCTAAAATGACTAATTTACCTTGATAGTTGGAAAGCTTAGGCAAGATGTGCGGTTTGATGCCTGGTAATGAACCAACGAGCGAACAATTGCACACAGTAGTATACCTGATCGCAGGTATGGGCGACTCGGAACCGGCAAGTAATGAACCCGACAAACCTACGCCCACGGATAAACTAAAAGAAGCACTCTCGTCGAAAGAAGCCTTCAAGAAACAATATCTCTATCATGCTGAACTTGGTAATTATCGTTTTATTTCTTCGTTTTAAATGATTTTAAATAGCACTGTCGTTGTTGAAAAATATAGAAAATATAATGCATAAATGGTTTTATTATCGGTAACTGGTTGGTTTACGTAGTTAGCGCTTATCAATATTCACTTGTAAAATCAATTATTAATGTTTTAAGTGTAAACCTTTTAGTACGCGAGGACGTTTTAGCGTGAAGTGCAGTACAAAGGCTTTAGTACAATAATATCTAAGAAGTTTTAGTAAAATATGTTTTATTTTAACTGCTCATTTAATTAATGATTATCGTCAAGCTGTCTAAAAAAATTTTAAAAATTACAGACAATTAAATAATGAATAAGTTTTCATTATCTTCGAATGTAATCAAAACGATTATCAAATAAAATCTAGATGAAAACCAATTTTCTAAATCCCTTTTCTTTCATTCACAGCAATGGGTACGTTCAAGCACGTGAACAGAATACGCTCAGCGCGAATGATTGGCAAAGACTTAGCACGCTTCTACAGTGACATGAGTGAAAATCAAAAAGCCGTAGTCTTCCTTTTGGATGCATTGCAGACTTACAGTTCAGAAGGTTGGACTCGCTTAGCAGCTCAAACACAACACGAGTTGGCACAATGTTATAAAAAGATGGACGACGTCGAACGTTACACTAAAGTTTGCGCAGCGATCGCTGCCTCGGAAATTCTTCACATGACTATTCGCAATTCTTATCTCGACGAAATGCTCGCCTATACGAAAATGCTTGCGAATCCACAGCCATTATTGACGGAATTATCGAGTAGTTTTACCATTCTGGAGATGGAAGTCAACGTTACCGATAAGGTCATTCAGGATTGCGATGTGAGGGTCGAGGTTGTATTGCTTAGTCAACTGCCTAGGCCCATCATGTGCACGAAGGCTGAGTTGTCGGTTGAAGACGTACAGAAACCAAATGTTAAGAAAAAAGGAATGCAGGGCTCAGAATCGAATATTGAATTGTAAGTTGTCTTCTCTCTGTTAATTTGGAATCGTGAAATTTTATAGTTTTGCAAATAATGAAATATACTTTTATTCTAGATTGTTAAAGTGTAAAATAGACGAAACAAAACCATGTGATCCATGCCTCCGAAAATTGTCGGTAACGAGAAATTTAATTTACAAGGAAGACAAAACAATTGGATCTGCCGGTGTGGAGATTGGAAAAAGCACGAAAGCTCCGATCAAGCGGTCAGACAGCGTAAAGCAGCGAAAGCCTTCGATGAATATTAAAGGTGATTTCGCTGGAGCTCTTAGTACTTCAGAGGAGTTTGTTCTTCAACCTGGGATAAATAAACTTACATTAACGAAGCGTGTAGACCATCCTGGCCTCTACAGAGTTGGTCAATTGGCACTGGTTATCGAGAAAAAACTTAAGTTTTTATCGTCCGTATTGGAACCTCGATTGTGTTATTCGGTAAACATTAGTCAAAAAAATATTTAAAAACTAACACAGTACAATGAAACAATTATGTTGCTTTTATTGACAGGTGGCGAAGACACCGCCTACAATCACGTTGAACTGCTCGAGAGATTTACTGGCAGGTTTAGCACAGAGTGTGGAACTAGTCATATCGAGTGGCAGTGTGAGAATAAATGAAGGTTCAACGGTAAAACTAAGGACATCGAGAGGAATGACAGTATCCAAAATAGAGGAGAACAAAGATGGCCAGACGGAAACTGCGGCGAGAGAGATCGAAATTGTTATTCCACCTTGCGAACCTTTTGAAACCACAAGGTTGAAGCTTGTAATGTTCGCAGAATTGCCACCTAAGAGAGATTCGTCTTCGATGGAGCACAAGGTAACTACTGATTTTTTTGTGATAGGAATGAGATTGTTTTTGTCAACGAAGATGAGAAAGTAAAAATTTCGATGATTATATTTTTATTACTCTTGAAATGTTATAATTTAATTGTATTTTCATTAATGTTTTTACAAAATGATTTGTCAAAATTCTAACTACTGATGTTCTTTCAAGTTGTAAAGATATCGCTAACACAACTATATTTTTACATTCACAGTTAAATATCCAATGTCCATGGAACGCAGAAGAAAGCATAACACTTCATTTCGGCACGCCTCTCATGTCAACGATGAAACTTCACACAGCCAAGAGACGTAAATTCATACAGATAATCGTAACAGGATTGTCAAATCAGTTGTTACAACTCACTGAGCCTCAATTAACAAGTGGTACATCGGTAGACGTACATTTCAAGAGTTTGAATCCCACAGCTGGACAAAAACTTGTGATTGGAAACAGTATGTCTGTATCGTTTATGTGGGAAGTCGAGATTGGATATGATGATGAACGTTCAACCATACCTATTAAAACTGATTTCAAAGTGAAATATATCGCGATTAAAGATATCGAAGATTTGGATGAGATTGATAACGATAGGGTACGTAGTAGAAAAAAGTGTATTTTTTAATTTAGCGAACGAAAACATTATCGAAATTTTGTTCATTCAATTTTAGAGTGATAAGGGCGTTGTTGATGATCCACTCCACATTCGCGACTTGGAAAAAGTCGAAAAGGAGAGCAACATGTATTGGTGTAATTTCGACGTAGTCGACTACTCGGTAATAACATTTGAAATAACACATAATTGTGTTTTCCTCGTGTGTTTTCAAATTAACACAAATATTAACACAGCCACAACTCAGACCATAACCAAACTAACAAATCTAACGAAATATTGCGCGTGAAACGAAAAAGATCCTCGAAAAACTCTCAGTTAAAGTCGAGCCGTGTGTGTGCGCGCCAATCACATTTTACAGACGCTGTTCACGGTATCGTCGCGAGTCGAGCCAATAAGCGGTGGCGGTGAGTTTTGTCGTGCAGGTAGTATGTGCCACCTCTGCCTCACAGTCACTCGTATGCAACCAATATCGTCATCAACCAATCATCATCATCATCAACATCACCACCCGCCACAACTTATGTATGAGGTACTCGCTGATCAAACAATGTGGGCTGTTTGTGGACGTACTGCTGGCGTCGTTTCTCTTGAGGTCTTAGAAAAGCAGAGTGTTACATTGGACGTTATGCCACTGACCAGTGGTTATTTGCCACTGCCTGTTGTCAGACTGTCGCGGTATATTCCTGCAGCGGTCGAGCTTAAAAACGGTAATGTTTTTCATCAGAAGCTTCTTCTAGTTTTATTAGTGCATTTTGAATGATTGTTTGCTGATTAATGGGTTGCTTTTTTATCATCATCTACGGTTAGCAATTAGGAACTAGCCGATTATGGAAATTTACACGTTATTACTTCTTTATTACATAAACTAAGAGTATTATATTTTATTATTTTATTAAAAATATTTATGGAATACAATCCTTTTGTGGTAATGGTAATTTGTACTAATTTATATTTTTTTAGATCCCACTAGAAAAAATGATTTAGGTGCAGGTGTAGGACCAAGACTTGAGCCATTTAGCCCAGGTCAAGTATATAACGCGAGCAAAGCCCAGCAAGTTCATGTGTTGCCGACCGCGCCGATGACCAACGAAATCAACTGAGCCATTGACATACGAGTAACTTCGCTTTAATTTCGTGTTCAATAATTGCCCGACAACAAAATATCACATGGTGAAGACAATACTAAATACAGGGCTATAGTTAAAAGGTTTTTGACTTTCTTTAATCTATTACCAACATATTTTTTAAAAGCTTATATGAGATTTCAATGAAACCAGATGAAATTTACATTTTTTGTCACTCTACGGGAAAATTTCCCTTTTTTGTTTTTTATCGTGTTACATTACTCTTTTGTCAAAAATTATAAACTTGATAAACAGTGTTTAGATGATAAATTTAAAAAATAATATTTTGTATTGAAATATTTATAGAAAAATTATTTTGTACATTTGGAAATTTTCGGCGAGTGTTCTGCGGTCGATTGTATGGTTTAGCGTAAGAAAACTATTCATGACAAGTTAAGTTTCTGTAAATTTCGGATAAATTGTTTTTTTACTGTGCTTTAAGAATTAAACATTCTATTAAATTATACTTTTATATTCTACTGTTAATATGAATTAGTTAATTTACTATGCGCTTGATTGTGAGCAATAGGTTAAACATTCATGAGCGCTTTCGGTACTTTCCATTATTTATTATAGAACGATGTAATATGAATCGCGTTGCCATGCTGTAATATTAAATTTGTCATAGTTTTTCACATTTTTTACGGCTACACTTAGAACATTTGGAAACTTGTGTACATACGCAATACAACTAATACTCAATTTTGTTATTGTTGTAGAATTACAGATATTTCTAATAGTTATAAAATTTTTTAATAGTTCTATTTCATTAAACAAAGAAGTATCACTGAATATGAAATAACTTATTTAAAAATGGTTCAAGACCAATTAATTCAAAGTTCTTTTATTATTTTTCTTTATTTCAATAGGTACTATTAATATATTATTCATCAAATTTAATATGTATATCACAATGAGCAAATGTGTAAATATGTAAAAGTACAAAAACATTGTAAATATGCAGATGGCTTGAATATCATTTGTATATTAATAATTTAAAGTTCTGTTAGAACTACATAACATATCTTGTCATATATATTTGTACTGTATATCTTGTTCAGATAAGCAAATGTCAAGGCACTGATAACAGTTTTAAAAACTTTACTGGAATATGTACTGTACCAGTAGTAGGTGTAAATAAAAATGAATTGTTATTAAATTCTTTTAGTTATGCATCAATACCTTCCTAATTTATTTCATGACAAAGAACAGTATTAAAGTTAATATTCATTAAAGAGCTTAAAATTATTTATTCTTTACAAAACTCACGTTATTACTGTTAGTGATACAAAATATGTACTTTTTACATGATTATTTGGTACTGAAAATCCTTAATTTCTTAAAAATTAATCAATAAGTTGGTAAAGGTTTTTGTGTGAGTAAAAGGCCAAATCTGCGCTTTAATGTGATGCGTTCTCTGGAGTATTTGTCTTCGGGTGAGAATCGAGCTAAAAATAATAATTTACATCGATTAATTATTAAAGATTTATATATGGAAAGTTAAATCAACAATATTTAATAAAATTTAGTACCTGGGTGAGCTGACATAGTTGGCTTTCCATAAGGATCAATTTTCTAAAAAAATATGAATTGAACAATTTTTATAAACATAATTGTTAAATTTAAATTAAAATGTCGTATTCTGCAATAATAAAAGAATGAATAATGTAGTAGAAATTAAAACTGAATCTAAATTGGTCTTGACAACATGAACACTTCTACAGAATCTATATTTGTTTTTAATATATGATCGGTATTTTGAGTGTTTGAGAGACACATTTTAAATGTTTATGATTATATTTTATCAAGTGAATTTAAATAAGTGAATTTTTTTACAAGTCTACATACAAAGAAATTTGTAATAAAGTATTTCCAAAACTAACCGTGGCTTTTAAGCGTAAAAAATAATGAGGAAAAAACGGCCTAACCTAAACTTTTAGAAGTTAATCAAAAACAATTTAACAAATAATTACCTTGAGGGTATATATACGGTTGCCCTCGTCGTCCAAGTAGTACATAAGATACATGATTGATTATTATGTATTCTCGATAAGAAAATAAAAAGCAAACAACCCTCTACGCAAAAACAACGTGTTCGACAACAACAGCTTTTAACCTTAAGCTAAGCTATATCGCACATTAGCCACATCTGACGCGACGTCCCACGTGCGTTAGTGAAATTGACGGTCGCAAAACGGCGGCGCGTTTGATGAAAAATCTCTGGGCTAGTCGGCTCGAGTGCGCATGCGACTCTCCAGCGCGTTTTTTCCAATTTTCGAGCCTCGTCGTATGTTATTGAAAGTGCTGGCACTGAATCGTATGGAATTTCTTAATAAAACGCTAATTGGGCATTTGATTCGTTTCAGTATTGCCGTGGCTTCCGTTCGCTTTGTAATCACGTGCGTGCTAGTTTTTTTGTTTCATTTGTTCAATACGACGTAGATTGACTGCTATGGAGAAAAATTAGTATTGACAAATCGTGAGTGGCATTGATGGAAATTTTCATGAAAGTACTCGGAGATTTCAGCATGTTATTCATTCAAACGTTTATGCGAAGGTAACATTTATTCTCGGCCACTTGAAACCTTGACATTGTTCCTCGAGTGTTTGTTTATTGATACTCATTTCGGCAAATAATAAATAATTACATCTAAAAAGTCTAAATATGCAAATGATCTTCATAAAAGTCGATTTGAGTTGCCTATTACTGTGAACTAATCTTCAGTCGCGCTTCGTCTATCTGATAACTATTAGATTGTATTCAATTAGTCATAGATAAGTTGCTAATCAGCAGTTTCACATTACTAACAGCAAAGTAATCGCTAAATCGTAAATTCTGTGTTTGCCCAAATAATACGTCCTCATTGGCAAGTCTACTCTCAATATAAAAATGCCACTTGCATTTGCAGCTGCTCGCACACTCACAAAAAAACTACAAAACTTTTAGACATAAGATTGTTTTCAGCTGAGAGGCTGCGTGAGTTTATCGTCGTCTACGTGTGGGTGCCCGCGCGCCAGTAGCACTCATTATCGCCGACGACGCTCTTAGTGTACGAGTCGCCGTAGCGCGGCGAGGCGACGTGTCGCACGCGCGCGCCTATCCGAACCTACTCCGGTCCTCTGTCATTTCTTTTGCTTGTCGATTAAGATTTCGAGTAACGCGAAGCGAACTAATTTTTTTTGTATGTTCGCGAGAAAAAACCGATGTGTTCCTCACGTCCGAGATTCTCTCGTTCGTTTGCTCGACTTATCAGAGCCAATTAAGCACATTTTCACGAGAATTGCAGAGAACAAATGCGTGTTCGACGGTTTTTTTTTTTAAATGAACAAGAGAGAAATATACTTGTGCCACGCTCCAAAAGAATTTCTACTTCCTGCTTATTAAGCATAATAGTTCTATTCTGACATCATGACTGTGTATTAATACGAATTAACATTATGACTTCATATGTACAAGTGTTTTAATCGTATAGTTCTTTTTTCGGGATTGCTGACATTATACGAAAGTTATTAAAATACAATGAAAATTATGGAGTATAGGGAAAAATGAAAGTGTTTTTCGTTGAACAGTGCGTGAATAGGTAAAAGAGAGCTTTGAAAATGGAGCAACTTAAGGGTTGCAAGAAATGGGAAGGTGGTCCTGAGGTAAAGTATTTTCCTCAAATAAATATAATTATTAAACGACTTTTCAATTGTCACTCAACCCCACTGACTGCAATAGTTTTTATCGTTGAAAATTCTTGGTTTAAAAAAAAGAGATCGTGATTAATTTTGTCAATATAATTTAATAAAACTCTAACTCATTTCTCAGAAGTTCGAACTTTGATTGTATCTAAGTAATGGAAATTCGTACACTGTTAATATTCGTGATATTTCAGTACTTAACATTCTTAAACGCGCCTCCACCACCAGTCACTAATAAACTATAGAATTTTTTTTTCTTTCGACAAAATCTAGTATTGAAGAGACCAAGCAAATTGATTAGCTTAAAGCAACCCAAGCGCGAAGAAAAAAAAATGCAAAGTACGCGAAAGTTCAACGACCTCGATTTGCTAATCGTATCGACATTTTCATTCTTTTGTTACTGTCTCTTTTGCCACAGATGAAAAGGACTATCAAATGGGTCGTGCATGTACCACCGGAAGATCCGTATCTTGAACGGATGCCACTCGAGCACCAAGTCGCTCATGTCAAGTGTGAGTTGCATTCTCTTTTCTTTATTTTATTTATTTATTTAGTTTTTGATTTGGAACGCGGTATGATGTGTCTATCATTGAGATGTTGTTGTTTTTAAATGAAAATGAATCATAGCGTGATTGGAATAACTGTCTTTTTCTCTGATAGTTTATTTCGCAAAAAGGTATAATAATCGTTATTTTAATTATATTCGCTGTTTATTCATTTCTCCACAATGATGGCATATTATTATGAAATTATACAACATGAAGGCGAGGAATGTTAAGTTACGTAACTTTATTGTATTAAGATAAGAAATACTTTACTGAGGTAGTATCATAAATGTGATAAGAAAAATAAAACTCAATCACTTATAAACTAATTGAATTTTCATTCTGTGATTCCATTCAAATGATCTCAAATCAATTTTAATTTAATGGTATAGTATAAAAATTATTCCATAATATCAAAAAGCTGTTTTTTGATTATAGCATCTATTATTTTTTGAAAAAAATATATTTATATTTCACTGATTTGTCGCTTCTAGTTACTTCGTTTCCTTTCGACAACTAATTAGATAAATAAATTGAGTCACATAGCAGATTCAAATATTGTCTATCATTAAGTATATGAAGTAAATCACAATCGTACATACGTAACTACAGTTGTCTCATGTAAGGAAAATGATGATTTATTTGTAATAAACAGTTAATTCGAAAAATTAAAGATATAGCTAATTTATCACTGGCCCGAAATAATCCCCCATGCTAAAGTAAAGAAAAAAAGAAATCAATATCAAGATCAACATTAACATTGTTTTCGCATCATTGTCTCTCATTGAATCATCCCTATTAACCAAAACTGCCCCCCCCCCCCCTCCCCCATAAAAAGTCATAATTAAGCCCGCATAATCTGCGACGTGTGAGAAAGAAGTCAGCGGCGTTACATGCGATACACACTACACAGACACGCACAGATATACCTGCGAGGCAAGGCAAGGAGAAAGTATAAAAGCGACCGTTCGGGGTCCGTGCTGCTCGGCGAAAAACTGGGGGCCTTATGTACCACAAGCGCACACCTCTTCGCTCGTGCTGCTCGCCTATTCCGCTATGCCTACCTGGGACTTACGTCGGTCCTTCGCCTCTCTCGCTCACCTGGGCTGCCTACGAGCGCGTGTGCGTCCCTTTCTCTATGTGTAGAGCGAGATGTCTCGTACACGATAGGCCAGGCGCGCGCGCCTCAATGTCTCCATTCACGCCTTTCTTTCACTACCACGTTCTATTTGCTTGCGAGATGGATGGATTGACCGTTGAGGGTTTCGAGTATTTGATTTTGCGGGCAATGCCTACTTGCATCGATCAATTCATTGCTGTGAATGTCTTATTATTATTGAACGCTTGTGATAATCTTTATTTTTTCTTTTTTACATACTTTAAAATAATAAATAATATTAAAATTTTACGAGCATTGCAAATAGATTTCGCACACTCAATATTACTAACAAGTGTAATAGATAAATCACAAGTCTCGTCATCCGTGACGTTCAATGAAACTTAATCAAGCTCTGGAATATATAAATCTCGTTTAGCAAGCGAAGGGCGGTCATCCACTAAATTATCCTTCGGGAGAGCTGAGTCAACATTGTGCCGAAAGAATCCTCTTGGCAAACAGCCGCTCATGTATATAACACGGGCACGAGCCGATGCACTCGACCCGAACGTGATGATGTTTGTTCTCTCTCTCTCTCTCTCTCTCTCTCTCTCTCTCTCTCTCTCTCTCTCTCTCTCTCTCTCTCTCTCTCTCTCTCTCTCTCTCTCTAGCGAAATACTCCTCCAGAGAGGAATTCGTGTACTTAGCCGGTGAGGATTGTGCGCCCGCTACCCGAATTATTACAGTTGTTTAACTGTGCGTAGATCTATATTCACTGTCCGAGAAGAAAGATTTTACATTTTATTTCAACAGAAGTAGTCATTTTTATTCTGATCTCTCGCTAATTCTACCCGAGCATTCAAAGAATTCGCGTAGGAAAAAAGTCAATTGACTCTAATGCGTTCGAAATTATTTCCTATTGGGCTTTATAAATCACGCTTTAATTAGTACAAATCTATTGACTTCTATAACCTCGAGTAATTAATTCTTAAGTGCACTACGTACGACTTTCACTTTCATTCAAAGAATCATAGATTGTTAATCAAAATTTCATGATTAATCATCGAAAATTTTTTTAAATATACCGCCAAAGTTTTATAGTTGATAATTATACATCAAAGTCAATACAATTGAATTGTTACACATGTTATCTTTTCTTGAGGCTCAATTTTTCTATCCATTCCATACTTATTAATTTGAATTTTCACTTGATATGAAATATTTTCTTGAGCAACTTCCTGTCACATAAGACGATTTTTATATTGGGACTATAGACGCTTTACGTGTGCGCCTGTAGATCTTCAATTTATTTAATTTTTGTTCGAAATTGGAATCCAAATTATATCAAAATCGAAAATTTAAACTTCAATGAGAATATATTAAATAGAATATTTTAATAATGGAAACCAGAATATTTTAATAAATCAATAAATAAGTGTTTTCTGAAGCTCTATTTACATTAACATTTCCCATGCAAAAAGAGAATCCACATTTTGGAAGAAATCAGGAAATTTTCAGGGGGGCCTCCGCAGCCCTCCCGTAAGTGATAATGCAGCCCCAACACAACCCATTCGTGCAGGTCGTAACGACTTCCCCGAAGGCAAGCAGGCAAGGCAGGCTCACAATGATAATCCTGCCTTATAGCCTTCTCTCTCTCTCTCTCTCTCTCTCTCTCTCTCTCTCTCTCTCTCTCTCTCTCTCTCTCTCTCTCTTCCAGTTAGTTCGAGACTTAACAGTGCCGTTGTTGCCAGATCGCACCGTGCACTCTCTAAAAAGTCCCGGGGTTTACTTGTACGAAGGTTGCATGCTCGCTTTGTTTACCTAAAGGGTGTGCATTTATTTTTGGATCAAAATTAAGGCGTCTAAAATTCTCCATGCCTACAGTCTATGCCTGGCTGCTGTGCGAGAGAGAGAAAGCAAAAGGAGTATAGACTTGTGTATAATATAGCAGTGTATACCAAGAGAGCGAGAGAGAGAAAGAGAGCGGTAAAGTAAAAGTGGAGAGGGAAACTCAACCAGATTTCATCGTCAGTCAGTCAGTGTAGTTCGCTCGAAGCCAATCCAAAAGTCTTCAAATCTACTGTAACGTGGGTGTCGTGATATAGCTGTGCTGTGCGTGTGTATGGTTTCGCGAGCGACGCGCGATATGCCGCACATAGCCGAATCAACAAGTGTCGTCGTCGTTGTGCGAACCTAACCTCAATCTTAATATAGCCTTCCAAAAAGACAGAGAGACAGAAAGTGAAAAAGAGAAAGAGAGAGAGAGAGAGAGAAAGAGAAAAAAAGAACGAGAGCAATGCTGTGAAAGTAAATTTTACAAAAGTGTATGTGTCAGAAAAATAAGTGATCCAGCGGACTCTCCCTACATCTCTTCAAGATGGAAGTCGTCTACATAGGTGTGTTATGTCTCTCCTCTATATACATACAACAGCATGGCTTTTGTACTACTACAGATACACCCACGTATAAATCGCGCGACACTTTCGATGCGTGGGTGGTATTTGTATTTATACTAGGGTTTTTGGAGAACGCGTTTTTGATTAGAGTAATTCTATTGCTCGGAAGGGAACGCTTTGCGAAAAAAATGAACATTAGAGAAATCTTGATTTACGAGTCCAAGAAAAAGAAAAAAGTTGAGAGACAACTACGTTACCGGGTCATTTATATCGTTTATATTGGGATATACTCAACAAGACTTTCTAATTTAATCATGTGAATGATTATATTCTCGCGGTTTTTGATAGAGTATATTCGAGACCATTTCGCAGTAACTACGTGTTTATTTGATCCTTAAGATATAATTACATAAATATTATTTTTTGTACATGTAAAAATCATGTAGATTCTTGGAATACCATTCTTCAAGATACCAGAGAAAAGAATAGTTACGATCTATTCTTTATCATTTATCGATGTTTGTTGTTGATTGAAAGAAAATCGGGTTATACGAAAAAGTGTCTCGTCAAAATGAAATAACTATAGAATTTACGTGTGAGTGCTCCCCGCATTATATAGTCTCATTTAGAATTTTTCCAACGTCATATCATTTAATTGAAGAGTACGTAAGCATCGCTGAATTTGCATACTGACGCGTGACGTCGCGCACCAAGTTCTTATATATACCGGTCGATGTGAAAAAAAACATTCACGTGGTGGACATCTTTTTATAGATACACTTTGGTAATATACGCGACTGCTGAATGTATACTATTCAAAACGGTGCACGGAAAATTTCGCGTTATTGTCGGTTTGATAGACTATTAGCGATCTATCAATAGATATTAAAGATTTAAAACAATGCAAGGATGAGTCAATATCAATTTTCAAATATATAGGTTGTACTCGCTACTCAAACTAAGTTTTTTCGTTGTTGCTGTACAAAGTATCCAAGCATCCAAAACTGTTAGACTACGTGCGCGCGTGCACGCGCGCACGCGTGTGTGTGTATGTGCTTCTGAACATGAGAAAGTCTATGTGTATCCGGGCAATATTCGCCGAAGTGGTTTTAAAGCAAGAGAAGGCTCTTAAATCATTTAATGCGCGCAAGAGATATGAAAACACTCGAAGCGTTAAATAAATTTGCGAGTGAAAGCATTTTCTGACATATACAAGCCTTTTGTTTATTTCTCGTGATTAGCTACATCATATTCGTCTTTTTTCTTGAAATGCCAAAGTTGAAACTTTATTTTCATGAGGCTGCGTTGCATATGCGAACATTATAGCTATACCTTGCTTAAACTTACAGTCTGTCATTAGTGATGTGCCTGAAGAACGCGGTATGTTATGGCTGATGTATAAATGTTGAACGATCGGCACAGTGCGCGAATGTATTTTTAATTTATAATTCTGAAAGCTGCGGGTGTAGATCGGAAGAACAAAAAATTTGAATTATTTATAAATATTTGTTTTAATCGCGGAATGGCAATAGAAAAAAAATCAATAATATTGCTTCAACTTTACGAACGAAACATCCACATCAACTATGTATAGAAATACTCCGACCGTCTGCAAAAAAATAAAAGGGTGACAAGGACTCATACAAAAACGGACTACCTGAAAACATCTTATTCTTGCCGCAATTAAAGTGCATATCTTATCTTGATTTTGGCATAAGATTCGTGGTTCCAGCAGCAACGCGTGTGGAATTTGCGCGTGCAAACAGGCAAACTGTAAACACGTTTACTACGTCTTTCGCGATGTGTATTTTTTGCTTCTTTTTTGCTTTCTGTGCATGTGTGATGTTTTATACCTGCGAGGAGATGATAGGACTGGAAAAGCAACTGTTTGCTCAATTTATTAATAAAAAAGTCTGATTTTTTAAGTAGTTGCGAAAAAACGATTACGTACGATTGAATTTATTACTTTTTACCACTACTGTTCGTGATTTTTTTTTCTTAGATTAATTTTACTTCAATCGAGTACAATGTCAACTAGAATCTGTAGAAACAAGTTGAAAAACGAGTCTATAAGTCATTCACATGCAATACGCGAAGCTGACGTTTGTTTTTTGTGTTTGTTTTGTTGTCTTGAGTCATCTTCTCGGTTAAATATGTAACTAACCGACACCGTGATTGTTTGGAATGTAGAGACGAGTATTTATGGAAATTCATCTATTTTTAAAATTTAGTTGCACGTTATTTTAAAAATAGTTTATCGGACTTATTATAAAATGGATCCACAACTTGATGAAATCCAATTGAAAATGTTCTGGGTTAAGTCACAAAAAAACCGTCAGAATTTATCCGTAATCTATCATTATGAAATTTATACGCTATGTTACCTCTGAATGTCAAAAGCAGCAATTAATCTAATCTGTATACGTTGCTGAAAAAAAATGAAACAAAGCGTCCCGTAAAACTGTAGGCATTTAGCCATAACGTATACCAGCGGCAGCCGTCTCGCACGAAGATTAACGCATCTTGCGGCAGCAAAGAATTCCACGCGTCGTGTGTGTATGTATGGCAACAATTTACTGAATCAACAAAAACGAATGTCGCCTCTTCGTCCATCAAGCCAATAATACGCGAGCGTGCATATAAAAATACTCCTTTTTTATCTCTCTGGACCCATCGCCGTTTGGCGCGCGAGTCAATTGAAGCGCTGTATCGAGTGTGTTTGTGTTGGCTGAATCTCGGTCAGAGCGATTAGGTGGTATGTGTACGTTAATGAGTTCCGACGAGGGTTAATATAAGCCGGACTATTGTTTGTTTGTACGATGATGAAAACAAAAGAACGAAGCAATTGTTTCCATTCGTACGCTATTTAACGGATATTTGACTTGTTATACTCTAGTGAATCGCGGTTAAAAAAAAAATTTCTTATTTCTTGTGCTCGTTTCATCGCGATTAAAAATCGTTTCGGTTGCGATAGGTTGGTTTAATATGCGCTTTTACTGACGCAACAATAATGATACCAATTTCAAGCGTAAGTCGCAAAGTTTGAAGTGATGTTACGTAATATTTTCGCAGACAATGTTGTGATAGTAGATGAACAAAACAAACAGGATTGAACTGCGTGTTAAAGCTAAATAAAATGAAAACGATCGCGTGGCAAATGATAATAATTGAAGCGCTAGTACTCTCTTCATATTCCATAAATTAATAGAGCGCACAATTGACAAAGTTCGTTCATATGCCGCATAGCGAAGTGAACAACGTTGCGAAATTCCATATAAACGACGATCGCGCTCGGCGCCGCTTGCAATATATTTGTGGCGCATGGGCAATTGAACGTCATAGGAGCGCGCGTACGTTTTCATTTAGAACAACAAAAAAACAGAAGAAAGGCAGGCCAATGACACGTACACAGGCGAGAGCCTTTGTCGCCGGAATAGATGGGCTCGTCGATGGATTTTGTCGTTCGAGCGCTCTTTTTAGACGCAGTGCAGTGTCTGCACCTGGCTGCAAACGGACTTTGATAAACAACGCTGTGTCAAGTTTTTTTCAAACGTACGGAGACTCGGTCGAAAAATCCAAAGTACACGCTGGCCCTCCGCCGCTCGGTCTGTCAATCTCTCGGGCACCCTGTGGTAAAAAGAAAGCGTAGCTGGCGGCGCGACGGTTATTTCGGTATCGTTCTCTCTCGAGAGAACTCGATAGCAGCGTACGTACGCCGAGAAAAAGGAAGCTCTGGTAGCCTCTTGCTCGTGCGTTCGTAGGGAGAAAAAGTTGCACGTGCTACGAAGGCCGAGAATAGCCCGTCGCTTGCCGACAACACAGCACTCGCGCGCTAGCCGCCCGTATGCTCCAGTCATATCAAGTCATACCAAGCCGGCTCTAACGCTCTGTGCTTTTCCGTGTTCCTTGGCGCGCTTCTTTCGCTGAGCTTTGCACTTGTACCATTTTGCCGATTCTCGGCATATGCACTGTTTTTATTGACCAAATTCAGTTGAATGATCATTGAAAATTACTTACAAAAAAAGAGGTAGTTGCATGAAGGAAAAAATGCGATTCACGAGTCCCAAATTTTCTCGCCTATTTCGAATCAGTAATCAAGGAAATGACAAATGAAAATCGATTTTTAATAATTGAAATTTTCATAAATCAATATAAAGAAATCTCGCAAGTTCTTGGAAACTTGCTGGATTTATTCATAACATTAACAAACAATCCGACAAAGGCTCGAACCAATTGACAGCTACCAGATATCAGACTGTGACATTTGTAAATCCACGAAAGCCCTGAGAGATCGTAAAGTCGTTGACGATACTCTTAACTGAGATAGCCCTCACGAGGAAATTGCCTCGAGTGTTATGCATGGATGCACTATCAGAATGAAATATTACTTTTCTCGCGATATTTCAAATGGGTTAACGATAACGGAGAAACTGTAAAAACTATTGAAATGTAAATCAATCACTGATAATAACATCGAGAAAAAAGAACGAGCGAGCAGTAAGCTGAAAAGAAATCTAATTGAGCTTGCGACAAGCATTTATTCTGCGTGGAGAAGGATCATCCCGAGCTAGATGTATATTAGAGTTGGCGTATGAAATCGAACGGAAGCCGGTAAGCGAGCGAGAGAGAGAATGCAGCCGTCGTCGTTCCGGCTGTCACGAGCTGTGGGGCTGTGGCGTGTGTATATCTTGCCTATACCTACGTGATCGCCATTTCGAATGTTATTTGTGCGCCAAAGGAGCAAAGGCCTTTAATTGTTCGACGCTCTGTGAATGTGTCGTTAATTTTCCGTAAAAGGATTTTATAGAGCGACAGAGGTGAGAGCTACAGGGCGCTTTTATGGCACGGTAGTTTGGACTTGAGTCCCTTTTGAATAATCTGCGCTAGTGAGCGTCGCGTTTAGTGGATTTACGGCAGACTTTGAGCTTTTTTAACTGGTATTTAAATGAACTCATTTTCGATGCACATTTCAGAAGCTCATTTCACCTTATCTCGCATCTTTATTCAAAGACATCTTATCTGTGAAATATAGCAAACAAAGAAAACGAAAAACAGGAGCCAACTTTATCAGCGACCAGAATATACTTTAAATGGCCATGGGAGAGCGAAAATAACCACTGTCGATGCAATTCAATAATTGACCGGTCGATAAAATAGCCTTCATTTCATTCCCTTGCTTTGCCATTGATTCACGTCGAGATACCGATGACTTGAACCTGCGCGCGGCGCGATTGCATTGTTGACAAACATTGAGCCTTATAGGAATTTAAAGGAACTCCCGTAGAGTTTACTCAGTAGTTTTGATTCCGCTGCAGCGCACTCTGCTATTTATTTTTTCGAGCTGGGGCACGACTCCTAGATGTATAGAATATCCAGCTAATTTCAAACTAACTCTCTGAAAGATGCTGCAGTCGCTGCGTTCAACTTGTAGCCAAGTTTTCTTTCTCCACACTACAAAAACTGTTCATCAATTAAGAAGCTTCGCCCTTGAATCAAGTGTGCAGCAAAATCAGAACTTGCTTTTTCAACTTTCTGCGTGCTTACAATGAAAACTGTTTTTGTAGTGTACGCGTGTTTTGTACTTGAATTCTGTTTTTTAATTATCCACGAAAAGTGTGCAACGAATATACGTACTTACGTACAATTTTAACTTTTCTAGATGAACGGGAGGATGTTCAGAAAAAGACTTTTTCCAAATGGATTAACTCGCAGTTACTTAAAGTAAGTAACTTTCTTTGTGAACCTCAAAAAAACATCGTTAATAAAAATTTACTATCACTTGTTGTGTAAACATAGCCAGATAGCGTGAATGTAAAATGCTTAATCAAAATAATTTATCTATGGTGCGGGATGTATGTATGAGAAAAAAATTCGTATCCGTAATGCCCATAGCTAATTTTACCAAAAAATGATAATAAAATAGATCTATCTAATTTTTCAGAATCAACATGATCCAGTGACAGATTTGTTCTTGGATCTTCGAGACGGCAATAGATTACTATCTCTACTCGAAGTCTTGACGTCTAAGTCATACGTAAGTTTTAAGTTTGCGAAAATTCATGTGAAAGTGTCATCGCTTTTAGTGTATAATTTATTTTTAGAAACGTGAACGCGGTCGCATGAGGGTCCATCACCTCAACAATGTAAACAAGGCGTTGCAAATTTTAGAACAAAACGCCGTAAGTACTTTATTCCCATCATTCAGAAAAATTACCATCAATTAATCGTACCGACTCGTCGATATTTCAGGTGAAGCTCGTAAATATCAGTAGCAATGATATAGTCGACGGCAATCCCAAATTGACCCTCGGCCTCGTTTGGAGTATAATACTTCATTGGCAAGTGCATTATCATCTGAAAGATTTGATGAACGAGTTGCAACAAACAAACTTAGAAAAAACTTTGCTCGCTTGGTGTCGACAAAACGTACAGAATTACGAGGGTGTTGATATAAAAAATTTCACGACATCCTGGTCCGATGGTTTGGCTTTCAATGCTTTACTGCACAGGTGGAGGCCGAATTTATTCGACTTCAATGCCATCGCCAAGAAACATCCAAATGCTAGACTTGATCATGCCTTTCGAGTGGCTCAGGAGCACCTTAGCATTGAGAGACTACTCGACCCTGAAGGCAAGTTCTGCTATTTTTTCTTTGTTATATTGAAGTTGTGATTGTAGAACTATATATGCGTATCCACTTGTCCAGTAGATTTTTTACGTAATAGCTATCTGTTTACGGTGGATAAAGGATATGTTTGTTCTACTGTGAAAAAAAAAATGTTATTGTATTTTTTTATGCATTTGAATTATATAATGATTATCCACAACTGCACTTACAAATAACGATAGGTTGAAATTTTTCAGTTAATATTCTGTTTAATCGTGCTCTCAGCTGTATGTGTTAAAATAAACGCGTATTCATTTATTTTGTAGATGTTAACACGTCTGTTCCCGATAAAAAGTCCATATTGATGTACGTGACTTGCTTGTTCCAATCGTTACCGCACTCCGGTGAGGATGTCGAGGGAATCGACATTTCGGCGGCAAGTGATTCGGGATCCGCTGCCACTACACCGGGTTTTGAGGTAAAACAAAATTATCCGATACTGCGCACTTCAATAAGTGTGAATTTTTTTTAATATTCAAATTGTCTTTACTTCGGTAAAATAAAGTTAAAATAAAATAATTAATCTAACGAATGTAAGCATTAGTTAATTCATTAATTCTCACCTTGCAGCAGGCAACGGTATCATTTCCGCAGTTTCCACTGTACGAACCACCAAGTTCACGGCCAGTATCCTTAGCTACCAACGTGTCAGTGGAACTAGGAGGCTATCAAATGGCACTCGAAGAAGTATTAACGTGGCTACTGGAAGCCGAAGACATATTGAATCATGCACCCGAGCCAGGACCGAGTCTCGAGCAACTTAAACGACAATTTCACGAACACAGTGGCTTCGTCAATGAACTCTCGGGTCATCAAGATGGTGTGAGGACAGTTCTGGAAGAAGGTGAACGATTGATTAACGATGGGGGTTTACAGAAGGACGAGGAACGCGAAGTACGCGAACAGATGCGTCTGCTTAACTCGAGGTGGGAGGGACTCAAGAAGAGAGCAGTCGAGAGAGAGACTAGGATCCAACAGGTGAGAATTGAGCATTTCCGGCTCTGCGGACAGGCAAGATAATTGTCCGATGAAATGACTACAATGAGTGATTTGTTATTTATATGCGAAGATGTAATTTATTTGTGAGGTCAATTATAAAAGAATTGTCAAGGTGAAGTCAATATTTGATGAAGGATCATTATTTTTCCTAAAACCGTGTATTACATTTTTCGTAAATAAGAACGGATTTTACAAACGTTAAAATTAATTTCCAATAATTAAAAACTCACAAAATATACAATTATTTGTTAGGCTCTGATGGAAACTCAACAAACCCAATTAGATTCTCTACGCCAGTGGCTAACAAAAACCGAGGACCGAATATCGCACATGGCCAGTCAAGACAATAAGTTACCACTCGAGGAGCAACTAAAACAACTGAAAGAATTAGAAGATGACATAAAAGTCCAACAAGCAGTTGTCGACGGGTTAAACAAGATGGTCGTAGTCGTCGACGAGGAGAATTCGGAGACGATATATGCACAGATGCAAGATCAATTGTCTGCGCTCGGCGAGCGTTGGGCACACATTTGCAAGTGGCAGCAAATACGACAACAGAATTTGCGAGCATTGTCATCGTTTTGGGACGAGTTGACAGGTACCTATAAGAAACTCGTATCGTGGCTCAATCAGACGGAAATAACACTCAAACAAATGGAGGCACTGCCGGCGTCCGAGATCGGACAAGTACTCGAAAGAATTAAAAAGTTGCAGTTGCTAAAATTGGAAATGGGTCTAGTGCAGAATAAACTCAGTAAATTACAAAAGGACATTCAAGATTTCGAGGGACACAGCTCTAGCTCGGAGTGCGTTGATATGTTGGAAAAATTTGAGAATCTGGCAGATCGTTGTGATGCTGTTAATGCTATTATGGAAGTTCAAAGTCAAAGAGTAAGTATATTAAACAAATGGTTTTATGAAAACAAAATCTTTAAGTTAGTACTGAATCTTTATTGTAGATATCGAATTCTGGATTTGAAGTGGATTTATCCGACACCCAAGTAACTTTATCATCGAGTGACTGGAGTGATTCGATAATTGCGAACGCCAGAAAAGAAGAAATTTCAGGAATGTCACCGGCTCACAGTGATTCGAAGAAGCGAAAAATAGATAGCGTAACGAGACAAGATTTCGAAAAAGCTTTATTGGATCTTTATAAATGGCTAGACTACGTAGAGTTAGAAATAAGCGGCTCAAAGGGCGCATTTGACTTATTGACCGTTGATGAAAAAAAGATTGTACACGAGAAAATAATGGAGGATATAGATTCTCACAAAGCCGAATACGAAAATGTTATCAAACTAGGCAAACGTCTTGTCGACGAATTGCAAAGTATTAATGAAAATACCGATGACGAGGCAGCTAAGATTAAAAATATAGAAACTTGTTGGTCGATGACCAATGCTAGGCTAAGAGAGATTAAAGACACAGTGGACGTACTGTTGAAAGCGAAAGAGTGTAGGGTAGAACTGACTAGCTTAAAGTTGATGCTAGAGGGGCACTCTAAGTGGTTTGATGTTAATCAAAAGGGTACTCAAATCGAACTCTTCAGGGTAAGCGAAAGCTTTTGTACAAACATTAGAAATAAATATTTTTTTAACTTTATTTTATTTTATTTAGGTTAAAGTAAAATCAATGAAGTCATGTAAAGATCGTGTTGAGAAATTAGAGAAGACAACAACTGAATTAGTTGAGGCTGACAGTAAAGGCCAAGATGAAGTTACGTCGTTGAAAAATGACGCCAATTTATTCGTTAAAGACTGGAATAATTTACTGACAAGGTAAGATCAATGTTTAATACAATGTATTGATATTAATTTCAAGTATTAATTTATGCTTTTACGTATTCCAGATTGTCTAGTAAATTAAATGAATTGAGCAACGTGGCCGACAGAACACCTTCTAAAAAGTATATCGAAACGATGACAACATTAACTACGTTTATCAATAATATCGATAGCGTTCTTCTTTCTGAACACGCTGTTATGTCCGACGAAAAAACAATGCAAGATAGAGTCAAACGGTTTCAAGAACTGCAAGATACTTTAAGATCTCATCATATAAATTTTACATACGTCAACAAAGTCGGTCAAGATTTAATATCGAAAATGGACAACGACGAAAAAAGTCACAACATTAAAGAGGAACTCCAAGATCTCAACACAAAGTGGAGTGATATTCCGATTATTCTTGAAGAAAGATTGCAGAAACTTTCGAAAGGTATACATTTTGTAACAAAATATTTAAAAAAATGAAAGTCTTTATCTTACAACGTTATTTTTAATTTAGATATCGAATCTTTAAAAGTCTTCGCACAAGAACTAAGTAGTCTAAAAGACTGGCTGGACAGGTCAACAGCGCATCTCCAAGAGATCGCCGAAGATTCCGCGATAAAAGACGTGGAAACTACAGAGTACAAACTCCGGCAAGTTCGAGACCTTACCGAAGAGATTAACAAGACAAAGCCGAGAATTGAAAATTTACAGACCGCCACTAATACTATGCTCGAGAATTCCGAGCCAAACTTCGCTACCGTTTTGAACGGCAAACTTGAGGCGGTTTTTCACAAGTGGAATTCCATTGTCGATGGTGCTAAGATGCAGGGCGATAAATATGAGAATGCTCTCAAGAAAAATGATGAAGTAAGTTGAATTTTATAATGGTTTAATTGAAAGACATCTTTATTGATTGTTTTAATAATTTGTTGTAGATTATTAATGGAATTGAAGATTTTACAAATTGGCTATCCAATCTTGAAACTGAAATTCCTGTAGAGGGCAAAATCACGTCCTCAGTTGAGTTATTCCAAGCTCGCGGTCGTTATCAAGTTCTTAAAGACAAAGTTGATCGGCGAGTAGAAGAATTTCGCAATTTAAACGAACTCGGCAGCGATAAGCTTCTTAGTTCTGAAGGTTCATCGGTTCATGAATTGGGCCGTCGTTTTACTTTTTTAAATGCTAGGTGGACAGACGTTACCGATCGAATATACGAGAGGTACAAACATTTTCAGAATGCTAGTCACGAGTACGGCGAGTTTCGAGCTCTCGTGGCTCAGGAAAGTGACTGGTTGGATAAACTAGAAAAGAGGTTGAAAAAGTCAAGCAAGAATGCTGCTGATGCTGAGGACATTTCTGAAGAACTTGATGTGAGTTTTCATTCATTAATAAATTTTCTGATCATTTGAATACAAAAAGTAAATTGGTACATTGATTTAGGATCTAGAGAATTATATTAGGAATCATCCAGATAATCGTTTCGAAAAACTGCAAGAAATTGGCAAACAACTCATCGACAACGACATCATGACTCAGTCGATTCATTCAGACGTAGAAGCTCTAATAAATCGGTGGGAAAGTTTGCACAAGCAGGTAACGTATCATTCGCATAATTAATCATTCTCTACTAACCTTGTTAAAAAAGTAACGATAAGTTCATTTTGAATACTATTTTGTTAACTAATTATATCCGAAATTGTTCCACTTGAGCTTTTAAGATAACTGCATGTTGTGCGGTGATAAATGAATCATCCCATTTGAGAAACGACGTGTAAATAATAAGTGAGAATGGTGGTTGAATCGTTCGAGTTTAGGCAGGCGAACGAACGAAGTTACTGGAAGGATCAGTGAGACAAGCCGAGCAGTCCGAAGGTCGGATACTCGCCCTTCATCATTCGCTTACGCAAATTGACTCGGTACTAACAGCACGACTTGACTGTGACCTCACTGCTGATGATTTGCCTCACGATTACCAGGTCTGTTCTCTGCATCTTATTTGTCCTTTTCATTTGCGGTTGTTAGTTGGGTTATTATTATGCGTGAATTTGTTTTTGGTAGTATTGAGGTATGTTTGTTAATGAAATTAATCAATGTTCAACTGAATCCTTTCAATGAGTGAGGCGTGATTAAAGTTACATGTAGAACGAGAAAACAGTCGTGCTATTTGAGCATCACGTTTTATTCCGATAACACGAGTTGGAAGGATAGACAATATATCATGGTTAAATGTAATTCATTCGAGTAATAATTCATTATTAACATAAAAAAATGTTTACGAAACAATTAATATCCACACATTCGATAAATGTTATAAAAATGCCATAAATATCATAACATTTCTAAACTCTGTAACCAAGGTCCAAAGAGTATACATTTTTTTGACAAAACATCATTCACAACGAAAACTAACTCTCACACACAAGCAGAAACTGGTCGACGAGATGGACAGTCATCAAACAACACTAGACGACATGTCAGCTCAAGTCGAAAGCTACAAAGCAGCAGGTAAACTAGAGGCAGCGCAACGTCTACAGGAGCAAACTCGTTTGATACGTCAGAAGTTTGCCGAGGTGCAGAACAAGTTCCAACGTTTCCGTAGTCCGACAAGCATCGAGCCACGATTATCTCGAGCTTTACGCGAGCTCAGGGGTATTGAAGAGGCTACGTGTTTGCTTGAACTTGCCACCGAAGACCCTGATGCTATCGAGCGACAGCTCAAGCACTGTTTGGTTAGTGGAGAAAGAACAAAAAAATATATTTGGCGTTACAGAGTAGTGCTTATCTCGAGTGCTGGCTATTGACTTATATTCTTTCTGTTTGCAGAGGTTCTATCAAACATTAAGTGAAATCAAGAGCGAAATTGAAAGTATCATTGTTGCTGGCCGTAAACTTGTTGAAGAAGGTAGTATTTCAGAGCCAGACAAATTTTCTAAACGTATTGATACTCTCAAGGAATTGTATAATAAGGTACTTGAATTTTTTTTAAACTCTATAAAATATATTACAGCGCCTTTTGGTTCACAAACTTATACGAATAAGTTGATTATATTTAAATATTTTAAATAGCGCACTGTTAACTAGTTCAAGTTTTTTACTTAAATAATTCTTATATTTTTTTTACGTAACTATTTTTTTCTTCTTATAGCTGGGTATGCAAATATCCGAGTCGAAAGCAGTACTTGAGTCTGCGTTAGAGTTGTCACGTGATATGTATGAACAAATGTCGTACATAAATATGTCTATTGAAAATATTAACAAGGAATTAGATACGCAAAGGCACAAACCTGACTTACCAATCAATGCAATTTATGTTACGGTACAGATAATTTCATTAAAGCGATTAGAATTATAATAGGAAAAAATGTAATCGATTTTTTTCTTATGCAGGAAACGCTCACAGAGGTAATCCCACGATTGAATGCCGTGAAGGATAAACTTTGCAGAACGCAAGATGAGTTTTGTAAACTTTGTGATCCAAGTTACCTCGAGCAGCTTAAAGAAAAGCTCTGTGATATCATTGATAGACTTGCTAATACAGAAAGTCGACTACGACTGTGTAACGGATCTGAGGTATGTTAAACTAACATGCAGGTGCCCAATTCACGTGCTGGATGAATTTACATTTTTATTTAACTCTCCGATTATTTTCTGTTTCAGACGGAGCCAAATGTAGATGAAATTAATGCGTGGCTTTCGAAATTAGAAAATAAATTAGGTCAGTTGGAAAGGGTGCCTGTTGACCAATTTAATGAAGGACAATTTGAACAGTGTAAAGTAAGAATTTTTTTTATTTATTTTGTTTCTTTATATGGGATAAATTTTATTGAAGCTGTCGAAATATACGTTCATGAAATTGCTTTCTTCTAGGCTATACAAACTGAAATATTAGAGACCAAACCAATAATTCAACAACTTCAGCATTATTCGTGTCATCCTAATGTTGCTGAGGTTTGTAGACGATGGGAAATAATTTTCAGCAGAATCCAGGTAAGTTTTTATTGGTTAATTATCCATTTTCAGTTACACAACTTATGAAGCATTAAAATAACATGATTTTGTCATCTAATTGCACGCTTAAAAAAAAATAACAATGCATAAGTTGTGTCGCTTATGTTTGCTTTTTGTTCTCATGCTTTTGCTTATATAACATTTACCACCGGAATCGCCTATCATGACGGTACATTTTTATTTACCGTACCACTTGCAAGCCACACCAACCATCGACGATACACAAGTTTTCTAAAGAACTATTTTTCTCCATGTGAATATTTTGAAAATTAGATAAGTCATGAGACATACTGTGTCTAAAACTCATTTTAGCTTTAGTAATATATAATGTAAAATTATGTCTTAACATAATTTGTGTAAAAATATGCATATATTTTTTTGATTATCGGTGACACTAATGATTAACAAAATTGAAAAACTCATTGCTGTATTTGTAGAAAATATTATGTTATTATCGTTTACGTATATGTATCGAATATATGTTAATAATAGTTTAAAGTTAGATTCTGCTAGCTGTAATATATTTCTGTAATTATATTTATGTAGTAGATTTTATTTTTGCTACGCATAATTGTTAGATAAATTAAAAAGCGAATGTGTTAACAATACAAAAAAAACAAATATGTACCTATATTTATATGCAATCGATAAGCTTTCAAAATATTCACCTGTCGATCTGAATCAACGAGGTAATGGGACCAAAACGTTGGCCGAAAAAGTGAGCGAAAGAGAATCCTTGTGTAAAATATGTATGAAAGTATATTCTGTCAATAAAAAATGCATAAATGTCAGTTATAACCAATTGTAGGTGTAAACGTAAAAAAGCACTTGATCCGATAATAAAAGTCAGCTTCAATATTTGTCTGTATACCAACTGCCACGGACATTTACAATTTCGATTTCTGTTGTGAAATGTGATGATAGAACAAAAATACTTGTCTCTCCATGACGTGGAAAAATAAGTATGGACAGATATGTAACATTGTTCCTTCTCCCTTCCTCCATCGGTGTTGTAATAGACATATTATACCCACCTTTGAAAAGAAAGAGGGTGACACTTGTAAAGCGGAAACAGCAAAATGGTCGGTGAATGCATTGGTGATGGATACATAGGCGCGAAAGTGCCAGCGGTATTTTACTCCAGAAAATGCTTGCGGAATGTATTTTTCTCCTCTGCGAACCAAAAAAACAAAAGTTTTGAAATGTGTTTTTTTTTTGTACCTTTCCGCCTTTTGTACACCTGTTTTATGGCTTTTTATTTAGTTTTAAACGTTTGGTATTGAATTTCTTTGTTAATTATATACAATTAATTGAGCATGCTTTTTTAAAAGAACTAAAATTTTAATTATTTTTCATTGACAAAGTTATTGACAATTGTTGATTTTTATTTTGATAATAATGAAGATTAAATTTTTCATCTTCAAGCTTTAACTTCAATATTATTCTTGAATTCGAAACTTAATTTTAAAAATACCACCGAAGCGAAAATTTCTCTTTCAGAAAGTCTTCCTATTTTCCCTCTATCGCCTGATTTCCGCTGCTTGTCGCCTTATTAAATTTTCCGAATTTCTAAAGAAAACAATTTTTTTTCACGAGTGCGTGCGAGACAAAGCAAAGTTGTAGAAGTGACGCGCATGTTGTATCGTATTTTCGCAGGAATGGATCCACAGGATCACAGATAATTTGTTAATTAGCTCTAAGGGTCGGGACTGTCGCAATGCAGCAGCGTCATCATCATCGCCAGCCAAAGTGGTATCACTTGCCGACGACAACGATGACGCCCACGACATGTACGGCATAGGGTATCTCAACCCAGCTTTCGACGAGAACAACGTCCGGGGAATCGCTGGCAATACTGGTTCGCACAACAATAAACATCAAACATTAGATGATAGATCATCATTTTTACTTATCATACGGATTAGTGTGCGTCTTGTTAGGTTGCTTTTACAGCAGAATATTACGCGATTGAATTCCTTTCATACTGCGTGTGTTTTTGGTAGGCTTGCTTCAATGATTTCAAAATAATTTTGCAAGTTATATAGAGATTGTAGCTTTCGCGTTTTCATTAAGTTCGAGTTTACGGCAACTGATTATAATATGCTTTCATTTATCGAGAGTCGTTTATTTTACGAATACTTACTCAACCGTACAAGTTGAAGAACTCCTTGAAAGTAAAGATTCAACGAAAAATTTGTTACACATATCCCACGACAGTAAAATCTCAACTGAGCTGTACGCGTAGGCACATCAATAATCACACCAGAATCGTCGCCGATCGAAGTAGCGATGCGCAGCCACAAGTCTTCGTCGAAACCCGAGCGGACGCGGATCATCGACGTGAGCCGTACAGTCCGACGTCGACTCAACATGAGCTCTTCCGTGCTCGATGTTGTGCAAATCTCCCAACAGCAGCAGCAGCAATCAGTAGAGCACGACGAAGACGAGTTCTTCCTGTCAAAAAATAGCAAACTTTTTTCGCAAGTCGAGTCGAACTCGCTGCAACAGAGCAACGAGTCACAGCAGCAACAGCAGCAGCAGCAGCAGCAGCAGCAGGAGAGACGGGCTGATTGTCAAGTTGTCGAAGTGAAGGCTATGGAGATTGTCAAGGCTGTCGCGGCAAGTACTACCGAGGATCGGGTTGTCTTGCCGAAAGCTAATTTTAGCGTACAGCAGGTGCCACAGGTACGCATGCTGATTATCATTGCGTTAGCTCATGATTAAGTCGATAAAGTACACGACAAATTATTATTTAAAAGTTAACTTTTATCACTTAACTGATGTAAGAAAATGCAAATAAAATAAATCTGAGCAATGCGAAGCTTGTAGTTACAAGATACTTGCACGTACATAGGTGGTAGAGCGTGTCGAGATTGTGGAAGATACAGAAACCGAAGCCGAATCCGGGGACACCGATCCGGACGAGCGTGAAAGCTTGAAACAAGCAGCATTACCGCTACCTACGCCACCAAAGAAGGAACTCGTGTCGATTCTAAAGCGTAACAATTCCGCCGAAACAAATCAAAAGGAACTTTGCAATCTACTGGGCGAAACGTTAGAAGTAGGTTCGCCCACGTGTTACTTGCAGAAAGCTAAGTTACCGCTCGTTACGACAACACCACAAGTCTCTAAAACTCGCATCGACACCGAAAGTGTGGCCGAGTACCTGATACTCGACGATGGTGAACGACCTGCATTACCAGCGCCGAATTTCGAGACGGACGACGAGGGGAATGCTGCCAGTGGTGCACGTAGGAAAATGCCAAATGCTAAGGAAGTGACATTTGCTGGGAATGATGGTGACGATAAAGGATCACCGGTTGCCAAAAGAACCAGAGTCCAAAGATTCACGCCCACCGGCCAAGTCAGAGAGGATTGCGACAGCTTTTATGGCAGTGATAAGGAAACTGACGACGCGTTGATTTTCTCTGACGATACTGAGATTGATGTGGGCAGCTCGAGCTCCGATGACGGTGACGTCAAGCGAGACGATTACCATATGCCGGATAAGGTAGAGATTTTTAGATGAGGGATAGGAATGGGATTGTGGCTTGTCGAGTGGTATGTTTCGATTGATAGTGTTTAAGCTAGTCTGCAGTTTGAATGTCTGATGAGATTGTTAATTGTAATAAAATTTTGTCTGGTTGAACATGCTTCTTGCATTCGCTGAAATTTCAGGCATTGAATAATTTATTCAATTGAAGTCGTCTTGAACGTTGCTCGAAACCAAACTGAATGAAGACTAACAAGCCTCGAGAAATAAATTGAAACACCCTTTGGTTGTTAAGGTTTATCTTCTGACGAAAAGAGACGATTGTACAAACGAAAGTATCCTAATTTCTAAATGAAAAAGTACTAATCTCTAGAAGTAATTTGAAAAGTTTTCCATTGCAAAGAGATGCACGACAATCAGCGAAAGGAAATTTGATTAAAAGCTCTCTCGCGAGTACTTAAAATTCAACTGAGCGAACGCGCGTATAGGGGACTGAATGTTTATTGCCAGTACAGTCAAACTTATTCGATTGTCGCTCTCTTGTCGTTCAGGGAAAACGAGCAGGGAGAAGCGCGCTTTCGCTTCACTTGAGCGTAAGTCGATTGTTACGTGGACGAGAGCTTCTCGTTGATTCAAGTTTAAGCCCAAAACTCGATTGTGAGTTAACTATCTTTTAAGAAATTTTCGAGTCTTCAGATCAGTATATCGGTTCACTAGAATATATTACACAGTTGGTTTTTTCATTCTTGTGTATATAATACGTATACAGAAAAGTTGTTAAATTTGCTGCTTTTTTAAAAATTTTTTTAAAGAACACTTTTTTTTTCAATGAAAATATTTTTCAAAAAAATTAATAAAACCAACCATTAAATATATTCAAGAGCATTGATAAGCTAATCTAAAATCTTGAAATGTTCTTTAAGCATATTTTTCTTGAATTATTTTAGAAATAATTCAAGAACAGTGTGTACTCAGGTGTGGTTTTCTCTCTCCTGCTCGGGCGCCTCCTTAGCATGACGTATAATTTATGCCTTGGGAATTCTAACAGGATGATTACGCCGTTAGTATGCTGTTGCGCGTCGACGATTACGAACACCGTGTCCATGAACCAAGAACTCCTTTCTTTTCTTTGCGAATCATCGGCTTTACCATAAAATACAAAAAATATTTTGTAGCCTCGAATAATCATTGATCGGAGTTAGAAAATGCTTAAAGCTGGTCGAGCGAATATTAATCCGAGTCAACGAGAAGTGAATCTCGAGAAAATCGCAACTTGATCGGGCGAGCCGTCTGCACTTCCGCGTCGCACGCACGCATCGCAATCTACGCTGCACTTTCTCTAAAATTGCGCTAGCTCGCAGGATATGCTTTACGTATTTGCGTACTCATAGCCGGATTGATTTTTCTTATCGGTGTCCAATGATACTAGCTGCCGGTGAATAATCATAGCGGAAATTAAGGGAGCATAACGCAAGAATTATGAGGTGCTTACAGCGTCGATGACCCCCGATGAAAATTTTTGATGGATAATTGCGCTGTCTCACGCCAAATTGCCTGATGTTGCAAGATGCTAATAAATACTCGCTACCCTTCGCTTTTTTTCCTCTGAAATTTATTATTGTAAAATTATTGTCAAATACGCAAATTTTAGGAATATTTTTTTGCAGTGACGAAAAGGCAAACTATGTCAATTTCAATTCTTAAATTAATATGACATTCAAACTGCAAGATTATCATATCAATCACAGACAACTATTAAAATAAACTATCAATATAGTATAACATCTAATCATCACCAATTCATACTAACAATAACAATCCCGCTCAAAAAAATCACATTCGCATTCAATTGATCCAATCGAATATTTGGAAACAGATTAAAATAGAAAAGGTTCATCAGCGCATATCGAGCAACGTTCACGAGAGAAGCTCGGCGACCGAAAAAAAATTGCTCCCAACGACGACTGGCCGAGTATCAAGAGCAGCCCTAGGAAAAGAAATAATCGAGTTCGAAGACTTGGCACAGCAGATGCTCAAGCGAATGGATATCATGCTCATGACCGTCGGTGGGCTCAACAATGAGAAAGATCCTAGTAAAAGACTCGAGGTATCACTTTTCTTAATGTATCTTTTGTTTAGTTGTACTGATTTTAAATTTTTACGAATACCTTGCGAATAATAAAATAAATTATGTACGTCGATATTGTATTAATTTTAATAGCAAGCTGAAAATTGAATTTGAAATATAACCTAATTACGCCTCAATTTATTTCTTTGTAGATCCTCAAAGGTGAGATCAGCTGTCTAGCCCCTGACGCAGCAACCCTGATAAGCCGTGGTGACGGTCTAGTAATGACAGTGCATGCGAGTGACCCAAGCCGAGCTGAAAAAATAAAACATGAACACCAGGACAAACTGCGAGGCAAATGGCATCAAGTAATGCAAGAGTGCGAGACGAAACGAACACAAGCATTGAAAGCCGAAGACTCGTTACGTGTTTACAATCAACTGATCAACGAATTGGAGGATTGGTTCCGCATTGCATATCAGAAGTTGGAACAAGCGAATAATTACGAAGGACAATTAGAGGCATTCACGATTGAGTTTGATACCAGACAGGATCAAATTAAAAAGCTCTCTCAGTGCGAACAGGAATTGAAGAAATTAAATGTTGGCCACAATGAGAATGCGTTTTACAGTATTAACAGTAGGTGGCAAGAAATTAGCTCGCAGTTCAAGAGATTCAGTGGTAGTAAGGATAAGGATAAGCAACATTCCGATAAGAAAGTTGAACTGGTAAGTTTCTCTTTTAATTATTTTTATAAAAGAGTGCATTCGAGTTTTTTTTTCTTAACTTTCGGTTGATGCTTTGCAGCCCATGGGCGGTATAAGTGAGCAAGATTTCATGGCACGTGCAAACAAACTTCGTGAAGCAGTTGCCACTCTTTCAAAATCTCTTAACTCAGCACCGCTGAACGGAAAAGACTTCGAAAGATTTACCGAGCAAGATGACTGTCTGAAGAAAATCAGCAGTGCCTTGAACATGTTGAAAGCAAGTGTCGAAGAGATGAGCTACTTGTGGGAAAATGTCACCGATAACGAAGTAGCTTGCCATCACAATGAAAGTCTCAAGAACGAATGGACAATCGTTAATCAATGTTATATCGAGCGTTACAATCGATGGGCCAAGTGTAACGAAAAACTCAATGAGCTGAGAAACGCGTGCTGGAATTTTGACGATCAACTGTTGAAGATGGAAGCGAGTGTGAAAGATGTTGCTGTAAATCCGCATATTAAAGTTAATAAAGCGAGAATGCTAGAGCTGGATCACGAGATGCCACTAATGTTGAGAATGATGAATAATATTAGCGTGACTATGACTGATGTTACTAATAGATCCTCATCTGCGGATGTTAAGGAATGGCAAAAGGTTATTGATGATTTGAAGACTCGTTGGCAGAGATTCGTTACCGAGTGGAATATTCAGAAGAGCAGGTTTGTTTTTTTTTATATTTTCATCAAATTCTTTAACAGATTATTCTGTAAATTTTTCAAATTTTCTTCGACGCTAAAATTTTTTTTATCGAGGTACTCTAAATAAACATTGCTTTTTTACGACTCGTTCAGCAGAGCAATGAATGTGAATAACAAAAAGAGAGTAGCAAAATTGCGTATCTGGGAATTCTGTGAAACTCATCACAGAGGACATGCATAGCATACTATAGCATAGCTTACATATTTACGATTCGCGTCTTTGGAGGGCCAGGGAAAATACACGATTTCCTCGTTGCTTGCGCCACACGGAGATGGCTATTTCAGTTCAGAGCGCGCGGCTTGAGCTTGTCGGCGTACGACGAGAACGAGAGCGAGTCGACCGTTCGATGTCTTGACCCATCGACGTATTATCCATATGTTGACCCGCGTTAAGAGAAATTTGTACTCTCGCTTTGCCAGGTCAGCGACTATGGGCAAGCATCGTACACCCAAGCAGATACTCGATGGAGCTAACAATCTGGTATCGCAAGTCAACTCGTTGCTGGTGTCAACTGCCAATCCATCTGATGATACCTCGCTTTCCATCCGGCATTCCATGGTTAAGGTGAGTTTTAATTTCTATTATAAATACTATTACAAAAGTTTTAGCTAAATTATTAGTCTGACGTAAGAATAATTAAAAATGAACAAGGCATAGTACGTTAATGTGTCAATTGTTCATTTCACTATGATTATTTTATACTTAATGAATATCTTACGAATGTTTGATAATAAAATTAGTAATAATCAAAGAACTTGCGAATCAAATTTGAAAATGTCAAGTTCCCATTCACACAAATCCGTTAGCACGTAAACGATTACGCGAGGCTTTCGTCGTTTTTGGTGAGAAAGTTTCGCACGCTAACTGAGGTACAAGAGAGAAGAGAGAGAGAAAGAGAGATAGAGAGAGAAATGAGATGCCCAGAATAGAAAATTTATCTCTAACAGCAAGGCAAACGTGGCGTTGCTCTGTTTTTGCGCTCGCTTTTCATGATAGTAGGTACAGAGCTGCTCATCCGCTAATTTTGGATTTTGCCACCCGTAAATAGATGCTCGGTTATTGGACAGCCTTTATAATTCGCCCATTCGATCAATGAACTCTTTCTCTTGATTTAAGAATGAGAGATAAATACATATGCATTCGAAATTGACATGATTTTTTCTTATTTTTTCAGGCACGGGAAAAAGAGCTTGCAGATCAAATAAAAGAAATACAAACGTTGAAAAACCAACAAAATGTGAACGTCAGTGATGAAGAGTGCAATAAAATTATCGCTAATTTAGAAAAGGTGATTACAAACTGACACTTCTGTTAATTCAGTGGTTATAAATATCATCCAAACTTACATCCACACCTCCGTATATCTTCGTGAACGACGGTGTGATTATTTATTAACTAAGTCCGGCTTCTGTTGCAGGCTCACGCGGGTATGTTGGCCCACAAGGAGTATGTGGAGAGTAAATTGACTTCGCTTAAGAAGTACGTGCAAAGTTTGGACGCGGTTATGGCCTGGGTGATAGAGACTCGAGAGAGGCTCAACCTCGCTCGCGATCTTCCTGAGCAGGATCGTACTAAAGCCATCGACGTTATTATGGTGAGTGAAGGGGCTTCTTCAATAAATGTTTTTGTATTGTTGATTTATTGAGATTCATCAAGTTAAAAAAGCTACATTTTTATTTGCATTAAAATTAAATATGAGTTTCACAAAGTTGTAAATAACGGAATCAAAATAATATGAGTTTAATGGTTGATCCTTTTGGAATTGTAGGCAAGCGTCGAGGATCGCCAAATGGAAGTGAAAGACGTATTGGAGAATTATACAAATCTAGAAAAGGAATGCGAGTCTGCAAAACAGACTGTCTCCATTGAACTTCAAGTATACTTTCTTAACTCATTCTAGTTTCTTTCAATTTGTTGTTGATTGATTAACAATTCTGGTTTCAATATATACAAATTTTATTTTCAATTCAATAATAACTTTCAGGAAAAATTAAGGAAACTAAGAGACGACTGGAATTTACTAAAAAATCACGGTGACATAGAAATAGAAGCTGTGACAGCAACTACACCGGTACAACATCGGGGTGAGTACTTTTTCGCAATATATTTAGAAAGGACAAGCAAATTTTTGTTATGTGACGAGCTTCCTCCTGTGTCCTGCGAATAACTTACGCATCCCCCCAAAAAAATCGTAGAATAAGACCAAAAAGTAGAGAACTGCGTAAGTGAGGTAAAACCAGGCGACGTAATGTTGGTCAAAGTTATCATCTAAGTCGTCCATCTTCTTTAACAAATCAACAAAATATATGTTATTATTCTTATTGAAAGATTAGTGATAGATAAATTTCATCTCAAAGATAGTGTTAAGTTTATTATGTGAGTGCAACAGTCGCGTGTTTTCAGTATTTCGCATTTAATCTACCTCTACAAAAAAGATTGCGATCATATATTTCAATGAAAATAAAAATTTTCTACTTTGGTATCTTAATAAATAATCTAATCTCAAAAAATTATCTTCAGTCGAATCATTGATCAATGAGCCACGAAGTTGAATGAACTCGAAGGAAAGAAAAAAATTATCTTGAAGCTTTTTGGCCCTTCGTTTTCGGAAGTTTAAATCCTCACAGCTGGGATTTGTTAAATCGAAAAATTCGATTGCCGAGGATAAGAGGGATAGAAGGGTGTAAGGTGAACGCGCTCGCAGCTAATCGAACGAGCAGCACAGCGGCTTCTACTACTATACCTCGGCGTGCACGCGGCGTTGGCAGCGGCTGCGAAAGGGTGGTTCTGGCAGGTTGCAGCCACTTTCCGAATTTATCGCCGTCCCGCCCATTAAACTCCGTCGCTCTTTCGGTTTTTTTCTTCTTTGCCTTAATTTTCCCTACTCCTTGCGTTTCGTGACGGGTCATTGTGTGAAATCTTCTTCCGTATATACATATATATATTGAAATTTTACCTTTTCTTATGTTTTGACTACCGTACCGTATCTATATTTGCCATCCTATGTTCTTTTCATCATTGTTCAAAAGACTAATTCGATTGTGTTCTTGATCCTAGATATGTATTCTTGGAGATATTCGTGTCAAGTGATAAGTTTGTGTTAGTAATATTCATCAATGTGTGTAAACAAATGAAATTCTCATGCGCGTATTTCTTTGTTATTTTTCCTCAGAGTAATATTTGCCGCATCGAAAGAATCTCTTATTTATTATAAAAAATGCATGGAAATAATCCGCTTCCGTTCTCTACCCAACTCAATCCACCCTTCATTGTTTTTTATGCTATCGCTCTTAGTTCATTTATTGCTATCCTTTTGACTTTGTCGTTGCTGCCGCGTATAGATGAAGTTTGTCCACTTCTTAATTTTTTTATCTTCTATCCGATGGAAAAATCTAGAAGCTGCGCGCTTCTGATCAATATATAGCTCATCTCCCGCTTGCAAGAATGTTTTTCCCCTCAGTGGACGCCTATCGCGTTATCTTTACTGTGTCGAAAAAGTAAGCGTTTTCTCGAGAGAGCGAGGCCATGCGCGCATGCTATTGACTCGCCAAATCAGATAATAGTTTAATTATTTCTTTAGTGTGTATAGAGTTGGAAGTAAGAAGGAAGTGGGCAGCATGGAGATTATATGAATTGCCAAGTGTTGTTCAGATTGATAATTTGGTCGTAGTTGATAACACTTCTTTTGAAAGAATCGAATTTTATTTATAATCAGAGCATATATATATTTCAGCTCAAAAGTCCTCGCTCTCCTTGAAAAAAACAATGAATTTTACCAACGAACCTACCCACTCGAAGTATGCCCTCACTTCGCATTTGCACGTCCTCTCGTTACTCCAAGCTATCTCTTCCTCTCTCTCTCTCTCTCTCTCTCTCTTTCTTTCTCTCTCTCCCTCTCTCTCTCTCCCCCTCTCCCTCTCTCTCGACTCTTGAAAAAAGAAAAGAAAATATAGTAGGAAACCTTCCGCGCGTAAGGTATATAGAACCTCCAAGGGTTGTAAGCATGTGCAGCTTCTCTTATCTACACCACGCACGGCACTTTATTCCTGCAAAAGAAAATAGTGAGTGGCTTAGTTTTCACGAGCTGGTCGCTAAAAATAAGGACCGCGCGTGCATGTGTGCAAACATGATTGAAGGTCTTTTTCATCCTTGGTGCACGAACGCTAAGTGCAGTCAATTTGTTAATATATTTTGAAAATTTCATTGGCTTTCGAAAGGCTTTTCATTGTGCAGCACACGATTCGGTACACCCGTGTCGTTTTTCGGGAGATACATAAATTGAAGCTGACGGGCTGAAGCTTTACATGGTCTACGTGTGTCCGACAGTAATGCTATTAAATGGGTGACGTATTCAAAATGCTTACGCGTCGAGAGGGGTGTGCAAATACAGGAAAGAACAAGAATCGCTACACTAACATTTTCACGATAAAAGTCGTACGTTAAATGTTACTGGAGAAATATAATGAAAGTAATAAACTGATGTAATGTCGTCAATGTGCGCTCACTTTACGCTAATACCCAACTGCAACATAAAGAAAAAGAAACAATTCATCTACCCCGACAACGAAAATAAAAAGAGAGTCCTTGCAGCACAAGCATTAATCGTACCAGCCGAATTAAACACAGCTTCAGCCAGAAAAAATCCAAAACCTCTCTCTGTCTCGCGAATGCAAGACGACAGAGGAAGCGAAGATTGTGGGGGGCACGGCCGCGGGTATACAGTGTGTACGTACGAAGGGAGGAAGGGAGAGGTTCTCGAGTAGCAACTGGTGCTGCTGGCGTCGCGCGGTCTGCAAAAGCAACGAGAGCCAGAGAGACTTCCCTGCGAGCATATAGTGACATTGACCGCCGGCGGTGGAGCGAGAAAGAGAGAGAGCGCGTTAGGGGTTTTCAAGCTCGACGCCTGCGCGAGGATCCCCTCTACCTTTACTATACACACGCAGAGGATGTGTCTTCAGGGATATGTATGGTCGACGAGAGTAAGAGTGCTGCGAGAATTATCATAAACGACTCCGATTGGTCTTTTTTTATTTGTAATTTATTCTTGGAGCTTCTTCAGAATTGGCTTTTAAATCTTTTGTAAAGTTCGGTTGCTTTGTTAGAGTACGGGACGACGCAATGGCTCAGCTGTAAATTTTCATCGCAATCACTAGGAATTAAGCGTCCCCTCGACAACATATACATTACAGACTAATTCTTCAACATTTATCAAAGTAGTCGAGAATTTTTAGAGAAAGAAATTTCACAACGATTCTCGATCATCGCTCTCCTCCCCGAACGCACGCGTAGACGCTCAAATTGTGGCGATATTTCTCGCTTGTCGCTTATCTCCCTTAAACTTCTCGCTTTCTCTCTCTCTCTCTCTCCTTCCCCCTCCTCTTCCTCTCTCTCTTACTTTCGTTTACATTTTGCAGGTTCGCATTTATCCTCCTTATACCTTGGCAGTTTCTCCCTTGGCCTTGTGCAAACTTTCTTTCCTTCTTTTCGAATTCTAGTCGGGAAAATTTTTGCTGCGTATTGTTGGAAAATACCTGAGAAAGATGAACCTTCGCGATACTTGCTCATTGGTATTGCCGTTTCTGCTTTGCTAAAAACATTGGCGAAAGAAAGACGAGGAGAAAAATCTCACTCTCGCCCAACAGAACGATCATTCAAGTACCGCTCAATAACAGATCTACACACACACACACACACACACACACACACACACACACACACACACACACACACACACACACACACACACACACACACAGACACATACAGGTGAGCGAGCAGTGTGAGAATCGTGTTCTAATAACTGCAACTCCGACACACACACAGAAAGGCTGTCATCTTTGTTTCGGAGTTTATTCTCCAACCCCGCTTTTCCCCCATTCCAGAGAGCTAGAGAGAGCGCCTTCCCCTTCTCCGCAGAGAGAAACACGAACACACACAAATCCACCCCTCATCTCTCTACCTACCTACTGCTACCGAGCCGAGGGGTTGCGCACGTCAGTACAGCCCTGGACACGGTCGCACGGGTACTGCGTTCACGTTTTCCTTCTTGCTCTTCGAGAAGTGCTGTTATTTCATACAGACTCCAGTGCATGTGTTGTGCGGGTGAAGATTTTTTTGGTGATCGTGCGTTTACTATCTGTGCATGTGTGCGTGCGTCTGAGTTTTCTTGCACGTGCGCTGCGCAAACTGTGCCAGAACGCAGCGGCTGAATTATGAACGGCATCACGTGAGTACAATGCGGGCGCCGCGTGCATTATTACGATACGCGCGCATCGTGTACCGGCCGGTACGCCTTTTCAGAAAGCGTATGCATTGTGCGTTGCTTTTTCATTTTGGAAGCGCAGGAACGAATTGATGAATGCGCGCGAATTTCAAGCTGCTCAGTTACTTCGATATCATAACGCTTAGCGGCGTATTATGTATTAAAATATCGATCAGCGTTGACAAAAATAAAACCACTACTGCCGATGTTAGAAACTTTAGCACGCGGTCTAGAAACAGAAGTGTGTGCGACAAGTCACTTCAAAATAGACAACTAGGGCAGATTATTAATGAATGATCAAAAGAATCGATAATAGCTTGTAAAATTTTATATAGCAAGGCTTTTGTATCAGGCTTGCTCTAGACTTTTGATCTCGAGACGATTAACGAGAAGGAAAAAAAAGAAAAGATTAAATTGCTCTCGAGAGGCTTACTTTTTTTCGAACAGAAAAAAATCCTTGATGTGCATCCGCTCGTTATGGATTGATTAATTCTATTGTCAGTACAAAAAGTCAGATCTCTATAAATAATACGAGAATTTTTTCTCGCACGATCAGTCGTTAAAATATGGGCACTTGTATTAATAACTCATCGGTTAATTTTTTTGAAGCAATGAACGTATGAGGGGAAAGAGAGAAGTGCTGCACACGTCCGTTTTTCATATTATTCTGTATATAGGTCAGTTGCTCGCACTGCGAGATTCCCGACAGAAATAGAGCATGCCAGAGGCAGGAAATACACATTTTACGTGATTTGTAATAATCGATATCGTCATTGAATTTCTCGCGCGAGAAATTTGTCGGCGAACGATGATTAGAGTGAAAAGTTTGGTTGAAAACTATACTGAAGCATAAACTATCGAATATACAAGCAAAAAGTGTACGATAACAAGAATTTCGTTAAAAATACAAATACTAAAACCATTCGATACATTTTCTGTTTTTTCTATTTGACCCTAAACGAAACGTGTCCATTTTGCAGAAAGATACTGATATCATAAAATAGAGCGCTTTAAGCTATTCATCGCCAAAGAAGCTTCTGCTGTACTAAAAAGAAAGAAAAAAAACTTGGCCCACATGTAGAGAGCATCCGGTATATTGAATCCACTTTCGAAGAGGAAAATATAGATCGAATAACTCTTACCGTTCCTTCTTTTTTAGTAATTAGTTACACTATCACTATTACGGTCATTAATAGTCGAAGTAGTCGTACACATTTGTAGATATAACTTTGGCGAATTGGATTTTCCGCGTTGTGGAAAATTATTATATATACGAGTATGTATACCGATAACGAGTGGCGGATATTGAATGTGCATGACTGCGTTTTTACAGTGAAACGAACACACTTCACCTGCGGAAGATAAAAACATTTACTGATTATATATATATTAGCGGTAGCAGCGGTAGCCTAATTACTATCTCTAGTCAAGCTTTGCAATAAATTTGGTGCATAACATTTACCGTAATATTGGACACAGTACTAATTTGACAACGTGGTTTTACCACTGATACGTTTAAGTGACATGTGATTCTTAGTAAACCAATTCTAATTCCATTATGCAAGTGTATAAAGTATAGATAGCCATAAGTATTATCAATAAATAATTTATTGTTTAATTTAATTTTAGTTCCCTAAAGTGACTAACAACACAATCAGGGAAACGTTGGATGGAATAGAGTTGTTGATTTATTTAAGGGATGGCCTTTGCTACCTCTAAATTCTCTATTTTTTTTGTATAAATATTTACTTTATTTTTTAATAAATACCGAATGAACCAAGAGTAAAATACGGAAAATTGTTTCGGATGATAAATGAATTTGCCCATCAAAAAGAGAGATATGGCAAAAGGTAACATATGTCCAATTCCAATATACTTTTTTTCTTTGTGTCATTCGACGCTGGCTTGATTCCTCGTAAAACATTTGCCGTGGATTGATTGGTCAAATGAGAAGGGAGCGGTCTTTCGTCATCGACGAAAAGAGAAGGAGAAAGGATAAGTTGATCGTGCACATAAAAATAAAGAGTGAAAGGGTGCCAAAGTGAATTAGAGGGAGCGAACGCTCTCTTTTCTCGCGTGGCGCGCGACGCGAGAAAAAAGAAGCGAGACGGTTAATGGAGAAAGATGAAAAGGGACGAGTAGATTGGAAAAAAAGAACCGTGTCGCGCGTATATGTGTATGCACAGATGATGAGAAGTGTCACACTTTCCCCTTTTTTTCAATTTGTAAGAAAAGCACTTCCTAGTTGGGATTTTCGTCGCAAATAATTTCAAAATTCCTCTGGTGAAAGCTTAGCTTATCGCATGTATACAAAAGACATATTACGTGCAAGCTTGAGCTTTTCTCTCGTCAAGGCTTCAACGCTGTTTTAAATGTACTTGTGTCGAGCTCCGCAAGCTGACGGCGCGTTGGGATATACATTTTTTTCTTTCTCTCTCGAGCTAAAAAATTACGAGTGGTATTACAGTTCCTCGTCGAGATTATTGTTTTTCGTGCGGGAATAACCTGCATTTTTTCCAAGTTGTTATTTTTCCGCGAGAAAAAGCTGGCGTCGACGTTTCTGCAATAAAGGGATTTATATAAATGTTCATTTCGGCGATACGCTGTCCATCCGAAATTAAGGAAAAGATATTCTTCCCATAACCGTTATCGTTAGTTGCATTGAAGCCTACCATAAATAAAATGAAGAAGAAACGATTTGAATTCACGCAATAAATGAAACTACTACACGCCGAGTCTGAGCAATCTGGGAGCAGCATTACTTTGCGCCGCGGAAGTAGAAGAAAATGTGGGACGGAAAGAGAAGAATAGACGCACGCGCGCAAGCGAGACTCTCCCTTTTTTCGTCGTATATGACTTATCGATTTGGCGGCTCGTACCTTTCCTTTTTTTTCTACGGGTCACCGAACGAGGTTGACGTACTTTGCGTCGAACGATTAATGGGTTCACAGGTAATTTTTGGTCAGCAGTAGCTCCTTCGCGATTGATCGATTCCTCATTGACAAAAGTGCGTATGACCGGTTTTACTTGCTTGTTTGCAGCCAGTCCGCGTAGTTTTGTTTCTCTCTCGCTCTTTCGACGTCAATGTCGGAATGGTAGCGTTTAAAAGTAGTAGAATAATAGTATTCCCTTTGGCCACAGAAAATCTCTCAAGCCTTTTAAAAGGAAAAAGGAAAGAAGAAGAAAAGCTGGCGTCTGCCAAGCGCAATAACTTACTTTTCTCTCTCGTATAATTTCTTTCGCCTCGGAGCTATCGGTTTCAATATACACACAAAGCGCATGCGCCCTTGTAAATCCAATTTCTCGTCTCGTTAGTTATACCTGGGTCTTTGAAAAAATTCGCAGAAAGGAAAAGTTTGCTGATATTAATGAAGAGCACGAGAGCGGGCATGATTTTGGCTTTGCCTCGCGCGCAGCAGCTGTTGCGCGAGGCCGGCCTGGCGGAAAATCGAAGCCCGCGTGCTGGCCGCCGTTGTCGATCCAAGACCAAGGCCCAAGACTGATTGCTACGCTCTCCAAGCTGATGCTTCTCTACTTGTCCACAACTGCGGCAGTCGTGTGAGCGAGCCTTTCCTTTTCTTCGGCGAGGCCGCACCCGTTTGCCTACTCTAGTGTGCTCACAAATGCCTCGCGCAAACAAACATCCGCACTCGAGTTATTCGTCAAATAACTAGCGCACATCGACGATTTCCATCAACTCGTGCGCCCTCCTCGCCCGAAGTAACAGCAGCGAGATTAATCAGCTCCGCCGAATAAGTGCCTCCGGCGAGCAAGCTGACGCGCTTTCAACTCTCTCTCTCTCCTTCCCTCTGTCTCTCGATTTCGCGTCATTTCGTCGGCCGCTTTAATCACGGATATTACCCAGGTTATCCAGTTACGCGTGTCGCTCGCTCCAAAGTGCTGTTTCCTTATAATTGTCTAATTTGCCTACCGATGCCTTTTGTGCGCTCTCCTTCTTGAATTAACTCCTTGTCATGCTGGACGCTGGAGGCTTCGGCCAAGTTTTTACCTCGTTTCGTTTTTTAGCCGTTGTTGCAAAGCTAATCTGCATTGTTGCTCGCTGTATCATTTTGCGTAGAGAGACATCGAAATCAAGAGAGTGTGTGATCGATTGATCGCCAAAGCAAAGACCATTATTACATCCTCTTTGTCGTAAGACATTTCTCTTGTTGGGGAGTTCAACATCCGTTACGTAACACTGATGAGTTTTCCAAACTATGCTATCTTGGTGAGTTCGACTTTTGCCAACAATGCGCTCCCGGCTGTTAACTGCTTCTCTTGCAATGACGAAGAATGGTTGCTGTCTCGAATCAATGTGCAGCAATTTTCGCGCTGTAGATCGCCGGCAGAAGATTAGGCTTTTTCGATGGCGGAGGCAATTTCGGAAATGTTGCAATCTCCCTTTGGCAGGATGCAGCCCGGCAATCGATTAAGCCAAGGCTATTCGTGCACGTATGCCTCTCTGCTTGTGTCTTACGTTTACCGAGGCCGAGATTCCCTTGATGGATATTAGATTGCTTAAGCTAGTCATCCGCTTAGTCTCCTTGATCGACGCCTGCTTGCGCTGAATTGTGCTGAAGTTTTCCAGAAAACCCGCTGCACTTCATCCATTTCAGAGCTGTGTATCCACTACTGTTTGATGATTTTCCAATTGATCGTTTGCCATTTGCCGTAAAATCAATTATTCAAAATAGATTGCCCGTTTCCCCATATATCACCAAAACTTGGCGTAGCAGGGAGGAATTATCAATAGCCCAATGGTAAACACATTTGCGATATGACGAATTGAATTCCAATAGTTCCGAGGCATGAAAGTTTGGCGTAACTACATAGACAACTTTTATCTTCTTCATATTGAAGTTCGGTCAGGAGCTTTATTCGCACCTAAGACAAACTCGAAGCTTTGCTCACGAAATGAGGGAGCTTCATGGAAATCTAGTATGCGCACAGTTGGACTTTACGAGCACGGTGATAAATGTTAATGTCGTTTGACGACCGCACGCAAACAGTTGTGTATAAGGACGTCGGCGCTAGTGTTTTTTAAGAGTTGGTTAAGCCGCTTATAGCCTGAGCACGCGACAATATGCAACACGTAAATGCACAAGAACAAACGATCGATGAGTCGGTTACACACTAAAGATTCACCTAGTTCTTTCGCTTCGTTGACACCAGCTGCAGGCTCCGCGGTCATTCACCCCTCATCAACTAAACAGCGTATATAGTGCACAGACTTCCCAGTGTAATTTCTAGTTAAAGGTAGCTCTCCGTGAGCTGCTTTTCTTCTTTTTTCACAAAAGCGAATTTTTTCTGCGAGCTCCCATTGTACGAGTTGGAACTAAAAACAGCCGGACGCATGGCCTATTTCTCCGCGCTTTTGTTGAGTTTTACAGTCAAAGTGAGCGACTCAAAGGCGTAGAGAAAAAAAAGACGCTTTATTTTTTGTTTGTTTGAACGGCTTTGGTTTAATGTGCGGCTGAAATTTGGAGAAGAGATTGAGAATGGATGTTTCAGGTAGTGGCGGATTTCGTATTTTCGCGTTTTCACAATATTGAAATAGCTTTTTTTGTTCAACTGGTGTGCGTTTGGCGAGAATTATTAATTTACGCAAGTGTGTACGCTTCAATTTTCGAAAATGCAACGCGCTATTTTCATTCTTGACCGAGTAGCTCTCGCTCCGCAAAATTCACACCTCACTCGCGCTTGATTAATCAATAATCATATTTTGAAAAAAAAAGTTCAATATCGATCGAGTTGCTTACGCGTGATAGGTAAATTAACGCCGCAACCCTCCGGACGAACAAGGGAAAAAAAGAGAGACCGAGAACTCATAATTAATCGAGCGCGTGACTACACGAGGACCAAACTTAATTACACTCTCGTTGATTTTGGACTAGAGCGCTGTTTGTTTGAAGTCTTTTATACGCGAGACCGCAGTCTCGAAGCGACTTGTTCTTTTGTTTTCCCTTACGCGCTAACGGAGATTTGGATAAATGCGTGATATCGATACACACTTATTGTACTTTTATGTCGAAGATGTCGAAAAGCACTTTTGCAGCACGAGCCGAGATCAGCAGAGTGAATTTTATGAAATAGCTCGATCAACGAAGAGTCCTCAACTAACGCGAGTCGACAATACGTCTCCAACGTAATTCAATCCCTCTACTACATAAACCGATTGCTCTTCATCTCAATCAACTATAAATGACCTTCTACCCAAGACAAATAAATAAATCAGCTTTATGTGAAAGTTGATCAATATCTACTCAACTCTACTCTTTTCATAAAATATAATCGCAAACTCCCATGAGATAATCGAAGCATAATATAAGCCCCACGCGCGACTGGTGGATCGGTTGATAAGCCCAGCGGGATAACACTGCCTGTATTCATCAGCTCTTGCGTTTGATTGATTACTCACAAGCACACGACATACATACATATATATTTTAATGATTTGATTGTGTTTGAGGATGATGTTTGATGATACGATTTGCAATTGTGTGCTGACGACAAATCGTTCGTCAGCTGTGTGTGTGAAAACTTTTGAAAATTAGGTCGGCGTCTCATTATCATGCGACGCCGCGGGGCCGAACTTTTGGAAAGCGATTAGTTGCTCGAACTCAAACTCCAGTTTGTAACGATCTTGATGACAGGCGAGCTAACCGCGCGATGGAGGACTTTTTTTCCGGTGTTTTGTAAGGCATCTCGAGTTGGAGGCTCCAGCGACCGAGAAAGCAGCTGCTCCTGCCAAGATTCTACTCGTATAATCTACTTACGCTGGGTGGAATTTCACCTAACGGAAGATATATCTTCGGAAGCACTACTAATGGCAAGTTATTAGTGTATAGGCATTGTAAGCAGCTGCTACTCTCAGTTTATTCAATTTTGCTTCGACTCGAAAAGAAAGCTTTCCCTCGGATCTTCACCTAGTCAGCTACGACGATGAAGCGTGTCCGCTAGTGTGAAGAAAGAGAGCAAATAACGTTGCGCTCCCTACTCGATTAGCTGGGATTTGCGGCGTCCGCGAGCATTGAAAAATGCAGCTTCGCGAGCTGCTTAAGAACTATATATACGAGCCTTACAGAAAGGTGGGAGAGGTAATGAGATTTTAATGGCTTCCGCCGGCGAGTTTCCGCAAAAATGAAGTGAATTGTGGCTGTGTTCTCGTTTTGACGATTCAGTTGATACTCACATTTTAACGACGATAATGATAACTTCCTCGATGATGATGACGAAGATGGATAGTTTAGGTACGATTGGTATGAGCTTTGATGCTTTATTCGTAAAAATTGCGTCGGTAATCATTCACGTCATATCAAAACTAATTGAGAAAAAGTTACGATCGCATTTCGAGGGGTTATCAACTCAAAATAATACATACTAGGCTGAGCACAGTGAGATTAATTCGTGTAGGTTTCAAAGCCCATGGTCTACACATCTAATTCCAGTGTAATAGCTAGACCGAGTTTCGTGCACGGTGCTCATAAACATATAATTGTCATCAGATATGACGCAGAGTAGAGATCTGCTTTTCATAATCACGGGACGTTGAGGCTCGCACGAAACACGTAAGAGAGTATTAGCGATTTTTTTCTTACGTGGAACTTGTGATTTTTTGCACGCGTGTAGAACGACTGGCTATTGAGCGAGCAGTACCAGTGAGATCAGCTTGGAAACGCAGTAATAACAATCCATTGTAGTTTTCTGTATCGCACGCGGTGACAACGAGGCTAGGTTATCGCGTTGGTTTGCCGTTTGTGTAATGTAGATACGCCGACGGATTTGCAAGTTCTTACAAGCCGACGAACAATTTATTGGACGATCTAAAAAACAATTTGTCTCCACTTGTATTTCGGCACGGGAACGAGCAAACGACGCTACGTAACGCCAAGCGCCAGTAGTATCCCCCCGAAAAGTGCGCCTAATATACGAGAGAGACCACAGCGTGGCATCCGCCCAAAGATTGAAAGGAGGGCGAAAGACATCTTTCGCCCTCCTCGCGTATCGAAGAAGAAAAAAATTCTTTGGATACGGAAGTCACGTGTGCCATTCATTGGCGTCTTCGAGGGGTCGGAGGAGAGCTTTCGCGCCAAGCTTTTCGAGGGGGTTCACACCCTTCGTGGCTAGCTACCGCTGATGGGAGCAGCAGCTGCTGCTACTGCGCTAGAATTTTCAACCTTTGCTTCAGTCTAATATATTCGCGACGCGCCGCTCTTTTTATTCTGCTCGTATGGTGTTTGCTCGTGGCTGTTGTCGATGCTGTGGCTGAGCACGATTATACTGCAGGACGGTTTGTCTTGCTCGTTCGACTGTGTTTTCACGTGCGCATATTTGTTTTGACTTTCCGCTGCTTTTATTTCGTTGACATTAAATTTTACAATGTTGTTTTTTCAGAGTAAAGCACATGTTGGTCAACTTTATTCAACGTTCGCGGGTTTTCTTGTATTTATCTTGCATAAGTGTAATTAGAAATTGTTATAGGTTTAATGTAGTGATGTTCAATGGTACCTTTTACGTGAAAAGGTCAATAGATATTGCATTTACTATTCAATAATTCTTCGTTTTTAATATTTCCCGATACCAGCAGATTAGACAATATTTTCAGCAGCCTATGTTGGCTATTTATTATTTTGCACACATTCTCATAAAAAATGTATCGCATGGCTTCATATTTTAGATGGAGTGAGTGGAAATCTGTCTCGAAAAAATGAAAAAATTGTTTCACTTCTAATATTCAAGCAGCTTGGCTGATCACTTGAAAAAAGGGGATTCCGTCAAAAGTCAAAACCAAGCTTCCCTGCAGTTAAAAGAATGGAAGAGAGAGATAGAGAGAGAGAGAGAGAGAGAGAGAGAGAGAGAGAGAGAGAGAGAGAGAGAGAGAGAGAGAGAGAGAGAGGTCTCCCCGCAAGAGCTGCAGTTTTAATTACATGCCAAGTATCAAGCTTTCCGAATCAACCCCTTCGTGAAAAATCAACACCAGCAGCGAGACTTGAAAAAAAGCGGTCTCAACCCCCTTTTTTGCATGTCGTACGGAATAAGAGAGAGAGAGAGAAAAGTGCTTCACTACCTCTGCCGGCGGCAGCGGCAGCGGCAGCGTATCGAGCAAATATTGATTTCGAGGGAAAGGAGAGCTAGGTACCTGTGCGTTCTGTTTGCTGCCCACATGTTCTCTCTCTCTCTCTCTCTCTCTCTCTCTCTCCCCTCTCTTCCTCTCATCGTGGTTTTGGTTTCGATTTCAGTCGTATATTTACAGATGTGCGGTCGCACATCATCCATGCCTCAAATTTCGCTTGGCTTGATTTCTCGAGAGGCAAAATTTAAAGAGTACGTCTTTTTTGCTGCTTTTCCTGTTTTCGAACTTGCAGGTCACGCCGATATGCTATTTTGGAAATTTGTTTGCAAAGCTTGCTTTTTTTTCTCGTTAACGATGTTATATTTTGCACTTTTCGGATGAATTTCCGTATGACTATTGTAGTGTATAAACATTCATGTCATGAGAATATCGTTCAGGAGCAAGAAAATAATATATTTAAACCTCTTTAAACGTTTACAACCGAGCCTCTAATATCCCACTTGACTATATTAAGAACATCAGCATCCAAATATGTTGCTTTTTCTGTTGATTAGTTCAAATACTATTGTGGAACAATTTAATTGAATAAAAGTCAGATCAGGACAAGTTTAATAGATTGAGCATTTTATTGCAGTTCGTCTGCTGCAATTATTCACGTATACGTAATAAAAAAAATGTGTATGACAAATGATGCATAATCCTGAACGAAAGAAAAGTAAGACATTGCAGTTGATAACTCAGATGAGTCTTAAAAGCTACTGTCCAGTAGTAAATACATTCCAAGCTGATCTAGTAGCAGCGCACTTTTTCCGGCCCTTACGCGTGTATTTACCGGCTGTAAATCGCCAATAAATCTGTCGTTGTTTTTTCTTGTCTGCTTGCAAACCTCCCTCATCCGTGAAATTCGCCCGCGGCATTTAATCCCCGGCAGAGCCAGCAGGGCGAACAGCACAATTGTTAAGGAATTGAGAACCCTCTGTAGGCTCAAAAGGTATATTGCCGTAACGATAATTAGCATTGGCCCTGTCTGTTATATATAACATATGGCACGATCGATTGGACGGAAATATATGATCGAGATGCGCTTGAATATTGCACGCAAAGCTATTTTCTTCCTTTCTTGCTGAATAGCTTTCTTGTTATTGTTTTATTGGTCCATTCAATTTGATGACATATATTGTTGGAGATTTCGTTGAATCTTTGGTCGTCGATGGCTACTTGCAGAACCTATTTTTCACCGGCTCTGTTAATATATAGCCCGTAGTGAGCGAATAGAGATTTCAACAAAAATCTGTATATCAGCGAAATCAAGCTCGAGCAGTGTCATTGATTATTCGCCACTCAATTATTCTATACATTTCAATTGGCCGTATGTATTCCCCGGATAAGCGTGAACTTGAGCAACGGCAAGGTTAATGCGGCGTCAAATAGGATTCGACAAAGCTTCACGGCTTTTTATCAATACGAAATGACTCAAGTCGAAGGGGAACCGAAGCAAGAGAGAGCGCAGGCAAACGCGCGCGGCAAACGTTAAGCGCGTATAGTGCAACTCAAATTCACGCTCGATTCTTGATTATAAAACATTGTGCTGCGGTTGCCTAATCCTAGTTCTATTCATTGCCTCCCTTTGGCCATGCTCTCTGAATCTCTAGCACTCCATCTGCTCAAATCGCATTTAATGCTATCAATCCTGCACATCCGATTATCTTTAGAACCGGATTTCTAGTTCATTCAAGCCTTTTCTTTACTTTGCTTTAATTACCATTTCTTTTTTCGTATTCCCGAATATTGTTCGGGGTAGTTAATCATTTGTAATACAAATTTTACGATGCAACGAGAAATAATTTGATGAAAAAGTGATGCAACGCCAGATGAAACAATCGAATTTTCTGTTAGCAAGTTAGGCAGTGTAATACGATCCAGGGTATCATTAAAAGAGATTTATTATCATAAAATCGCTTGTCAGTTTAAATCCGAATATATGATTTAGATATTGTCAATGTAAGCATTATGACAAATTAAAATCTAACAAATGTATACTCGAAATTGCATATCTGATAAAAAATTTCCATTCCACGCACGATTAAATAAACCATATACTAAAGGGTCTATAGTCGAGCGTAGGTGTGGTATAATCGAGAGAATCAGCAGTAGCAAATAAAAGTGCTCATTAAACCCTGCACAAGCGTGAATGTACCCCCCCCCCCTCCTCTCTCTCTCTCTCTCTCTCTCTCTCTCTCTCTCTCTCTCTTCGTCCGCAATGTGGTGCGCGCTCATCTCCACATAACGACGTTAACGCCGTTGCATTGTCTCTCTCTCTCCCTCTCTCTGACTAGGGCGTCCATTATCACGGCAAAACCGAGGTTACATGCACACACACGTTGAGGATAACTCTAGCCTATCTCGCTTCTACTCCCACCCTGTTTCCGGATTTGCGTGCCTGTGGTGCTTTTTCGGTTATTGGATATTTGCGTCCTATCGTTCGCCCGTCAGTGGAAAACAAAAAAAAGATTTTTTGTTGTTTCGATTGTTGCATGGAATTTAGTTTACTTTCTCTTGGTGCCAGCTGTTAGTTGTCGAGATTTTGACTGCCGGGGGGATATAATGCTCTCATGGTGGGACTTATTAATGATATAATTAATATCTTTGTGGATGAAAGAAAAGGAATCGTTTTGAAGAGATAGTCGACTGAAATATAGTTAGTGTATTGTCAGTGCCGGATCCTCTTGCCTACAAATAAATGGAAGTCGAAACAATTTAGCGGAAATTGACTTTCAGATGCAGACTGAACTGACTGTTATTGATAATCCAACAAACAAAGCGTGAAATTGGATAAAAATGCTATCATTCGTATTTTTTTCACGTAGTTTTTTTAGTGCTCTGCGAACAATAGAACTCGAATTATTTCCGCATCATCGCTTTTGTAAAAAAAAGTGCAACGGTACAAGAAAACAAAAATGCCCATATTCCGCCTCGTATCTTTTTTTAAAAAGCCAAAAGAATTTTCCAATTTCGGTAGTAGTACGTACAATTCGCGAAACAGGGATAAAACTCGTGGAGGTAAAATACCAGGAAAAAAGCTTAGCACATTTTATATCCCAAAGTTTCATTAAAACAATTCATGAGAATAAGAGAAAAAAAGAGTAAGCATGAAAAGGACCCCTTTTTAATGTTCTATTATTTGGATATTTTATTGACAATGAGATTGACAATCAAAAGAGGTCGCTCTGCTGGTGTACATTTTTATAAACAACTATCAGCTTTTTTCTTGACACAGTCCACTGTACTCACTTGGGATCTCAATATTTTTCTAGCTGTGCATAAACCAGTGCAAACTTTATTCTTGAAACTGCGTTTATATATTTCTGACACTCGTAGTTTTATCACTTTGTAGTTTTAAAGTGTAATAAACTACTAAAAAATTGTAGGTAACTCAGGAATAAATAAAAATGGTTACCCATTATCTGATGTAATACATTATTGGAAAGTTAAAAATCTTAAACATTACAAACACCTCTTTGGATGTGAAGAAATCATCGACTGCCGCCAAAGCTTGTGGAGCGATAAAAAACTTATTTTCGTGTTAATATCAACAAAAATCAACTGACTGATCTCTCCTTCTCTTAAAAGGAGAAAAATGAATATCCTAACAGCAGCCTAAAAAGTTCGTCAATCACACACGCATAATCACACACGGACTGATTCATTTTTCACTCTGCATCCGTCGTATATAGCAACTATAGATCTCGCGGAAGAAAATATTCCTTATGCACAGAGTCCACCGCACGTGAGTATGTGTGCGCGCGTTCAACGATTTGGCATTTGTCCAAGAGATCACTATAGACACCCGTCTCTCTGCATACGTGTGTACACGGAAGTCTAATCTTGCGAGAGAGCTATACGCTGCTTTGGTCATTCGTCGTTCCTGATTTTCCGTCGAATTCCGCAATTGCACTATTGGTTGAGGGAGTATATGGATTTTGAATGGTATGCCATTGATATATTGATATATTGAGGTGTTATGCAGGTTGATTTTTAATTGTTCATGGTTAATAGTTTGAGTTATTGGTCCAGTGCTATTGTGGTTGTAATTGGAATATCTGTTGTCGATTAAATAGAAGATTTCGAGAAAGTTTCAGTCATATTCAATGATACTCGAAAGAAATATCAATTTTGTATTCATCTTTCCGTTGCATCGAAAGTTTCTCCAAGTAAGCAAACTTTCCAACATAAGTCAACATTTGAATGGTCATCTTTGCTTTCGGGCAAAGTGAGTTATGAAATCGAAACAATACCCACGTGATTTGCCTCATCTCGCGCTGCGAAAATGAAAGGAAAGCCACCAATCTTGTATTTTCTCACGCGACTTTGATAGCCAAGACAACGATAAAAAAAAAGACTTTTCTTAGTAGAAAGTATCGAACGAAAAAAGTAGTACGTAGGTCTTTCTCTCTTACTCGAGTCGTCGGAGTAAAGATACATTTTTACGTTCGACTTGAATTTCACGAATATAGCCTTTAGTGGGATTCGTCTCACGTACGGCGCAACACAGAAGTAATTTTTCTCGTCTCTCGCTCGGGCCAGCTAAGCTACATCTTTCGCCGGCTGACTGCGAGTCCTAAGTAAATGCAGAAGTGTGCAAGCCGTCAAGAAAGTACAATATTGATTCCGTCAAAGAGAAAAGGAGAAAGGAACAAATCAATAGGTTATTTACCGGGAGTGCACGCGCTTTGATCTTCGTCGCACTACAAAGTCCTCTTCTTTTGAATCGACGAGGCTTGGCCACTTGCTGTTGAATAATTATGAGATACGCTGATTTACTTTTTGAATCTTCAATTGACCTTCGTCGCCATTTTATTAAGTGAGCTCGTAAGGCCAAAGGCTAGTTCATCATTTTCTCTCTTGCATGCTAATTTATCTAACTTACGATTGAAAAAAATACTAATCTTTGGCATAATAATCTCTTTTTTAAATAAAAGCTTTCGTATGCTTTTATACGATCGATTCGACTTATAGACTTAGTAACACGCAAACTTAGTAATATGCCTGTGATTCATATTTGATCGTAATGTCAGGAACTTCTTGAACAGTTTTAGTACCGCTATGATACACACATACGCACGTACATACGTACGCGCTCACACATTTTCGTTAACAACCAAATTATTAGGAAAAATTAGAACCACGTGTATTAATGTTAACGTATTACATGAAACTATAAACTAATATTCAAAACGTCAAACAATGTACCCACCAAAACAGTTGTATTACTGCAGCCGACAGGTAGAGTTTAGTTTCACAAACACACACTAAACAACGTTGCCGCTGACGACGTAAGTCAGCTGCCGCGCAATTATACCATACGACACGATAGCACGTAAAGCGAGAGGGTGTGCATGTGTGTGCGAGGCATCTTCAATTAGACGACGCGTGTAATTTCGCACGAAGTTCAATTTACAAGAGGCTATACATATGGGGAATTAATAAACGTTACGATGGTGCGAGTGCCGACCTAGTTAATTACTACGACGCGCCGCCGGTAATTATCTATGTCGGCGACGATAATTTCCGAGTTTGCGAGAAAGCTAGAGTTCGTGTAACCGTTCGAGCTTTGCGAATGCAGAATAACGATTTGCAGAAACAGTATGCGTAGAGTGCGTTTGAAATCATGCATATTCGTATAAAACGGAGTTTCATTTCCAACGAATGCGAACGCAATGAGAATGCATTGCTTGATAACTGTGAGTTCCCCGCGTAATCCGCCATCGCTTTTTCCTCGAAAACGCAAAGGAGCCCCACTCCTGGTGAGAGCACGCGGAGAAAAACTTTTCACTACCGGCAAGGAAACGTACAGTGTGGTACAGTGAAAAAGACGACGCACAAAAAAGGGAAAAGACTTACGCCAGTTTGCCGGCATAGAAACCAAAGTACACATAAAAGCAACATCAAGCTGGAGAAACTCGCAAGTTCCCTAACTTCCAGGAAGCTTCCAGCAGAGGCTGGGACACAGACAATTAGAGAGGTACAAGCATGGAACTCTTATTAAAAGCCTCCTCCAGAGAGGAGAAAGGGACTCGTAAATTTTCCGAATTGCTGTCTTTCGACGCGAGTACGAGAGCGCTTGCATAACTACGTGTAGTTTGGAACGCGTGAACCGCATTTTTTGCACGGCTTTCGGCTGCAAGACACGCGTTGATATTTCAAGAATTTTGGTTGTTTCAACGATGCTGTCTGGTGAATAACTTTTCATTCAGGCTTTGGATTTTCCGGTCGAGAAAATGTATTTTACATTTTTCATCCCGGCATCATCCTTCGAACAAAATTTGCCCATTGGATTGCGGCCGACCGCTCATAAATAACGAAGAAAACAAAGTCGTGCTTGCGTGAAATTCGATCTTCCTGTAGGGGTACAACTTGCGTATTGAATAAATTTCAATGAAAACAGTGGGGAAAAACGAAAGACTCACATTGATTCCGAGCTGTCTAAAACAAAAAGAAAGCCACCTGCTTACCCTACGGAATCCCATCAGAAACTTGGCCAAGTTAAATAAGCGAAGTTATAGGAAAAGGAAGTAAAAAAACCGATACCGAATTTTTCCCTGCGAACGTACCTACACAAGTTGAAAAACTCTTTCTAAGTACTTAGCAGCTGTTGCGCTATGTACTAGTATAACAACACGATTTTGTTTGGAACGTAAACAGATTTTTTTTGTGGCACCGTCGGACATACATCTCTGTACATCGAACTCCTACTTGTAGATTACTCGCAGCTTTTTTGCGCTCCTCGTCAGCTGAAGGTACACTCGTTTGCTGAATCATCGATACTTTCGTTTCCGTGTTCTCGATCATAGGCCAAATAATCTCATCAATCCTCTCCGACGATAAAATAAAGAAAGAATCTTCTACCCTTAGAATTTGTACGACGACATATCTATTGAAGCAGCTCGTGGATCGTGGATTTTTTGAAGCTATTTTTGTAACGTTACATAATTGCGCATTGTTGAAGTTGTTGCAGAGCGCGAGAGGAACGTAGGCGCAGCAGTAACCACCGGCTCGCCAGCCCCAACAACCAGCAGCAGCAGCAGCAGCAGCCCCAGTAGCGCAACCCCGTTATCAGCCTCGACGCCTAATCAGCCTGACGGCCAGCTACTTCGAGTAAGCTTAGCTTTTTTCACCTTGGCTGACTGAACCATAGCTTAACTACTAGTATTTAATAGGATGAGTGTGCCGGTACCAAACTCGGACTTTGATTTGATCATTGGCAAGCTTTCGTAATGAACAAAAATTAAAAATCGATAATCACAATAATAGTAAAGTATGAATATTTTGGAAGCAGACTTGTTAGATTATCGGCAATAAAATTACACGTGCCAATTAGGTCGCAATTTATCTAATGAATACTCTTTTCAGATACGCGACTGGCTCGCAGCTAAGGAAGACATGATACGTCAACAGGTTGTCATCGTCGGTGATGTCGACAATATACTCCAGCTCATTGACAAGCAAAAGGTGCGTTACTTGTTTTAACGATCAATAAATGTTTTGGCATCGGTCGCGAAAGTCACTTACTGAAACTCCGACACCAGTCGGATGATCTCTATCAAAGAGCGAACATGAAATTTCGCGAATAAGAAAACTTTCTCAGTGTTTAATCTGAGCGGTAGTTTCGAGTACAATTTGCCTTTCCACCGCGGCAAACATTTGCATTCTGCACAGCCGATAACGCGGTTACCTACAGTCGTCGCGTTTCGTGGTGCCTGTCTCGATGACAGCACCAACTCTCTAAGAGGGTAAGTGACCGACCGAGCCTAGCAAAGCTAGATTCAGTCGTTGTCCACTGGTGATTAACGGGTCATTGCACTTAAGTTTCATTGACCCCGCACTTCGCTACATGCCTCGCGTAAACATTTTTCGCCATTCGAAAACAGTGTCATTCGTAAAGTAGCATTCTCATTTATTCTCGCTTTCTTCATCATCGTCGCCCTCCGCTTCCCCAGCAATTTGCAAGTCAAGAGCTAGAGCTTTTCGTTAGAAATTCAAATTTGCAGCAGGTGATTTTATACGAGAGAACGCTTGCGCGAGTCGAGATTAAAATGCGGAAAGTTGTTCGCGCAGATGTATAAATAACTTGGCGGCGTTATATGAACGCGGAAAAAAATTTCTTGATTGGGGAAAGAAGAATCACGAGATCAGACTCGTCAATCAAAGCCCGCGTGTACAACGCAAAGCGCAAGGGCTGTCGCAGGTATCTACTTCCTGAGAGCTTGTGTTTTGGCGTGCACGTCATATCATCGCGGCGCGCCTGCCAGTATTTCGACGCTTTAATACTGTATAGCTGCGTATACCTGTCAGCTGAAATTCCTACTAATACGTTAGAACGGCCCAGAAGGTTTGGCTGCAATAACGCAACGATTTCATTTTATTTATGGCCATTACGCGGCGATTTACGCTTGTTTAGTATGACGATTTACGCGGGATTTTTTTTTCAGGTATTAGATACATTTTTATTGTCTGTATGTCAGTATTGGCGAGAAAAAAATGACAAAAATAGACAAAAGTTTTCATATAAATTACATTTCAAATGATACAAGCTAGTCAGTGTTGCTCTTCTTCCCAAGTTCAAGAAGCTTGAAAAATTTATTCGGAAAGTTCCGAATTTGGTTGTTAAAATTTTTCTCCAAGTTCCGTTCAATATAATTCAATACACGCTTGTGAATTATAACAGAGAGAAAGCTTTTGCAAAACTCCAAGCTTCTCGTGTTCCCAGAGTTGCTGGAGATTTAAAGCTTATAAGCTGCTGAGCAATTTAACAAGAAATAACAAGGTTTGCAAAATTTGTACATACGAGCCTTTCGTATCAATCAATTTAATTTGAGCATATTGAATGGATTAGTATTCTATATCAAAAATATGATTTTTAGTTATTTCATGCTTTCTTTTAGTAGCTCGTTTTCGAAACCTTTCCGGGAACTAGTGCACATACACATCGAAACATTCCTTTCCAAAAACGAAAAGTCCAAAAAAGAAAAAGAACTAGTCATCAGTAGAAGGACTTTTAATTTCGATATAGTCACGAAAAAAACTCACTCTAAAAAAATAAGATCCGAAAAATTCAAGTTAACGAATATCAAAGAGAAAAGGATTAATCAGACAGAGAATGAAGAAGAGATGTATAGATCAAACGCCATGATAATCGAGGGAGAGATAGAGAAAGTGTGTGTGGCAGGGTAGTAATAGCAGCAGCAGCAATAGCGGAAGCTAAAAGCGAATATGCGTGGAACGCGGAACGAGACTAGGACACGCGACTTGTGTACTGCGAATGTAATATAATACTTTATAATTATTCGGCATTTTCATTGTAACGCATTGCCAAGAAGCTTATTACTTTTTCATTGATATATGAAACACGTACGTAAAATGGTCATTTTGAAAAAAAGATGATACGTCGAGTTTTCGTCCCATAGATACATTCAAGCTGCCGACAATTAGCCGTGGCAGTGGTTGAAATTAACGCTTTGAACTAGTCGCACGTCTCAGGCGCACAGAGGTACGACGGCGATAACGATAGATAGGATAGATGTATATACATACTTTAGGAGCTAGTAGGCAAAGTTGTTTACCGAGCGAGTTGAGTAATCATTGGTGCTAGGCACAAGATGATTAATTAAACTATACGCGCACGCCTGTGTGCCTGTTTGCTTCCGTAAAAAGCGAAAACTTTAAGAATGTTTAAGATATCTAGCGTCCAAGCCATAAATCCTTAGGAAGCATCGATCCGATCTTAACCTATTTAGCCTCGTAAAAAATTCAATTTCGTCTCGATTCTTATCATTCTCTGTAGTCGCGCGCCATGAGAAATCCATAATGTCAATTGGCCTGGCGTATCTCCAGAGTTTTTCTTCTTCTTCTCTTTAGCTACATTATTATTCTGATATACTCGAGAGTAACTCCCTTTCTCTCTTCTTGGCTGCCTCCATGATCGTTACGAATCAACTGGAAATTCAACCTACAAGAATAATGTGACTTTCTATTTTACTTGTTGATGCGCGAAAGTCAAGCTGCTATACCTTCATTCACGCTAATGTGATCTAATTCCGTTGCAGAATTTGAAATCTAAACGATGCTCACTCGTGTCCTTTCGGTTTCCACATGCACAATCCACGCTTTACATTCAACGTTGCCGGCAACAGAGCCGAGCTGTTGAAAAACTTTGTTCGTAAAAAGTAAGCGAAGTTTTTGTCTTTATGTTGCATTTCGCGTGTCCATTTGTCGTCTTTGAAGAACAAAACGAGAAAGAAGGCAACTGCAGGCATCAAAAGAACGCGGAGAGCAATTCGTCTGCGAATGCCGCAATCGATATTTGTGCTCGTCCCGCGCGCTGGCTGTGCCGGTGGCTGCTAGTCTACCTGCACATACACGCGAATCTTAAAGGCTTTAAGCGGCGCGTGCCTGACTATCGATCCACTCTCCACACGCCGTGCCGCGTGAACAGAATGGCTGTGCGCGCGCGATCGAGCTGTATGTTTGTGTGCGCAGCAAGCGCGTCTTGCATTTTTACGAGCGTGCAACACTTTATCACTGACGATGAATGCATAAGCAATATACCTATATACCTGCTCGTACGGGGCTCTGCGATGCCTGATTTAGGGATTATCGCGTGGGAATATCGCGCTCATTTTGATTTACGGGCTGCTTGCTTTACTTCAATTTTGAGAGGGTTGCTTTGGCTTATTTTATTTTAGGCTTTTTTTATGGTCGATTGGCGAATAATTGGATCTTGATGAGAGTATCGTGCACTATGAAATTACAGTAATATAATTGAATTAAAGACAATAGAAGATGCAGCACTTTGCTTGTCGATGCACAAAGCCGTTACAGTCCTGGTGATTATATGGCTCGTAGAGTTAATAATTTATGGTATACTTAACAAGCAGTATGCAAAATCTAACGCTATTTTAATAAAAGTTATGTGTTTTCCACGATGTTCTTTGCCTGTATTTTTTTCTTTCGCTCGGCGCGTCTCTAGACTGGTCTGCAGCATAATAGGGATAAATTGCAGCTAGGCGGTACACTCTAATTTGTTCCAGAAAAATGCCTACAGCCAGAGAGCTTTTTTTTCTTCGCACGCGCGCACTCACGAAAGTGGAAAACGAGATTTATTTCAACGTTGCACGTACACCTGCCAAATATGCGTTTCTGAACAACTGAAATATCTGCGCACTTGTCGAAATTAAATTAGAGTTGAACTCGCCAATCCAATTTCAGTCAAAGTTAACTCTTCACTCAGAATTTAACGTAGGGAAATAACGGTTGGAGCTTTATCAAGCTGCGTGCTTCGAGTAATTGAAACGTCGAGTAAACAAGATGCTTTTTTGTTGCAGACGGTTCTGCGGGAACTGGAGCAGAAGAAACCGCAGCTGGACGAGTTGGTCCACACAGCCGAGAATCTGCGAGCCGATACTAACCGGCAGCAATTACACGGCAAAGGTTAGTAGCATAGCTCCAAGTAGTAGAGACTTACTTTCGTCAGGCACATTCATAGCTTCTTCAATGTCGACTTTCGATCGTTAGAAATTGCTGCTATTGTTGAACGATTCATTCAATTTACTATTTTAATTGTCTCTTGAATGTCGCCTAAGAAAACGCTTGATCGCCGATCAAAAAAATTAACGAAATAATTCGTTGGATAAACTAAAGGGAAAACGGAGAAAAATTCATCGTTATTTTCATAGTAATACGCAATTCAAACATAACTCCCTCTTCCCTTTCTGCCCAATTATGTCTACCGCTCGGCCTGATTTTGCGGTCGCACATCTGTCCAAGCGCGAGCAACAGCTATAGCGTCGGTTATTTTGGACGGAGCACTCATCCTGGCTACAGTTGTCCAAATCAGAGCACATATATATGGAGTAACGCTGACATTTTCGTTCGCTGCAAATTTGTTTGTGCTCCGACATGTATCCACGTCTCGCTTTGAATAAATTCCCGGCAAGTCCCATAGCCACTTTGTGAAGCTAATTTTACAACTGCCATTAAATAGCAACAATAAATAAATAGCTCTAACGATATGGATAAAAAGGAAAGTAAATTAGTAAGGCATTCGAAAATAGGCTGGAAGGATAATCAGAGTATCTCCGGTGCCAGGCAATGAGTACGTGTGCGGAGCCGTTTGCAAACTCCTCGAAAAGCCGGCGGCGCCAACGAGAGTTGGCCCTTTGTGCGGCGCTCATTCGGTTTCCGAGCGGCCATTAGTTAACGCGCGGTCATCAGCCCGCGAGCCGCTGCCGGTGAACTTAATTGTCCACCTCTTCGTTCAATCTCGTGCAACGGCTTTTTCTTTTTTTGAAATTGTTACAGCTCGATTAGATATTTCCGAATTTTTTATGAATTTTGACTGTACAGATTGGCTCGTATTTTGCATACATTTTTGTTTGACCAATGAACACGGTCAATTTTCTTTTATTAAGATAATATTTTTTTGAAGAGGATTTCATTAACTTGTATTCAATGAAATTGTTCATTTCTATCACCGAATTAATAAGTTCACTGAAAGGTGTCTGGTTTTGACTTCACTAGAAGAAATGTCTTTCTACCTATAGCATAAGCATATATATCGTTAAATGGGAATTTTTATACGATATAAGAAGATAATTATAAAATTATTGATTATCTATTGCATAGCTAGTCACTTGCATATATGTGTTTTTCACACCTTGTTGCAAAGCCAAAAATATACATGAGAAACTTCGATTCAAAATTTGCGATGATCGAGTAAGTAAGACGGAAACTCATTTCCGTATTTCAAGCTTGAAAATGACATTTTTCCATCAGGTGTCAGCTCTACACCGCAGAAAGCTAGGGGCAATCGCGAAATACCAGTTATACTCAGAAAATTGAGATTTCCAACGAAAGAGAGAGAAAGTAAAAGCACCGAATGTGAATATCGATTCTCTTCTGTTTATTTTTAGTTTCTGGACAAATATTCCCCTTTTTTTGGTATTTTGTTATTTCCTCGTTCGCATCGGCAAAGAAAAAAAACAAATACACATTCAACGCACACATCTTTAACTTTTCTTCGTGAGATCAATAAAGTGCCAAATAGCTCTTTCCCCGATATAATTACAACGTAAATTGAAAATATTCCGTTAAGAGTAACTTTCTCGCTTGAGCGCGGACAGGGAAGACATCATCGTAATTTTCCACCGACGCAACCGCTAGTACAACTCGCTAGAGAGAATCTAACTTCAGTAGGTCGCGTGTTAATTAGACATGCTAATTACGCGTAATACTGAAGAGAGAGAGAGAGAGAGAGAGAGAGAGAGAGAGAGAGAGAGAGAGAGAGAGAGAGAGAGAGAGAGAGAGTGAGAGTGCAAGAGTCGAGATATGAAACTTATTGTCATTTCGTGATCCAAAAACTTTTTTTATTCTGTTTGCCTTTAATTAGTCGAGGCATCCTGGGAGAAATACGTGCTTGGGGAATAAACATTCGTTAAGACGAGAGAAACGTCAAGTTGGTAAAACTTGCCTAGAATGAACATTGTGCAGCCGAGCCAATTTTCTCCAGCTTGGTTATTAAAACTCAAAGTTTTGCCGAGTGAAAAATACTCTCTTTCGGCTAAAACGCCGTATATTTTCCCCTGGTAATTACAGACGCGATAATGAGGTTTCGTAACGGAGTGAATTTTAGTGAGTATTGCTTAACAGTCTTTCTCTGGCGTATTCATATTGTCTGGTTTTTGTTGCTTCGAACAATTATGAATGATGATAAGTATCGATTTACCCAAATTTTTCGATTTTAGAAGTTCAGAGACTTTTATGTTCGTCGTTAGATTGACTTTTACAGATTTTTTATTTAAAATTTGTTAACATTAAAGATTTTAAAATAGTTTGATATTCCAAAAGAATTCAGTATACATTTTTTCAGGCGACTAATGATTTATCGATTAAAATTACAGTAATATCAAAAGACGAACTGATCGTCACTCATGTGTCTGGCATGGATAGAAGAAAAAAAGAAAGTGAAAGAGAAAAGCCAGTAAGAAGACGAAAAAAAATTGTTACTTTGCCAAAGTTGGCATTAAAGTTTTCCCAGGCGTAGAGGCGATTTTTCACATTAGCCATCGAAACTTTGTCCTTGCGGATGATACGACCTTCTCTCTCGTTTTTTTCATTCGCTTTTCTCTCTCTCTCTCTCTCTCTCTCTCTCTCTCTCTTTTGAACAATTCAAAGTCTAATAAGTAGGAAAGGCTTGCTTAAACGCACATGGGTATTAGTTGCTCTATGGTAATCAGCCCTTGGAGCGTTTTCTCTTCCTTATTTGCACACGGAAACGAACTGAGCTTGTCGATTGACGAAATAAAGATTATCATACTTTTTGGCAGCGCTGACTGCGTGGAAAATACAAATTTGTATTTCGAAATTTGCCAGACAAAATAAAGTTAACAATGTTATCTCGTGAAAGGGTAACTAGAATTCCATTGTAACTGCATTTGCACTAGAGTTGTAGAATGTCGCTCGAAATTCCAATTGCATTCGAATCAAATCAAGTAACATCAATTGCATTTCTCTCCATTAGCATAACACTTTTACATCAATATTTTCCAATAAAACGATATTATCCTTCTAGTTACATTAAAAAAATAGTTGAAAGAGTTCTAATGAAGGGCCGAGCATTACGTATTCTCAACCAACTCTCGTGGCCACAGAATTCTTCAAAGCCGAAAAAGGTGATACAGCGAGACTCTTTTTTTATCGGACCAAGCGCGCATTTATTCGCACGTGTACCGCCTTTCAATGGCAGCTTTTTTGACCTCTCTATACCCACGCCTCCAACCGATTGCAACGTCAAGTAGCTGCACCACCGTTGGAGGGTGGGGGGTACCGGACGAATCCTCTTTCTCATTGCCTCGCTTCGAGGGAAACTCTGTCCTATAGACTTGATCCGCTGCATTGACTTTCATTGGTTGTCTTTTGCTTGCGGATCTCTATTTCACGTGCACGATCGCATATCAGATTCATTAATTTTTCACACTCGACTATCTGTACGTTACTATGGGATTTTCGTTTCGTCTGCTGATCTACTTGAGAAGTAATTAAAGTACCCAGACGACTCTCTTTATTGAAAGTCATCATTAATCACATTTTCTCTAGCGCATTTATTTGAAAAAAAGTATTGACAAAGTTGTTAACGAGCCTTCTATCACTGTGAACTAAAGGCAGCGTATCAAAGTATACGATCTGATCGTAAATATTTACGTATAGCTGTAAATTATTTTATTAGCGACGTCTAACATAAGCGTAAAATGTCTGGTCAACATATAATGCTATTCAAATATTCTGCCCGCTATAATAAAAAGAAGAAAAATGATAAAATATACGTGTCTTTTTAGGGTCGACGGCATCTTTGGCCTTTGACCGTAGCAACTGCAGCTCTTTTCTACTCAGCGACACGCCGAAAGAGAAGTTGTACGCGAGAGCACAATGCAACTCTCTCTTTGTGTGTTTGTGTCTCGCGCGAGCATTAGATGAGAGGATAAGGTTCTCTCTCTCTCGCTCGCTCTCTCGAGTGCATTTTCTTTCTGAAGCATAGTATTAAGCGCTTTGTTTAGTTTTTGCCCCGGCTTTCACGGAGATTTTACTCCTCAAAAGTGCAGCGACGCTGCTGTTGCTCCAAGCGCTAATTCGCCAGATTTTCACGACGAGATTCCGCAATAAATGTATTATATATTTGCGCGCCTATTTTCTAGATGCACACTAGCTTCGATTAGCAAATTTGTTAGTTAACAATGGTCTAAAACAAATTTCCAATTTTAATATCTCGAATCAATTTTTCCAATTTTCATATTAAAAAAGGCCAAGCTGTAAGGTGTGAGGTAGAGTGGAATAAAAATCGTCTGGCGTTAGATTATGATGTTCTTTTAAATTTAATCTACAATGGCTTAATGGATGGTGCACAATGTTAATGAATTACACACAAAGCAGACTCACACATGCAGATATTCGGTAAACCAAATTATCGGAAGCTAATGTTCGACCTTTTCTGATTTTACATCGTCGCGCGCCCTCCACTCTCTCGCCCTCTGGCTCTCTCGCTCGTTCTCGCTCGCTAGCATATCGGCCTAAGGTCAACCATGTGTTTTCCCTACCTGCTTTTATGTAACTTGCGATACCCGGGAGCCTAACTCCCGGCGAGGTCTTCAGCCTTCGGGAGCAAGCTCCATGAATCTGTAAATTTTTGGTTTCACGACCACGTAGCACTCAATTGTGCTCGTGCACGTTCATGGATCGAGTTCGAGCTCCGAGAGCAGCACCTCGGGCGTGATCGTGAGCGTAGCATTCGTATCGCGCAGGACTCGACGGGTCCAGTTCGTACAATCTTATTCTTATTCTTTTACTTCGATTATCAATCTGATAATTATCATTCACAAGTAAATGCCCTAACTCGGAAGTAGACATGGCGAAATGTACACGTGCAAGGCGCAATACAATTAACAACGAAGGAAATAGTTGCTTGTTTAATAATTCGGATGTATCCTATCGCTGTGCTTATCTTTGAACCAGGACAGGAGATTTGCCCACATTTCTTTTTACTTAGCGCATCGGTGTCCAACTTGTGTGGGACCTTATTTCCGTTTACAAGCCTACCTGAAAATGACGTGTTGAACCGAACACTTTTGAGAGAAGGTGGCAGACTAGGGTAGTCCAATTAAAGAGAGCGGTGAGTGCCCAATGCGCGTCGAACAGCGTCTCAACAGCTGTGATGATTTTATGGCACTGGCGGTTGTTTCTTTTTTTATATAAACATCTGCGTTGAGTTTGTCACGAAATCTTTCGGCGTTCTCTACACCAGACGCACGAGCGAATGTCAATAAAACAAGGAAAAAAGTTTACCTGTCAGCTCTCATGCATACTTTCGTACAAAACTAAGTTTTGGTTCTTCGTTACCATAATGAAAAAGTGAAACTTGGTGCGAAAGGAGGCTGGTGTAAATTTCTAATCCAGCGTCACTTTCACGAAAGAGACCGACAAATTAATTGTTTCCCACGCTAAATTTGAAACTAAGTTAAAAACGGGTTTAAGTTCAAAGCCTCGTCAACTTTGATGTAATTGATATAATCTACGTTATGGCTGTATAATAAATGATGAAGTGTTTATTCAGAGCGCTGTATCATGGGCAGCCAAATGTCGATGACGTTGATAGTGGCTGAATTTATTTGTTCACGGACTCCGTATGACGATTGAGCTCTCTTTTGTAACTGTTAAGGCAATAAAAGTGTAAGCTCGTGGGTAGATATATACTTATTGATTTGGCTGTTGATTGACATGTTATTATTATTTTATCGAATCTCCTGGCTATTAGTAAATCTGACTAAGTGCAAAATGAAGCTCGAGCAAGTGTGATACTTTGGTGTCGCTGCTGGGTCGGCAGCAGTAGACAAGGACGGATGATAGCTGCGATTGTTGTGAATAACCGAGAAAAACAGAGGTTTATCGAAAATTAGCGAAGCCGTATACGTGAACGGGAATCTTTGAAGTCCGCGAGCCGTTCTTCTCGCTAGCAGTTATTGTCGGGGCGGGGCATGGCAGCCGTGATCGATCCTGCAAATTCAAAGTGGCCGTCTAATTAGCCCGAGTGTTTCATTAAAAGTTTGCCGCGAGTTCTCTCACTCCCTGCCCAGCTGCCCCAGTCCAGCCTATAAATAAATTAATTCCTTTGGCATTTCATATCCTTCCAAGGCGATGATTAATCGTTGTCAGAGATATAAAATTGAAAAGACAGATTTTTTTGCCTTTCTTGTCTTTTCTTTCGTTGCGGCTTTTCTGGATTGCTGATTGATGATGGAGAAAGAGAGAGAGAGAGAGAGAGAGAGAGAAATTTGATCTTTTTAGATTCAGTCAAATCAACTGGGAGAGATGAAGTGGCTCGATTACTTCTGGGTTATTGAGCGTTTTGTCATGAAAGCCGAGAGAAAGGGCAAGCTTAATTAGATATGCAAATGGACGCGCGCCAACCTCCTCATTCTTACTCGACGGCAATAAAGCGGCCCACAATGTCATCGAAGACAATGTTGATCGGCTTCAAGCATACAGAGTTGCATCTAATTCGAGCGTGTCCACAGCGAACCCGTGGAAGCTCGCGTGCAACTTTACGAATGCAAATATTCTCATTTTCCG